>NC_133451.1:130499631-131135256 GCF_048565385.1 Saimiri boliviensis
TATGAAGAGATAAGGACCAAGTCAAAGTCAAGCCAAGAACATGGCAAGCTGAGAAATGAGAAAAGAAAATAAGGCTGAAATACTTATAATTAAGCCAGCTTTTCCTAAAATAAAAGAGTACAATCTTCTACATTTATAAGGAAAAGAAATGTAGATTATAGAGGACCTTAAATGACAAACGGGAATTTAGAAAATATGGTTAAGTTATACTATATCCTTCTTGGTTAAGGGGCTTATGAAATGATGAAAATGATACTTATGGCTACAAATGAGTTGTAGCAAGTATGAACTTAAGGGAGGTAATCATGAATTGAAGTTAGGCTCCACAGTATATGCAAGGTTCACTACGGCAGAAACAGGCAAGACAAAAATGGCAAGGCAAGACTTCTGCTAGAACACAAGTGACCATGGTCAGAGGTTACAAAAGAAATAGGCAGAGGAAGTTGAGGCATGGAGTGTATGTTTAAAGAGTTAGGTAGCAGGCCGGGCACAGTGGCTCACACTTGTAATCCAGCACTTTGGGAGGCTGAGGCAGGCGGATCACAAGGTCAGGAGATCAAGACCATCCTGGCCAACATGGTGAAACCGCATCTTCACTAAAAATACAAAAATTAGCTGGGCATGGTGGTGTGAGCCTGAAGTCCCAGCTACTTGGGAGGCTGAGACAGGAGAACTGCGTGAACCCAGGAGGTGGAGGCTGCAGTGAGCCGAGATCGTGCCATTACACTCTAGCCTGGGTGACAGAGTGAGATTCTGTCTCGAAAAAAAAGAAGAGTTAAGTAGCAAAAAGAAAACATATATGCAGGACCAGACACAGGAAAGCAGAAGGAAAAAAGGAACTGGGCTAAATGGGAACTATTCCTGACCATCCCAACTCAAGTCTCAACATGATTTCAAAACAGACAGATGCATTATTGACTCGGCCAAGCAATGAAAGTTTTGTGAAATGATTCTGATCATGATAGTCTTGCTGCTTGGAATGTCTAATATGCCAGGAAGAAGACAGTTACAGGGAAATAAGCACTTTTTCAAGTTGTGTATTCCAGTAGTTAATACTAGCTTTCATAATTATGCAGTCTACACACCTGAAGTAGACTACATTTGGTCACACAGGGATAGGTAGCATAAGTCTGTGGTTAAGGCAACGGCTATGAAATCAGACAAATCTCGGTACCAATGATGGCTCTACCACTTGCTAGTAATATGCCCCTGAAAAAAATTCTTTCTAATCTCAGTTTTCTCATTTGTAAAAAGGTAATACTGTTTCTTAAGAATTAAGTGAAATAAGGCTGGGCTCGGTGGCTCACGAGGTCAAGAGATCGAGACCATCCTGGTCAACATGGTGAAACCCCGTCTCTACTAAAAATACAAAAATTAGCTGGGCATGGTGACGCACGCCTGTAGTCCCAGCTACTCGGGAGGCTGAGGCAGGAGAATTGCTTGAACCCAGGAGGCGGAGGTTGCAGTGAGCTGAGATTACACCATTGCACTCCAGCCTGGGTAACAAGAGCAAAACTCCATCTCAAAAAAAAAAAAAGAATTAAGTGAGATAATGTTTGTAATACAGTGTCTGCTATGCAATAAATTATTCAATAAATTACAGTTACTGCAATTTATTTACTATATTTAAGTAGGGCACTTTCCTGTGTGTACCACCATTTTTATTATTATTTAATCATGACTTGGGTTGTGATTTAAGTATAGCACACTACATAAATCAATTTCTACAAAAATGTAAAATTAAAAAACAGGTTATCAGTTTGACAGCATCAAATTAATTCACTTTAAAGCAATTTGTTTAATTTACGAAGTTTGAAATCCATCCTTTATTGCGGAATTTTTCAAAGGCATCTGAGCTGGGAAAAATGGGGAGAGAAGAGCTCCACTTTAAAAAAAAAAACAAAAAACATTAGCAGAATCCATTCTCCTGAATGATCAACAACAACAACAACAACAACAAATAGTTGGTAAACTGAGTAAAGAGACTTTTAATGGTATCTAACATTTTCCCTAACTTAATGAGCCTATAAAACTTTTTCTCATCTACCATCTATTAACAGTCTATACAACAAATGGTTCACAGTAGTCTTTTGAAAAATGTAGTCTCATGTTTCTGAAATGTTAGCAATTTCCTCTTATTTTAAAAAGAAATCACAAGATTTTTATATTCACAAAATCATGAGATTCCTCTGAGGACTAACTGAAAAGCACTACTTGACTATAAAAACATAGCCCAGTGCTGGGTGCATTTCTGGTGACACACAGGTATTCATCTTAGTATTATCACTCAACCATATAAAATGAAAATGGGGGGAGGTATGATAAAATATGTAAAATTTACTAGTTAAAAAGGTTAAATGAGACTTCATTAAATCCAAAAATTTAAAGAGAAATTCAACAGTATTTATTGTACATCTACTATGTGCCAGCAACTGAGGCATGCACTGAAGGAGACAGACAACAAATAAAGAATAAAAGCCCATGAGATCCGAAAGGTTCTAACAAAGCAGAACTGAGCTTACTACTAGTGCCCATCATAACTCAAAGAAAAGTCCCCACCCTAAATTTAATAGTTTTTGTTTTCTAGTACTACACTACCTTCTGGAGTCAAACAAGTAAAGCAACTTAAAAGTCCACAAACTTTTTGAAGAAGTAAAAACAGAAGCATTTGTGAATTTAATAAATTCTATTCATGTGAAACTAGTTCTGACAACATAAAGCCTTATAGGCTGAAAGAGGGGCATTCTCACTCATTTTTGCCTTACAACTATTTATTGAGTCACTTACTGAGCGTCTGAGTAATTATTTTCTTACTCCTCACACACAATTAAAAATTTTAAAGGTCTGATTATTACACAGCAAATTCAATAAAACCAAAGGACTAGTCAACAATTATACAGCAAGATCTTGGTATCATAAACCGCCAACTCTGCTGCATGTGACATCCTGAGATGGCAAATTCTAGTATTTCAAGTTCTAACAAAAGTATCATGGGCAATACTACTCACAGCTTCTATAAATTGCTTGATCCAAAGTTATCTTATTGCTAGTGTTACTTTAGTCTAACATCACTTTAAATTTTAGCAAAATATAAGTAGTTGTCAGGAAACAAACACATAGAATAAGATTAGGGACTCTGGTTTAGGCACTATTGGGTAACATCTGTCTCAATTGGCCTTTTCATAAATGTAGTAATGTTTTCCTCCTCCTAGCAGTAAATGGTTTTAACAATTTTCTTTTCCTTTTTAAAATAGAGATGGATTTTATTGTTACCCATCGTAGTCTCAAACTGCTGGCCTCAAGCAATCCTCCCACCTCTGCCTCTCAAAGTGCTGGGATTATAGGTGTGAGCCACCACACCCAGCCAACAATTTTCTTTCTTCATTTAAATTTATATTATTATTTATTTAAACACCCCCCCTCCCCCCCCCACACACACTCTCTTTCTCTCTCACTTTAAGAAAAGATAAATGGAAAAAGGTCAGTAAAAAGCCGGGGGTTTAACTTTCATTTCTAAGGTTCCTCAAATGTGGCCTAACAGCCTTACTTTTTACCTGAAAAATCATGACTACAGAAGAGTCTAATTTCAAAGGCACTGTTAAGAAAATCAAACTACAATGGAACTTCTCTACAACAACCTTCCCTACTAGTGAAATTAACTATAGGGTTGGTCTTTTTCTGGATCTGATCCAAAGAGAATTAATTAGCGAAGTACCACGAGGACCTCATGGTAAGGGGCTGGGGCTCTCGGCGCAACGTCACAACGTGCTTCCAGTACAGCCGCTGCCTTAAGAACCTCGCATCGTTCATTCCTGAGGTGAGACAGTACACAAAGAATCACTTCGTCTAAGAACATCTCCTGAATTTAGTTGGTAATTTTGTTCACAATGATGAACAAAACCAAATCATACTAATGAAGCTAAGCATCTAAACATTCTAAATTCATGGCCTCCTATCTATAAAAACCTCCAAAGCCTCAGCGACTTCTTTCCACTTTTGAAGTTTACCATCATATCTTCTTCAGAATACATGAAAGATAATTCCTATACTTTAATGTAATAACCTGCCAGATGCTAGGATGTAGAAGTAAGCATTTCAAAAATACTTAGACTACTATACAAGCTGCCTAAATTTATGTATTTTCATTTTGAGGATTTAATATATTTATGTATATATCAATCATGTGAATTTGTGAGATGGCAGAAAACTTCCAACATGGTGACATAAAAGTAGCACTGTGAGAACTCACATTCCTGAAACAGGAGGCTCTGACTTGGTGTTAGGCATAGAAAAGTGTTTCTCAAGTAGCTGCCCATGGGATTTCAGCATGACAAACACACAGCTGACTCATGGGATCAATTATAAAGAAGCAATCATTTTTTGTGGCATTAAAAAAAATCTGTGTTTTCGTAAGTGATGAATACATGTTAAGAAGTCAGATGAGTTCCACTGATCGCTTTATTACCAAATCAATAACCAAAGCTCTCCCTCTTACATTCAAACCTACATGTGAATTTCTCACTACAGATTCCCATTCTCAATAACCTTTCTGATGATTTCTCATTAAATTCAACTACAAAAACATTTTTTTGAAAACTATGCAACTATTAAGTCAAAGCTGAACTGTCAAGCTTTAGTTTCTGAATAAAAAAAACGCTGCCCAATATTTCTCAGTATTAGTGACTTTGCTTTAAATAAATTGCTGGTCTTGCTTCAAATTTTTAAAAATTACAACATTGGAAGAACAAGCCAGTTTTAATATACCCTCCCCTCAACCAAGCAGACTATTATACCCTCTACAAAAACTGTTTTCCCTGAAGAGAAAGAGCAACAATTCCCATTTTAAAGCAGTTCTCTATGACGTGCTATCAAAGCACAAGCAGCATTTGCGATACTTACTGAGTGTTTCTCCTGCTGGCCCATAACTCCATGGTTAGCTGGGATTGCTAGTGGTTTCATAATGAAGAAACATATGCTGAACTGAATTTACACATCATGTACCAATCTCTCACGATGGCAAGTCACTCTCCACAGCATTAAATTAAAAGAAAAAGGAAAGGGAAAAAAAAAAAGAGGGAGGAGGAAAAACCAAGCTGCAGCTTAAAGTGTCACTACTGGTAAGCTTAAAAACCCTTCACACTTGTAGACCAGAAAAGGAATCCGAACAACGGTGTTCGTCTCCATTTTTATAACATTGAAACTCTAACCATCCTAGGCTATGACAAGACCGAGAAAACCTCATACAACTCTCAGTCTTCCAAGAGAACAAGATCATTTCTGAGACTGAAGAACAAGAGGCAAAAGAAAAGGAGACGAAAAAAAAAAAAAAAAAAGAAAAAAGCTAAAATGGCTGACTGCACACAGACTCCTCTCAAAAAGGCTTAACACAGAATTATATTAGTCAGGGTGGTATAAGAACCAGGCTCTAGCATTCAGCCAAGCATTGTTAATACCCTTGTTTCATCTGCAATCACACATACAGATCCCTCCAACCAAGAGAAAAAAAGAAAAGGAAAGAAAGAAAAAACCAGGGCAGAGCGTGTGAATCGGGAACTCCTCCCTAGTTGCTAATGATGCTGACAGAGTGGTGACCAGTGATCTCTGTCCCACTCCACTAACCAAGTTTGCACAATTAATCTTAGCAGCATGACACTGATGGACATTTAATTTAATGATGTCTGCCCCTCACACTCAACACAAGCAATCCTGCTAGCAAGAAGAGTCACTAACAGAAACACAGCACATGCACACACACAATCTCAAAAATCATGAGTCTGAATGCAATACACCAATATAATTACATTATTGTGCTTACTTTGGAGGACCATGGCTGCAGGCAGTTGGCATAGCAACGCACAAGGAAAGCCATTTCCTGGATAGAAAGCTTCCTTTTCTAAATAAAAAATTCCTCTTAGGAAACAAACGGCATTGCTGCTTCCTGCAGAAAGCAAGACACTGTAGTCTCTCTCTTAACCTGCAAGGCTCACACTCAATGCAGTTCTAGTGATGTAAGTGGATTTCTCTCTCACCCTCCCTCTCCCTATATACACTGAAATATTCAGCTCAAATGGTACACACATTCCTTAAGACTCGCCCCCTCCTCTACTTAACCATTTCACTCATTAAGGTAGCAATGGACAATTCAGATAAAGTAACAAGCTCTTGCCTGTATTCTATCAGCGGCTGTAGGTTAAGCAAGTCTCAGAGGGATGGAATCCATTGATTGCTGACTCCAAATAATATCACTGAAGACAGGGTGGGAAAACGGAGCAAGGACTTACTTGAACAGCTTTGAACTAAAATATGATTTTTTCACCAAGGTTAAAATAAAGGAATCAATGTGACCTCTATCCCACCCTCAAATATCACTGTGCTATAGTAAACAAATACCTATCAAAAATTTATAAAATGCACACTTGACAAGCTTTGTATAAATTTAGATGTAATTTTCACAAACACCCATACACACACATACACAGATGCACATATTGCCTTGCAAATAATACAAAAAATTAACCTACCCAGGTTTTTCTTTAAATCAAACCAAACTTCAGAGGTAAAGAGTAGAAATAAAATGCAGATACATTATTCTATTATAAACTCTGGATTTCACGTAGGTATGTAGGCATTTGAAAGACTGCATTATACTTGACAAAGAATAAGGACATTTTAACTCTGAAACACTGGTCAGCTTTTCACAATCAGGTTTACTATCAATGGCATACATAACTGGAAATAGATACAGAAAATGTAGCATTTTTAATAACTGACTTTGGAATTGTCAGTGCTTGCTAACTTGTGTTTCTTGACTACTACCTAAGACTGTGCCCACTCTATTCTCTTTCCTTCTTTCTCCTCGTATCTAAAGGCAACCATTCCCACCACATCACTATTTTGGATCCTTCTCCCCATTCCCCCACCCCTTTTCTTAGATTTCTTACATTACTCATTATCCTTCTTTTGCCATGTATGCTTAACCTCTGCCCCACAACCACAGTCCTGCCCACTAGCATTTAAATGTGCAGGTCTCTCTCATCTCAAAACAAAAACAAAAACAGAAACATTCCCTAGACCTGGTATTTTCCTCTTCCTCCACTTCCCAACCAAATCTCTCAAAAATCTGTTTGGTTTTAACCATTCCTCATCCCACGCAATACTCAAATGATGAACCATAGTGATCCTGCTACGCCATTTCTACATGTTAAGTTTCCTTAACATCTCTGTCCACAGTCAATCCATCACAACATCTGTTTATTGAATTCTCTAATTTTTCTCAAATTTAGATTTCTCTTTGTCTTTGCTGTTATCATTGCACTCCAATCATTATTTTCTGCCTCAAGAACTGCAGAAGTCTACTTAATGAACTATTTGGAATCCATCCATGCAACTTTATCAGTTGCAAATTTATCATACTACCTCCTGAAATCTTATAAAAACTAAAGCTTGATCGTTTTGCCCTCATCCACTAAGCCCCTTTTACAAATGAAAACAAAACATCTCTATGGCTTACCACTGCCCTGGCATAAAGACCAAAACTTTTGTCATGCTTTCTAAGATTTATACATTTTCCAGACTTAAACCATGTTCACGGTCACTCTCTGCACTCCAAATTGCATGGGCTGTTCTTGCCTTCTTGATAGACAAGAGGGCCTTTGCATGTGTTATTTCCTCTGCCTGGAATTTTCCTTCTTCATTCATTTCCTGACTGATGCCACCTCCATCCCCCAAAACATACTGGTGAAATACCCTCAGAAATCTCATGATAGTGTTTATCCCTTCATTGAAGCACTTATTTGCTACAGTTGTAACTTTGCATGGAGTCCAAAGAGTATTTAAGCAGTGAGTGTTTGCTTCCCCCACTACACTCTCATCTCCACGATGGCTGGTGCCATGTCTGTCTGTGTGCACTCCTGTGTTCACTGCACCTAGTAGGTTGCACACTATAGGCATTCACATTCTTATTGAGTGAATCAATCTTCCACTGACTGGGAAAGGGCATTGGAAAGACCCTATTTAATCCTCTAGACTTATTACTGTCAAAATCCCAAATATTTTTCTGTAATAGACATAACTAATGACTTAAAAGTAAACTGTTGCCAAAAGGTAGAAGCAACTCAAGTGTTTATCGACAAACGAATGTATGAATAAAATGTGGTACATGCATACAGTTGGACCTTATTCAGACTTAAAAAAGGAATGAATTTCTATTACATGCTACACCATGGATAAAACTTGAAGACATCAAACTAGAAATAAGCCAGTCACAAAAGGACAAATACTATATAATGCTCTACTCTAGGTACCAAAATAGTCAAATTTGCGCAGGCACAAAGTAGAATGGAGGCTGCCAGGTGCTGGGGGAAGGAGGAACTGGGGAGTTACTGTTCAATGGCATAGAGTTTTAGTTTGGGAAGATCAAAAAGTTCTGCAGATAGATGGTGGTAATGGCTGCAAAAACAATGGCAATATATTTAATGCCACTGGTCTTTTACACTTAATAACGTATAAAATTGTAAATTTTAAAGTTACTTATATTCTATCACAATAAAAAATTAGAACATGCCAACTCAGGGATTAAATAATCAAGTTCTACACCTTTCATCTAGCCTGTGTCCCACAAAACATATATCCACATGCCAAAAAATTCTTCTCACGGTTAAGTCAAATTACCCTCATGGTGTCTGACTTTATATGTGAAGGTTTCTAATTGCTGCCTCTGTCTGGAAAAATGTGTGACTTCTCTCAAGGAGGAAACTAACCTAATGGGGGAACCTGATAGATGAAGTAAAATCACACATCTTCAGGCACTGACGCTTTTCTGTGCTGAGACTTGGCATGATCTCTCTCTCAGCCTGGCTCCATGCCTACAACCTACACATCTTAAAACTAGTAATTGTAATACGGAAATTTCATTATCCACAATATCTTGTATGTTGAAACACAATTACGGCAGGTTATATGTCAAACACTGCTTAAGAAATAAAATATAAACAAAAGATTTAGGAGAAATCCATATTATAGATTTTATACAAGTAAGAATAAATCACACTTATCTTGAAGTTCACTATAATTTGGGTTATATTTACACATTCCTTAACAATTAGCAAGTAGCATTAATCAGATCCAGTTAGAAAAAAGAACCATGTAACAACTTTCCACCCTATCAATAACATCCAATGACTTCTAAATTATCAGTAACAACACTCCAAGAGACGGAGATTATATAGTTCAGGAAACTACTTAATGCAAAGGCCTTCCATGCTATATTTCATACCATTATATTCTTCTTCTTCCCACCTAAAGTATTCACTTTCTAATTACTACAAAATTGAGAAAAATGGTCTGTTCTTAGAAATGATTAATCATATTTACAACATATACAGTGTTTAACCATACATCTCAATGGGCTTTACAAACATTTAATTAAGCTTCATCAAAACCCAAGGGAAGCAACAGAATAATGTACTTATCTTTCATAGAAAAATAAAGTGTATTAAGATTATAGCATCAGTAGTATAGAAGAATGCAAAATAGAATTCTAGGTTTCTAATACCACTTACTTCACTTAATAGTTAAATATGCCCTTTCTCTACTACCACAGAGGAAAAACTATAAAGGGTGGGGAAAACTTGTAGATATGGCAGAAAGAAGTCATTCTTCGATACTAGAAAACAAGAAATTTTACAAATTTGATTTTTAGTGTTTTATTGTTCCCCAAAGAAGGACATTTTAAAATGCTATTTTCTGTATGAGTACACCAAACTAATTAACTACTAAGCCAATGAAAAACAGAAGACAGCAGATAAAGTCACAAGTATTACTTCTCTTTTCCTAAAGACAATAACACCCCCCATTAATAGTGCAATTTCTTTAAAAAAGAAAAAGTTGATTATCTGATAAACTTTATACTTTAACTCAATCTTACATTTTCACATAGTCTATTTCATCATACACGAGTCCTTGACACACCTCACCCAAATCATTTACAGAGGAAATCTGGGCTAAAACTTCATTTTTCCACTTTCATAAAGTGAAATGGTACTTCCGGTTCATTATTGAAAATAATTTAATTATGAAATAAAACAGGAAAGAAATCAATGCAATGGCTGACACAGGAAATGCTAACTAACCATGTAAAGTGAATCTGAATACAGTCTTGAGAAACACAAGTAATCTGTTGAGTTAATGTTCAGTATCAGAAAAACCTAACTGAGCATTCATAAAAGACCACCAAGATTTAATTCACAGATATGTTCCAAAGAAATGTTTAAAAAAAAAAAAATTCTGACAGCAAACTGTTTATGTTGCATCTGATTTGTAACTGAAAAATTAATGTGGCAACCATTTATAAGAAATATGCTCCATATTCACATGGAGCACGTTAGAAAGGAAAGTTTAAAAGATGACATGAGATGGAGACATGCTGAAAAACAAAGACTGTAAGTCCATGAGAAATTCCCACATGGGGCTTTTAAAAATGCACTTACTTGAAAAATGGGCGGACTTTAACAACAGATTTAACAAAGCTTACTTCATTTCCCACAACCTATTTTTTTAAAAGGCCGGACTTCGCTTACAAACCTCTACTCAAGGTTTCAAAGGTGGAGTCCTTGAATGGTGGCTGCAAATCATTCCCATGCTTTGCCTAGGGGCGAGTCCTTAGATCAAGGCTCCCTACTATAATATTTCACAAAGCAACATGGCAAATGTAAAAAATTATTATCTTTATTACTCATCTGGCTGTAATATATTCCCTTGGGATTAGTATGCTGCATGAGCACAATGACCTGTTAATTATCCCTCTGTTTCTATTTAAGTAAAACAGAAAATACTGCATCACAAACTGGAATTATAAGTTAGATGAAGGGAACCATACTACATTAATCTGATATTGTTAAGGACTGATTGTACTTTATCCCTAGTACTTGACACACAGTTGTTCAAAGAAGGAATGTATAAGTGATTCCACTTAAACTTCAAAATTAACCTGTTAAATATTATTCCTGTTTTTAAGATGGGGAACCAGACACAGGATGGGTGAGTAATTATAAAAGAAGTCTAATTTCTTTACTGACAAAATCCAGAGTTTTAAATAATCTGGTAGGCAAAAAGAGTAGGCTAAAACCAGTAAATTTAAATTTAACAAGACTAATTATAAACATCTACACGAATATTATCAAAATGTCACCTGCACAAGTAGAGGATAGGAAATCAGGCCTAAGGAACAATTTATAGGTGAATGGGAGGTAGAAGGCCTTATCTATAAAACAGAGCAGCCAAAAGCTCTCTCTGAGCCAATGTGCAATCCTCAAAACCTTAATATAATCTCATGTTACATGATTAGACCCATGATGTCCGGAGCAAGGAAGGCAGAAAATTCAACTGTAATCTGCACTGTTGGGTCTTGCAGGATCTATGCGAACAATAGCCAGCAGTAACTGGTTTAGGAAAGCTATAAAAAGCTGGTAATATTTAACACAGTAGAAGAGGTTTGAAGGGTGGGATCTTTGTAAACATCTGAAACACAGTTACATAAAAATGGAATATTAATATTCGTTTGCGCTGTTTTAAAAGAGACCTAGCACCATGAACTACAATTATGGAGAGACGGATTAGAGCTAAACATAATAGTTTCTTAATAATTAGCCCTTTCCTATAATAAATAACAGCTATTAGGATTTACTAAGTTCAAGAGTTTCTTAATAACTAACCTTTTCCTGGCTGGGCGTGGTGGCACACACCTATAATCCCAGCACTTTGGGAGGCCGATGTGACAAATCACCTGAGGCTGGGAGTTTGAGATCAGCCTGCTCTGAACAATATGGATAAACCCTGTTTCTAAAAATACAAAAAAATTAGCTGGCACCTTTAATTCCACCTACTCGGGAGGCAGGAGAATCACTTGAACCCGGGAGGTGGAGACTGCGGTGAGCTGAGATCACACCATTGTACTCCCACCTGGGCAACAAGAGAGAAACTCTGATTCAAAAAAAAAAAAAAATTATAAGTAACTTTTTTCTATAATAAATAATAAATGTTAGGATTTACTAAGTTCTTACTTTGTACTAGGCACTGGGATACAAGTTTCACACTCATTCTGTAAAAGACTACCTCTCAAATACCTATGCTAATTGTAATTTCAAAACCTTTAAAGTAGAGGCTGAATGTTAGTGATTATAGAAAAGAACTAAACTGCATTAAGTAGTTCAGCCATAAGATTCTTAAAATCCTTTCACACTCTTCAGGTGGCCTTTATCTAAAGGGGCTGTTACCAAACATCAGCTGGTGAGAAAACAGGGGTAGAAAGGGTGATATAATATAGAATCACAGAAAAAGAAATACTACATGAATGGAAACAAAGCTATTTTGAGATAAGATTTCCAGGTAATAACTGCTTAATTCCAAGATTTTTGTTTCTGTTTTGGCAGTGGGAGGGAGAATATTAAAATGCCCCTTACTTAAAAAGAAACAAATTAGGCTGTGCAGTGGCTTACACCTGTAATCTCAGCACTCTAGGAAGCTGAAGCAGGCTAATTGCTTGAGCTTAGGAGTTTGAGACACATGGGCAAAATGGCCAAACTCCATCTCTACAAAAAATTAGCCAGTCGTTGCGGTGCACACCCTGTAGTCCCAGCTACTCAGGAGGCTGAGGCAGGAGAATCACTTGAGCCTGGGAGGTCAAGGCTGCAGTGACCCGTGACTGTGCCACTGCACTCTAGCCTAGGCGACTGAGACCCTGTCTCAAAAAATTAAACAATAAATAAATAATAACAAAACAAATCAAAGTGATAACTGGACAACAATTTAGAAGTTTTCTTCTCAGCATCCTTACTTAAAAATTAAAAGCTGCCTATACTTAGATCTCGCCACAAAACTTAAAAAAAAAATTAAAAGTTGCCAAACTTAGAAATGGGTTAGAGAGAGATGATTTTAAATAATAATTTGAATTATTCAAATTATATATAACTGGATTATATAAAACTAGTAAGTTTTATGGAAGTTTTTAAAAACGCTTTTACTTATATTTTTTCAATATTCTTAAATATTACCAAAACACTTCCAAATTCTCGTAGAGAGGCAAACAATTTTATGATCATTTATCACTTCTAAAACTATTAATAATTTTAGACAACTGTTAAGTAAGTTGTTTCATTTTTTAGTGAAATAAAATGGGTTTCGCCATTTTGCCCAGGCTAGTCTCAAACTCCTAAGCTCAAGCAAGTTGCCTGCTTTAGCCTCCCAAAGTGCTGGGATTACAGGTGAGAGCCACTGTACCCAGCCTAATATATACATATATTTTTTTAAGTAAAGGGCATTTTAATATTCTCCTTTCTACTGTCATTAAAGAGTCATACCTACAAAAGAGGTTTCAGCAAGATTTTGACTTTCCTTAATATAATATTAGGGGACCTAACTTGTAAGATACACTAGTTACATGGTCATCCCTTTGTTATGAAATGGTACTACATACTAGTAATAACTTATTCCTGGTATTGGAATGAAGCCAGAAAGGCTAAAAAGAAAAAAATACAGCTGTGCTTTACTAATGAGAGATACATGGTCAGAAAAGGACAAACAGTTAAATTGTAACAATAAAAACTGCTTAATCAACCAAAGTCCACAACTGCTGCAACTGTAACTCAGTCATCATTTCTGGTTATTGAACACTGAACATTCTGTGCCCCAGATGCTTTGTTCAAAAGGCACTTAAAATGGTATACTTCTAAAGGGGTTGAATTATTTGATATGTATCTCCTTTGGGCACTAGATTAAGTTTAAATAACATAAAAAGCAATATATGTTAAATTCACTTTTAAAAATTAGTAATTTCATAGATTGGGAATGGCAAAGACCTATGTTTGGCTCATTTACTATCGGAGTGACCATGAACTTTGAACATGTTCCTTAACCTCTTTGCCCAGTGTATGCTTATCTACTGATAGGAAAATACAGAACTGTGGGTTAGTTTCACTGACAGAACACATGAGTAAACATCTAGCAGACTGGTATATCACAAACCTTCAATAAACGTCAATTTTATTCTCTCTAAAATATTCTAAAATGTCAGACTCATTCAAGCCTCGGCCAACCCATTAATTAATGTTGTACAGCTGTATGGGACTAAGATCCTTGTATAGGCCTGTTAAAGCAGGAAGATATATAATGCCACTCCTAGAAATACTAAATAATTCTAATTTTGCAAGTTTGATCCAAAGATATCAACATGATATAACCACGGTATTGCTGAGATCTATATTATCTGTTGTACAAAGGAAATACAAAATGGCATAAAGATGCTATATGCTTCAAAGACCCTACTGAGTCTTCAAAAATTTAATATTTAACAAACAGATTTTCATTAAAAAAAATCTAGTCTCTGGAAATAATATCAAAATGCGTAAGTTTTCAAAATGGTTCAACAGTTTTTCAAAAAGAAAGTGATAGTAATTATAAATGGATGCATTAATCAATGCACTTTACTACCAGAAATAGAATTGTGCCTGCCCTTTTGTTGTGATCAAATACATTCCAGACAGGAAATGCTTCCAAATAAACTAGCCTGGAAAATAAATAAATATAGAAGACCATCTCAATATAGAAAATATTTTAAATGACACAAAAATTTCTAAAATATTTTATTGAAAAAAAAAGAGCCTACTGATACAGCCACATGAGCTTAAGATAATATTCAGTATTCCTTTTTATAAATAAATGAATAACCAAACAAAATCCAACATACACCTAATTTCTCCCTCTCCTTAGCAGGTCTAAAAGACATGGAGAGCATTTTACTATTCATATTTTAGTTACACTTTGAAATTATCAGTTATTACTATGTGGATATTTAAAAACCAAAGCTGATACTAGAATATTTAAGTATTAGATTATCATTGTTAGAATTGCTAACAACTCGCCAGATAGTTCATATTCATGGAAGATTACATTACCTAGGTGTGTCATAAAGTAGCACTTCACATTATTAATAAAGGAAGGCATTCACTCATTAATTCTACCATGACCCCCAAGACTTTAAATGGGCTAGGACAAGAAACAAGAAAACAGTGATAAAAGAGCCCATAGAGCCAAGACAATACTGGGTAAAAAGAACAAAGCTGGAGGCATCATGCCAACTGACTTCAAACTATACAAGTCTACAGTAACCAAAATAGCATGGTACTGTTACAAAAATAGATACATAGACCAATGGAACAGAATAGAGAACTCTGAAATGAGACTGCACATCTACAACCATCTGATCTTCAACAAATCTGACATAAACAAGCAATGGGAAAAACGTTCCCTATTTAATAAATGGTGCTGGAAGAACTGTCTAGCCACATGTAGAAAAACGAAACTGTCCCTTCTTACATCTTATACAAAAATTAACTCAAGATGATTAAAGACTTAAATGTTGATATGGTTTGGCTCTGCATCCCCAAACAAACCTCATTTTGTAGCTCCCATAATTCCCATGTGTTGTGAGAGAGACAAGGTGGGAGATGATTGAATCATGGGGGCGGTCTTTCCTGTGCTGTTCTCATGATAGTGAATGGGTCTCATGAGATCTGATGGTTTTAAAAATGGGAGTTTCTCTGCACAAGCTCTCTGTCTGCCACCATGCATGTAAGATGTACTTGCTCTTTCCTGCCTTCCACCACGATCGTGAGGTCTCCCCAGCCATGTAGAACTTTGAGTCCAATTAAATTAAACCTCTTTCTTTTGGAAATTGCCCAGTCTCAGGTATGCCTTTATCAGCAGTGTGAAAATAAACTAATACAAATGTAAAATCTAAAACCATAACAATCCTAGAAGAAAAACTAGGGAATACCATTCAGGACATAGGCATGGGAAAGATTTCATGAAAAAACACCAAAAATTTTTGTGCAACAAACACAAAAATTGACAAATGGAATCTAATTAAACTAAAGAGCCTCTGCAAAGAAAAAGAACCTATCATCAGAATGAACAGACAACCTACAGAATGGGAGAAAATTTTTACAATCTATCTACCTGACAAAGGTCTAATACCCAGAGTCTACAAGAAACATAAAAAAAAAAAAAAAACCTCACAAGAAGAAAACCAACAACTTCATTAAAAAGTGGACAAAGGACATGAACACTTTTCACAAAAGACACTCATGCAGCCAACAAACATATGAAAAAAACTCAACATCACTGATCATTAGAGAAATTCAAATCAAAACCACAATGAGATACCATCTCATGCTAGTCAGAATGGCTATTATTAAAAAATCAAGAAACAACAGATGCTGGCAAAGTTGCAGAGAAAAAGGAACACTTTTGCACTGTTGGTAGGGATATAAATTAGTTAAATCATTGTGGAAGACAGTATGGCAATTCCTCAAAGACCTGAAGGCAGAAATACCACTTGACCCAGCAATCCCATTACTGGGTATATACCCAAAGAAATATAAATCATCCTATTACAAAGAAACACACATGCCCATGTTCACTGCAGCACTATTCACAACAGCAAAGACATGGAATCAACCCAAATGCCCATCAACGACAGATCGGATAATGTGTTACATATACACCATGGAATACTCTGCAGCCATAAAAAGGAACACAGACAGAGCTGGAAGCCATTATTATCCTTAGCAAATTAACACAGGAACAGAAAACCAAATACTGCATGTTCTCACTTATAAGTGGGAGCTGAACAATGAGAACACATGGACACAGGGAGGGGAACAACATACACTGTGGCCTGGGAAGGTTTGTGGGGAGAACATCAGGATAAATAAAGCTAATACACGGAGTTAATACCTAGATGATGGGTTGACAGGTGCAGCAAACCACCATGGTACACATTTATCTATGTAACAAAGCTGTGTATCCTGGACATATATCGGGGAACTTTAAATTAAATTTAAAAAAGAAATCAGAGATGAACTTCAGAAATCATGTTGGTCCGTTCAACAGCGTGCTAGACATAAACAAAATGTACTGATCATCTATGAAATGCTTACTAAAAGACTGTCTTAAGAGCAAATGTATGATAAAACCTGTTTTCTGGACAATTTATGTTTTATAGGAAGTAAAAAGTTTTCCCAATACATAAAGCAAAATTAAAATCTGTTCAGCCAAAATTTAAAAGTATTTATCACTAAATCCAGTGAACTTTTAAGATTAAAAACAAAACTAACAAGATATTAATAATAATACAATCAAAGTATTACAAAACATGGCATTTACAATAAAAGTTAAAACACAGTATGGAAGAAAACAAGACAACTATTTAAAGAAAAAATTTACCCAGAAGCAATGTATAAACCTATGGTGACACCTTATCACATAGAATATTCATGTGGTCATTTCAGCTTTCTCCAAGGGAGACCCACCATTTCAAATTTGAGGAGTAGAGACAACAACACTTCCAGTGCCTTTCCAAGGGCAGCTCTATTCCCTCAGACAATTATTTGGCTTTCTAGTAGCTGATTACTGAAATCATTTTGAATGTCAGAGTAGAGTTATGAGTTGTTAATCACACCTTGTGATAACACGGGAAACTGGCCATTAATATTTTAATATAAGAAAAAGGAGATAGAAAAAGAATGAAAGCAGCACAAAGGCACCAGTTAAAAAAATACATTGTATATTCAAAATAGAGCAAAAGAAAGTGAAGAATTCTAGAAATAATATAGGGGGAATTTTGAGAAGAACATTTAAAAAATGGTCACATGTCATAATGACAGAATGACAGATGTACAAACATCATGGAGTATACTTACAAACATAAACGATGCTGCCTACCACACACCTAGTTAGGCTCTATGCGATAGCCTATTGCTCCTAGGTGACAAACCTGTACAGCATGTCACTGTACTGAGTCCTGTAGGCAAGTGTAATACAATGGTAGGTATTTGTATATGTAAACATACCTAAACACAGAAAAGCTACAGTAAAAATACTGTACTGTAATTTTACAGGACCACTGTTATATATGTGGTTCTTCACTGACAAAAATGTCATTATGCAGTATATGACTATATTTTAACAGTCATGTTGACCAAACGTGGTGGCTCACGCCTGTAAACCCAGCACTTTGGGAGGTTGAGATGGGCAGATCACCTGAGATCAGGAGTTCAAGACCAGCCTGGCCAACATGGTGAAACCTTGTCTCTAATAAAAATACAAAACTTAGCCGGGCATGATGGCATGTGCCTGTATAGTCCCAGCTACTTGGGAAGCTGAGGTGGGAGAATCACTTGAACCCAGGAGGCAGAGGTTGCAGTGAGCAGAGATTGTGCCACTGCACTCCAGCCTGGGCAACACAGCGAGTCTTTGTCTAAAAAAAAGAAGAGTCATGCTGTATTAGGTACAGATTTTAGACTTGTCAACTTCCACAATAGCATATGCCAATTCCTTAACATCTCCTTCCCCTAACACTCTACTGGTTCTGTTTCTCTGCAGAACTCTGACTAATATACTATGCAAATAAAACCTGAAGAACCAGTGAATCAAACCTGTAAGAGACTAGTTCACAAAGAGGTCCCCAAGACTCTTAAGTAGTTCATAAAGTCAAACTATGTTTTCATTATCACACTAAAATGTTATGTGCTTTTTTTCACTGTGCTGATGTGCAAAAGCAAAAACGGATACAATCTGACTGATATCCTAGCATATATCAAAACACTGGCATCCCGACTATTGTGTAACCACTGTATTACCAATATGGTCATTGTATTCTTTACCACCACTCACAGCGGCAAAAAAAGAAAATGCCAGTATTAAAGCGTCTTAGATAAAGCAGTAATAATTAACTGCATTAAATCTCCACCTATAAGTCCTTTTAATATTCTGTATGATGAAGTGAGAAGTATGCATAAAGCACTTTTGTTACAATGTACAATGGTTGTCTCAAGGAAAAAATGTGCAATTATTTAAGTTCTGAGTGAACTAGCCCCTTTTTTCACAGAAAAACATTTTTATTTGAAAGGACAAATAAAAAAAAAACTATGGTTATTCAGACTTGGGTATCTGGCAGATATTTTCTAAAAATGAAAAAAATGAGCTTGTGACTTGAAGAAAAACAGCTGATAGTACTTTGCCAATGATAAAACTTGAAGTTTCAACTAAAAGAATTTTGAAAAACATATCTAACACACTAAGTTTGGCAGCTTTTTAATAATTAAAGCCCTTTCTTTACGAGACCTGTGGTGATATTAACAAATGTAATTTTTCTTTATATTGTATAATGGGCCAAAATTCACAAGACTGGTTAACCCAGTGACCAATGCATGATGTTACAAAAGAATGCGTAAGTAAAAAGATCCTTTCACTGTGCTAGTAAGACCAATGGGTTTTAATAAAAGAGAATAAGGGAAAGTTCACTAACATGGTTTTAAATTCCTCAATGCAACTCATCTTTCAGAAACCACTACTGGTTGAATTTTGGTGCAGCCTTTCAAAGCACATTCACAATTATTTTTGAAAGCTGTTAAAATACTGTTCCCTTTTCCAACTACCTAAGCATGTGAAGCCAGATTTTCTTCATATACTTTACATACTTCAACCAGAACAGCATATCACAACAGACTGAATACAGACATGAGAATCCAACTGTCTATTAGATCAATAGTAAACATACTTGCTAAAGTATAAAACAGTCATTCTTCTTATAAATTTTTGTTTTATGAAACATTTTCCCCTTGAAAACTCTCAAGTTAATGTGTAATAGGTTTATTACTATTTTTAAATTAATCAATGATACAGGTTTAAAACTTATGCTGTTTCAATATCTAATATGGTAAATAATAGAGAGAAACAAAAGCTCACTAGAGCCGAGGCAAAATTTTACAAGTTTAAAGGAGTCCAGAGATGAAACTGAAAACTGCTGCAACTAGAAAACAATCAGCCTCTCTTAGCTGATGTGAAAGAATGCACAGTTATCAACTGTCCTTAGATTTCCTGTTTACACTCACTTCAGCAGAACCCTCTGACTGACAACTTAATCCGCCTGCAGAATGCTAGCCATTCTTTCACTCTAACCAAAGTTAATACTAAAAGTTAGGCAAAGGTTTATACTAAAGAGTAGTTTTTAAACTGAGCTGTCAAGTGCTCCTCAATAATGCCCATTGTAAAGGACATCAAGAATATCAATGATGTTCAAGTATTCTCTACATCCCAGCTGGTTAGGGATATGTTTATTTCATAAATTAACAAATGTCAAAATGATCCTTTTCTAAGAACTTTCCTGAGTGTTCCAAAAGTTCTGACAATTCAAACAGCTTTTAAAAGGTTCAGTTTAAAAATTTTTTTATAAAAAAAATATAATGCCGGGTGCCTATAATCCCAGCACTTTGGGAGGCCAAGGCAGGCAGATCGATTGCCTCAGGAGTTTGAACCCAGCCTGGGTAATATGGTGACACCCTGTCTCTACAAAAAACACAAAAATGAGCTGAGCATGCTGGCTCATGCCTGTAGTCTCAGCTACTAGGGAGGCTCAGGTGGGAGGATTTCCTAAGCAGGGGAAGCGGAGGTTGCAGTGAGCCAAGATTATGTCACTGCACTCCAGCTTGGGTGACAGAGCAAGAGATCCTGTCTCAAAATAACAAAACAAAACAAAAAAAGAGAAATATAGAAGTGTGCCAATAATTGGTGAAAGGGAAATGTTACAACTTATTTTGAGGTTTTGACTTTATGTTCTAACACTCTCAAATGCCTTCTGAATTGCATCAAAACCACAGATGAAAGATTACCATTGCTATTCTCATAGACATTTGAGTAAGAATGAAGACACCCTGAGTATTTTCTTTTTTATCCTCAAATATTTCCCTTTGTAATTACTATTTATTCCAAAGCAGCAATTCATATTACAGATTGGTCCACTCTGCTGCCATACCATTTCTCCCCTAGGCCAGCTATTCCAAATGTCATATTACATCCAACTACCACCTGTCTTCCACTTAATTATTATTATTTTTTCCATAAGTTATTGGGGTACAGGTGGTATTTGGTTACAAGAGTAAGTTCTCTAGTGGTGATCTGTGAGATCTTGGTGCACCCGTCGACCGAGCAGTATACACTGCACCATATATGTTGTCTTCTGTCTTCCACTTAAAAGGAAGGTGGTAGGGGAAGATATCTGAACATTTACTGAGTCCATAAGAAATTGTTCTAAGACAATTATGCAATAAGGTTTTAAAAATAGATTCTCAATTACTTTATCCCCAAATATCTTTAAAGGTATTTTTTAGCCTATGTGTAATTTTATTTTACATTTTTGCCATATTTCCCAATATGAGTAATTTTAATTATCACAAAGGATGCTAGGTGGTACATTTGTGAAACGGATATGCTCAGTCAGGCCAAAGTTTACTATTAATATACTTAACACTACAGATCTGTACCATAAAAACATTTATGATGGTAACAGTAATGTTATTTGGGTTTCTTTAACCAAAAAGGAACAACAATTAACTTACATATTTTAAATACATGAAAGTTGTATGGCATGTGAATTCTATCTCAAAGAAGTTGTTATTGAAAAAAAGAAGTGGAGGTTTGTCTCTGATCAGTTTTTTAAAAAAGTTTACTATTAAAATACTATAGATAATACTGTCTAAGTTTTTCAGAGAAAGTAAGGGGGAAATTTTATATACATAAATATGTATAGCATTATTAGGTATTTTAATTATCTTAATATAAAGAATTAACAAATTTTCTTTCACAAGTGATTTAAAACCTAACATCTATACATTCCATAAAATGCTACAGTTTTGTCCAGAGGTCAACGATATCTTCCAGCTAACAAAGAGGCACTTCAGGTTAATAATGTTTTAAAACTGCATTCAAAACCCAAAGAGGGTATTTCCAATCACCTGATATTTCAAACAGTGAAAGCAGACAACTTACAACGGATAAGTGTAAAAAGATCAATTCAGCACTGGCAGAAAATAGGTCTGAATATCAAAGTAGATTTTTCCAAAGAGACATTTTTAAAATCAGCCTGTAGCTCTGCAAAATCTCATGACCAAAAAAAAAAAAAAAAAAAAAAATCACATGATAAGAAATCAAACAGTTGAAGATGAAAAGCATCTTCGCTGTTGCAATTAAAAGCTAAATTTTAGCCAAGTATATTTAAAACATGTACAAGCACAGAGAGCCACTAGCATTCACAAGCAGAGGCAAGACAAAGTGGCAGTGATCTTTTTGACAAATAAATTGCTTGAAATATTGCATGACTTGCTACACAACACCCTTATTACTTTCAATTTCCAAGTGCAACCAAAAGATGGGTCCAATTATGACATCAATACAAGCTTTCTTTCAAAATGGAATGAAAGAACAGTAAATCCCAGTGGACACCGGAGTTCTGTAGCAGAGATGATGTAATATATAAAAATAGACATCCTTCAACAGAAGCTGATACTTGGGTAAACAGCACACTGCATACTATTCTCAACTGCCTTGCATGAATTTACAATGCATGCTGTTAATAGCATGAGAAATCATTTTATTTTTAAAATTATTTCCTGATTTACATTTCAATTTCTGTCCATTCTCTATAGTACAATTTCCCAATCCATATAAATTAAGTCAACATAAATACTCGATTATAACTGCAAGAAAGAGAATTGGTTCCACCAAAGCAAGGAGGTTGAGACCACTGTAGCAGCTTTAACATGCTGCATTTTGCCAGAAATTGCAGCACACACAGCACAGTACTGTTACATCCACCTATTGTTCAGAGACTTTTCCACAGGGAGCTTTCTGCGGGATGTCAAAATGCAACATGATCTAGGGTAAAGAGGAACTAGTAAATCTGCTGATAATGGCCGTGAAAAGCAAAGGATACTTTTGACACTACTCTCCAAAGACACTTCTGATGAAATAGAAAGCATCAGGCATCCAAACAATAAATTTTAGTAAAATCTGTGTGTGGGGGGGGGGGGGGTAGTAAAATCTGTGTGTGGGGGGGTTATCACTCTCTAACACTCTCTCCACATCGTCTCTTTTCCATTCTTTATTACCTAATTCAGTTTTTGCATTTCTATTTAGCTTTGCTGGATTAAAGAATAATCTGCTTCAAACTAGTCTACCTCAAACTCTCACTGAGGTATTTGTATTCATATACAGTATAGTCATTAAACACTATTGAAACAGAAAGTACTGCCCACGAAGCAAATCATCAGAAATTAATGAACTAGAGCTAAAGTTTTATTTTAAAATGTAAATTATTTCTACTTTCTTCCCCCTGAATACCACTTAAAGCCCTCACCTTTCATTCTTACTCCAGTTGCCACTACTTCAATTTCCATTACTTGTGGTCCCCAACTTGGGGAGATGGTTACCATCCCTATTCCCAAAATCTATCACATCTTGGAGCCAGATTAATTTATTTAAATGTAAATCTTAGTATGCCATACCTCTGTTGCAGTCTCTTTGGTGTTACTCACAGTCATAAAAAAGTTCAGCTTTCAACATGGCTTTCAAAAACCCTATGACCACTCAACCTCTAAATCTTTGAACAAATAAGTTTCTTTCTGTACTAAATATTTTTATTTGAGCCAAGACATTAGGGTGGTTCAGGAGACCATCCCTGACTTCTCTAAGGCCCTGGGTGTGTACCATTTATTTAACTGTATTCCCCGTGAGACTATAAAGGCAAAGGGGGCAGATTTTGTCTGTGTTGCAGACTTTTATATCTCTAGAGTCTGAGACAGACCTGAAACACGGTGGGCACTCAATAAATATTTGTTAAATGACCAAAAATGAAAATACTGAGCTTTCCTCTCTATGATACAACAATTAAAATATACAAATTTCCTGAAACTCCATTCTATTATAATTCACAGAGAAACACTGATAATAATATTGAAGACAAGCCTTCGGGTCCAATTAAGCAAACAAATGCTTCATAAATTTAAATTTTAAAAGGAAAAAAATGTTAAAAGATAACTGAGAAATTTCCCCTGGATCTGAATAATATCACATATATATATACCGATTTGTAAATATCATTATATTAATTATAGCCAGGTGTGATAGTGTATGAACTGAAGGTAAAATCTGAAGTCCTTAAATATTCCAGGAAATTTACTAGCTATACAAGCCATTACATACTGCTCAAAACATATGTCTTATTTTAAGTAGCAAATACTGAGTCAAAACTAAAGAAACCTCAGTAAAAAACTGAATAATAAATGACAAAACAAAGACATGACATGAGTAAAAATATTGCCTACTTCTAATTTAAGACCATTGAGTCAAAAAGCCTAAATGTCAAATAAATGTGCATAACAGAAACTAAATGCTGCAATGTTTTCATTTGTTTCAATAACTAAATTATTTCTGAAACTAACCAAAACTAACATGAAGTCTTTACCTGAAGGAGAAACCAACTTAAATCTATCTCGAGAAAAATACTGACCTCAGAGATACCTAAGATATATCCTAGTAATGGTTATATCTTATATACCCATTGTTAAGAAATAGAGTTTGTCTTGTATTATACAGAATAACCTTATTTTAATAATGGGACTGATTTTCATAAGCCTGATATATGAATCAATCTTATTACACTGCAGCCACATTTTTAAAATATTGCATTATCACTGACTACAATAAAAATTATTTCCATAAAGTTTAATATTATATGGCATTCAACTTAGATTATATTAACTTAATTTTATATAATATTTTCTATTACTTTTGCACATTCTCTCCCAAGAACATTAACCTCATATACTGGAAAATTCAATGTATCTTTATAAAACAGTACTCTAGACTGTGTATTCACACTGTAGAAATGGACTACTAATAAAATGTGTCGGAGATATCCTTTTACATGACCAATGAGTTATTAGTTTAAAAATTCTGCATTGACTGAAATTTTATAAATATGTTTTATTTACACTGTTCAAATTCTCCTGATTCAGATTTGGATAAAGTGGAGTCATATTTTTCGGTAAGTAGGAGTGGGCGTGTGGGGTCAATCAGAACTTTGAAGTGTGGAGAGCATTTTTGACATTGCCACCAGGCTAGGAAGTATGGAAATTATGAAATGTCCGTAGGGACATGCAACCTCTACAGTTTGGCCAAGTTTTCTTCACTCTTTAGTCTAATATCTCTCTGTATAGTTTTCTTCTTTCCAAACTAGGAAAATTGAAGAGCTGGGTTTTTTCCTCATTAAAATCAGAGGATGAATAGATGATGAAAGAGAAATGTACCAGCTTCCCACGTCACTCCGATAAGGTAGAAGTTAAAATGGTCCTTCCTCTCCGTTTTTATTATGAAATTCAGATTTTCCTACCCACACAAACTTCTAGAATAAATTACTGATCAATACAGAGAAGGCTTCAAACTATGGGTAAAATAAACATAGTTTTTCTTCTCCTGCCCTATTCTGAACCTGAAGACAAGGTAAACTATTACCATGCAAAGTCCCAAGATAGTCTCTTTAGTGACGGACCCCAAATCTTCTAGCCTCTGCCAGGAACCTTATTACCTGTCTCTATAATCTACTCACTCTAACACTGAAAGTTCATGCTAAATCTTATTTTTTAGCCATTTTAAATACAGCCTCAATCTCAACTCATCAAAATTTAAGAAAATGCTAATGAAAGCCATCTCTAATCTTCCTTTCTCACTGCATTTTAAAATGCTATTCTCTCTGCAAACCTCACACACTTGCCTTGAAAAATGTCCCAAAAACACACTACATGGACTGTTTCTGAAGAAAATCATTATAATCCATTTTAAACTATTGCAACACGTCTAATTTTAAAAAGTGTACATAAGGTACAGATCATAACTCAGTGTACATTTTAAATTAATTCCAAGTTCTAAGTAGGAATTAGACTGGTAATTTATGCTAAAAAAAAGAGGAAGATCAATTACATACTAATTTATCTTTTAAAGTTTATGTTATATATATTTTAAGTATACTCTTTCCAGAGAAAAGCTCAAAACACTGATATACAAAAAACTGTGTACAATTTTTAAATTTTATTTAACTTACATAAAATTTTTAAATTACATAAAAATGTTTTAGATCTACCACATCATTTAAAAATTAGCAGTGCTTTCAAAAACCGATACAGCAATCATGCCACCTGTGGCATTCTTACATGTATTCTCTACAGTATGTACAGAACATAAAGGAACTGCCTCATTTTAATTTGAAAAATTATACATAAAATTCATACTTTTAGGCAAAGCTACTCTAATAGCCAAAGATATACTGATGATAGATATCCCCTAATGTGAATAAATTATTCATTATATTTTCTCTATACAGTAATAAAACACAACCATAAAATGCTACTAGTTACTTAACCAATTAGTTTTTAGAGATAAATCAGTTTTTCTTCCTTGACTCAAAATTCCCTGGTAATAAACCCAAATGTAATCTAGATCTTCAAGAACTCACATTGAAAATCACAGATTTTAGTACTTAGTACAGTACTTTAGTCATGTACTTTAGTACTTAGTACATTACTTAGTCATGCACTGGCATGAAAGAAGTGAGCAAGGAGATTAATACAGACCTCAATTAAAATGTGGAATGAAATAAAAGCATGAAATTTTGTTAAAAATATAGTGCAAATAAGAAAATACAAGAGATTTTAAACTTTCTTTTTGATTAAGCTTTTAAAAAAAAAATCTGACTGAAATTTTACCAGTGGCCTCCCAAAATGTTCTCCATATTGGGATTCCTGAACTTTAAAGTTTTCATCTATAGCATTTAAAATGTAAGTTTCTAATGAATTTCCCATAAGCTTTCACATAAAAAGGAAAAAAAAATCCTTTATGTCTACCTGACTTTCTCTTTTCATTTTTTATCTGCAAAGCAGGTTAGCTGTTCCATTCATTTTTTAAGTACTCCATTCATGTTTAAAAATAAGTAGCTTGCACTTGAATTCTTTCTTCAACATGGACAATCCATCCCCAGGTCTATACAGATAGGCAGAATATTCTACCACCCAAACCACTGACAGTTTCAAAGTAAATTAGGGCAAAATACAAAAGGACAAGGCCAAGCAAAACATATCAATATTATAAATTCATTAGTAACAGTGCAAATTCACACATAAACTTAGGGTTAGTGTCAGGAGACCACACACAAATTACAATACCTGAGATTTAGTGCATTCCTTTGAGCCAAAATGAAATGAGTGCCATAAAGGAGGAAAGGAAAAGATGAACATTATCAGACATGCTATATTACATTTGCCAAAATGAAGATAATGTTAAATTAGGTTAAGAATGATCACATAGAATCGGCTATATGTAAAATGCTTTCCATGTTCTTTAGCCATGCACTTTAAATGCACTTGCAATCACTTTAAGTCACCTGTTAAGTTGATCATGCAATTCTTCTAAACTTTTCACCCTCAGTCCTTCTCTATTAGCCAATTTCTTTCAAAGAGAACTATTTCTGTTAAGAATAAATAAGTATGACGTAGGGCTAATAAAGAATAATAATTTCTCTGTGATTCTTTTTACTATGTGGTATCATATATACAAAACAAAATTTTGTGATCTTCCTGTATCAAAATTATGTATTAATTTAATAAGTAAATATAATTACAATGTCATTTACACCTCAAAAAGGATGCAAACCTTATGATCATGTTGTTGCCAATCTTAACTCACTTAGTAAAATTAATACCACATGTCACATATTAGTAAACCAGTATATGTATGATGCATTAGTAATCAAGCCAAATTTTTCATTCTAGTATTGAATTTTCCCTAAAAGTATCTGTTGGCTAGGTAAGACATTCTTAAAAATCCACTAAAAAAAGTCTTGTAACAATAAAATAAATACATTTTTTAAAACAAATAATGAAAAGGGAGCCTAAGGAAACTGAATGAAGCTTTCCATAAAGGGGAAAACACTGGGGGCGTGGGGAGAGAAACACAGTTATATTAAATGGCCCACCCAACTAAACTGTGACAAATATGACTATGAAAACAAACAAACCAACATTACATTTAAATAATCCATACTCCCACTGATTATTTTAGTTAGAGAACTAATCTGGAAAAATAATTCCAAAGCAGAAAAAATTAATATTAATGTTAGGTTAAAATATTATCTGTGTTGTACACATGTGTAACTATTTTTAATATATATTTCCTTCTTTCATAATGCTATATCAACCCTAAAAATATTACCTTTTTTTATGGACAATGGTAACAAAAAAACCTTTCATGGTTTTTTAACACTAAGTCTCTCTAACAGACAAAGATGTCTTTGTGAGGAGCAAAAAGCAATCCTTTCCAAATGAGTTCAATGAAATGATTCAACTATGAAATTCATGTTAAACTACTTCATGGGTAGCAAGAGGAGGAGGCAGGTTGCTAGTGGTCAAAACCACATTAAGTATTCAAATATAAAGAGCTCTCTGAGAAATAGAATATATGAAGTGTGGGTATAAGATATGTCATTTAAACATAATAAAAATTGAGTAAATAATTTTAAGTCTATATACATTTCCCCATGCATTTTGTATACATACGTATTTACAGAAAGAAAGAAAAAGGTAAGGAAAATAACTGGGGAAAGTAAAATCGTTGTTAATTATCTATTTTTATTTTAAAATTAATTTTACATAAAATAACCACTCAATAGCATATGCATAAATGATCTTTCACATTATTACAACATACTCAGGAATTAAGCTACTTTGTTCTTGAAAAAACAAAGGAGTAAGAAAAATAAGGCTTTAAAATGACTTTATTAAGATCTTGAACAAAGCACTGATTATCTATGTCTTGGTTTTCTCAAACATAAAAAGCAGTTTACTTTTCAGTGTTTATGACATAAATGACAATCAACCAGGTTATGTCTGCCTGCCTTTAAGGGAATCTTGGAACCTATCAGAAATATTTCAGGGCATCTTCACATTGAGATTTTAAAAAGCATTATTTCAAATTATTCTTACTTCGCTGCATTAAAAAATAAATGTCAGATATTCTCAAAAAGGTATAAAAAACTATAAAAAAGGTAATTTTTACATATCTACTTTTAAAATAGAAAACAAGTATGATAGCAGGTATTTGGGTTGAGAATGAAGAGTTGAGTGCACAGGAGGTGGCTACAATGTTAGATTAAGGTTAAAACTACTTAAAATATTCCAATGACAATTTTAAGAGAGCTGATCTTCAGAAAACAATTTAAGAAATAAAGGAGCTAGCAAAGTCTGCTGACATCTTACTTCAATGTCTTTTAAAAACTAATCATATCATGTTTGTTTCCAGCAAAATCTATTTAGTATACTTAATATACAAATATCATTGAAAAGATGTCAAAAATTGAAAATTTAAATTCTTTTCACAAAACCTCAACAGAAAACTAGAAATAAATAAAAATATAATACTTGTATAACTTACCGTGTGATAGCCTCTAGGCAAAGGAGGTTTGCCCATGGGATAAGGATCCACAGTGTCAATAATTGTTTGTCTTTCACCTTTCTGGTTGATTTTTCTAAATCTCCTTCGAGACTGTCTATGGGAAGCTTGACGCTGAAAATATTCTTCATTTTCATCCATATAGTCCACCTGAAATAAAACCCCCCAAAATTTCATTTCTCTAAACACAACATTCCATATTAATACTAGATACAGAAAAAAACTTACAGATAACCCATATTCAATCATCTTGCAAAGACATCTGTGGACAAACTAAAACTTCAAATGTCTTTGAACTTCTCTGGAACTAATTGGTTTTGAGTAACATTTCTTTTATGAGGAAGCATTTTCAGTTCCACTTAGGACAATATGGGTAACTCTTGAATTTCCTGTAGTTTCAAAGGGAAGGATATTTTCAGCAGTCTTTGTACTGATTTATTAGTGAAAGATCTCACAGGATACATTACCACACATTATGAAGGCAACTGCCACACTGTCTTAAGCAAAGTGGGAAACCTCCCCGCCCCATGGAAATCTGTAAAACTTCCAAATCCTGAATGACTCAAACAGGACTGCTAACAGAATGGCTTTGGTAGGTTATGCAAGGGTTTCTCTTTCTACTTTCGTCCTGTAGCTTCAGTTTCTTTTTTTATTAATAGTGTTGTTTAAAGTAATTCCTCATTTAAAAAAATTTTAGGCCAGCACTTTCGGAGGCTAAGGCAGGCAGATCATGAGGTCAGGAGCTTGAGATCAGCCTGGCCAACATGGTGAAACCCCATCTCTAAAGATACAAAAAATTAGCTAGGCATGGTGGAATATGCCTGTAATCCCACCTACTCGAGAGGTTGAGGCAGGAGAATTGCTTGAACTCGGGAGGCAGAGGTTGCAGTGAGCTGAGATTGTGCTATTGCACTGGGTATCAGGCCAAGACTGGGTGTCAGGCCGAGACTCCATCTCAAGAAAAAAAAAAAGAAAAAAGAAAAAAATGTTTTTTAGAAATACTGAAAATGAACACAGAACAAAAGTTACATTAGGTTATTCCTCACACAACTGCTTGTAATGGAGGCATGTTTAGGTTACAAGACTGTTCTCATGCCAGCAAACCTAGTAGTTTGTGTATAACCAGTTAAGTATAAAATATCCAATTTTAAAGACTAAAAATCCTTCAGAGAAATCTAAAAATAGTTATCAACAGAGGATAAAATCTCAAGGAAATATCTAGACTATCTACTGTTACAAACTGCTATGTATCTGCCTACATTCTTCCCAATCCTAAATCCTTACTCATAACTATGCTACTTTCTCACTTGAGTACATTTTATAAAATTTTACCAATTATTTCAGTGACTTCTACAAAAAGTTTGGTAGCTTTGATGAGGAAGTTCTCATTTCTGACAGAATTCCTCTCCTACATCATAGGGAAAAACCCTACATCGTCTCTGAAAAAGAGACCTAGAATTGTTTACCAAATACTTTACTAAATGTGAATAGAAGTTTCCATCATCAGCCGGGCGCGGTGGCTCAAGCCTGTAATCCCAGCACTTTGGGAGGCCGAGGCGGGTGGATCACGAGGTCAAGAGATCAAGACCATCCTGGTTAACATGGTGAAACCCCCATCTCTACTAAAAATACAAAAAATTAGCTGGGCATGGTGGCGCATGCCTGTAATCCCAGCTACTCAGGAGGCTGAGGCAGGAGAATTGCCTGAACCCAGGAGGCAGAGGTTGCGGTGAGCCGAGATCTCGCCATTGCACTCCTGCCTGGGTAACAAGAGCGAAACTCCGTGTCACAAAAAAAAAAAAAGTTTCCATCATCATCTTTATTTGATCATCATTTACTCTACAAGATCTTCCTTCATGGGGACAGTAAGAATATCAACTGAATGTCTAAGCTGGGAAACTTCCCTTTTACCTCGACTTAGTTTTGTTACCAATTTTTTTTATAGGGTACATATAATCCTATTTTAATATCATTCTTATACAGTAAGAAAAAATATGATAGGTTTCGTTTTTAGTTTCAAGGAAAATAATTATGTTGCCAGTATCTATTTTAATAATATGTTCTATGTATAATCTCTCTTAATAAATGTTTTAAGTCACAAAATTCCATTAAAAAAGAGAAAAGATGTCAACGGAGCATTTAGCTTAATAGTCCCCGAAATTTCCTTTTAATTACTTGAAATAATTCAAATGATGTTCTTGTATTTTTAAAAATAAACAGTGTTGTTTAAAAAATAATTCCTCATTTAAAAAAATCTCAGAAACTTTGACAAATGAATTAACAGTCAACACAAGTTCCATTTGGTTAGTCCTCACAATTATTTAAAATAGAGGCATGTTTAGATTCCAAAATTGTTCTCACACCAGCAAACCCAGTAATTCATTTAAAGTAACTCACTCATTCCAATCAACACTTGGAGAGCTAAAATCCTGCACTCAATAGATTCTCCCCAAATTTCAATTAAATGGCATTACTATAGAGTAAATTACAAAGTACAAAAAAACAAACACTTGGCTACTTGTACCTTTTAAAATTGTTTTGTATTTAATTGAATCCTATAAATAATAAATGATTATGAACTCAAATTCATAATAAAAAGTTGTGAAATAAATATATTTAATGTTATAGAAAATATGCAGTATCTTCTATTCAATAAAAATACAGTATTCAAGCAGTCTATAAATATGCCTTTATTTCATACAATTTATTAGGGGCAAAACAGTCCTCACAGAAATATTCTTACCACAATCATTTCAGAAGGCTCTAAAACAATGCATTCACAGCCACGCCTAAAACTTCCTGCAGAACGCTTGCCAAAACTAGAAAGAAAATTAAAAAAAAAAATTCAATGAGGACCACCTCAGGTGAATTGTGAACATAAGCCAAACTTCCAGATAAATAAAAATTAAAAACAATTAGAAAAAGTACACATTGGAGAAAATGAACTATCTCTAATAATTTACACAGAATGATAAGAAAGCATTCAAATTCTTATGTTTCAGTCATAAATTCTTCCGGAAAATTCTAACGTAATATTTTCAAATTAATAATGTAAGTAAAGGAGAATTATTAACATGAATGAGTTTTCTGTTAGCTTATTTTAAATCACCTTCAGGTAAACTCTGACAATATTCCAGTAGAGATAGGAAATGTCTTAGTGGCAAACTATAGAAATATCCCAAAAAAGTATAAAATGCATGTATATCTAATTCTCTTTATAACTTAACTTGCTTAGGTTAAACATTATTTTCACCTAAAAAGTGCATTTATTTTCCTCAATTTTCAATCAACTTATTCTAAATGTTTTCAGAAAAAGATAATCAACTTAAGACTTTATTTTTATGGTAAAGAGATTTCAGTTGATGTATGACGAAAAAGCTCATTCCTCCTGAGAACTCCGCATGAGTAAACAGAGACATAGCACCTTTGCCTTGTCTGTGGTGAATTCTCACATTAACATTGGAGAAGAATTATTATTTCTGACATAGGGATATGCAAACTAGAATGAAGAACAGAGAATTTGGGTGAAGCTCTCTCGGTTAATGTAACACTTCACTCACTCATTCACTTCTCCAAAACTCTTTCCCTCCAGTTAACATTACTTTTTCTTTTTTTTTTTTTAAAGAGACAGGGTCTCACTCTGCCACCCAAGCCAGAGTACAGTGGCATAATCACAGCTCACTGCAGCCTTGAACTCCTGGACTCAAGCAACTCTCCTGCCTCAGACTCCCAAATACCTGGGACTACAGGTGTACCACTATATCTGGCTATTTTTTTTTCTTTTCTTTTTTTTAAAAATTTTTGTAGAGACAAAGTCCAGTTATGTTGCCCAGGTTGGTCTTGAACTTAGGGCCACAATCAATCTTCCCTCCTCAGCCTCCCAAAGTTCTGGGATTATAGGTGTGAACCACCACTGGCCTAATATTAAAATTTTTGGTAATCACATTTAATAAACTTTAAGAAAAAAATGTTTTAAAATTCTACCAAAAAAAAATATTTCACTCAACAAGTTTTTCCAAGTTAATTAGGCACTGTGAGGGACCTATGGAAATTTTTGTTCTGTTTATAATCCTCTTTATATCATAGTAATACACAACGATTGATGTATTAGGAGCCTAGTCATGTAAGAGGAAGAAAACAGAAAAGCCAATATTCTCATTCTATCATCTGCAATCTCTAGCAAACTATCTTGACCATATCATGTGATAAATTTTATTTGTTTATAGATTATCAGGTTAGACTAGGCCATCACTTAAGTCCTTTTCCTTAATAATAATTATCTGATTGCTAAAGATAATTAAGTCCTTTTCCATATCATTTCTGGCCAGGCACGATGGCTCGTGCCTGCAATCCCAGCATTTTGGGAGCCTGAGAAGGGCTGATTTCTTGAGCCTAAGAGTTCGAAACCAGCTTGGGCAACATGGTGACACCCTGTCTCTACTAAAAACACAAAAATTAGCCGGGCATGGTGGCATGTGCCTGTATGGTCCCATTTACTTGGGACACTGAGGTGGGAGAATCACTTGAACCCAGGAGGCAGAGGCTGCAATGAGCAGAGATTGTGCCACTGCACTCCAGCCTGGGCAACAGAGCGAGTCTTTGTCTAAAAAAAAGATGGCTACAATTTTATACTATTTCCCTTTTTTAAGAAAGAAAAAAAATGTGGAGAACTTGGAACCCTATGCATTGCTGGTGGGTATGTAAAATGATATAAACATTGTAGAAGACAGTTTGGTGATTTCTCAAAAATCTAAACAGAATTAACATATGACACAGCAATTCTAGCCCTAGGTAAGTATCAAAAAGAACTGAGAGCAGGGAGTCACACAGATATTTGTACACCAATGTTCACTAGAACATTATTCAGAGTAGTCAAAATGTGGACACAACCCAAGTGTCCAACAATGGATGAATGGATAAACAAGCTGTGGCATATGCACATGATGTAATATTATTCAGCCGTATAAAGGAATGAAGTTCAGATACCTGCTACAACACGGATGAACCTTGAAATCATAAATTAAACACAACAAGCCAGTCACAAAAGTACAACTATCACATGATTCCACTTACATGAAATATCTAGAATAGGCAAATTCAGAGAGACAGAAAGTCAATTCAAGGTTGCCAAGGGTTGGAGAAAGCGGTTTGGAAAGTGTAATGGTTTCAGGGTTTCCGTGTGGAGTTACAGAAAAGTTTCAGAAAAGGTAGTGCTGCTGGTTGCACAACCATATGAATGTAATTAATGCCACTGTAACACACACTTAAAAGTAATCATACATTAAAAAATAGTTAAAATGACATATTTTATACATTTTTTTTACCACAACAAAAAAACTTAGAAGAGACACTATAAAGAGGACATTTGGGTTTCTTGGCAAGAATCTGGGACTTGAGTAAGAAAAAGTAGAATCTCTACTTTGAACAAACAGCAAATCTTGGGAACAAAGAAAAGTTATGTTTGATGACAGAAAAACTGGAAACCTCTCTCTTTTATATGATAATTGAACAATGAAGTGATAAACACTGTGTGAAAGAACTAGTTAGAGATGGACAGAAGGTAAACAAATATGACTGAAATACAGGTCAAGTATCCATTATCCAAAATGCTTAGAACCAGAACTGCTTTGGATTTTGGATTATTTTGGATTTGGGAATATTTACATGTATAGGTGGAGCATCCCTGCTCTGGAAATATGAAATCTAAAATGCTCCAATGAGCATTTCCTTTTAGTACCATGCCAGTGCTCAAAAAATTTCAAGTTTTGGAGCATTCTGGATTTGAAAGTTTTGGATCAAGGACACTTAATCTTTATTTTAAATCAGAATTTGGAAGAGTCAATTACATGAACATTTTTCTTTCCCCTAACATTAATCTCATTTTTTACACATGACCCTATATTTGAGGTTCTTTATTTTTTCTCTCTATAAAACATCTATTATTTCTCACATACTTTATGATTCATGTGAGAAACCTTTGTTTAAATTTAACATATAAATATTTGTGAGATTATATATACAACATATAACAGCAAAATAGTATGTGTGAGTAATAATATATGTTAACATACAATCATGCATTGCTTAAGGATGGAGATATGTTGTGGGAAATACGTTGTTTGGCAATTTTACTGTTGTCTGACCATCACAGAGTATACATACACAAACCCAGACCATATACCCTACTATAAACCTAGGCTAGATGATACAGCCTATTGTTGTATCATCCTAGGCTACAAGCCCATACAGAATGTTACTGTACTGAATATTGTAGGCAATTATAACACAATGGTATTTGTGTATCCAAACATCTAACCATAGAAAAGGTACAGTAAAAATATCATATTATAATCTTCTAGGATGACCATTGTATGTGTAATCCATTATTGATCAAATCATTACACAGTGCATGACTACCTAATATTATTTCTCACATATATATATTATTGTGCTATCTATTCTTCTTCCAAATGTTTGATGGACGTATCATAGAATCAATATTACCCATATAAACTTGGTAATCAATAGAGTTTACAAAAAACTCCCTCAATGTAGTACCTCTTTTTAAGTAGCTTATATTCCATGAATGACAAGCACACAAACTGCTATAACCCAATGACAAGTCAAGAAGTGAGTTTCATTGAGAGGTGAATTCTCAATGGCCAGGCTCACTCACTGGCTAATTGAGTGAAAAACACAAATCAGCACTGTAATTCAGAAGGCAATTCAAATTCAGCAAAATTACAAATGACCATAAAGAGCTTTAGGGTTACCCTGGCAAAAATCTGAATGTCAAATCTATAAAGACCAAATCTCTTCAGGGAGCTACTGCCAGAATTTCAACTAGTAGGCCATCTGGTTCTATGAAATGGAACTCATAATACCACATACCAAGATAAACAAGGTATTTAAAATTTTCAGACTCCTTAATTTTTAAAGATACATAGCTTATTTTTTCTACTATGAATTAAAATATCTTTCAAAAGTTATTTCTGGTTTTTTAATACTTTCAGTCTTTGTGTGTATACGGGTATTTGTATATAAGACATGCTATTACACACACACACACACACATACACACACACACACACACACATAATTGCTGTCTTTCAAAAACAAGAAAGATGCAGGTTAACAATTATCAATGAGAGTTAGCCTGAATATTTTAAAAATATGTTAGCTCTTTCTAACCAGTCACCAGCATTTGACATAAGGTGCCTAGTTAGAGGCCATAAAGTAGGTAAAGGGGGTGGTGGAAGGGAGAAGTATGGTATATGTGTTTTAAGAATGCTGATAATCTTCTTCTTCTACACAGAATGAAAATGTGATCATTATGGTCTATTTTAAACCCTTCTAAATTGTTCTGCATAAATATACTGTACACCCTGCCTTTTGACTATTCAATCTCAATGTAATTTCAGCATGTCCTTATAATCTTGTATTAAACAACCACAAAATGACAACTGAAAGTGATACATGTTCACTTCTGGTCAATCTGTGAGTTCCCTGCCATTAAAAAAAGAAAAATTAAGCCCACAGGCAAATGATTATTGAAAAGACCACCTGCAGCATATGAGACAGATTATTCCTAAATGCTAGTACTCCCTCAGTATGACTAAGGAATCATTGCTCTAAAAACAGTATAACAATCCAGACTTTCATTCCCATTAAATTTTCGGCTAAAGTTTTTATATGGAACAATTTAAAAATTAAGAATTAAAAGTGCTGGCAAAATTGAAACTAAGTTAAATATTTCTTCAGATGCAAATGGTATGACTTTGTAATACCGAAAATATGAAGACAAAAAATTACTACGTAGTCTCCCAAATAATATAAAATCTAGAAAACTAAATTTTCCTTGAAGACTCCCACACGACATGAAGTTTGAGAAAATAAAGTCTCACCTAGTTTTTGTAAATATCCATAGGCAATGAAACACCAGACAGGATGTCGCAGGTGTTGTAAGGCCAAATTGTCTGAAGTTTCTGTGACCACATCTTCCTCTCCCCAGTTGGGTCAAGAGCACTTTCTGCCAGTGTGAGCTTTCCACGAAAGGCAGTCACAGAGCACAGAAGCCTCTTCTATCAGTGTCCCTAAGCTTGCCCTTTGTATGGGCCTCCACATTCTTCTTGTACGTCAGAACTACGCAGTGGAATGCAATTCTCAGTATTGGAATGTAAACTTATTCAAGTCAGCCTACATCCAGTAAGGGAATACACAGGAGTCAAAGAGATATTATACTGGTGGGCAATTCTAATTTACAAAATGATTAAAAACATAATACTCCAATATATCAATTTTTCACACCCCTGTTTCCAGAAAATGACACACAGTTACTAAATTTTATTTTCTTCCTTAAAAAATCGAAGTAACTGACCGGACTGATGTTCCTAAACTAAAACCAATTCACTTGCTTAAGACTTACAAAAAAACAATCACATAACATTGCCTTCAGACAGCAGAGTAGCAATTAAATTAGGGAGGAAAAGTTAAAAAGTTAACTGCTGATGCCATCAATTCCATTCTCCAAAATTGGCAAAATACATAAAAATAAATTTTAATATCAGTATAAAAGGAAAGCGGGTGGAAAGACTTTCCATAAAATACATATAATCTTTTCTTAATAAGTTGATCCCATATACTCATTAGTTTAGACACGAAAAAAAGTAACAGCTATTTTACAAATCTCACACACACCAAGTACATATATAGATTACATGTATGCATGTAAATTGCAAAGTGCTTCTAAAGCATGGACTTTAACCAGCTTATATTTCAGAAGTATTGGGAAAACTGAACACACACTATGCATCTCTAAATTTCTTTCAAGGCTCACTTAGAAACATTCTAACAACAATTACCCCATACAAATTAACAGAAGTTTGCTCCTCTGCAGAGTGAATCTTAACATTTACCCTCTACTTTTAAGAGTACATGATAAAAATTATTATAAAATATGAAGGCCTTATAGCTGTACCGTTCCCCTTGTTCATTCCTCAGGAGTTTGTCTATTTTACTACAGAAGTACTAAACATTAGATATTTAAGCTACTAACATTTTAATTCCTTAAAAAAAAAAAATCTAACCTGCACTGTCTTTGTTATCTTTGAAGCACCACTAACAGCAATAGTGCTGTCATCTTCTATAGGAGCTCTTTTCTCTGCAGCACTGAGCACTCCCCATTTCCCTGTGTGTTCTCTCCCAGCGAGTCCATGCGCACGGCATAGCTTGTACAGAGGCCAACATTCCATCTGATGGCTAATTTCCTGCTTCGATGACCCACCCACCTCTCCTGGCTGCAGCTATGTGTTTCGCATGTCGCATGGGCACTCTTTCCACATACCAACCTCATGACCTCAGCGGCTGCCTGACAGACACTCTTTATCAATTTCTATTAATTCATTATCTACTCTCTTGTAAGTCAAGGGCAAGTAGGGAAATCTGCAATGTCTGCTTTCCTCTGAGTCTTCAAGGTCAAATGCTTTGTTCTAGCAATACAATTTTGTTATTAAAATTTACCCAAGCTGTACTACAAACTAGTTGCTCTCTGCCAAAGGGATGCTGAACTGTATATCTGGCCTGAGGGATTATTATGGAAAATACTAGAATAAATATAAATCAAAACAGTATGGGAAAAGTTAAAAAGAGGCTGCTTTTGCTCTCATTTGTCCCTTCCAGAGGAAAAAAGGTGGCTCTTACCTCAGCTGTATTGGGGTGGAGAGAGCAAGCAGTTTTTCTCTCTTGCCACAATCTAAATCAGCAAAGATGAGTGGTGTGATGACTACACTTTGGTAGTGTCTACGTCCTCGTGACCAAACTGCTAGAGAACAGCTCAGCTAAATTAATCTGCTGCTATCAGTCTACACAGTGGCACAAACAGGTCTCTGCTGATCACAGTGCTTTGTACACAGATGGCAGCTGATCAGTTTGTATAAAAGTTATGGTCCATAACAGCTTTTCCTTTCAGCATGTAGACACATGCCCATCCAAAATACTTCTGTTAAACATTCACCATTTTGTTGTGCAAAGCCGGCTGTGTACGAGTTGGATAGACAAAGAAGCTCAACTCTAATATCTTATCTTCGAATTCTCTTTTTATGAAGTTCATTCCAGAAGTGAAATCAAAAATTACATTACTAAGAAATAATATATATAACATATTAATGAGATGGCAGATGAATATAATGAAAGATTCAGATTGGCCCTAAGCCAGTAAGAACCTGAACAGATCTCAAGAATCAAACAAGATCTCAAGAACAACAACCAAACATCTGATATTCTTTAAAGTCCTATGTTAATGGCATTAAAACCCAGCCAGCAAGCTCCCCAAAATTTGGCACATACTGTAAGAGAGTTGAAATGGTGTGTCTTTGCAAGACTGAACCTCAACAAAAATTCAGGTCACTTGAATAATACTGTATTCCGAGTTCTTAGACGTTAACAGAACACATGTCCAAGAAAGAAAAAGCATAAACTCAGACACATATATAATCTTTTTACAAAGACATCAAGTAATAAAATGGAATTGATTTAATTCATTTGAATTAAGTGGATTTTCTCATGAGCCCACACTTGTTTTGTAAGTAAAAGACTGTTCTAATTCTACCAATAACTAACACTGGAAATACTGCTTAACCTCTGTTTCAAAGCTTCCCTTATAGATTGAAATGGTAAAACCCATTACTTATCATCAAAATATAAAATACTTAGGAATAAATGTAATGAAGAATGTGTATGATCTGCATGCTAAAAACTACCAAAGGGAACTTATCTTGTAAAGGGAAAACTTAAATGAAGAGAGAGTTCACAGTTTGGAAAGCTCAATATTATTGTCCTGTTAAGATAATAATATTTCCCAAGTTGATCTATAGACTCAGTGCAATTCCAACCAAATCCTAACATTATTTAGCACTGACAAGCTGGTTTTAAAATTTATATAAAAAGGCAAGAACAGAATATAAACAGTAACAAAGTCAGGGATTATGCTACATGACTTCAAAAGTGACTACCAAATTACACAAATGAAAACAGTGTGGTATTGGTGGAAGAACCGACATGTGAAGCAATGGAACAGAAGAGAGATTCCAGAAATAAATCTAAACAAATATTTTATAGTTAAATATTTTTATTTTTACAATTAAATAATTGATTTTAAACAAACGTGCCAAGGAATTAGATGGATTAAAATACTCTTTTCAATAAACTCTTCTAGAACAATTGAATGTATGAAGAAATGTAAACCTCAACCCTTACCTCATGCCATACACAAAAATTAAATCAAAATGGATCTCAGACCTAAAGGGAAGAAGTAAAACTATTACATTTCTAGAAGAAATGCATGAGAAAACCTTTATGACATCAGGTGAAGAAAAGATTTGTTAATGAGGACACGAAAAGTACAAAGTATTTTTTAAAAAGGTTGACAACATGGACTTCTTCAAGATTAAAAGCCTTAGCTTTTAAAAAGATTTTTTTTAAGGCACATTATAGATTAGAAGCAAATTTTTGCAAAATATAGTCAACAAAACAAAATAATTGTCTTCAAAACACATAAAGAATGCTTACAACTCAAAAATAAGACAAACAATCCCATTTTTTAAAACAGGCAAAACAGGCAAACTGACATTTTGCAAAGATATATAAATGGCCAACAAACGCATGAAAAAATTATTAACATTAATCTTCAGAGACATGCATAATAAAAACCACAGTAGTAATACTGTCACGTATCTACTAGAACATATCTATTAGAACAGCTAAGATTGTTAGCTGTTCTAACAATCTTTTTCAAAAAGAAAGACTGACAATACAAAGTGTTGGTGAGGATATGAGGCAAACAGAAATCTCATAAACTGCTAGTGTGAATGCAAAATGTTATAGCCACTGCGGAAAACAGTGTGGAAGTTCCTTATACAATTAAACATACATTTACCATGTTATCCATCAATTTCACCCCTAGGTACCTCTCCAAGAAGTTAAGGAAAGCATACACCCACCCAAACAGACATTTGCGAATGTTCATAGAAGCCAAAAAATGAAAGCAACTCAATCATTTTCAAATTAATGTTTTGTGAAAGATTAATACTGCCTCATTTACAAAATTCAGTAACATTTATAAATCTGGCATCCACTTTATGTAAGGATTGACACTTTATATAAGGATTGACAACATACTGCATGGCTTACTAAAATAGGCCATGAGACATTTCTACACTGGGATGAGCAGTACAGCAAAATTTTAAAGTTTTAAAATTCTGTCCCTGTTTGTTACCTTCTGAAATAGCTGTAAGTACTCCTCTCTTCCTTCAGTATTGTATTTACCCAACTCTCCACCTACCCTACCTTGTATCTCCAACCTTTCTCAGGTGACCCAGGTTATCTCTTTATATCCCCTGTAGCTCCCACCTATTTGTTAATGTATTAATTAAACATGCCTAATATCAAGTACCTTCATTTCAACTCTGATATCCACCTACTCCATTCCCTCCAGATTTGGTTATAGCTATCAAAGTAATCACTCTATAGACATCCACATTCAAAGCACTGAAGCCATCTTTTACTTCTTTTTCTTCCCTCGTCTGTAACCTTCAGTCACTAAATACCATCAATTAGCCCTTTTAAATTATTCTCCATCCGCTTCTTTTTCCATGGAAATACCAGTCAGGCCCTTTGCTTTGGCACACAGAGACCATTAAGATAAGGTTCCTGTCTCTGGTTTCAACTTCACCAACTCTTCCAGGGATTGTCTCCTTCTATTGATCTACCTTCAAAAATAGTTATACAATATTGATTTTAAAGTCATTCGCCTACAGCCTCTCTGTTAGAATATGATTAACCACCTGCTGGTGGGCTTTTAAAACAAGAGAGTCTAAGGTCCAAAGCAGATGTGACAAACCAAAATCTCTAGGGCATGGGACGTACTACTTTGCCCTTCCTAAGCTAGGCAAATCTAATAACTGCCTAGTTTGAATACCTCTACCTTGGGCAATTACTTTGATAGTCTTACCCCATATCATCTTCTAACCATGTTTAACACCAAACATAAGGACTCTAAAGTCTTTTCTATACACTGTCCTACAAACACATTCTTAGAAAAATTAAAATTCATGCTTCTTGGGCTTGAGTGGTAATCAAGCAACTCTACTATATTTAAAAGACTAAAAGTACTTTATGTTCTCACATAGATAATCAATGAAAAAAATGTTTCAGCCACAATGATGCTTTCAAACACAAAATTCCCCATACACAAAGGACTTTAGAAGTTCACTTAAATGGGGCTGGATGTGGTGGCTCATGCCTGTAATCCTAGCACTTTGGGAGGTCAAGGCAAGTGGACCCCTTCAGGTCAGGACTTCAAGACCAGCCTGGCTAACATGGCGAAACCCCATCTTTAACAAAAAAAAAAAAAAAAAAAAACCAACACAAGAATTAGCCAGGAGTGTTGGCACATGACTGTAATCCCAGCTACTGGGGAGGCTGAGACACAAGAATCACTTGAACCTGGGAGGCAGAGGTTGCATTGACACAAGATCACGCCACTGCACTCCAGCCTGGGTGGCAGAGTGAGACTCTGTCTCAAAAATAAATAAATAAAATAAACTTAAAAGTTCACTTAAGTGGGATAATGGCTATAAAACCTGGAATACCTTATTCAAACACAACTCTTTAGTTTGTGTTCCCAAAATTGTGTAAGTTAAAATTCAAGATCAGATGAAAAGATGTAAACGGAAATGGTCTCACGATTCTGAATAATAATTAATTATTATCTTGGACTATATAAACCATCATGGCAAGAAAAGAAGGAAATACTCATATACGTCTCTGACACATACATGCTGGAATATATACATGTCCCTTCTGGAATATATCTTATTTAGCCTAATAAAATGGAATTTCTTAACTTGAGGTTTTTCTATGTGTAAAACTAAACTCAGCTTGAGTACCTAATGACTGTTTTCTAAATTCATCTTAATAAAATATAAAATAATAATAAACAGGAACATGTTGTTGTTGTTGTTGTTGTTGTTGTTTTAGATGAAGTCTTGCTTTATCACCAGGCTGGAGTGCAGTGGCGCGATCTGGGCTCATGGCAATTTCTGTTTTCTGGTTTCAAGCAGTTCCCCTGCCTCAGCCTCCCGAGTAGCTAAGACTGCAGGCATACACCACCGTGCCTGGCTAATTTTTTGTATTTTTAGTAGAGATGGGGTTTCATCATGTTGGCAAGGATGGTCTCAATCTCTTGACCTTGTGATCCACTTGCTTTGGCCTCCCAAAGTTCTGGGATTACAGGCGTGAGCCACTGCATCCGGCCCCATTGCCCTAATTTTTAAAACTTTCTGAAAACGTTTAATTAAGAAATACCAAACTTATCTTAAGGAAATTACACTTACATCCTAAGCAATTTCTAGTTATAAAACATGAAAAGGTAAGTTATCAAGAAAAGATAAGGTGAAATTATCTTCAAATACCTGACTCAAAAAAAGTAGTTAAAAGTGTAACTAAGAAAACAGTGATTCAGTGTTTGTGTAGCTCTCTTAATACGTGAACACTCAATACCAGAAATTCTGTTTTCTATTAAATAGCAAAAATATGTAACCCCTACAAAGCCATAAATGTGTGGTAAAAGAAACATCTAAGATAATATTTTAAATATTTTGAACTCACAATTCAAAAATACTAATTGGCAATAAATCATAACCATAGATAGTTTTGAAAACCACATGACATTTAAATTCTTACATTTAAAAAGCAATAATATATATAGCTAAACTATTCCTTCACTTTATTATTTCAGTCAGTATTGTCAAACAATTTATAATACATGGAAAAAATTAAGTTGGGTACATAATACAGAATAAAGTCACCTTTAACATTTCGAAATGGGATTTTGTTGTCTTCAAAATATATCTGTAATTCAACTTATAATAAAAGCATCCCTGAACTATGATTAATTGGATATTTTTATCTTAATAATGACATTCCAATTTCCCAGAATAATTTGCTTCATATATCAATCCTTCTTTTAACCATATTCTTACTCTTGTTATTTTGTGAGTGACCCCAATACAGAAAGCACACTTTCTTAAACAAAAACAAATTTAGTTGCTATATAATTTAAGATATATCGTGAATTCATACAAGTGAAACAGTAACTCACACATCCCTCTATCCCTTCTCCGAAAACAACCGGGGCACAAACAAGGGTTATGAGAGCATTAGCACTTAGCAGTGGGTAACCAACTGAAATATTTTCCAGAAAAAAACGATACTGTATTTCACTGACACAAACATCAGACTCTAAAATCTTTATGAAATATTATTTATTTTTTCAAGAGAAATACAAACATCACTGCAAATAAGACTTCTAGGATGAACTATCATACACTCATTTGGATCATAAACAATGTCCTAACTGAAGACTTTAAGCATCAGGTGACCTGTGGAACTCCATCAACTATACACACAAAAAACATCAGAGTCCTTCTCTTTAAGGCTACTTACTGTGTTAAGACACTACCAATGTCAGTATTCCAAAGGCCACATAAGCCTGCATTTATATGTACAGCACATCTGCAACGTTGTAGTTATAGCAACCAAATTCCCAACTTGATCCAGCAATTGAACCCTTTCTCTCTAGAGAACAGTTTTGCTCTGTGCATCAGGTATCATGTTGGAGTATGATTTACAAGAAGAAAGAGGGTTCTAAATGATGCTAAAAATCATATTAGTGTTCCAGGATAAAGATATTTCATTCTGAAGCAGAAAGTATGACTAATACCCAAAGGGAAAACAATTTAATACACATAACTGTAGCTATTTACATATTTCAGTTTACTACTTTAATTTAGAGACCTACCTTATTTTACATTTAAAGCAGTGCCACTAAAGTTTTCCTTCAATATCATCCACTCTAGTTGAACCAAGTTGATATTTGTTTCATACTTTTCTTTCCCTTATTTGGAATTCTCTCCCAGCATTTCCTTAAAATCTTTAATACAGGTATCGATCGACTTACAACCTATGCAACTTATGATCATTCGACTTTACGACCACAATCGCTAGCCATGACTGCTCCGCGTCTGGCAGCGCAAACGTTGCCCAGCTGGGCGGACGACAGTGTGGACCAGCTTCCGGCAGCACTATCATCTCCATGTGCATTTCAACTGTACATATAGCCTATTCAACTTACGACCAAATCGTGTTACGACTGTTCCACGGTCCCGACCACGGTCCTAGGTCGAGCACTAGCTGTATACACTTTTGCCTTTACACTTTTGCCTTTTATGTGTCATGGGAATATAAGGACTTGAGTCAACTTTCAGTAGGACAAATAGGAATTACAGATGATATAAGAGCTAAAGAAGTGTGGCTAAGCCAATATAGAATGTGAGCACAGGTAATCAATGCACTCCAAGAGTGAGGGGGGAAAACTGAAGAGCAGGTTTAAGAGACTGCTGGTTCCCTGCTCCAATATCCATTTTCCTCTTTCTCCTTAGAAAGGTATTTTTATACTATTATTTTTAGCAGGGCGTATCATGTTGCAGAATAAAAGACTACATGTCCCAGGATCCTGCCTGGTCTGAAGGTGCCACATGACAACATTCTGGACAATAAGATATAAACAGAAATGATGCTTCAAGGAATCTGTCTCGGATGGAAAAGGTAACTTTTCTGGTCTGTTGCCTTTCCTTCTGCTTCTAGCTTTCAATGCATACATGATAGCTGGGGTTCAGCAGCCATCTGTGCTATGAACGGATCCTGAAAATGCAAGCCACATGCTGGCACAAGTAGAGAAGAAGGATGGAAGCCTGCAACCTGTCACACTTGGAGCCACCACCAAACTATCCAAGACCATCCACTCCCAGGATCCTTCTCCATGAGAGAAAAACTGGGTCCTACTGTGTTGATGCAATTGGTTTTTGTAACCAAAACTAATTACAACTAACAGAGTAAAAAAAAACCAAAAAAACAAAAAAAAAACCAAAAAAAAACAGTATCCAGAAAACACCATTTGCCTTTTTCCTCTTCTACACCCCTGCATGGGTCAAACAGTATCGATTTCTCACACGCTTTCCCCAGACTCCTCCTTGCATTACCTTGCAACCTCATTCTTTTCCCTGGTCCTTCTCCTCTATATCAACCTGACATTAAATAAATTGTTGGCTATTGAAAAGTTATTTCTAAAAGGGAATATATTATCATAATATTGTCAAACTTTTTAAAGTGATTTTTTTAAAGGGCAAGTTAAAAATATAATCCTGACACAACAGAATTCAGCCAACATTTATTAAATGCCTGCTATGTCCTAGGCACTAGGGACGCAAAGATGAGTAATAGAGCCCATGCCTTTGAAAATCTCACAGCTTAGTATGGATGTGGAATGATTAATCCTAACAGAAATACAAGGGTAGACTTCCCGAAGAAATTCACAGAGTAGCAGGAAGGTGACAACACTGTGGTGGATATCCCAGACAGAGAGAACAGCCCAGGCAAAAGCATGTCCAGACCACAGAGACCAGTAACTGCAGAGTGTGTTGGAAGCAATGCAAGCTGGAAGCATTTTTAAGCTGCCCTGTATGTCTCACCAAGGAATCTGGATTTATGTTTGGCAGCAGGAAATCAAAGAATTCCCAATCTACCAACTGACCTACATCTCTTATCCTAAGTTTATAAAAGACCATGAAGTGCTTTTGCTCTCTCAAAAGCTAACGCCTCCCTCACCCCATCCCACCCCACGGTAGGAATTTCATCCACTTCTGCAAGTACCTCTCCTCTTTCCTGTATCATCTTTGTACCTCTCAACTGGATCATTTCAATCAACACACAAAAACATGTTAGCATCTCTTAAAGAAACAAACCCCTCTTGACTTTACAACTCTAGCCACCACCCTATTTTCCTGCTCTTCTTCACAACAATTTCTTGATATGGTGAAATGTTCTGTTTCACCAATTCTGCTCTCCCCATTGTCTCCTCAACCAGTTCTGCCACTCCACTGACACTAGTTCTGTTAGGTCACATAGGACTCCCACGTTGCTAAATCCAAAGGTTATGTCTCTCATTATTGAATGTCCCTGTAGCACTGGACAAAGTGACCCTTCTCCCTTCTCAAAACACTTTTTATCTCTTAGCTTTGATCACACATGAGGAGAATCTCTCTTTAGTTCAGCACCACATTCTAAGCAAGCACATAAACAATCAATAATGTTAGTAGGATGAATAAGACAGAAGTACAAGCCTATCAAGAATTGCAGGTGAGCGGTTTAGGACGGAAGTCAGGATAAAAAAGCTCATTAGTACTGATTAAGCACCAAGGTGAGGAATCTCTTGAAAAGACATAACTAATAACCTGGAGTAACGTTTGATTTTGGAAATCAATTCTGGTCATTTTAACTCAAAACTTTTGAGAATCCTTTTGGTAAACAATTCTTCAAAGATGAAGTTGCTGGGATTATCCCTTGTAGTCATTAGGTTTTACATGTTAATATCTTAAAATGAACAATACATATATCACTCATCCTTGATAAACTATCTACTTAACAATTACTTATGAAGAAGAATGCTTTGTAAAACTAATAAAGGTATGTCAGTTTTTGACACCTGCTGCTGGATCAGGTGCAGGGTAAATAATGCAGAACACTTAGGGGAACAGAGTCAAGTCCTGGAGGATGAACTGATACACATACACACACAAGTATCTATTTATGCACATGTGTATATTTTAACTCAACTGCAGATTCAGTTATACATATATTTATATGCATAGATCAAACTGAACTTTTTTTTTTTTTTTTTTTTTTTTGAGACGGCATTTCGCTCTTGCTACCTAGGCAGGAGTGCAATGGTGTGATCTTGGCTCACTGCAACCTCCGCCTCCTGGGTTCAGGCAATTCTTCTGCCTCAGCCTCCTGAGTAGCTGGGATTTTACAGGCATGCGACACCATGCCCAGCTAATTTTTTGTATTTTTAGTAGAGATGGGGTTTCACCATGTTGGCCAGGATGGTCTTGATCTCTTGACCTCGTGAGCCACCCGCCTCGGCCTCCCAAAGTGCAAACTGAACATTTTAAGGTTAAAACAGATGGTTCCCTCCCTAACCTCATACTTTCATTAACTGACCAACTACAGGGCCCAATCACCTGCTTCTACAAAAATAACGTGATAGGCAGTATAGGGCAAAGCAGTTCTTACACACTTAGAAGCCCTTACTAATTCTCCCATCATCTAACTTTAGGCCATTCCAAATATGAGTTCAATAAAGTCTTATGGTTTTCCATTAAAGAAAATAACTTTTTTTTTTTTTTTTTTTTTTTAATTGAGACGGAGTCTCAGTCTGTCGCCCAGGCTGGAATGCAGTGGTGCGATTTCGGCTCACTGCAAGCTCTGCTGCCCAGGTTCAAGTGAGTCTCGTGCCTCAGCTTCTATAGTAGCTGGGACTACAGGCTTGTGCCACCACACCTGGCTAACTTTTTTGTATGTTTAGTAGAGATGGGGTTTCGCCATGTTGGCCAGGCTGTTCTTGAACTCCTGACCTCAGGGGATCCGCCTGCCTCAGTTTCCCAAAGTGCTGGGATTACAGGCGTGAGCCACAGCGCCCAGCCAACAACTTCTAATAATGTTCTCTATAAAGAAAATGTCTAAAAATCTTATGTAACGCCTCATTTAATCTAATTATAAGTTAGTGATATCTTCCCATGGTAAGAGGAAAGGATATATCACTTGTAAAACTCAATGAGGACAGTTTTCATGATCAGTAGTTTTTCCTTTTCCCCCTCCATTCCTTCTCCAACCACCGTGGTCCTACCATGCCTAATCTGTACTCCAGCTGTGACTTTTGCCAATACCTGAAAGTAAATCTTACGTGAATGTACAACTTCCAGAACTCTACCCCTCACTTATCTATATGCCTTTTGGATACGTTTAATGTCCAATAAAGTTCCCTTCTGTAACATAATTCACTATTGAGTTATTTTTAGAATGCCATACACCTTAAGGCATCTCCAATAAGTTATTGCATGGCTTATAATAAATGTGTACTCTTTCAAGAATATGATTTTCTAATCCTATGTAGCTCTTTGTATGAAATAAGAAACACTTAAATTTGTCTTCACATGCAAGTGGCCAACAAACATATGAAAAAAATGCTCAACATCAATAATTATGAGAGAAATGCAAATCAAAGCCACAATGAGATACCATCTCACATCAGTCAGAATGGCTATTATTAAAACATCAAAAAACAACAGATGCTGGTCAGGCTGTGGAGAAAAGCAAATGCTCATACACTATTGGTGCGAATGTAAATTAGTTCAGATACTGTGAAGAACAGGTTGGAGATTTCGCAAAAAAAATAAAAACAGAACTACCATTTGACCCAGCCATCCCATTACTGGGTATACAACAGAAGGAAAAGAAATCATTCCACCAAAAAGAAACCTGCACTTGCACATTCATCTCAGCACTATTCACAATAGCAAAGACATGAATCAACCTAGGGACCCATCAGTGGCAGACTGGATAAAGAAAATGTGGTACATAAACACCATGAATACTACACAGCCATCAAAAAGAATGGAATCATGTCCTCTGCAGCAATATGGAGCTGGAGGGGGCAATACAGAAACAGAAAACCAAGTATCAAATGTTCCCACTTAGAAGTGGGAGCTAAACATTAGGTACTCATGGACATAAACATGGCAACAACAAACACTGGGGACTACGAGTGGGGAGGAAGGAGCGGGGCAAGAATTGAAAAGCTACCTATTGTAGCTCACTATCTGGGTGATAGGTTCAATCAAACCCAAGCTTTGGCATCACACAACATACCCTGGTAATAAACCTGTACGTGCACCCCCCTGAAGCTAAAATAAAAACTGAAATTAAAATAAATAATCCCACTTGAAAATAAGTAAATAAATTTGTCTTTAGTCTCTGCCACATACAGAACCACTCTTCCATTGTTGTACCCCCTTAACTTGCAAGCTCTCAGAGCAGTCACTTAACTTACCATGTAGCACCAGCAAGCAGAAAGTTCGTCTGCGATTTTTAAACTTAAGTTGCTCATTGTTTGTCATGTGAATCATAATGAGAATAGTATTTCAGCCTCTCCAAACTGATTAGTTAAATGTCTTGTTTCTCTACTTATTCTCATTATAGCTGCCAGCTCTAATTTAAAATGTGATTATTGAAAGTATCACAGCACAATTTTAATTTTTACATTATGGACATAGTTGGTATCAGTGAAGAAGAAGCACTAATTGTAAAGGGACACAGTCAACATGGTGCAAGTACACAATATGCACATTTCTTTCAACCTTCTGCCAATGTTACTAGTGACCTAACTTACTAACAGTCCCAGCTTTCCAACCAAGTTATACAGCTTTGTAAAGTAAAGCTCTCACTAATGCCATCATTACCAATGCTTCTGTAACCATTTCCTTCCTTAAACTACCCTTGCATTCTAGATAAATTGATCTCATTCTTTTGCCCTCACTCAAGCTGTTGGTTATGTTTGGATTATCCTCACTCAATCCTATCTCTGTGCCATCAACTCATGTTCTTTATCGTGTCCGCATTTTCTCTCTACTTTCCAACAATCTAAATTATAAACCCAACTCAAGAAGTATCCCCTTAAGAACCACTCTTGATCACCTTCCACATACATTAAAATACCCGCTTTTGAAATGATTTTGCATTCTGTATAGTCTTCACCATGTCAATTTACACTGTACTACTTACCTGTTCAGTGACACCCAGGGAATTTTTTTGTATTTCATATGCAACGGCCTCATCGCCCCCAAGCAGATGCTAAGTTACATGATAGCAGAGGTAGATTACCTTGCCTATGTTGAATACCCTAGGACTTATTGTAGAGACCACACAGTCGGAGTGTGGTCAATGCAATTTTCAATTAATGTTTGAAAAAACAGTGAAACCTGTTAAAATAAGCAGAATAAGCCATAAATAAGCATGGATAGGGCCCATGAAGCAAACCTCAATTTTAATGGCACTTCACTGTACAGCAGTTCCCACTGCCAGTACATTTTCAGTTGTAGATACAATATCTTAACACACTTGTACGCCCAAATAATCAGACCCAAATAATCAGATCAGTTCATGCATCAGAAGCCTCCACCCTCCATATAGTCTTTGTCCTAATCTCTCTGATTTCCAGCCTTAATTATCATCCTCCTATTGGCATCCTGAAATTTCCAAGACTAATGGCTACCTTGAGCTTAATTTTCCTTCAACCTTATAGTCCCTACCTGGCCACCACATTAAAAAAAAAAAAAAAAAAAAAAAAATGAAGAGATTCCTCTGCAAATGCTCTATATAAAAGATGTAGGTTTTAAACTATCAGAGCAATAACGATGCTGTTTATGATTAAATATGGTACACATGATTATTTCTATTAAAAGTCCCTTCCTTTGGGACTTCTATGATAAAACTGATTTTATTAAGAAAATCAAGTTAAACATTTCAATAGCAGTGATTTTTAAGACTGTGACCAACATAAATTCAAAGAAGAGTCTCAAAACAATAATGGTTCATGTCTTAAATATCTAGCATAGGCCAGATGCAGTGGCTCATGCCTATAATCCCAGAACTTTGAGAGGTCAAGGTGTGAGGACTGCTTGGGGTCAGTAATTTAAGACTAGCCTGAACAACACAGCAAGACCCCATCTTTCCCCCCACCAAAAAAATTTTTTTTTTTCAAATCAGCAGAGCATGCTGGCATGGGCCTGCAGTCCCAGTCACTTGGGAGGCTGAAGAGAGAGGATGGCTTAAGTCCAGGAGACTCTGGGCTTGAGGCCACAGGGAGCTAAGATTGCACCATTGCACTCAAGCCTAGATGACAGACTGAGACCCTGTCTCTTTAAAAACCAACCAAACAACAACAAAAAGCTGGCGGTGGCTCATACCTGTGATTCCAGTATTTTGGGAGGCCAAGGTAGGAGGATTACTTGAGGTCAGGAGTTTGAGACCAGCCCGGCCAACAAGGTGAAACCTCATCTCCACTAAAAATTCAAAACTTTGCAGAATGTGGTGGTAGACACTTGTAATACCAACTACTTGGGAGGCTGAGGCATGAGAATTGCTTGAACATGGAAGGCAGAGGTTGCAATGAGCTGAGATTGCGCCACTTCACTCCAGCCTGGACAACAGAGCAAGACTCCGCAACCTCTCCCCACAAAATAAACATTGCATACTCTTTTATTTTTTCAAATAGATTTTAAAGTCACTGATAAGTTAGTAGAAAAAGACTCTATGAGTTAACATAAAATCTAGGTAAACTACCTCCTTCTCTAACAAATAATTTAAAGAGCTAGATACACATTTAGAAATACAGTCTGAACCTATCTTTAATAAATTCCTAGCCTTCCAGAAGTCAGCAGCCAAAAAATAACACATTGGTTCATTATTATATTGTGACTTTATTAGAAAATGTAGGCGTCATCATTCATAGAATGGGGTAATTTTAGACAAAATTTTAAATTCTACGATTTCTATTAAAAATTTTTAAATATACCGATTTAGGGCACTTAGGGGCAATGAAGATTGTCAATGTTTTCCTTTCCATTATGTACAACAGCGTAAAACAAAGGTACATTAGAAAACCATTTCTAAATCTGCACCTTTAGATAATTTTCATCTATTGCTTTCCAGCTCCACAGCTGATGCAAATGATGCCTTTGAAAATATTATGCAGGAAAAACTTCTTCTTACTACCGTCTGCCTGTCAATTATTTTAATAAATCATCCTACAATAACCAAGAGTATAAGCAGCACCTCGTAAAGTTATATAGCACACAACCTTACAACACAGTGGCAACAACCGCTTCATAGGCTTGAAAAAACACATCACAGTTTGCACTGTTTCTACATTGACCTATGCCAAATATTCTCTCTGATCCCACATACTCCATTTTTAAATTATCTTTGCTAGCAATCTTCTGTTGATACAAAGAAACTGAATTCATTTTAAGTAAGAGTTTTAAGAAAATAATAACTATAAATTGTACCTTGCTTCAATACAAATTGTAATTCAAATAAGAGTTTAGTTCTATTTTAAGGCAACAATATATGTAACAACATAAAATACATGGCCTTACAGGCACTATATAAATATTAATGTTTCAAAACTTGACAAATTTCTAATAGATTAAAAATAAAACTCACAAAAACAACATTCATAATCACTGAAACTGCTTGAAGTGGGGAAGAAGAGTGAGCAAGTTATCACTGACAGTCACATAGGAATTCATAGGCTTACAAATCTTACCAAGAAACAGTATTCATCTTTGAACAACCAAAGTAAAGGTACATATGCAAACAACTCTCATCTATCTAGAATGTTAACAAAAATGAGAGAAAAAAATTAGAAAAACATGAAATGCTGACTTAAATGTCAACTGAGGATTTCAATAAGGCTAATTAAATCTGGAAGCCAAATGACAAGTTTTCTGCCATATATATCATCCTTTTCACCAGATGAAATCATGTGTCGAAACAATTTCAAAGGAAATAGTTAAAAATATTAAAAATGTTGTTCAAGATACTTTGGTACTTTCAAGGTGAGTTACCCATCTAAACAAGCTGGCACTTTCAAGAGAATGCTCAGTTGAATTATTATACACTAATAACCAATTCCCAGGCTTACATGATAAAAAACATGGGGTGAAGAATCATCTGTGAACTAGTTGTTTTATGAAACTGGACTGTCAGTAATATCTAACCTATATGGAACCTCCACTTTTTCTATTGAGGAAGAGAAATAGATACTGATGCCAATCTTTAGCATAATATCACTAACATCTTTCTCATTAAAACAATCTCAGTGCTATTCCTAAGGCAACATCCCCAAAGGAAACAAACAACTTGGACAGTGCAAATGTCAGCAGGTGCAACATGAAGGAATAACCTATATATAGTAATAGCACTAGCTTGTCATGCAGTCTGAACCGCCATTCCCTTTTTCACCCTATTAAAGTACTAACTGGCAAGCACTTGACATGCAGCCAGAAAAAAAATAACTTATGTCATCTTTTAAAATAATCAGACATAGAGTGCAATGTTCTCAAGAAATATGTCTCAACTGCAAGTCCTCTTTTTTCTAGGAGTTTTCTGAACATTAAGTTCCCTTTCCAGAAGTTAGAACAAGCTGTTACTTAACTAGCTGATAATGGCTGGTAGTCAAAGATGACCATTACTGGCTTCTTCACTGTTCTAGGGCTTCAGTCTTATGGAGTTAGTCTGTACAACAGACTCTGTATTAAGATGATAATGCAGTCACAATCAGTGATCTTTTTAACACGTAAATTTCAAATTACATTTGCTACAGCATTATTTGTAATAAAAAGTATCAAAAATGTATCCTTTAAAATTATTAGCTACGTTGTGGACATTCACATAACTGAATGTTAAATAGGCATTAAAAGTTATAAAGAGAAAGCACCGATCCAAATTATGTCCACCCACCAATCTTGCGATGGAAACGTGTCAAGGAAAGCTAGGTACTCCAGGGGTTGGAAAAAACACACTAGGCAAAGAACTTGCGTCAAAATTGGGACTGAAATACATTAACATGAATGATTCAGCTCAAGAAGTCTGATTATCAGATATCATGGAGTCTGGCAAGATGGCTTATCCCAAGAGCATACCGAAAGATGCACAGATGATAGCACAAATCCTGATGGATGGAGGGGATTACAGAACATGAGCCAGCAGTTAAAAAATCAGTTGTTGGGAGTTTGCCTTCCGATATGTGACCACAATTCTAGATGATGCAAAAATTTCTTCAAGCCATGCTAAGAAAGCTACTGTTGATGCAGATGCTGTGTGATTGGCAATCTAGTGCTGCACTGACCAGTCTTTTACCTCTCCTCCCTCAAGAGATTCCTTATTAGATATTGCAAGGCAAAGAAATCAAACTCCTTTACCATTAATCAAGCCATATTCAGGTCCTAGATTGACACCTGATAGGTATTGCTTAACAGCTCCAAACTATAGGCTGAAATCTTTACAAAAAAAGGCATCAACTTCTGCGGCAAGAGTAACAGTCCCGCGGTTAAGTGTTGGTTTGGTTACTAGCAAACCGAGTACTCCCACACGAGGCACACCAACCCCACAGACCATGTCTGTTTCAACTAAAGTAGGAACTCCCATGTCCCTCACGGAGGCAAAGGTTTACAGTACAGATGCCTACACTTCACAGTCTCCATCTGTAAAAGCTTCAATTCCTGCAACATTCAGCAGTTCAGAATGTTCTATTAATCCATCATTAATTGGGTCCAAAAACATTCTTATTACCGCTAATATAGTGTCATCACAAAATACTGCCAATGAATCATCAAATGTATTGAAAAGAAAACATGAAGATGATGACAATGATAATCTGTAATCTAGCCTTGGTGCATGTAACATGTATAGTTGGTCTTGAATGCATTGTACTGATACTAAACATGCATGCTGGATGTTTTCAAGTTGTGTTTTACAAAACTTTAATAATATTTAATGAGTAAATACAATTACCATACTTTTCCATTGAAATTAAGGTTTTTCATCAGCCTTAAAAGTCTAAGAAAAATAAAATTGTCATTCATTAATTTGAAAAAAAAGTTACAAAGAGTAAACCTTTTTATGAAGTTTTTAATATCACAAGGCAACATACATATTCTTTAACCAGAATAAGCAAGACATTAAATTGCATTTAAAGCATGATCTTAAATACATGCAAATAAGTCTAGAGAAAAAATACTATTAAAGAATGATTTTCCTGGGTGAGAGGATTTTAGCTGATATTTTTTCTTCTCTTTATTTTTGAAAATGTATGTAGTAATTATTACTTTTTATATTAAATTACATGTAATTTTAAAAATATGCCAATGTTTAAATACTGTTTGCCAGCACCTTCTTTTAAGTTCTGAAATAGAGTCAGACAGAATCTCCAAAAAGGGACCAAAAAGTAGGTCCTGAGTCTGAAGGAATGGAAGAGTATTACAATTCCAATGGAGACATTTCTGCAGGAAACAGAATTCCTAGAATTATTGAAGCTGGCTCAGAGGGTCACTCCAGGCTTTCTAGGCAGATTTCCAGGAGGTACAACCACCCTCCATCCTGTATTACCAGAGTTTCCTCACTCCTAAAATATAGGTAATATCTGTACCTACTTCAAAGGAGAGTTATGAAATTAAATTACTTAATATAGACAAAGCATTTAAAATGGTACCTGGTAAATGGGAAATACTGTAAAAGCTTAGTTATTTTGTCATCATTCTTTTATTACTATTATTTTTACCACTATAATTATCACTATCTCTATTACTACTATCACCACCACAAATGCTAGCCTCATTTCTAAGACTATTGCTACTACAGGAACAAACAGGCAATAGAGCTTTCCTCCCTCATGGGACCATTTTCCATTGAGAATATGTTTGCCAATTTAACCTCAAAGAAGTAGAAGGGCAAAGAGGCATGAGAATCGCACCCGAGATTATTTTTAATCGGATGCAACGTGCCTCTGGCACTCCTTCACCAGCATTCTGGCCACCAAAGGCCCACCCTACTTGTGTCAGCTACCACACCCAGGCTAATCTTTCTCTACAGTGTAAAATTACCTCTCCTTGTTTCAGACTCTGACCTTTTATAAAAAGTTGTTCACATCTTAAAAATAGATTCTTAATATGACCCTGATTCATTCAGAATATTTATCAACAGGACATTTGAATATTTTTATAGAAGCACTAAGTAGCAGAAAGTGGCAATCCCCATACTTTAATAAACTTAGTCAATTCAAAAAAAAATACTTTTTTTAGTAATTTAAAATAAAAATACTTAAAATTTTAAAACCTTTGGTGAAAATATTTACTTGTGAAAAGTACAAAGAAACATAACTACTGAAACTCAGTGGCTGATATCCCTGGGAACCTGAACCTAGGCAATTATGTACGTAACAGATGAGCCCTAACCCTTTCTGGTCACAACTGGTTGGAACAGAGGAACACACCCATCCCAACCCAGGCCAGTCAGATTGTATCCTGAAGAATCTAAAGACAATACCAGCACTGCAGTCAAACAATGTAAACCTTAGGGACATAGGCCATAACTGAGTCTTCAGCACATACAAGCCAAAGACACAGGGAGGAAGAAATTAACAGCCATACAGAGCAGGAAGCCAATCCACAGACAAAGGCAAAAATGAAAGGCCATATGGTCTTGAGAAGCAGAAAAAGAAAATGAAAGCCCTTGCCTTTCCATTTCTAGTCCCATGTGGTCTTAAGGCACTTTCTTTGCCTCTCTTCAAATGTTTATGAGATTGCCTAGTGTAAAAGTTAGTCCCCCTTTATCTAAGCTATCTTGAGCTGATTTTATTCCCTAGGAGCAAATGTGCCCTCACCACAGCTGACATGACCATGTGACAAATGCACATGTCATCAGCATGTTTTCTGTTTTTGCCCTTTGTTAAATAGATTAAAACAGTGTATATAAAACAAAGTTATTTCATAAAGATTCATGCATCAACACCCCAAAGTACTGCCTTGCTTTGTATCCACAGAAGAGGATATAGGAAGAGAAATAAATTTTAGAAAAGAATCAATTCTGCAAAAGGATTTTAAGTCTCAAGGATAATCTATTACACAATGTCTCTACGATACCTGCTTCTTGGAAGAAACATGGATTCCTTGATGAACACGGAACCAGAAAGAAGGATATACCAGCAGGTCCCAATATCATCAGGACTGAAAAAAAAAGTTAATAGAATCAGATTGTTACCTATAACAACAACAACAAAAAATTAAAACATATAGCACAAAGTGCAGCACCTGCATTTTAAAATCATAAAGAACAACAGCATAAAACATGTTCATAAAAATACCATTATTTAACTACTAGAATCATTTTTACAAACTATTTTCTATTCCTGAAATACGCAAAAGATATTTATCAGTATTTTTAAATGTTTTAAATGTTCCTTAGACCTGTAGTACCTATCATTCTAAGTTTCATTTTTTACCTTTTTTGAACATGAAATACTTTCACTTACCTCATAAAATAAAAAAATACCAAGAGCTATCACTGAAACTTACTATTCCTAATCATTTTCCCTGTCTAACAAGTTCTCATATTTCTCCACTATTTCTTCAGTATTCTTTTAGAACTTCTTTATGCATATGTACACAGTAACGAACATATATTCTTATACCTTATCTTATCACAAAGGAAAGAATTGTGTAGAGTATGCTCACTTTTAGGATCGCACTCTACACAATTCTTTCCTTTGTGATAACTCTTATAGAGATTTTTTCTTCAGAAGATGGCTTTCTTCAGCATTCTTTCTTACTGCTGTAGAGCATTCCTTTCCATTGTATGAATGTGCCATATTTGACTTAAGCAACCCCCACTTGACAGTCATTTCCCACTGTTTTCAACTATTGGGCAATTATATAAACACAAATAAAAACTGAATAGTATTTTGTACATGCAGTAGTAGCTGGAAGATAAAGTCCCAGGAGGGCAACTGTTATGTCTAAGAACACATACATAGTAATCTTGCTAGATACTGTCAAAATGTCTTCCACAGGTAGTTAGCGATTTATATGCTAGCCTACTTCCCTACAACCTTACTAATACAGTTTGTTATAATTTAACAAATACTGAAAAATTTTATGTGGAAGGCTTTTCTGGATGTTTAGGATATGTCAGGAAACAACAACAGAAAGATCCCTGCCCTCATGGAGCTCATACTCAAGCCTCATTGAGAAGCCATTGAACAAAGGAGATGAGTTAGCCATGGGGATCCTGAAGGGATCAGCATTCCAGGCAAAAGGCAGGAAGGATCAAGAATGTGCGTGCAAAGGCGATGGGCTGCCACTGCCTCACAAGGTTAGGGTAACTGAATGCTTCTCAATTTTTTGCCAATCTGCTTGGTGAAAATATCTCAACTGAATTTTTTTCATTTGTTTTTCTTGTAAGACCATCTTTTTTATGTTCATGAGTCATTTCTATTTCTATTTTGTAAAAATTATTTCATAACTTTGAACTAGGTCTCTACTAATTGTGAGGTTTTTGGGGGCTAGGCACAGTGGCTCACACCTGTAATCCCAACACTTTGGGAGGCCCAGGCAGGCGGATCACCTGAAGTCAGGAGTTTAAGACTAGACTGGCAAACATGGTGAAACCCCGTCTCTACTAAAATTACAAGAAAATTAGCCAGCATGGTGGCTCATTCCTGTAATCCCAGCTATTTGGGAGGCTGAGGCAGAAGAACTGCTTGAGTCCAGGTGTAGGTTGCAGTGAGCTGAGATTGCTCTATTACACTCTAGTCTGACATCGGTGAGAGACTCTGTCCACCCCCCGCCCCCAAAAAAAGAGTTTTTAAAATTTTCTCAGGCACTTTATAAAAACTGGCCTTCTGAAAACATGGGCTGTGAATACCTTTTCCCCCAGTGTGCAGTTTACCCTTGGACTTGGTTTATGGTGCTTTCCACCATGTGTAAGTTATTTTATTGTGTATAGTCAATTGCATCAAATTTATTAGTTAGGATACAAACTCAGCTACTATTAAAACAAAACTCTAAACATAACAATGGCATAACCATGGAAGAAGTTCATTTCTCTCTCACACACACAATAGTCTGAACACTAGAAGTACAAGACTGATAAGGTGTTTCCATGACACTGGGAAGCCACACTCTATTTTGTGACTCAGCCGTCCTCAACCATGGCTTCCATCTGTATTCTAGGGTGGAAGGTCCAAATCTCACCACCACATCCACATTCCAGTCAATGGGAGGAGTAGAAAAGAAACACAGAGCACACCCCTTTCTTCCAAGAGTAACAACATGGATGCTGCATACCATGTTCCTCTCAGATGCCAGTGACCTATATGCATGTTGTAAGGTTGTCTTCAGCAATTTTTGCCAAGTCTTTGCTTTGTTTGGTTTCTGTATTGTGTCATTAAAAAGTTTTTAGAAGACACTAAATTATATTTACAACTCTGAATAATTACATTACTTAATAATGCCAATTACTATCACCTAATCACTTTCACTGTGCTAACTGCTTCCAAAGTGAATCAGCAGTTGAATCTTTCCCCACAAGTCCATTCTTCACCCAATTCATGACTACTTAGCTCAACAGCAATGCCTCAAGAAATACAAAGGAAAAGCATTGTTAAACAAGAGTTTTGTTTGAATGCAGAACCATAAAAATAAAATGATTTCTCAAGTGAAAATGCAAAGTACTTCAAAGAAAAATTCATGTTTTTGTCTCCTCAATTTTTAATCATTACCTCTTGCAACCAGCAATCATTTGTGAAATGGTTTGTGAAAAGAAAAAAACGTATTTGTCTTTACTGATATGACAGCATTATTCTTAAATTCTGATTTATGCCAAGTAAGAACGTTATTCCAGGCTCAAAAATAGTTTAATAATTTTTAAATAACAAAAGGTAAAACATTAAAATAGGAAAAAAAAATTCTGTAAACTTTTTACAATCTGTTGTTATAATGTTCCCTTTATCACACACACACACACACACACACACACACACACACACACACACACAAAAGGGTTGGCCCAAGGAAGTAAAATCTAGAAAAATAGGAAATTAAGGCAGATCACCACTTCCTAACTATGTGGCCTTGGGCAAGTTACTAGAGCAGCTGCAAGGATTAAATAAAAAAATGATCATTCAACGCAAATAATTATTCAGTAACAACGAATAGCATTAACACGTTAAAAGTACAAAAAATGGCACCATGATCTAGATTAATTGTGACAGAGAGAACATAACAAACATTAGCTGGCTTTTCAATTATTTCATGTCTGTCAACTCTGAAGGCAAAAATAACGTAGACAAATTAAGGACAAGGCTTATAAACTCAGCTCTCCTGGCACTGATAATAAAACATACAGGAAGTGAAAGGCAACCAAGGTTCAAAGTCGATAAAATACTGTGGCAGTGAATGCTCTGGCATCCTTAACACCCATCGATTAGCCTATATTTAGAGTTGACTCTTTGTATCAGGAAATACATGAGAAAGATTTGAGGATTTGAAGGTAAGTCGTAATCTCTACCACTTATTTTAATTTTGTTTATCTGATTGATAGGCTGTTTCTCTACATTCTCAAAAGAATCCAAAGTTAACATGCAAGAGTTACAATTTGCTTTAGTAGGCATTTGCAGAGAATGACCATTCAATCATCATTTACTAAATTCAGTGGGCATTTACCATATACCAGGCCACATATGATAACCAAAATTTCTTCGAGTTGTCTCTTCTAAGGATTCAGATTTCGTAAAAATAAGTTAATTAGAACTAAGAATACAAAAAACTGTGAATCTTACTTTACAGATGTTCTGGAAATAGTTGTAAGCTAGAAAAATCCTTCTCTCCTCCCTCATACCCATCCCCCACAGAATTTTTTTTTAGTTCCTGTTATGAAAATTCCTTTCTGTGAGGTGTCTCCATCAAAATCTGTTTTATTTAGTCTTACTAGTCCAGAAAATTCCCCTTACTTTATTAGAAAGCACTGTACTAACCAGGCTTACTCTTTTCACTTACAATTATGCCTCAGGCAGGCAGTGTTTCAGTGCAGGGTTCAATGTGCTTCCCCTTCAAGATCTGCAAACACTTCCTTTCCACAGTGCAGCTGTTACTGGAGGGGTTTTTATAGCATTTTTACATGTGTATGTAAAAATTAAAAATGGAAAAGTGATGGCTTTTTTTTTTTTTAAGAAAAATGAAACAAATTATAAAAACAGTACTCAGTAGTAACAGCAGTAAATTTTTCAATACTTAGAGAGCATGCAAATTGAGAGCTCACTTCCAGGTAATAAAGCTCGTTAAGAGAAGACTGACAATAATAATAATAGCACAGACAGTGTCCAAATTCCACTGGTCCAACAAGCTTTCTCCTCTTTACGACGCACTCAACTCGAGTACCAAACGATTCTGTTTTTCACTTTCAGTACAATATTCAAAAAATTGCATGAGGTACTCAACAGTTTGTTATAAAATAGGCTTTGTGTTAAAAGATCCTGCCCAACTGTAGGCTAATGTAAGTGTTCTGAGCATGTTTACATTAGACTAAGTGTATATGTCAGTTCTCTCCCTGCCATAATAACTGCCTGGGATTGAGTAACTTGAAAATAGGTTTAATTGGCTCACAGTTCCGCAGGCTGTAAGAAGCATGGCTGGGGAGGCCTCAGAAAACTTACAATCATGGGGGAAGGCAAAGGGGAAGCAAGCACTTCTTACCATGGCGGAGCAGGAAAGGAGCGGAGAGAGATGTGCTACACATACTTAAACAACCAGAACTCATGAGTACTCATCCATTATCATGAGAGCAGCAAGGGAAAATCTGCCCCACAATCCAATTACCTCCCACCAGGTCCCTCCCTCAACACTAAGGACAACAATTCGACACAAGATTTGGGTGGGGACACAGAGCCAAATCTTATCATTAGGCTAAGCAATGATGTTCAGTAAGCTATACGCATTAACTGCATTTTCACTTAGGATATTTTCAACATATAGTGGGTTTACTGGGATGAAACCACATTGTAATTCAAAGAGTAGGTGTAGTGGTAGTAACAATAATAAATATCTAAGGTTAACACTAAGATTCTGTTCTATCCAGTAGTTCTCAAGCTTTGATATGCAAACAAATCATCTAAGGCAGGCGTCCCCAAACTTTTTACACAGGGGGCCAGTTCACTGTCCCTCAGACCGTTGGAGGGCTGCCACATACTATGCTCCTCTCACTGACCACCAATGAAAGAGGTGCCCCTTCCTGAAGTGCGGCGGGGGGCTGGATAAATGGCCTCAGGGGGCTGCATGTGGCCCGCGGGCCGTAGTTTGGGGACGCCTGATCTAAGATATTAATTTAAAATGCATCTATCCAACCCATTTCCCCAGTTTCTGATCATTAGATGGAAGATCCATCAAAGTGACTTTGAAACAAACGTCCTGGATTATTCTTACATATTGGGCTTGCCAACTTTGAAAAAGTTTCAGAAAAATGGTCTTGATATGAAGTTCCAAGAGGAACAAATGGAAGGAAAAAAAAGTACAACTTTATCAACATCCATGTAATTAGGTATGTGCACTGTATTAAAAAGTGCTATTTTAATTTTTCTCAAAAAATTGATTTTTTTTCTTTTAATTATGAGCAAAGGAGCCCCCTTCAAGGTTTGCTGAAATAGTAATGCTTAATCTTGAAAGAATCCTGACTGATTTCCAAATAATCTGTCTGACACCACCAGTATTGGGCAGAAAAGAGAAATCCAGACTAAAGAGGTTTATACAGGAACACAGTCCTTGCAAGTCTCTCTAATCTGACAAAGGTATGCTTAAAGAAGACCTAATTCTTCTTAGAATCTCAGAATCTGACCACAGGATCATGAACTAGGAACCACAATGGACAACTGATTTGATTTCAATACAATGAAATCAAATCAAATCCTACAATAGACAAAATAAGTCACAAAAGCCCTGGTATATAACAAGGCACTTTAAAAGTTTCCTGTTTCTGTGTTTCACCAACAGGAAAAAAATTAGTAAGACCAAACAAAACAAAATACAAACAGACCTTATAAAATGATCAGTTCACCTTCCAGTTTAAACAGATAGAAAGCCTCTGAGGCAATCAGAACTGCATGATCTCCGCTCAGCATTATCCCAAGTCTAAACCAAGAACAACGGGCAAGAGGGAAATACTTGATCTGACCCCCTCCTCGCCCACCTTTCTTCTTACTACCCCTCAACATAACCCACTGCTCCTGACTGGCTGCTTTCCTTCTGTTCCTTCCCACTCTGCCACGCTGTTCAAGATGTTTAACGCTCTCCATCCACTGTACCTTAAGAGATGGTTCAAACACTAAGAAAATCTTCTCACTCACTGTTTTCCAAACTCTATAAAACGTATCCCATCCAATTTCATTGTTTTATGTTTTTCTCTAACGATTTCTTACTCCTGAGTATCTTCCTCCAACTACAATGAACTATCCTTTTAAGGTAGACACCTGGCGTCATGCCTAATAGAAACTGGGCAATGTTTCAGTAATTATTTGCTCAGGTAAATCAGATCAGATGACATCCTTCTGCTGAACCCCCACGGTCCTTCAGAGGAAAAAGTGCAGACCCCTGGTATAGCCCATGAAGGAAGGAGGAAAAGGCTGTGCAAAGAGTGCAGGTTCTGGAGCACAGATTCCTTCTTTCACACTAGCCATGTGATCCTGGTAAAGTCAAATTCTGAGATTCTAGTTCCTCAACTGCAAAATGGAAGGCATTGGTATCTTCTTCACAGAGCTCCTTTTATTTAATGAAACTATATATAAAGAACCTTGCATGATGGTTAGAAAAAAATACTAGTTCTCTTCATCTCCTTTCCTCTTTTGTAATTGTCTCTGAAAAGACCAACCTTCAGCTTTGCTTTCTGCTCCCAACCCCAACATTCCTTATGCTGTAAACTTCATCCTGTTCAGCCAGGTCACACACTTTTTTCCACCTTTGCCATAAAGGTTTTTTTTTTTTTTTTTTTTGAGACGGAGTTTCGCTCTCGTTACCTAGGCTGGAGTGCAATGGCGCGATCTCGGCTCACCGCAACCTCCGCCTCCTGGGTTCAGGCAATTCTCCTGCCTCAGCCTCCTGAGTAGCTGGGATTACAGGCACGTGCCACCATGCCCAGCTAATTTTTTGTATTTTTAGTAGAGACGGGGTTTCACCATGTTGACCAGGATGGTCTTGATCTCTCGACCTAGTGATCCACCCGCCTCGGCCTCCCAAAGTGCTGGGATTACAGGCTTGAGCCACCGCGCCCGGCCGCCATAAAGGTTTTGAACAAACCTGCGGTCTAGATTCTAAATAGTGTATTTTCTCTTGTTACTCATCCTTCTAGTTCCAGGCTAACTATCACCTCCTCTAAGAAGTGTTTTGGTATATTCCAAGGAAAGTGAGTCATTTTCTTCCAGCTTCCCAGAACTCTGTGTACATGTTAATGTGAAGCAGGTGCTACAGTGTCATAATTACTTACATTAGGAGTTTCTCCCCAATAGTTATTCAACTCCTCTAACTCTTAAGTACCCCCAATATATATACTGCATAATGCTTGACTGGCACTCAGATATATCCTTAGTAAGTAAATTAATGAACTGAATAGACAGGAGCCCAGGTAAGGTATTAAAGTGTCTGAAGTCAAAGATGTGAACTTCAGTTTACCAGTAAATAGAAAAATGGAGCCAGGATCTAAGAGCCTCCTTGGCAACATCCTACAGATCCACAAGGTGGCACTCTCTCCATGGGAAAGAGCCGTGTGTGCCGCTCCACATTCTCACTTAAGGAGGCAGCCAGTAAGTGATCAAGTTGAAGCTGACAAGGGGATTTAAAGAACTACCAAGTCCAAAGAAAACTGATTAAATCAGCAAAGACAATTATTAGAGGGCAAGAAAGTGACTGTGAAAATGCTACTTCATTTAGCTGTTAATACAATGTGAAAACTTAAGGGGGGCCCAGTCAGCCAAAAAGATTGCTCATGGTAGCCTGGCGCAGTGGCTCACCTGAGGTCAGGAGTTCGAGACCAGCCTGGCCAACACGGTGAAACCCTTGTCTAGACTACAAATACAAAAATCAGCAGGGCATGGTGGCAGGCGCCTGTAGTCCTAGCTACTCGCAGGGCTGAGGCAGGAGAATTGTTAAAACCCAGGAGGCAGAGGTTGCATTGAGCCAAGAACGCACCACTGCACTCCAGCCTGGGCAACAAGAGCAAAACTCCACCTCAAAAAAAAAAAAAAAAAAAAAAAAAAAAGCCAAGAGGGACTGACAAAAAAGAGTGGCAGGTTCTGGGGAGATGGCTGTGGGCAAAGGATGCTGAGCCTGGCATGGCCATCAGCTCAAAACAAGGCTCCCAGCAGCCACAAACATGGGCATCTAAGTTTTGGGGGGTTGGAGGGGTGAAGAAGCAACAAATAGAAACAGAAAGAATGGTATCCATGCAGAATCTAAGCAATCTGGAACCAGAAGTTAGTGCTTTCCCAGATGATCCTGACAAAATATGGAACAAGGAGGGTGTATGGGCTACAAGAGGAGACTTCCTCCCTCTCGAGCAGAGCAAGTGCAATATGGCATGGGCCAAGCCTGAAGCGGCCCAGGGGAGAGAGGAACCTCCTCTCCATGTTTCATATGGGCAGCATTAATAAGGTCATTAAAACAGAGAAGCAAAAGGACAGCAACTGCTTTGTGAATAAGAATAGGTAAGATGAGCACAGGCAAAATGTCCGGAAATAGTGGCTGAGATGAGCACATGACACGGCTATCAGAGATGGGTTCGGCACAACTGAGAACCACGTATAGCATCAAATACCAATTTTGGTGCTATTTTGGAAAGGTTACTTTGTAGCATCCAGGATGTAATACCACAGAGTATCACATTCAAAGAACAAAGCTGTTGGCATCTGGAGAAAAGGAGACAGGAATCATCACCTAAGGCTACTGGTCCCATGTCTATAAAACAAGAAAGGGAAATAAAATGAAGACTAATAAAGGTTCCAATAACTACTTGGGGACAAAAAGGAATTCCAGAGGGCCGGCCACCCATGACAAAAAAAAAATAGAAAAACACCTTTATTTTCCTGTATCTGCTGTCTTACCAATACCACCCACCAAAAGATAAAGAGACATCTTCCCAAGCTTCTCCCTCTTCACAGCCTATCATCACATTCTGTGGTTCCCCTCCCAAGTCTCTATTGAAGACTTCTGCTGAAGTTCAGGGTCCCATTTTTGCTCATCTACACTGCTGTTATTATACAGGCCTCTGGCCAGCTTAGACCTGTACTCTCCAATATATGATTATGCCAAAAAAACCACAGTGAAAATTACTTATTTACAACCAATTATCCTCTATCCCTCTATAGGCGTCCAGCAGACAGTTAAGATCAGAGGTTTTCAATATCAAGAGCCCTTGGGATTTCAAGGTGTCCAAACCTCTTTCAACCACAATAGCTACTGCTGTTGGGCTGAACAGGATTTTCTATGAACAAAGTGTTCCACAGCTTCAAAAAATAAGTTCTAACAATGGCCCCCTTCCAATACACGGATGGCTTTCCAGATACACAATAATTTTATTCTTTCTCACAAATACATCATTTCTGTTACTAGATTTATTACAATTTAAAAATTATTTGTAGATTTTTACCCCTCTGATGGAGTGCTAAGCTATAAGCTGAAAGCAAAGTCTGTATTATTTATTTCTGTATAGCCAAATGGCACAAAGCAAGCTCACTAGATAAATTAATGCAAAACATCACAGTAAACGACCCTAACGATATCATGACAAAAGAAATATGAAGTACATATACTAAAACATGAAGTATACACCAAATTTTAGAAGAAGCCCTAACCAGAGTTAAGGGCTGGGGCATTTCATTTTCCACTATTGGAAGAGCGAGATTTTATTATAAAATGATATCATTCATAATAGTTATGTGTAAATATATCAATTATATATAAATTCCCACAATATGAAAACAAATAACATTTTTAAAGTAGAGGGTAATTTCTGTTCTATTTCTTAAAAGTTATAAATTGTGAGGAAATTATTTCATTTATAATTAAAAACTCTTAAGAAAGAAAACACCATTTTAAGATTTTTTAAAAATCCTTATTTTCCAATCAATAGCAATTATAAGGAACTGCAAACAACAAACAGAAAAAGTCAATAAGATCAGAAAGAACTCTGAAAACTGATGAAAATATTAAATATTAAAGACATTTCATCTATATACTGAAAATAAAGGGGACACTGCAGACATCCTTTTTTTTTTTTTTTTTTAAACTAGCAGGGTAACCAATTTAAACTACTAAAGAATCAATACAGCCAGGTATTCTATAGGCTCATTAATGTCATCATTTTTTTTTCATTATTTATTATTTTTATTGTTTTTAAGACAAGGTCTCACTGTCGCCCAGGCTGGAGTATGGTGGTGCACTCTTGGCTCATTGTAACCTCCGTCTCCTAGGCTCAAGTGACCTTTCCACCTCAACCTCCTGAGTAGCGCTGGGACTACAGGAATGCACCACCACACTGGATAATTTTTTTATTTTTCTAGAGATGGGGTTGTGCCATTTTGTCCAGACTGGTGTCAAACTCCTGGGCTCAAGCAATCCACCGACCTCAGCCTCCCAAGGTGCTGGGATCACAGGCATGAGCCACTCTGCCTGGCTCAATCATTCTTAAATTTATAAAATTTATTTTTACAATGAAAAGGAGTAAAACACTGGGAGTTGTGAAGTTATTCAATAAACATTAAATGAAAGGAAAAATACCAATACAAACTCTGTGTGTGTGTGTGTGTGTGTGTCTGTGTGTGTGTGTGTATAAAATATTACATCAAATCGACGATTCAGCTATACTGAGGGTAAAGAAATAGATCCAAGGGCTCAAGGAACAATTTATCACGTTATAGAAGAACCAATCTGAAAACTGTACTCTCTTGGAAACTACTGAAGGATTATGAAATGCATCTTTTAGATTCATATGCTGTAATTTCATCTTCATAAGAAACCTGTTCTTTACCTAGAGTAACCTGGGTCTCAGAAAAATTAAAGGTAACTTATACACACCCAGAGACAGAGTCAAATTCAAAGCTAAATCTGCCTAACTCTGTCAGAACATAGAAGTCCCTACAGCAAGAAACTGGAACGCCTCTGCAAAACACTTTACACCACTATCCCTCGTATCAGAAAGGATCTAAAAAGCAAGCTGTATTTTTCCCCTATATCTTACACCCTAAACAGGTTTTTACTCACTTTTTTTCACAAACCAGTTTCACAGAAAATTGATACAAAGAATCCGACACTTGCTGATGTGTAACCAGCCATTTTATTAGGAAGTTAGACCATAATGAAGGTCTTTATCTACAGATCAAAGGAGTTCCTCCTTTTGAATAGAAAATTGGAAAGAAAATAATCATTGGGAACAGACTAAATGTAAATTTTCATGGTACGCCTGAGAATGCAAACTGAAACGTAAGCATAGTCCCTACCCTCATGGGGATTACCGATTAATTGCATTTTTAACAATGTTTTCATTTAAATACTCTTCTGTTCAACATAAAAATAAAACACTTTCATTTAAATATAGTAATATAAAAATATCATTGTCAAGAAGCCTAGCCGGGCGCGGTGGCTCAAGCCTGTAATCCCAGCACTTTGGGAGGCCGAGGCGGGTGGATCACGAGGTCAAGAGATCGAGACCATCCTGGTCAACATGGTGAAACCCCGTCTCTACTAAAAATACAAAAATTAGCTGGGCGTGGTGGCACCTGCCTGTAATCCCAGCTCGGGAGGCTGAGGCAGAATTGCTTGAACCCAGGAGGCGGAGGTTGCAGTGAGCCGAGATAGCGCCATTGCACTCCAGCCTGAGTAACAAGAGCGAAACTCCATCTCAAAAAAAAAAAAAAAAAAAAAAAAAGAAGCCTTAAAGGATCTCCATATGTACATAAAACAGTCCTTCTTAAGTATCTGTATGGGCATGAGTGTGCATGTGTGAGGGCTTGCATTTTCATACTTACATACATTCCATGCAAAAGCTAAGTCTTTAAAGATGCCATTTTTTTTCAAATAAATTAAAACCTTTGGTTTCTTTCTTTTTTTTTTTTTTTTTTTTTTTTTTTGAGACAGGGTCTCAACTGCCCAGGCTCAACCTCAGCTCACTGCAAACTCCGCTTCTGGGGCTCAAGCGACACTCATGGCTCAGCCTCCTGAGTAGCTGGGATTACAGGCACATGCCACCATGCCAGGCTAATTTTCATATTTTTAGTAGAGACGGGGTTTCACCATGTTGCCTAGACTGATCTCGAACTCCTGGCCTCAAGTGATCCACCTGCCTTGGCCTCTCAAAAGTGCTGGGATTACAGGTGTGAGCCACTACGCCCAACCACCATTTTTTATATCCACATATAAGCATAATAAAATTATAGATAGAAAAATACTTCAAAATGGTGGTTACATCTTGCTGGATAAAGACAGAAAACAGAAGAGGCTGGCTCTTTATGCTGGCTCAACCTGTAATCCCAACACTTTGGTAGGCCAAGGTGGGTGGATCACTTGAGTTGAGGAGTTTGAGACCATTCTGGCCAATGTGTATTACAACTACAAAATTTAGCTGGGCATGGTGGCACATGCCTGTAATCTCAGCTACCTGGGAGGCTGAGGCACAAGAATGGCTTGAACCAGCGAAGTGGGGACTGCAGTGAGCCAAGATCATGCCACTCCAGCCCGGACAACAGAGCTAGACTCTGTCTCAAGAAAAAAAAAAAAAATAGTAAGATTTGCAGTATTCTGCTTCCTGAAAGTTTATAGGAGTGGGGGTGGGGGACTATAAAAATGACCTAAGTAGTAGATTAAAGCTTTTGTAATAATTTTTAAACAATTTACCGTGATGTAAAATAAAACAAAATCTTGGTCACATCAGGAAGGAAAAAAATAGTGTAATAATTGGATATGAGTAAAAGAGGCACAGGAACAACTTCAGGATGGAAGGCACTGTGGCACACTTAGGGTCTGCCATAAAGTCAGACACAGGGCAGGAAGGAGCCGGAAGATACAAACAAGAACAGAAATAACTACATCATACAGGCAAAAAGACATCCCTTCCTCTTGAGGCAGGAGTGGGACAACAGGTAAGTGCAGATAGAGATAAATTAGGGTATTTGAGACCAAGAGCAAACTTGAGGCAGAGTTCACCGGAGGAGGTGTGGGAGAGCAGAAAGGGGACAGAGATGGATGAGCAGCCTCACAGAGCAGTGGCAATAGCTGCTGTGAAAACAGAAAGCCAAGTCAACAACTGCAGACTGCTAACAGCAACAGCTCAGCTGAGGCTTGCAGTTCTAAATTACACACTTACAGATTTAAATGAAAATGCTTTAGAAGACCCAATAGGCCTCAATGCAGCTCTTTTATGGAGAACAATTTCCTCTCCTGGAATAGAGAAAGATAAACCCCTTTACAAAGTGCTATGAACACTTTTTTGTAAACCAAAGCATTCAGTCAGATAGGTATGTGGAAAACAGGCAGTGAGATGCAGAGTTACACTTATTTACAGTATGTGCATGTGTGTGTGTGGACACTGAAACTTCTGCAATGGTTGAATTTCTAAGCCAAATGTAATTATATACTAAACGTTATTTCTGTTTCTTTTCACTATTTGTGAAGATGGCTGGCCATTTAAAATAATAATAATAATAAAGTAGATCAGACAGTTTCTAGGCTGTACTATGAGAAAGACCCAGGTTCAAATAATTTTTCCAGAGAACAAATTCCCAACTTCTTACTGGTGATATGCTGCAACTTTTACTATTTATCCAATGTTTTTATATATATGTTTCTAATTTCAGATTAAATTATTCAATAAAGACAAACCTAAGTTGTGGTCCCTCTGGTGAGCAATATATATTAACCACCTCAGTATTCCCACAACCAGCAAAATACTTAACAGGGTAGATAATAAAGGAAAGGGAGGCAGAAATTACCTGATAGTCTTTTCCATTTTGTAAAGTTCAGCTAATTTTCTCTAACTTTCTAATGCAAACAAATACAATTTGATCCTAAACGGGCAACTCTCAATTTTAAAAATGCAATCTTATCAGAATCACAACGTTCCCCCCATCTCAATACAATTTAAAATGGCACTTTTGTCATATTGGTCGTTCGTGTTAAAGCAATAACACCACTGGAGCTAGAGCATCACTAACATAATTCCCTCCTAACAAACATTTAGAGCATCTAAAATACTGGAAAATGAAAATATAAATCATCAAAACAGTGATGAGAATGACAATGATGCTGGCACTAATGTGCTTGTCCAGTTATTCCAACATACTGCTCTAAGCACTCGGCACAGGTCACTGCCTCTCATCCTCATGCCAACTCTGATGAGCAGGAACTATTATTATCAGTTCCACATTATAGCTGAGAAAAAGGAGGTACAGAGGTAGATCAAAAGAGTGTTATATTTACCTGGTGAAATTAAAACCATAAACTTAGAAGGCACCAGCACACAAACATAATAAGGAAAATGACTACTCTGCTCATCTCTTGGTCATAAAACCAAAGTCTGAAAGCCTTTGATATATCTGACTGCACTGCGCTCTTTAAGCTCAAGGAAGAACAAGAACAAACAAATCATCTCCCCACAAGTTATAAGAACAGGTCCCAAAAAGAGGAGTACTATTATTAAGTTTATCACAGATTTATATATAACACAAATATAATAATTTTTTTAATTTTCAAGGCTGAACTCACACAAATTTTAAGTGCAGAAACATGCCTGTTTAAAGATCATGAAAAAAAATTCGGTTACATTTCATTACAAGATTGGCCAAATGCTAAAAATCTAATTATGCAAATCTACAATTGGTCTCTGAATTTTTGGTCTTATGATCATGATTTGTCGAATATCGGAAGACTTCTCATCACTTACTAACACTGTAGCCTACTTCTAACTAGTCAAATATGGGCAGTTGCTACAGTCAACCCTACAGAGTGGAATGCATTCAAAGTTAGGATTACCTAAAACCTGGCTTTACATTACTGGCACAGCTCACATGCACTGTCTAAACCTGTAAACCTACCTTAAAGAAAAAAAGGTATGTTTGAAGACACTGTAATCTACCTTCAATTTAAATAAGTAAATAATAATTGTTAGGCAGTCATAATGTAGCATGAGCTGCCAGTGGGTTTCAGTTACCACTTTAGGAGAACAGGCTGGGGCAGGGAGAGTGTGTGTTTACCCCAGCATGTACATAAGCATTATCATTTTTCATACTGACAATGCATGAAAAGGGCCAGAAAATGCTGGTGACTAGGGTAAGAGCTACGGCTGCAGAATCACAAAGTCGGGTCTCAAATCTTTGTCCCACGTTAGGCAGTGGGAGCTTGGGCGAGTTCTTTATCATTTCAAAGCCTCAGTCTGTCCATGTGTATAGCTGGGATGACAACAAGAAGTACCTCACAACATACCCATGAGGGATAACTAAATCAATGCACATAAATCACTTACTAGAGTAAATGGGGCATAGGAAGTGCCTGTTAAATGTTCAGCTATCACCTCATCATCATTGACACTGCCCAAACCAGGTTTCAGAAGAAGACAAAATATTAGAAAGTTGATGTTTATTATCACTAGACTGCTTCGATAAATGCCAGTAACATAATTCAAACATCACCATCCCTGTTATTTGTATATCCATTCCACTGACAGCTTTTTATTGTTTCCAAAATAACTTTATTTACATCTTCATTTCTTCGAGAATAAGTATGCTAAGAGCACTTGCCTCTGTTGTTAATTTTATCATCATCAAATATGTCTTGATTATTTACGACTCTGTATGTGGTGTAGGTTCTTTTAAGCTTGAAATGGATATTTACGATTGCCTGCTGAAGAGGTCCTAGATGTCACAGTTCCATATGTTGCAACCTCAGAATCATCCTAGATTCTATCTACCTGTATCTTCTTCTAAAATCCATCATCCCTGACTCCTCCATTCCTTCAATCTTTGCCTCAGATTAAGTACTTACCACCTCATAGCGCTGTGACTATTTCCTTACTGATCTCTGTCCAGACAATCTATCTAACCTACCCTTCACGTTTCCAAACAATCACAGGTATTATCTTCAAGGGAACAGGTAGACAGGCAGGGTTGGGAAACGTGATCACATCATTTTGCTGCCTGAAGACCAGCCTCCAAGCTACTATTAAGAGAGGCTTAAAGAAAATCCACTATCACAATGAATAAACTCTAGATTTTGATTCAAATAAATAAGCTGCTAAAAAAAAAATTGAGACGAAAACTTTGAATATTTTCATGATATTAAAGACTTGATAATATTGTGTTTAAGGTTTTTTAAAGCCATTATCTTTTAGAGATACATAGCATAATAATATGGGTGGACTGACATGCTATCTGGAATTTACTTCAAAATCAACCAATTGGAGCTGGGAGGGGAGAGTAAGAAATGAAACACAATTGGCCATGAGTTTGCCATAAGTATTTGGGAGTCTGTGATACCACTGTGTCAAATATTATAAGTGTCTCTAATTTTCCATAACATGTTATTTAGGAGGGAAATAAAATTTCCTGAAAAATCTAGGACCTGAATTGCCAGAATAATCCAGACCAGTTTTTATGCAACATGTTCTTGACCAAGTACGACTGTAGCCTGCGTCTTCTCTTGACTCACTACCCCGACCCATACCACAGGCCAGTTGGACCAAACTTGCCACGATGTTCGAAACATCAGGCCAGGCCCTCCACCTGTCTGTGTCCCGGCACATACTGTTCTTTCTGCCTAAAAAGTCTCTGCAGCCTCCTGGACACACCTTTGAGAACTAGTTCCACAGCCCCTTCACTGAGGGTCTCCCCAGGTCCTTCGTACGCTCCCTTGCACGTCTTCCACCCTTAGTACATACCTACACTAGCACAATTATTTTCATTCATTTCTGTTGTTGTTTTCCTTGTATTTTATTTCTACCTCCCTCACCAGATTATGAACTCCTTAAGGGCAGAAGCTGTGATTTATTTATTTATTTCAATACATATTCCCTATAATAAGTCTGTAAGGTAGTAATTTTTTAACAAGCGCTCTGAAAAACAGAAAGCACAACAACAGTCATGGCAAACATTATTTAAACAAAATAATATGTCTAGTAAATCATAATTTATGTATCCTTAATATGCCAATATTTATCTACTACATATTCTTTTTTTTTTTTGGAGATGAGAGTCTTACCCAGGCTGGAGTGCAGTAGCGTAATCTTGGGTCACTGCAACCTCCGCCTCCAGGGTTGAAGTGATTCTCCTGCCTCAGCCTCCTGAGTAGCTGGGATTACAGACGTCTGCCACCATGCCTGGCTAATTTTTTGTATTTTAGTAGTGACGGGGTTTCACGGTGTTGCCCAGGCTGATGTTGGAACTCCTGACCTCATGATCCGCCCACCTCAGCCTCCCAAAGTGCTGGGATTACAGGCGTGAGCCACCACGCTGGGCCCTACTATATATTCTTTAAAAATAAGTTGTCTTTTCTTAAGGAATATCTTGTACATTTCAAAACAAATATTATCTAAAGATGAAATTGTACCCAAAGAGATGTGAGCAGCTTATTTTCCTGTTTCTGAAAGAAGTATAAACTAAAATATGGCCTTTATGCTATCTTCACATCTCATCTAGTGTGGCTATGGGAAAATATGTTTTGTTCTGTTAGAAAAACTGTGTACTATTTCTTATTGCATAATTAAAATGTCAAAATACTCCATAATATGAACTAGTATCTTTGACCCACATGTGAAGGATACAAGTATAGACACAAATGTGAACTTACCAGGAAAGAACTGTAAACTTTTATTTTATGACAGGAAACAGATAAAATGTTTCTCATTTCTCAACTAAGAAAAATAAGTTAGTACTGACTTAGCCAGCTGTTAATAACACTCCTTTGATATTTTAAGAAAATTTAGTCACTGGATTACACACATTGTACAAACAAAAAGGAAACACCTACTAGTATAAAACTTCATTCGCTTCGTGTCTCTCGTATCTCACAGTTTCACACATTAACCTGTAAAAGAGATAAAGACATGAGTTCAACATCTGTCACTAAAAAACAGACTAGCATTTTAAATCCTTGAATGAGACATATAGTCTAGAAAGTTAAGATTATTTTATATAGTTTGTCACAATCATTTATTAGCCTCAAAATGAGTATTTTTAGTACCCGGTTTAACAAAATTATATTAAATTAAATCTGATAAAAATATGTTAGAAAAGAAAACATCTAATAAGAAGTCAACTTCACCATGTTTATTTTATGGCAGAGAACATCGTATTTTATATTTTGTGAATGGCATGTGGACAAATTAATGTTCCCAAGATAAATAAAAAATGAGAAGAAATCTAAAAGTTTAAAAGGAAAACCTGTCGATTTTAAAAATGATAACATCAGTCATGGTTCAACAAGAATGTTACTCAACAGTACGGAATTTCTGACAAAAATAGGCTTTTATTAACTTGATATATTTATGACCACTGATTGACTGACTGGAGGCTTTAGAACCTTAAAGATTTGTTACTTCAGCTGATTCATCCCAGAGTTTTTGAAAAAATTGTGAAATTATAAAAATTATGGAAACCATGAATAATTTTTAAATAATCAAAATTATCCTTAGAATAGCATCTTCAAGAAGCATCCTATTATATTAAGCCAATTACATTTTTCCCAAAATACAAAAATGCAAATCAGGGAATTACTATTCCATCTTATGAAGGAACTAGAAATAGAAAAACCTGGCTATTAAAAGTGTTTATTTCAACAGTACCTCTATTTTGGTCAGTCCGGCTACTATTCTCTAACCTGTGAAACACCAGAATCAACCCACATCCACCTTTCTTTACTGTTTGCTAAATCAAAGAAACTGCTCTCTTGGGTACTTTTTTTCCTTGTTCTTCTCACTCCTACCACTGTACTTCAGAGGTCCTTACCCTCAATCCCTTCCAGGAAACATTCCAGCTGATTCGCACTTAACTCCAGGAGGCAGCAGTGAGTCTCGAATACATCTCATTAAGCGTACATTCCTCTTCAATGAGTTGAATCACAACTTTTCATAAGAAAGCCAAAAGCACTAAGTCTAAAAATATCTGGTCTTAAATTAGATAATGGGCTGTGCCTTGCTTCCTGTTGGAATAGCAGGGTCCTTGCCTCAGCCTCTTTACTTCACCCCGAATCTTGTTCCTGCTTCCACAGAAGACCCTGCACTCCTGCAAGCTCACTGCCTTCTGTATGTTCCCCTCTCCTGAATCACGTCCACTAGTATGTAAACATAACTCAGTATATCACCTGTTGTGTGAGTGGTACTCCTCTCTTGAACTCATATCTCCTTCCAGCTGTTATCTATATTTTGCTTTTTTCCCAATCACAGAAAATCTTTTAGAATTGTCTACATATTCTATCTCCATTTTCTCATCCTTTCCCCACTTCTCCACCATTTGGTCCCTGAAACTCCAAAGAAAAAGCTCTATAAATAATCAGCATCCACCTTGTTACCAGAATCCTGTCCTTAGCAATTCCATGACTCTGTAGTTTCGATTATTCCTCTTTCTTTACAGCATTATCTTCTTTCAGCTTCCTGTCCTTGGTCTTCTGCTATTTCAGCTTAACTTACTAGTCATTTTTTTTGTCTCCTTTGGATGCTCCCCCACTTCATCTTCTACCTGACTTCTAAACATTATCATCTCCAGCATCCTGTCCTTAGCCCTCTTCTCTATATTCAAATAATCTCACCCAGTTCATGAGTTTAATGATGACTTCCAAAGCAATGCCCCAGACCTAATCTCTCATCACATCAGCAACTCCTCTAAACACCTACACTGTGTTGCCACTAGATTATGTAAAAGCCTCCTTGTGCTTACAATGTCCAAGACAGAACATGAAATTCTCCCCCAAAAATCTGCTTCCCCAAAATTAGTACCCTGATTACAGTTTGGCTGTCTCTCTACCCAAATCTCACCTTGAATTGCAGTTCCCATAATCCCCACATGTCGTGGGAGGGATCAGTGAAGATAACTGAATCACGGGGCAGGTCCCCAATCCTGTTCTGATGTGAGTTCTCAAAGATCTGATGGTTTTATAAGGGACTTCCCCTTTCGCTGGTTACTTACTCTTCTCTCTCCTGCCACCCTGTGAAAAATGATGTCTCTGCCTCCCCTTCTGCCATGACTAAGTTTTCTGAGGCCTCCTGAGCCATGTGGAACTGTGAGTCAATTAAACTTCTTTCCTTCAGAAGTTACCCAGTGTCAGTTATGGCCTTATAGCATAGAACAGAATAATATAGTAACCTTAGAGTCATCATTCTTGACTTCTCTCTCTTCTTCACATACATCTTTCTGCTATCACCTATTTCCAAAACACAGTCTCCAGAACTGACCAAATTTGCCATCTCCCCTGTTGAATCTAGCATGAGCTATCATTATCCCACCATTATCTCTTACCAAGACCACAAGCACAGGGACGTCTGCTTCCACCTTTATGTGCCTAATGTCCATTCCCCACAAAGCTTCTAGAGAAATCTTTCCAAACACTAAGTCAGATGATCTCACAGCTCTACTCTTTATCTCCAAAACCTCTAAAAGAAAATCCAAACTTCTTACCCTTCAATACAAGGTCCTACACTATTTGCTATACCTCTATACTATGCTGTATTTTACTTACTTACTGTACCTTTCTACACCACGACCCCGTCTTCCTTCCCCTGCACCAAACTTAGGCCTGTGACAGAGCATCTGGGGCACCTTTAAACTGAAGAAATCTTTGCAGGCTGTCCTGACTCCAATGTCACCTCCTTTTGACTCCAAAGCCAGAGCAGCCCGGCACCCATCCTTATCATGTCCAACATACTAAATAAAATAACAATGATCCATTATCTCAATCTTTTCTGCTCTACTAGGAACCTCAGTTCCATGAGGTCATGGGTTTGATTTACTTCAATGCAATATCTCCAGAGTCTACATCAATATCATAGTAAGCATGCAATCAGTCAGCAAGTCTTTATAAAATAAACACATTTAAACAGAGCTATCAGAAAGTCATGGTAAAATCTCTTATATGAAAATGTCATAAATGAAGGAAACAAGTATCAAAATGCTTTTTGTTTTTAAACACTGTTAGGCAATGTTTTAGCAAAAGCATATTGACCTTCCCTGAATTCTTAATGAGTATATAATAACCATAATTCAGTTACTACTCAATGATCTAAAGGTGTCTATATAATAACAATTACACTCATCCATGATGCTGCAGAAAACGTATATTTCAGCAGGCTCTTTCCTATTTAATTTCTAAAACTAAATAGCCCTAGTTACTCTTTTTTAAAATAAATTTTTGGTCTCTGCTCCTAAACTAAAGGAATAAAACATTAGAAAAATAGTTTAAATGATTTTGAAGAAACATAGTTTTTGGTGAAGATCTCAAAACCTTTTACACTGCAGAGTGTGTGATCTTACAGCAACACAGTAACATCCTCTATTTTAACTGCTCTGTAACAATGCAGGGAGCTGAAGCTTTCAAATAAATAAAAGCCACTTCCTCTCCCCCACAGGAGAACATGAATGTTGCTGCTCTGCTGCCCAATACTTAACATACTGAAAATCTTGCTTATGAGCACTTTTTTTCTAAAATTGGAAAACTGTATCATGTGGAAGTCTTAACTTTTCTATGAATCCCAGGGTAACATTTATCTTTATAAAATTGAAGGAAAATGATTTATCTAAAGGAGATATAGTTTTCCCAGAAATTATAGTATTATAAAGCAATTTATCTAAGTTGTTGGGTTTATCTGTACCACTATTTTTGTTATTATGTATGTGGCATCCTGAATTTGTTGTAAAGAAAGACTTAAATTAGTTTCAGCTGATATTTTCCATTAATGTGACTTCAACACAATCACAAGATAAACATCTTAAAAGCCTCGCCCTGTTTTAAGTTCATGCCAACAAATAAATCTATGTGGACACCAAAATAAACATTCTAAAGTGTAAATATACTCAACTATACCCTTGAACTTATTATTTATAACCAAAAATTACCTCCGCAGCTGCAGGCAGTTGACAGAAACTGGCTGATGGGTATACGGAACTTCATTAGTATTTTTATACTTTTTTCTTTCTTTTTTTTCCTGAGATGGAGTCTCACTCTGTCACCCAGGCTGGAGTACGGTGGCACAATCTCCACTCACCGCAACCTCTGCCTCCCAGGTGCAAGCAACTCTCCTGCCTCAGCCTCCAGAGTAGCTGGGATTATAAGCATGTGCCATCACACCCGCTAATTTTTATACTTTTCATCATGTTGGCCAGCCTAGTCTTAAACTCCTGACCTCAAGTAATCCACCTGGCCTTGGCCACCCAAAATGCTGGGATTACAGGCATGAGCCCACTATGCCCAGCCTATTTATACTTTCGTAATCCAGAAAATTTCTCTAAGTATAAAAATTCCTTTTTCCATTACAAAGAATTCCTGTTATCTAAATAATTTTATCACCACAGATATTATACAAACGCATTATATAATCAATGTATGTAAATATTACGTGTGTATGGTTTTATATATGCAGTGGGAATATGACATTTTTATTTACATACTAATTAGTTGCATTTGCATTTATGAATTAACTGCATGCAATTAAATAAACCAATTGTTACTATAATTTTTTTCTTAGCAAAGTTGTCATCACAAAACATAAAATGAAAGTTACACACTTTAAAAATTATTCTTGCTCTAATTTGAGCCATCTTCTAAAATCCCAGTGGTTTTGCCCTTTCTAATAAAACTTGACTTAATTTTTAAACACTTAATCTACAATCTACTTTAATTTAAATGATTTTCATTAAAAATTTAATTTTAGGAGTACTCTATCCTCTTGATATTCTTTTCAATTAACAACTAAATATGGAATTGACATGCTCACAAATTAATTAGTGTTGAAAGAGTAAAGGGAAAATACATAGCAAGAGCAGTCCTTTCATAATTAAAACCTGCTGATACCAGAAACAGCTAGACCTGGAGAAAACAAAACTTTCCCATTATGTCCTAGTCGGTGTTTATATATTATCCATCTTCTCAAAGTCCTTTATTTTACATCCCACTTAAGGTAAAATCATTTTTGTTCTTTCATATGAAGCCCAGATAAATAACTACAGTTGTTGAATTACTGCATAATAGAAGTGATGATATTTCTATATGGGCAGATCTCACAAAAACAAATATGGTATAAACTGTGTTTCTCTGAAAAGGGCAGTCTACTTAATGCAATAAAATATTTAAACAAAGATCTAGAACATATGAAAATAATGGACCTAATAATTCTTTAAATGTTAATTTAAAAAATACTGGTTTTCTAATATATCTGAGCATTAAGTGGTAGGTTTTTGGTTGCCAAGATGGCAAATATTGCCCCTACTGATTTCACCAAATGGTGTTTACTACTGGTGGTGAGAGAGGAACGGAGGAAAATAGAGGGAGACGGGGACAGAGAGAGAAAAGAGGGGAAGGGGGAATAAGAAAGAAAGAGACAGACACTGTGGGGGAAGAAGAAGAATATTACTATGACAGAAATGTTAAAATATTATTCTATTATTGGATACAATTGAATTCAACCTTGTAAAAGTACAAGTTTAAGCTGTATAAGTTTAACTGCATACGTTGTTTAAGTATGTATTATTAGTGTACGTTTAAGCTCCTTAGTATAGAAGCTAGAAGAAGTAGAGCTTTCATGAATAAGATTTCTTTAAACCTACTTGTTAACTACAGTAAGTGATCTATAAAATTCTTGCTTTCTAGGTAGGAGAAATAAGTCCCAGTGTTCTACAGCACTTAGGGTAACTATCATTAACAACAATTTATAGTGGATTTTCAAATAGCTCTAAGAGTGGGTTTTAAATGCTCTAACACAAATAAACCATAAATGTTTGAAGTAATGGACATGCTAATAATCCTCATTTGATTACAACACACTGTATACATGAATTAAAATATCACGATGTACCCCATAATATGTACAATTATTCTGTCAAGAATAAAAGTAAAAAATTAAAATGTTGATTGAATTGTTACACTTCAGATTTTCAGCATTCTATGATTAACTTAATATTAAAATGACATACCTAAGTTGATGCTCTCTCAAGTTTGATAAGGCTTCCATACCATGTAAATAGGAATATACTATTTCCAGATCCTGTTTCAAAGAAAAGGATAGAAATTATTAGATTTGTCAGGAAAGGGGGTTTCTAAAATAAGTCACTCTATCTACAGACCAAATTAGACTATAGATAGCTTTTTAAAAAAATACACGTTTTCTTAAGACATTAAAAATAAAGATTATTAAAAGCTCAATTGTACAAATGTCATCCATTACAACAGCTTCTGGGATAGGCATAAAACTTACTAAAATATAAAATAAAATGACAAGCTTATAAAAATAAATTCCTCATAAATCATTCTTTATCACCTGTTTCTGTCCTTTACATCAAAATAGCAAATACAAAGTTTTAATTTCAAAGTACATTTGCCAATACCATAGTTAAATCAAATTATTTTCTTAGTCAATATAAAATGAATGCTTATTTCCTGTCTACACTTAAAAATGGATATAAATTCCATTTTCTTCAATTCTTACCAAAATGACATCGTACATAGAAATATCTAAGTTTAAATATTTTCTTTACAAAAGGAAACATGCTTTGTGTTTCCAGATCACATTGCAGTAATTAAAAAAAAAGACTCAAAGTTATTTACAAAAGTTCAGAAGAAGTAAAAATTAAAAGTCCTGTCAATATTCATATGTGACAAGCCAGAAAGGATTTAGTATTTTAAGACTCTAATATCTAGGAGTCTAGGATTACACACAGTTTGTGATGTCAAGAATATGAGTGAATATTTACTCCTCTCCTAAATCTTAGCCAAAATCTATAACAAATTTATTTTAAGAAATTTGTAAAATGATCCTCTCCTTTTTCAAGTGTTAACAGCTTTATTTACTGATAATTCACATACTATAATATGTATCATTTTAAAGTGAACAATTCAGTGGTTTTGTTGTACAATCAATCAATCACTAATTTCAGAATATTTTAACCATCCCAAAAAAACCCTCCATACTCATAAGCAGTCATTCTCCATTCCCCCTTACTCCAAGTTCCTGACAACCACTAATCTACTTTCTCTTTCTTTCGGTTTGCCTATTCTGGACATTTCATGTAAATGAAATCCCACAGTGGAATACAGGATCTTCCGGGACAGCTTCTATCACTTAGGCACAATGTTTGCAAGGTTCATTTATGTTTTAGCATGTATCAGTACTTTTCTTTTTATTGTCAAATATTATTTCATTGTAGAAATATACTACATTTTGTTTACCCATTTATCAATTGGTAGACATTTAGGATCTCCCCTCTTTTTGGCTATTATGAATAATGCTGCTCTAAACTCACATATATGTGTTTGTTTGAACATGATTTTGAATTCTCATGGGTATACACCTACGAGTGAAACTGGTGGCTCACGTGATAACTCTGTATCTGACTTTTTAAGGACCTGACAAACTGCTTTCCTAAGTCACCACACCATTTTATAATCCCATAGGCAAGGTATAAGGATTCCAAGCTCTCTACATCCTTACCAACACTTATTATTATCTCTTTTTATTTTAATCATCTTACTAAGTGTGTAATAGTATCGATTGGCATTTCGCTAATTACTAAGAATGTTGAGCCTCTTTTCATGTGCTTTTTTACCCATTTATATAACTTCTTGGATAAGTGTCTACTCAAATTCTTTGTTCATATTTTACTTGGTAAATCTGTCTTTTTTATCATTAAATTTTAAGAGTCCTTTATACATTCTAGATAGAAGGTCCTTATTCAGACGTATAATTTGTAAATATCTTCTGCCATTCCATGGACCATCTTTTTACTTTCTTGATGGTGTGCTCTGAAGCACAAATTTTAATTTTGAAGTCCAATTTATTTTCTTTTGTTGCATGAGCTTTTAGAGTAGTATTTAAGAAACCATTTTACCACTGTATTTTCTTCTAAAAGTTGTATGGTTTTAGCACTTACATTTAGGTCTATGATCCATTTTAATTTTTGTATAAAATGTGAAGTAGGGGTCCAACATTATCTTTACATGTGCGTCAGTTGTACCGGAATTCTTTGTTGAAAAAACTATTCTTCACCACATTGAACTGTAATGGTATGCTTATTGAAAAAATAAATAGACCATAAATAAAAGGGTTTATTTCAGGACTCTCAATTCTATTCCACTGGTTTATGTGTCTATTCTTATGCCAGTACCACACTGTCTTGAGTAGGCAGCTTTGGTAGTTAAGGGCTGAGATTGTGAATTGTGAGTGTTCTAACCTTGTTTCACCTTTCACAGGAGATTTTTCTGGCTCTTTTAGGTGCTTTGCATTTTTAACCAATTTTTTTCATTAGCTTGTGAGTATATGCAAAAAAAGCCAGTTGGGATTTTAGCAGGGTTGCACTGAATCTGCAGACCAATTATAGTAGTATGCCATCTTAATATTTAAGTCTCCTAATCCATAATATGTGATGTCTATACATTTTTTTAGGTCTTCTGTGATTTCTTTTAACATTGTTTTTGTACTTTTCAGTGTACAGGTCATACTATCTTTGTTAAATTTTAATGCTTTTAATTAAGAAAAAAAAATTTTTTTGTAGCTTTAGGAGGACACTTAGGAACAATCAGAACTCTGTGTGCAACTGAATTTTATATAACAAGGACACAGATGACAATAATTCACAGATTAACTAGATAAGGAATTAGAAACCTTTTAAAGAAAGTACTAAGGCCAGGCATGGTGGTACACGTGTGTAATCTCAGCATTTTGTGAGACCAAGGTTGACAGATCATTTAAGGTTAGGAGTTCGAGACCAGCCTGGCCAACATGGGTGATAACCCACCCATCTCTACTCAAAATACAAAAATTAGCTGGGTGTGGTGGCAACATGCCTGTGATCCCAGCTACTCAGGAGGCTAAGGCAGAAGAATCACTTGAACCCAGGAGAAGGAGGTTGCAGTGAGCCAAGACTGCACCACTGCACTCCAGCCTGGGCAACAGAGTGATATTCCGTCAAAAAAAAAAAAAAGAAAGAAAGAAAGGAAAAGAAAAGAGAAGAGCTGAGCCGAGACGAAGAAGGTTTTCACTCTAAAATATTTTAGACTGTTTTAGACTTTAAAACAATGTTATGGTATGTTAAGACACGATTTATAATTTTAAGTCATTCCAATTTAAATTTTATATCAATATTAAGAATTTAAAATGTCACCCTCAGACAACTTTCAAATAAATTGATGGCCTCTCATTTTATCCATCTGTGTCTGGTATTTCCATGAAGCCTTTTAAAAGCTATTTAAAGAGGCCGGGTGCAGTGGCTCACTCCTGTAATCCCAGCACTTTGGGAGGCCAAGGCAAGCGGATCACCTGAGGTCAGGAGTTTGAGACCAGCCCAGCCAACATGGTGAAACCCCATCTCCATTAAAAATATAAAAATTCACCAGGCATGGTGGCAAATGCCTGTAATCCCAGGTACTCGTGAGGCTGAGGCAGGAGAATCACTTGAACCCGGGAGGTGGAGGCTGCAGTGAGCTGAGATCTTGCCATTGCACTCTAGCCCGGGCAACAAGAGAGAAACTCCATCTCACAAAAAATAAAAATAAAAACGCTATTTAAAGACTGAAATGTAAAAATAGGTCCTGTAAGTTCAATACAAATAAGAAAACTAAAACAAAATTGTTTCCTCTATCCAGTTAACAAAGTGTACATTCCTAAATCTAACAAACCTCTTCTTTAGAAAAGCAGTCAGGCTCCAATCATAATGTTCTATTTGCATTCAAGGAAAGCCAATAAAAATGTCCCAATGAGACATTTATAATAAAAGATCCTTCTGGATAATTCTAAAGTTCGCCATTCTAGTTTAAATATTATCAATTTGTATATTACTTGAAGTTGTTAAATAGTACAGAAAGACTGTCTTCCCATTTCTGAGGAGCTTATATTCTGATTCTAACATTAAAGCCTTATACTGTTTTCCCTAAATTACCTGTCAACTTGTTATAATCTGTCCAAGGCCTAAAGCTGCTTTTATCTAAGAAAAAAAGACTATTTAAATTCATTTAACCATCCAGCAAATAAATTCACTGACCAAAAAAGTATATTTGGAAGAGTATTAGAAAGAAATAAGATTTTTTTAAAGCTATTTCTGGAAAGGACAGAGAAGTCTAAGAAACACAGTAGAAGCAAGAATTTAGCGGCCTGAAAACAGAATCAAAGAAAGAGTAGCCTTAAGGCCTTAAAAGAGAACAACAGGACTTGAAATAACAGTTTCTACTACTTCAACTAACCCCAAAAAAATCAAAGTCAAAGAGCTGGTTCACTGATTAAGTGGCACTTTATTAATCTGTTCCTTTTTAACACTGAGGAGTTTCACAGTTGTGTAAGGGCCACGCTCCTCAATAAGCTATGTCATCCACATTATGTGTGTTAGTATGATACACATGGATTTAACAATTTTAAGTATGAATGTATACTTTGTATGATTATAGAATATATCTCTGAATAATAGCCATTATTTCTCTAACTTAAGATAATATGGATAATCATAACATACAAATTAGATTGATTAGTTAATAAAAATGTACAGATGAATGGAATATTATCACCTGTAACTGACATAAGTGAATGAATCAGGAAGTCGTTGCTGAGCCTGTATCATAAAACTGAGAGAGAGACATTACACCATTACTGCATGAACAAATGTAAAAAGTAGTTTTTCCTTCTATATGTACCTGCATAAATAAAACATTCATACCTCATATAATCATGATTTTTAAAAGGTGCTTTTAAATGTGTCATTCAAGGAATACAGAACCAAAAGACCCTGTGTAGTAAATGCTTCATTTTGTATTTTATATCTCGAACCAGACTATAAACTTCTTAAGAATTCTGTTACATTCAGAGTTTCTTCTATTGCTCTTACAGTACACCGTCCCAAAAGAAACTTGTTTTAAATGATCTGAGCCACAAGGAGTTTATAAACTAGGGGAACAGACTTCATTATTCTGATAAATGGAAGCTTCAACTAGATGGCTTTACAGATAGATTCCATCTAAACTTAAGAGTTCTTAGTTGTATTAACAGGAGCAGCAGGCAACACATAATGTTTCACTATGTACTATGAACATGACCAACGTGGATTTGGGTATGTAGAAAAAAACAGAGAAACTATGGCAAAGATATCAAGAAATCTCTGCTCTCAGACCCTGAAAAATAAAGAAAATTGACTAGAAATAAGCAAAAGAAACTCAAACTGAAGGGAGGAGGAATCTGTTTAAGCTTTTCTTCAATCAAGAGCTCAACAGCCAAATATTAGTTACCATAGATTGCATAAACAACAAAAAGCAAAAAGGAAAACAAGTTTTCTTGTCCTTTCCAAAAAGCAAGCAGGACTAAGCAATGTCTTGAAATAGGCACAAACATCATCTTTCAGCTTGAATCTTCCTATCAACTTTTCCTACCTTCTTACCGGATGTCCAGAGACCTCATGTTACCCAAGCCCCATATCAGCTCACTATGCCCTAATGTAAAAACTAAAGGCAGGCAATCTGAACACAATAAGTAGAAACCCTTAAAACTTGCACAAGAACTGTCTGTCAGCATTTGTACTTCCAGAGAACAAACAAACCTCTAAGTGGTGTGAGATTTCAGGCAGCACAACCAAGAGAAATGAAATCAGGAGTGTATGGGAGGAGATTTAGGGGCATGAAAGGCAACTGCAAAACAATCCAGCTCTGCCCTGCCCCAGAACGACCCTACTCCTTTCCTGCCTGTAGTGGTCACTCGTATTTCTACTCCTTCACTTCTCACACAGAAGTTTCAACCTTTATTTCCCCTTAGTCACTGACTTTTATTAAAATAATCTATTAGTTGGCATGGAATTGCCTTTACCAGCTTAAAAAAAAAAAAAAAAAAAAAAAAAAAACTTCAAAAAGGCAAGTAAGAATGGGGTGCTGAGGAAGTCCTGTTCCTCAAACCAACCTGAAATTTGCAACCATCAGTGACAACCAAATATGTAGCATCACAGATCAAGACTTTTCTCTTAAGATGTACAAAGAAATGTATGGCCTTCAGGGAGTTACACTGTTAGATTCTTTTCTTCTCTACACAAACAAGAAACAGTCATAGAATGACATTTCAGCCAACAACTATACAAAAAAAAAAAAAAAAAAAAAAGCTGGAGAGTTAAATTACCTAGAGTGCTTCAATTTCCATTTTGGTCAAAAAACTGTGACACACAAACTGAAAAATTTCTGGCCTTCCCACTGCACTTCCCAAGACAAACGAAATCCACATGACTATTACTATTTTAAAGGACTCTGAAAAAAAAATTGTAAGCTATTTCTTCCCCCAAATTCTCTAGTCATTGAAAACAAACAGGAACATGTTGCTCTAACCAGGAAACTGCATTTTTTAAAAAACAATAAGCCTTTCGTTTTACCCTAGGAAGGACATCCTTTTTTCAAAAATAGTTGTTACTTGAAAGGAGATTGAAGTTATAAAATCACAGTAGCACAGTGGACAAAGTTATTGATAGACCTATAGGACTAAAGGTTTCCCATGAAAAACGGACTCCCTTTTTTTGTCCCAAATGCAAACCAGATTCAAAACCGAAAAGCACCCTTTAAGTACTTTAGGAGAGTGACTGTTCACAACCTATCCAAAGAATCTTCTTGCTCAAAGTCTGTTAACATAATACACACTAGGCCGGGCGTGGTGGCTCACACCTGTAATCCCAACACTTCAGGAGGCTGAGGCGGGCAGATGAGGACAGGAGTTCGAGACCACCCTGGCCAACACAGTGAAACCCCGTCTCTACTAAAAATACAAAAATTAGCTGGGCATGGTAGTGTGCGCCTGTAAGGCCAGCTACTTGGGGGACTGAAGCAGAACTGTTCGAACCCAAGAAGAGGAGGTTGCAGTGAGTCAACATTCCACCGCTGCACTCAAGCTTGGGCGACAGAGCAAGACTCAGTCACCAAAAAAAAAAAAAAAAAAAAAAAAATTATACACGCTAATGGGAAAGAAGTCAGAGGGAGAGTACCTCATACCCTGGGCTCTCTAATTTCTCCTTAGAGGCGCATTCAGAATACATAATGGGCTTTGTAGCAAACTTACATTTCACGTACAACTAGCTTTTAATTTCATTTGTTTGCCAGCATCAAAAGCTCACTAAAAATGTACACTATGTCTTAATGTGACATTTGGAGAACTGAGAGCAGATTACTATTTCTCCACCTCGCTCTCCCAACTGCCTGCCCATACCATATGCTGGTAAATTCCCTCCTATCCTCTAGACTCTTTGCTGCTTGGACACAACAAAAAATAATGGGGTGGGGGGATTACGTTACACTGCACCATAAGGCAAAAGACATACCTTTTTCCTTTAAAAAGGGTTTTGTTTCATATATGAAGCTATATATTTAACTGTATTTGGAAGTGGGTTGATTCCTTTAAAAAGCCTATTTTAATGGTCAGAGAAACTAAGGCCAAGACTGTGTGATAATTAGCAGGCCTGTGGTGGTTGAGGCCTCAGTGGTAAATGCCTATGGACTTAAATGTAAGGAGGGAAGAGAAAGGAGCATCTTGCTTAAAGTGACACTGGTCACAGGACCAGAACTGTACTGATGCCAACAAATATTCTTCCTTGTGGATCCATCAGAGAGGAACTCGCAAAGATTAAAAACGTAATTTATCCTTTTGGGCAAAAGATTACTAGCAATGAATTAGAGAGTTACACCTTGAACATTATTAATAAGGGGGTTAAAAGCTAGATTATCCAATGCTCAAATTCATGTCTATAGCCAAATGGGGGAGGGGCAGAAAGGGCGAAGTTCTGCAAGTTTCATTCTGTTTATTGATATGGTATGATTAAGTTGCAATGTTTTATTTAGGAGAGCTCAAATACTTCTATACTAAAACATACAAAAGAACTATCCTAAGAAGGAGAGGGATGTAATAAGGAATACAGGCTTTAGCGTCAGGTGGGGCAGAGTTCAAATTCTGATCCCTGCCACTCCCTAGCTGTATGACCCTGGGTTTGTTAGTGAGACCCTATTTGCAAAACAAGGTGAATAGTATCTATGCAACTAGGCTGTGTGGCTAAAATTACATGTAGTTTCAGTACAACACATGGCACAATCAGATCCTGGAAAAAAGGATCTGAGTTTACTGACCATGAGATCTGAATGTAAGCACAAGTAATCCTAAGAATATAAAATGTAAAATATTCCTGAGATATTTACTATATATATCAGAATTTTTACAGACTAATGTATCCTTTTATTATGTATCTGTATGCCAAAAGAAAGTCAAATGAATTCTTACAAAACCTATAAAGGGCCCCTAAATTGTCTGTTTTATAAATCCAGATTTTTACATTAGGTTTAAAGAGACGTGTACCTGACACATATTTTATCACATCTGTTATAAATATACTTTCCAAATGACACTGTTATGAAATCTAATATCCTTAAGATTGAGAATGAGGAGAATGAGAAAATTTTCCAATTTGAAAACAGTCACTTAATTTTTCCTCCAAGAAAGACTGGCTAGGAACATACATTAACACTGGCAGAGTTGGACAACAAACTGCAAGTATTTTACTCACTAATGTAAGTTTACCTTCCATAGCTCAAGATTGTTTTACAACACTTAAAGTCGTTAGAAAAATTTCTGCATGCATTCCATTAACATTTGGACCTGCAGACTTTCTACCTTTGAAACATTCCTTATAATATTTAAACTTCACTCTTTAAACCGTTTAAAATTATAAGAGGTTTCCCACAAGTTTCAAGTCATAATGGAGTTACTGAAACTGTCTTTGAAAACCTAATTTATTTTAGCACCATTCCTGGATATTTTTTTCATCTGTGGATGGTATTAGAAAACAAATTAAAGTATTGTATCTATCTTCTTCTAAAATATAGTTAAATAATATCAAATGATACTTCCACACAACTGAATTATCATTTGAAGAAAACCTATTATATTGAAGTAATTCAATGTAACACATCAGTGTATATTGTCAGGTTAATCCTTTTCAACACTTTTTTGCAGTATTTCCCAAAATATGCCCCACAGAACCTTGTCCTGTACAGTATTGTACAGCATGTATTTCTGGTAGGTTCACAAACTACATTAAAGGTCATGCAGGAGCAAGACTAATAATAACTACCCACAAACTTCCGAAACAAGGCTAATGCTGTCTTCATTTGGGGTGGGAGCAGAGGGTGCTTACGACCTCCAGAGCACGTAACTGTTAACACTGTTTCAAGCATACTATGTTCAGACCACCTCATCCCAAGGCTCCCCACACAGGAATGAAATCCAAATACCAATAACCTCTTGCACCCTTCCCACGTGATGACCAGCAGTCTTTGGGTCCCATCTAACCCTAGGTCCCTCCATACATTTTTCCCTCCTCCTCTCTCCCACGGACAAAGCACTGCTCCAAGACTCCATTTAACACTGGCAGTGAACACTTCCTTTCTGAGCCTCTAAAGTTCTTACCATCTTGATCATTCACATTAAGCCCTTCACACATGCTCTGTGTGGTCACTTTAATAGGCTTGTATTTTATGTCCTCGATCAAAGAAGCACCTTGAACACAGACACTCTGTCTTCTCTTATATCTCTTTCTCAGCTCTGCATCTAGAAATGGACAATGAAAGCCCTGAGTGAAAAGAGAGAGAAAGGCAACATTCCTGCAGTGGTGGTGTTATGCATGACTTTAAGCACTCCCTGAGGGCAGAGAGAGAAAGAAAATGGAGGAAACGTGTTTTCAATCTGGGTGTTCCAGCTTCAGAAAACTCATACCTATACTGGTTGAAACAATTCTGTAAATAACCACAAGGTGGCAGACAGGACCAACCATCCTTCCTGGAACTCAAAAGCAAAGTCACTGCTCTGACAAGCGCACTTCCCTTACACAGAGACAGGGGTTTAAAGCATTCCTGAAGATCGTCTCAAAGAATGATGACTCTTTTCTCTTTGTGTCCCTAAAGAAAAGGGGCAGGATGGGAGGACAAGTCCATCAGCACTCTTATTAAAACTTCTATCATCCTTAGCAGGGAAATGTTTATTTTAAACCAGTCTCCCCAGCCCACATCTTTGTAAATAAAGCACCAGAGCAAATAAAACAAAAGTGTCAGATCACCAGCCTGCTGATGTGCTCTTTGCACCTCAGTGTATGTGTAACTCACAGCCCAGAGTTAACAACATCACATTCTTTTGAACAATGTAAGAAAAAAAAAAACCACAGCAGAGTGTATGGTTTAAAAAAAAATTCTTAAAGTTAAAATAATTACTTTAACCCTAAATCATATGGAGACAAAACACTGTTAATTTACACCAGAAAGACAATCTCCTAGGATTGTGATTTCATTCAAATTAACAAAGCCCAGGAAAACCTGATGATGACATTATGGGTCATAGCCGATAAGGCCCTTGCATATTTCTCCAGGCTAAGATTCTTAAGCATTATAACTTTAGACAAACTTTATATGTTTTATAAGACAAACATATGGCTGAGTGCAGCGATACAAGTAATCCTACGAATGGCTTGCTTCAGTCCAAGCATTTGAAACCAGCCTGGGAAACACAGAGAAACCCCATCTCTACAGAGAAAAAAGAAAAAAAAAAAAAAGCCAGGCGTGATGACACGCACCTGTGGTCCCAGCTACTGGAGAAGCTGAGGTAGGAGAATCACTTGAGCCCAGGATGTTAAGGCTACAGTGAGCTGTCACTGTACCAATGCACTCCAGTCTGGGCAACAGAGCAAGACCCTGTTCCTCCCCTTGGGGGGCAGGCGGGGGGAAACACGTACGAAGAATTCTAGAAGTACAAGATAATGACCCAAGTTATTCCCTGTTTGTCTAAAATTTCCTCAGGTTTCTTTTCTGGTTTTTCTAAAAGAAAAAAATTAACAAATCAATCAAAAATAAAATTTCCTCAGCTGTTTTCCACTGAAAAAGGCAGTCTTTCTTTTTTAAACTGAGTTTTTGAACAATTCCTAAACTTGAGACAAAGATGATTCATAATTACCTCATTAATTAGCCATGAAAATTACAAATGGACTTGTAAATTACAACAAAACACTCTCTTATCCCATTCCTCCTCTAATTCAAGTTGGTGTCAGGGAGCCGCAGAGCAGTCATGTGTCAAGGGACAAGAGCTGAAGAAGGTACAAAGTACTTCATAAATTTTTAAGGACAGATGAAGTATCATCTATAATCTGCATTCTCAAAAAGTTTATCTCTCATTGAAGAAAACGCAAGAGTTAAATTATACAGTCACAACAGAAGTCACAAGACAGTTTTTATGATTACTAAACAAGTGTTATGTTTAGCAACCTAAAATGCATACTATGCACCGTGTTCACTGTCATGTCTCTGGGGAAAATGATCATGTAAGCAACTTCCATTTGTGAAGATTACAATTTTTCATTAGAAGAAGCAACAATTTAGTTTTCACCTAAAACTCATTTTGTTAACAAAGAAGAAAACTGAAAGTGTCCAAAATCAGTCTGCAATTCCTGTTTTCAAGAATCCGTGTAAATATTTCCCATTCAGAACAATGTATTACAGCACCAAGACTACAGCTTCCCAGAATTCACATCTCTTAGGCAGCAAAAAGAAACTTAATAAAAGATACTTCGTTTTAAACATATCCTATTTTAACAGACTCTCAGACTGTAATATTTGTAGTCAAATTTTAATTTACAGTTACAGATTAACACACTAAAAAATTATTTCCATTGGTTTTTCTCCATCATTTAGTTAGCAGGCTGTGAATGATTACATTTTAAATTAACATTTGATTAAAACAACAAAAAACGTAAATCAGGTGCATAGACACACAGAAAACAGAGACACAGCCATACACTCTCTAATAAAATGATTCCTGAACTATCTTCAATTTCAATTAAAAAATAACATCAACCAAACACCCTCACCCTAAATTCTCCTCAAACGATAGAGTTAAAACCTTCAGCTTGGTGTTCAATTTATTTCCCAAATACAGTCCAGTTCCAGTTAAACCTTGTAGAAACCTTGCTGAGTTCGGGGTAGACAGACAGGGGCTGCTATACATCATTCCACTGAACTACCTCTGCAACAAGGGGCCACAGAGTCTGCACAAATCACCCTCAGGAAACCTCAAGTTTCCAATACCAACCTAATTCCAGAGGTGCTATCAACAGCACTCATTCTGAACACTCACTGTACATATCTCAATAGTCCTACAGTAGCAGAGTTTAGAGTTTAGACAGTCTTAATAAAAGCAAAACAGAATAGGTCACTGAGGACACCAGTTCTTTATTGCCTCTTAGCAAAAAGGAAGTACTCCCTGAATGGAAGCAGGTTTTAAATACAGAAAATTTCATTGCAGCCATTTTTCTAGGACAAAAGACAAAAATAATTTGACATCTGTTTTTCCCATCTTGAATGTTTTACCAAGGAGTCAACCACCAATAGTATTACTTATTCTCAAATTTTTTATTTCTCAAGAGGACAGGAGAAGCAAATGAGAATAATCCACATATGTAATTAAAGCCTTTCACCTTTATTGGTCAGAAAAGAGCTAAAATGCTAAAGAAATTTTAGGTCTGTTCAAAACTGATCTCTTTTAGAACCATCATAAAAGGTGAAAGGGCAAAGAAGAACAGTTTATCCAATCAGATAAACATTCAGGGAAAGGGTGCAGAGGAGGGCAGTTATAGAACATGTGCATTATTGAATTTTGAAGAAGACTCAGAGACTTAAAAATATGTAAATATATAATACTTTCTAATCAAGTGCTCCACTAGAAGGGACAGCAAGTTAGTCATAGTTTCTGAAGTATCGCACCTTTCAGTCAGTACATGTTTTAAAGCTTTGAAGCTAAGAATCTCACTTTACTTACCCTAGTGATAACTGTTTTACCAACCCCACTTACAGAGGATGCAGCATGCATGCATTACAGCTTAAAATTGTACATGTGATTTACATGACAGACTCCATCACATTCATAAATAGACCTTTACCTTCGTAACATCAATACTCTAACATCCCACCACCAACATCTAAAGCCCTCTCATCATTACCATGATTCTCCAGAAATCAGAAGGAAGCAAACAGCCCTTAGGGTGGTGAGAGTGAACATCCTATGAAGTCAATTACTGCAGAGCAGCCATGACAATCAGAAAGGAAGATGAAAAGGAAAGGCAGGAAAATGGTTCCCAACTTCACATTTCTTAAAATACCTGTGCATAACTTAAAATGTGTGTTGCATCAGAGCCAGTGTTATAAAGGGTGGTTGGGTTTGTCTATCAGCTACTGCATCCAAGAACTACAAGACCCATTCAGGAAGAAGGAAAAGGAAGCTATAAAATACTTTCTTGGTAAAAGATTTCAAAGAAGGCTCGTGCAAAGGTTCCAAAGGCAGGTCCACAGGGGAATTCTCACTAGCATGTGGCAAAATGAGAGAGTAACGGCAATGAGTTGAGATCTTTGATAAACTAATATACTCCACTTAAAGAGTTCTCCTTTATTATGGGATTGTAACTTTCCCTTTTTTTTTCTCATCATTACTTAAAATTATATTGCTACTAGATAATAGTTCACTGTTTTATCTGATATTCTTCATAAAATAAACTTTTTAAGCTGCCTACCTTATTTTGAGCCTCTAAGTCTTGAAGGGTAGAATGAAGAGCAATGCTTGCTTGATGAAAATCCACAAAACTTGGGACTAAGCAATCTTAGGGAGTGAGTGAGGTGACTGCAAAGTTACAGAATTATTTGCCTTTTACTCCCAGCTATTCGCTACGAAAATTTCCAGGGAAAAAAGTATTTTAGGTGTTCTGACCCTCTCCCAAGAAAGACTCTTAAAAAAAGTTTTTTTTGAGACATTCCTTTTACATTAAAGATATCTCTAAAACTACTAGTAGAACTCTGGGACTTGGAATAGAACAAAAAAAAAAAAAACTGCAGAATTATGTAGGAAGATGCTGTGGAAAGGATAGGTAATCAGAGTGCACCCTGCCAGGCAATTCCCCTGCACACTGTCTGCTTGCCAGGCCACTAGGCTAAGATGAGTCACTTGAGCAACACTGACTGAGTTCAATATCTAACTGCCATTTACCAGCCTGGCATCCCTGAACAAGTCACTCAACCCCTCTCCTACCTCAGTCTCTTCACCCATAAAATAGGAATAATAACAGTACCTAAGATTTGCAAAGTGAATCCTCAAGTGCCTTGACACGTAGTAAGCACTTTCTTTTGCAAACATTGGCATGTGGAACATTATTACTGTTCACTTTCAAGTTAATTATAAAAACCTAAGGAGAGTGGTGCCTCAGGTGAAGGAGCATATCAGTAATTCTTTGGCTTCTGCCAAAATGTGTCAGGCTGCAGAGATCTCCTACAACATACTCAATATAGCATTTTAGTCTTTCTTTTTTGTTTCCTTACTTGGATAACTTCTGGTCTTAAAGTAAAATGCAATGATGCAACACTCTAATAGTAGATAGCTTAAGAAGTAGACAAGGGAACAGAGAGATCAGAGATAAATCCACCATTTACAGTCAACTGATTCTCAACAAAGGTACCAAGAGCACCCAACGGGAAAAAGAACAGTCTCTTTAATAATGGTGTTGAGAAAACTGGGTATCTATATGCAGAAGAATAAAATTAGAACCCTTATTCACACCATCCACAAAATGAACTCAAAATAAAGAAGTAAATGTAAGACATGGAACTATAAAACTAATAGAGAAAAACATCTGAAAAGCTCTATGACATTGGTCTGAGCAATAATGTTCTGGAAATGACCCCAAAAGTACAGGCAACAAAATAAAAAACAGACCAATGGGATCACATCAAACTAAAAAGTTTCTACACAGCCAAGAAAACAGTTGGGCTAAAGAGACAACCTACAGAATGGGAGAAAATAAAGTTGACCCTCAGTTCCATGAAGGGTTGCTTCCAGAACCCACCTCCCAAAGTTTTCCTTATATAAAATGGCATAGTGTTTGCATGTAGCCATGCACACCCTTCCAAATACTTTAAATCATCTCTAGATTACTTATCATATCTAATGCCATGTAAATAGTTATACTGTATTATCCTTTTTATTGTTTTAGTTTTTACTGCTATCACGTTTTTTATGGGTTTTAAAAAATATCTTTGATCCACGGTTGGTTGAATCTGCAGGTGCAACCTGAGTATATGGAGTGCTGACTGTATGTGCAAACCATACCTCTGATAGGGTGTTACTATTCAAAATATGTAAGAAAAACAACTCGATAGCAAAAAACACAAGGAACCCCATTAAAAAACAGGAAAAGGACCTGAACAGACACATCTCAAAAGACTACAAATGGCCAAAAGGTATATGAAAAAATGTTCAACACCACTAATTGTCAGAGAAATGCAAATTAAAACCACAATGATAAAAACCTCACACCTGTTTGAATGGCTGCTAAAAAAAAAAGGTGGGGTGGCTATGAGCATTGAAGAGGATGTAAAGAAAAGAGAAATTCTCATTGTTGGTGAGAATGCAAATTAGTATATATATCCATTATGGAAAACAGTGTGGAGGTTACTTCAAAAAAATTAAAAATAGAACTACATATGATCAAGTGGTCCCACTACTGGCTATATATTCAAGAAAATAAAATCACTATGTTGAAGAGATGTCTGCACTCCCATGTTCACTGCAGCACTATTCACAACAGCCAAGATATAGAATCAACCTACATGTCCCTCAATGTATGAAGAAAATGTGATGTGTGTGTGTGTGTGTGTGTGTGTGTGTGTGTGTGTATGTGTGTGTTCAGCCTTTAAAAAAGGAAGAAATCATATAATTTATGACAATATAAATGAGCCTGGGGGATATATTAAGTGAAATAAGCCAGGCATACAAAGACAAATACTGTATGAGTTCATCTCTATGTAGAATCCAGAGAAGTTGAATTCACAGTAGAGCAGAACAGTGGTTACCAGGGGCTGGGAAGGAGGGGGCTGTTGGGGAGATGTTGATCAAATGCAACAAAATTTGCTAGAAGAATTAAGTTCAAGAGATATCACGTACAACATGGCAACTATAGTTAACAATATATTGTATTCTTGCAAATCACTAAGTAAATTTTAAGTGTTCTAACAACAAAAAATAAGTTGAGGTTTTATATATATATATATATATATATATACACACACACACACACACACACACATATATATGTTAATTAGCTCAGTTTGGGTATTCCACAAAGTATACGTATTCCAAATCATGTTGTACACCATAAATACCTACAATTTTTATGTACCAATTTTAAACATAAATGTTTAAAAAGAGAACAGCAGAATTTAACATGTAATCAAGAATATTTAATTAAACACACATATTTTTCCTAATACAAATGACAACTTCTAGGTAGTCTCAAATTTCCACATAGATTTGGAGTTGGGGGGATCCAAAATCTGTTGAGATGTTATCCTTTCCCTTCATTTGCAGTTCACTGGTAAATTCAAGGTAATGAATACTTGCTCTGTGCAAAGCACTGTGCTGGGATGTTGCCTTAGAGATACAAAGGTTCATAAAATATACTCTGGCCCTCCAAGAAACTTAGTTTGCTAGAATAGATAAAAGATCCTCAAAAATGGCCACAATGAAAGATAGAAATTCAGTTATGAATAACAGTTATCAGAAGAGAAGTTTTCTTACTCCCAAATTCACAAATGCTTTCTTCCACTCCACCACTGCTGCCAGCTGATATCAGTACTTCTGTATCCTATCACATATATTACTCTCTTCTAGCCTTTGATCCTCAAGCTACCTACAAAGCAATTATATTAAAAAAATAAATAAATAAATACCTGTAACTTCTAATTCTTTTCATTGATGAACTGTTACTGAGTACCTCTTATGTATAATTAAATGTGACTATATCCTACATTTAGCATCAGGTTCTTTTATCATTAGAAAAGTGGTGTCATTTTCAAAGTATACTTTTTATTGAGTTATTTAAATTTATGACAATTCAATAACAATTTAATATAGAGTGATGTCTTCTGCCAAAAAGTACTAATAAATTTACACATCCTGGGGATGAAACCCAACTTGGCAGAACTACCAGCTATGCTGAACATGTGTGGGGCCTGGCCTTCATCGCCCAGCATCCAGTCTGCCGCCTTTGCAATGAGCTGGGGAGGGAAAATAAAAATAAAATGGATGGATTTGTTTCCTATCTGTTCACTGGTCATTCACAGTAGTAATGTTCTGGATATTAAATGCATGCATAGGTATGTGTGCTTCAAGAATACCTGGAAATATGTTGCTTTGAATATTAACATTAGTAATTCTTCAGCCTTTCTGGGGAGATCTGGCTTGTGAAAACATTCAACACTTACTCAGAACTAAGCTTGGTAAAGGGGTTGAATATATTTAAGTTCAATCAGGCTCAAAAACAACATATTGTTGTATGAAGTAAAGAGGTAACCTCCTTGTGTAATTCACTAAGCAACTCTGATAATAACTCCAACATAAATTCTAAAACAGTTTTGAGTAGTGACACAAGGGTTTTTATAAAAACTGCATTACTTGGCAACATGACAAATTTTAAAGATAATGCATATTTATACATATGAGCCTTACCACCTTATTTTAAATTTCATTTCATCATAGCTGATCCTCATTTTTATTGTAATAGAAAAATGTTACTAAATCAAAGTCAACAATATTTATGGAAGTAAATCTACTACATTAAACAGGTACATTCCTTTTGTCCATTTTCTCAACTATCCAGTTATTGTGTAACTTTTGGGAATCTGATCTTTGCCCCTAAAGTTACCGAAATTTGCTTCTCCAAGATCACCAGTGATCTCTTTAAAGAAAATCCTTTTTCTTCTTGTGCCAAGAATAGTGCCAAGCTCTATTCTAGATGCCAGAAACACAATAGCATAAAGAACAGATAAAATCACTGGCCTTTCCAGTAAGACAATCCACATTAAATAAAGTATATTTTAAAAATGAACAGTGACAAGCAAAAAGGAAAAAAAATCACAAAATGAAAGGGTATGAAACCTCAGGAAGGCAGCCAGTACTGTATAGCCAGTCCTTCCCCTTGCGTCTTCCCCGGCCCCAGAGGGGCTCTGCAGGCTGCACCAGGCTCTGCAGTCTCTCCATGCTGGGTATTCCCAGGACTGGTCTTTGAACCATCATTCCCTGAGAAATCCCATCTATTCTCAGCCTATCTTTACAACTGACTCCTGGACTCTGACTTTTCTTAAAAACCACCACAATCCCCCGCTGATTAGTTACCATTTGAAGCTGCCAAAGCATCGCTTCAAATAGTAACGAAATGTCACACTAAATTTCCCGGGAAAAAAAAAAAAAAAATTAGCCACACGTTTAGATTTCTCTTCTTCTGATGCCCGCACCAGTGTCCCAGCTATTCCAGTGAAAACCACGTAGGAGTTATCTTCAACTTAGCTGCTGCTTGTAGCAACTATTTCTCTTTCTTTCACACATTTAATTAGTCTTTTTTTTTTTTTAATCCAGTTAAGTCTTCTGTCATACTTTTCATTTCTATTTTCAATGCCATGGTCATTTTTGGGGCCGTCTCTTCTTTCACCATGTACAACACAAACCACCTAAGAGACCCCAAGTTGTTTTTTAGGCGGTTGCCCTGCCCTGCCGGAATACATCCATTGATCACCAGATTTCAACTGTGTTACACAGGCACTCCACGCAGCATCTGAGGTCTATTCCAGTCTTTGCCCACATCAGTATCCACTGCCCAATCCATCCTGACGGGCAACTCAACTCACATCCTCTGAGAAACCTTTTCGGACCACTCTATCACGTTCTCCCGTCCTCTAACCTCAACATTTTTCATGTATCATTCATAAGGAACTTATCATATGTTCATTTTTATTGTTGGTTTTATAATGTACATATGAAACACCTGTGGAAACAAGACTATATAGACACTAGTCAATAAAGACAGTATTGCTCCCATACAGGGACCATAATCCTGTACCTCTTTTTACTCCCCACAAACATCTAAAACTGAACTCTGGAACTTGAGTGGCGGAAAGCTCTGTAGCAATGACTACGTTAACTTCTCCAAGTTAAGACAAAGTAGATCAACAAAGTATGAGACTAAAATCCGACAGCAGAGGTAAAAATCCATGTCTGGTCAATTCATTATTTATTATCTGCAAAACAGTGCATTTCATCTAGAAGCCTCACCCATCACCCCACAGGCCTTCACCACACCGTGTCTGTGTCTCATTGCCAGACCCCTGAGGGTTTCCTCAGTTTTGATTTATGCCTTTACCCTTTTCCTTATATCTTTGGAGCACTAATCCATATTTGACTAGTCCTACTTCCTAATTTCTTATATCATTCTTCAATGACTTTGTTTTTTGTATCTTTCTTTTATCCTCTGTGATTTCTTTTCACATTTTCCAAAATATCCACTGTTAGCTAGGCACAGTGGCTCATGCTTGTAATCATAGCACTTTGGGGGACAGAGGTTGGAGGACTGCCTAAGCCTGTGAGTTCAAGACCAGCCAGGGCAATTAGCTGGGCATTCTGTAGTCTTAGCTACTCAGGAGGCTGAGGTGGGAGAACTGCTTGAGCCCAGGAGGTCAAGACTACAGTGATCTGGAATTATGTCACTACACTCTGGCCTAGTAGACAGACTAAGACCCTCTCTCTAAAAAATAAAAAAAATTAAAAATATATATTGTTTTACACAATTTGACTGATGTTCAATATCCAACATGCTAAAACGAAAATACCTGCTTCTACATTAAACCTGATATGAATTCTTCACTAATGACAACCTGACTTCAAAAACCTTTAGGCAAAGAGAAGAAGACACATTTATTTCTATTTATGTAAATAGATAGAGATATATAGATAAAATTATAGAAAATCATTACCAAAACATATCCGATCTGAATGATTTCCTACAAGTTAAAAATGTACTGACTTTGAAATAAACATGAGAATGACCCAGGTAGGAAAAAATAGTTACTCCAGAAAGGATTAAAACTTTATACCAGTTGGTCTATGTTGATGTTCTATTTAATAAACTAGTATTTAAAACAAGACTTCTTCATAATGAGTCATCATTTAATTAATATCCAAAAACCTTGAGAGCCAATAATAGTTCAACAAAACAGCTGGAAATCAAATATCGGAGATAATTACTCACAGCTGGCTTTACTCAACTGATGTCATATTAAATAAATTTATCCCACAGACCTTTTCCCCTTCCCTAAAATAAGGAAACAAATTCTTTAAGAAACATCAAAGCCTCTTTGTGTAAGATTTTTTAAGTGTGCAGAATATATTTCACTATTAAAGATTTTCAAGAGTACGTTAAAGATTTTCAGCAGAAATACACTGCTGTATTTTCAACCATTCTGTGTGCTTGCAATATTTTGAACTTTGTTTTTCTTAAATTTTGCTTAAAACTTAAACAAAAATAGCAAAACGGCATTAGTTTACTATGTTTTGATATTGGGCTAAATTTATTATTTTTGTAGAGATGTCACATCTCAAAAGCTTAGTAATATAAACTGTCAAGACAAAGTATTAGTTTCAAGCTTACTGTTTCAAGACATTATTTAAACCACTGTGTTTTATCACCCAAGTTATATGAATATATTCATATAAATGATTATCAACAATAACAACTACATGCCACGCACTGTGCTGAATGTTCTATATCTATTACCTCTAACTCCCATAAAATTTCACATGTAGATAACTTATATTTAATAATCACCAAAGGGAAAGATATCAAAGACAGTTCTCAAACTGCTATATACATACACTAATTCCATAATAAGCCAGGTTATTTATCTGCTACAGCAGAATTTTCAAATTCAAAATATTTTCATTTTTGCTCCTCTTATTCACTCAAATTCATTCCTATATTCTCTCCCCTCTCTTTCTTTCCTTCCTCTCCCCTTTAATAAAGAAAGAAAAAACAAAAACTAACAGTACTACTGCTATGTTATGATTATCCACCCAACAAACTTTGAAGTCATATTTTATGAAACCTCACAATTAGTCCTGATATGTGAGATAGTACTATTTCTTCATACTCATCTAGAGACACCCCTGAGGTGATTTTTACTGATGTAATAGTCCCTTTGCTTTTTAGATCCTCTTTCATCTTTCAGTAACTCCTTCTTGGCATTTTTAAAAATTATACAGTCTCTAGCACATAGTAAGAACTCAGTTCAAATGTGTTGAGTAAGTAAATAAAACTTTTCTTCCAATGCACTAGAAAAAGTGATTTTTATGCTTACCAAAACATTTAAATAGATTAACACCAAATTTTCTTGGCAAGTCTTAGACAGTTCCACTGTGTTCATGAATGCATTTTAAGTAAATATTTTATCAGATCTTTTATTTTTGCAAAGAAGTCTAAATTATTTTGTGCAATACACGATATGAAAAATGTAAGCTTATATTTACAATGCTCTTGCATTTTCACTGAGCTTTCATAAACTTTCTTATCTGCTTTATTCTATCAATATAAACAACCATTTTTACCCCCCTACACACAAAGCAAAGTAAGCATCCACAAATAACCACACCTAATTCTCCACCAAGACAAAGTGCTTATCCAGCACTCAACATTTATACCTCACAATAAAATGTCTCCATGATCATCTCTCATTATGTGAAGGACTAGCAGGATGTTATTGGGGGTTCTGTAGGGAAAAAATGCAGTCACAGTTGCCACATTTTACAAATCTGTAAAATAGGTAAAATAATAATACATAAAATTATTGGAGTAAGAAAAAACACCCCACTCTTCTAACTGAATCATTTACTTCATGCATGCTCATCTTTTGGTAGGGATAAATATCTACTAGCTATCTTTTCTGGAGCAGTATGATACAATAAATAAATAAATAAGCCCTTTGCAAACCTCAGTAAGTGGTGCACAGCCATCATCAGAAATGATTCCTTTTCGAAACAGGTGTTTGGGAGTGAGGGGATACCAGGTAACAGAAAGAAGATTCTAGATTATAGCCTACTGCCTAAACTCTGGCATTTCACCTGTTTCTTCCCTTCCTGGGTAATCTTATGAGTGGGGGGAAAAAAATTAAAGGAACAACAAGAGACACAACTGAAATGTGTACTTTAATATACCTTGCATGCTGGCACAGTGGGTAAAACATTGATCTTTGGAGCCAGGCTGAGATAAAATTTACACCTCTGCCACTTGCATGCTTTTTAACTGTGGACAAGTTACTTATAATCTGAGAATCAATTCCATTTGAAAACTCAATGCACAGGGTTGTTAGGAGGTTAAATGAGAGAATACCAGCAAAACCCTTAGGTTCTATTCTGGTAGTTGGGAGACATTGCACAGATGTAGGCATGATTTAAGTAGGTTCTATAACCAAGGTTCATTAATGTATACAACAAACCTAAAAGGTGTAAAGATTTAAGAATAAGCTTCCCGGGTGGTTGAAAATTGTTTTTTAAGAACAATTATAATAATTTTTTTCTATATAAAGATCCCCAGACTTTTGATACAGGATCTCACTCTGTCATCCAGGGTAAAGTGCAGTGTTGTGATCATAGCTCACAATTTCCCCCAAATTCCTGGGCTCAAGCAATCCTCTTGCCTCAGTCTTCCAAGTAGCTGGGACTACAAGTACATGCCACCACATCCAGCTAATTTTTTTTTTTTTTTTTTTTTTTTTTGCTTTTGAAGAAACAGTCTCACTATATTGCTCAGGCTAGTATTAAACTCTTGGCTTCAAGCAAGCATCCCACCACAGCCTCCCAAAGTGCTGAGATTACAAACATGACCCCCACTCCCAGAAAAGATACTACATTTTTAACAAACAAAAATATGTTAGCAATATCACACAAATGAACAAAATTTATGGTTTACTTTACAGTCGTTTGCATGCAGCATTCTGCAGATTTTTCTCTCCAGAATGTTATGATGCATGCTTTAAAAGACTGTAAAAGTTTAGAATATATCTGGAAGATAATCTAAATAACTACAGCTCTCTTTAAAAAGTCTTAACTTCCTCTATTAAGCAACAGATTCTTGAATGGTATCATCATGCTTGATTTACTTATCAAACCTGATCACACAAGGAATCAAATTTAACATGTATGAAGATAAGCAATTTTATTTGGCTGTGATTAACTATCACAATTGCCATCACAATCTAGATTATTTTGTTTTTTTGAGCTAGCACCTCGCTCTGTCACCCAGGCTGGAGTGCGGTGGCATGATCACAGCTCACAGCAGCTTTGACCTCGTGCGCTCACAGGCTCAATCGATCCTACTGCCTCAGCCTCCTGAGTAGCTGGGACTACACACACATCACCACATCTGGCTAATTATATTTTTTTGTAGAAACAGGGTTCCACCGTGTTGCTCAGGTTAGTCTCAAACTCCTGGGCTCACCAATACACCTGCCTCAGCCTCCCAAAGTGCTAGGACTACAGGCATGAGCCATGGTGACCAACCTAAATTATTTCTTCAATTAAAGAACACTTTCACAAAAAGAAAATCCACAGGGAAACTACATATTGTATATAATACAAACTTTTGAAAATATAATTTAACTATTCATAAAGAAACTACCTCCAAACACAGTTAACATCGCTTGTCATCGCTGGCTTTCTAAAACTAATACCAGAGAAAATATTACTATGAAGTTCAATTTTACTAACAATTTGTAATCCATTTAGAATAATTTCTGAAAACAAATTAATACATACATCTCAAAAATCTTTAGGATGACACACAAAAATCTTATTTTTTTAATGTTTATATCAAGAATCTTTTTTAAACTATACATAGGAATGTCTTCATTTAAGGTACTTTTCTTTTCTCCCATGTAAATTCCCATCTTATCTTCAATCAGAAGCATTTTTTAATGCTATGAATTCAAAGTTTGTAATTTAAAAAAACTTTAATTTCTAATTAGTTTCAAATACTTGATTACTAGTATTTCTAATCAGTTTCAAACAGAAGGCAAAAATGTAATACAGACCAAATTATAGAAGAAATTGTTACAGTGCTTTTACCTTTTAAACCATAATGTGGGTAAGTACACTCCACCTTAATATGATTTCCTACATTGTACTCAAAAAAATTTCATTGTGGAAGAGAAAAAGAATGATGTACAGGAATATGTTACTAGAGCTTGCACTATAAATTCACTTAAATCAAGTCCACTTCCTTTTGGAGTCCTTACTTTAAGTCGCAAAGCAGCAGAAAGTTTACTACATATAGAATAAGAAACATTGAATATCATGTTAAAGATACATACCTAACTCTGGTCTGAGCTCTGTACACAGGTAAGGCAGTTGGTTAGAAGCTGACTTTCTTCAAATTGCTACTGAAGTTTGCTATTGAAATAAGTGAAACAAACACTTTCTAGCCATAATCCCAACACTGCCAACTATATCCATGTGTTATGAATGAGAATTTAAAATCAAAAACAGATGGTTTGAAGCTTCGGTTCCAGCATTTACTAGCTGTGTGACCTTAGGCAAAGTATATCAACTGTCCTCATCTGTATAATGTGAGAAAACAACACAGTCTTCACTGAGTTTGGGAGACAATTAAAGAAGATTAAAACAGGCAAAATATAAAGCACAGTGCCTGGCTTTCTGTATCAGATATTAACATTTTATATAAAACCACAACTAGCAGTTATCAATAGGAAAGAATGGGGGAGAATCAATCAGTAAAAGGTAAAGTTCATAAATGCAATTTTAAATGTGAATAGATACGTGTCTACAGTATACGTAACAGACTATTTAAAGCCTCAGCACAACTAGAAACATTGAACAAAGATACCTTCTTGATGAAATAATCTCATTAGACTAAAAAACTATGTAAGAGTCTGATTAACATCAATTCAGCATCACATTCCATACTTAGCTATTAGAGTTTAAATGCTTTCTTTTTTCATATAGATGAATAAAAGCTTGATTGGAGGGAGATCAATAATACCTGTGTTATAATTGGCTCACATTTTTCCCACAGGATCACTCACTTGATGATCTGAGAACAATAGTATTCCTCCTAAATAAGAAAAAGGATGCAGCTGCCTCTATCTATAAATAGAATGCTGCTATACAAGTGAGAACACTATTGTTCACACCGTCAATTTAAATTACTTCCACATTTTTAATGAAGAGGTCAAGTTGTAGAATTGTTATAATTTTGAATACTTAAAAAAGTCACTAAAATGTAATATGCTATAATATGTATACGAATAATTTTTCAGCGGTCAGACTTGATTCTGAAATACTCTTTGTAAGAGACCTCTTGGACAACAAAAACAACACTACACTCAGTTTCTTGGAAACATCTATAGGTTAATCCCACTATATGTACTTAAATCAAAAGAAAATAATTTTCTCCATACAGATTCAAGCAACACATTTTTCCTAAGAGAATAATGATGCCCAGCCATATTTGCCTAAGAGTGGAATCTGAGGTTACGAATTATTGTTTGTAAAACGGAAGGAGGGTGATGCAAAATAAATAGCTGTGTGATCCAGGAAAGCGGCTGAGGGAGATACTGCAGATGGGCGCTGCACATGACGGAGGTGGCAGAGGAAAACAACTGAGAGAAGTATTTTGGCATCAGATCCAGTTGAAATCCTAACTTTGCTATTTATCGCTGTAAGATTCTGGGAGAGTTACTTAAATATCTCTAAGCTTAAATTTCATCATATATAAATTAAGGATCATACTTACACTTTATGGTGTTGCCCTGAAGACCAAATAAAGTGAGGTATATAAAACACTTACACACGCCATTATACAGCTATTACTATTGTTTCCATTTTACAGAAAAGGGGGATTAGCCAGTCTCCAAAAAAAGCCAATTAAGAGTGAAAGTTAAGTAAGGGCTTCTCACAAGGCAGTCAGTGACAATTTCTGGTTCCTTCAAGTTCCAAGGTCCAACCTGACAAATAATGCTAGTAAAACTTCACTCTTCTTGGTAGATTCAATTCATATTGAGCAAATTGGGTAAATTAAAAAGACTTGCTTTTGTGTGCCATTCAAGATACTGTGGATGCTCTCCTGAATAAGTGACAACAGTCATCTCTGAACTTTTTCTTGTTTGCAACCACGAAGGGTTGCTATTGGTAATTACCTATTTCTCCCTGCCCACAAAGAGAATATTGACACAAAATGTTCAATAAGGAACTCTGTAAATGACAGGTGTTATATATTTAAAAGCAGAGCGATTTGGGTAGCAAATTGTTTAATGACCTGTGATAACCTTGTAAGTGCTCTCAGTAAAGATGGTTTAGGTACTGCCTCTTAGGAAACTGGAGATTAACTAGATAATCTTAAAGTCCTAGACTCAAGACACGAAACGGAGAGCCAAAGGCAAGGCATACTCCTTCCGTTGCTTTTTGTTCAACCACAATCTACATCTATATTTATACCTAAGTAGTAATGCTTTCCCACATAAGGAGAACAATGAAAAGATAAAGGATCACTGATCTGCATGCAGTTCCTGGAATTTATTGCTGGTTGGAGAATAAGCAGGAATATTGCCTCCTTTTTCTTTTGGCAAAAATGCAATGCAGGCACTTTTAAGAATAAAAATGAGTAAAACCTTCTAGTTAACATTTATCTTCTTTAAGAAGAAAATATTATAAACTTTTACTACAATTCTGAAATGTCAAATAAAACAAGTATTTCAAACAACCCAAATTAGAAGTACACTCTCAGGCACCTTCTGCTAGGCCTACCATAGACATTCATCACACTTGGCTGCAGCCAGTCCCAGTCCATACCCCAACTCCTAAAAGCCCAGCTTCCCTACCTCAAACTTCATGCCATGCCACTGCCACAGTAGGAAAGGAAAATGAATGGAATAACTTCAATTACTGAAAGAACTGTCCTAAAAGGACTATTCCTTTCTTAAACAATCATGTTCGCGCAGCAGAAATATGTTGGGAGTGTTTTTTCAAAGTCCAAATGAGAAAACAGACATTACGATGGACATTGACTGTCTCGTAAGGTTTCCCCTACCCCTAAAGAATCGACTTGAAGAATTCCTTTAGATAGATTAGATGCCAAGGTTACAGATACCAAGTGCAACAAAACTTCTAGTGTTATAAAATATGTTCTTTTAAAAACCCATTAATTATCCATTTTGGCTAACAGGCATAGGCAATTAAGTCAAAGATCTGGTTCTGAAACCCTAGAAACCATTTTAAAAGAGTATGGGTTTATGATTCCCAAACTGTAAAGAATAAAATAAACACATAATTTGGGAGTATTAGCAATAATAGATAAAAACAGTAATGTCCCTCCTCTCCCACTTGCTTAGTAGTAGCCCTGTTAGTGGGGTTTTTTTGTTGTTTTTGTGGTTTTATTTTCAATCACTGCTGAACAGCACACCCTATAGGCCAGCATTTTTACTGCTATCACAGAGCAGCTTCTTTCAGGCTTTCTCAGCTATAACTATCTAAGAACCTTTCAAGGAACAAAGCTTGGAATCTGGCGTAAGTTTAATTGACATTTATACATCATAAAGTATTATGTAATGAACGTGCAATTGGGCAGTATCTTTTCTGCACCTTGAAGCAGACACTGCAAGAATCCCGACCAGTCAAATAAACTGAAGAGCCAACGACCCAGCCAACTGGGAGAAAATGGTTCCAAAAATGAGCACTAGAGTCACTGAGCTTCTTAAATAATACACAGTCCTGAGCCCCTCTTTACATGTAAATTGAGTAAACGCTGTGCTGGGTAAATCCCTAGGTTATTTTAACCCAATACAATATAAACACTCTATAAATGGCTGGTACACTATGCTTCTTATTTCTATTATTGTATTGTTTTTAGTTTTAAGGATTTTTCTTAATATTTCCCATTCATGGCTAGTTGGATGCTGCACCCACAAATACTAAGACTAATTGTACTTTTAACAAGGAGTGCATTGTGAGACATAAGAGATATATTTACTAATTAAATGGCAGAGGTCTGCCAACAGACAAAAGTGTTGTTTTATTCCTTGAGAAAGACCGAAGTCACAGTTAGGAATTACCACGTCTTCTAAAACGCTGCTCAAACTAATTCCAGGAATTTCTCCTGTCCTAAATAGACAATCAATTTAGGTGTGGAACAATAAAATAATGCTCAGTTACGGCCCTACTAGAAAAACAGATAGTATCTCCTATGTTCCCCTGCCTGGAAACTTCTTACTAAGAAACTCATTATCTCTTTTCCATTAACTGTTATTTCTTCCCACAACAGAATTATATTTACTGAACATTCCCACCTTTGTTTAAGGCCAAAAGGAAGGTAAAATGCATAAAGATTCATTTTCTAATCCTCTTAAATCTTGTCAAAACAAGGAAGAGGAAATGTGCAAAAGGTAGCTGTCAATCAAAATGGAAAATTAAAACTACTCAGCTGGAATTTCATATTGGCTTTAAATGCTGTGTTTGCCACCTTTTTCTCACCTACGGTTCCTTTTAAAATTTAAAAATTTCATTGTCTCCTTACTATAGTTTAAGGTTGTCCCCTGTTCCCAATTTGAGTATCACAGGAACCATACTAACTAAAAGTTTCCCTGTGTTAATCTCTGGGGAGATTTATATTATATTTTGGAATTTATTATGGAAGTTTTAGGATGTGCTGAATTCCAAATATCCAAAAATTTTTGTAATACTGCTTCACATCTGAATCACTTTTATGTAAGCTACTAAAACGTGGCTCATACTATATACTTATAATAGGTTATACACTTGATTGGCTCTCTAAGCCAGGCGTCCCCAAACTACGGCCCCCTGAGGCCATTTATCCAGCCCCCTACCACACTTCAGGAAGGGGCACCTCTTTCACTGGTGGTCAGTGAGAGGAGCACAGTATGTGACAGCCTTCCAACGGTCTGAGGGACAGTGAACTGGCCCCCTGTGTAAAAAGTCTGGGGACGTCTGCTCTAAGCAAACAATCATACCCTATGGTACATGGATTCTTCTCACACCTATTTCTATCGAAACAGAACATTTGTCTTCGGCCACTTGGCCTATTATAGAATCCATAAGAAGCAGTATAGTAACATGGGAAGGGATCTGACTGAGATATGGAATCAAATCTTATCTGAGAACCTGAGCAGGTCACCAATTCCCTCTGTGTCTCTGATTCAAGAGATCTCTTGATTCTAAAATCTCCTTAGTCAATCATGAATTCAGCCTGCTACCTATCCCCAGAAGCATATTATTTTACAAATTATCAGCACAATAACATGGATAAACATCAATCACTAACCATTTGATCTTAAGTACTAAATATAGCCAATGGTTTCTGGAGGTAATCTCAATTTTTTAAAAAAAGACAATGTGAGTGGAAGGAGAGATAACCTAAGAATGTGTTTGTAATCTGAGTTCAATAATACCAAGACTACGCATTCTCCAAAACATGGTACACAAGGACAACCTTATGAGTAAAAGGATTTCAACAGATGTAAACACAGTAAGAGATAGGCAATAATACGTGCTGAGAAAGAAGGAACCACTATTACTGTCCTTTCTATATCCAATCTACCTAGTTTTCTTGCCATTTCACAAACATACTGAATTCTATTTGCTTCTCTAGTTAAATAACCTCCTAGTTAGCTGACTAAGAAAATTCTTTCCTCTGGACTCCTAGGTGATAACATATCGTTTACTTAAAATCATACTGCCAAATATTAATGGTTATAAAATCATAAAATGCTAGAGCTAGAAAAGTCCTTAGAAAGCATCTATCCAGGGCCGGGCACGGTGGCTCATGCCTGTAATCCCAGCACTTTGGGAAGCCAAGGCAAGCAGATCACGAGGTCAAGAGATTGAGACTATCCTGGCCAACAGAGTGAAACCCCATCTCTACTAAAAATACAAAAATCAGCTGATAGAAAAATCAGCTGGGCATGGTGGCACGCACCTATACTCCCAGTTACTTAGGAGGCTGAGGCCGGAAAATCACTTGAACCCAGTAGGCAAAGGTTGTGGTGAGCCAAGATCACACCACTATACTCCAGTCTGGCCACAGAGTGAGACTCGGTCTCAAAAAAAAGCATCTACTTAACCTAATTTTATAAGGAAACCAAAGCCTAAAGAAGCTAATCAACTTGTAAAAGGTCAGATTCCTAATCTAACCACTCAGTTTATCATTGCAAAGATCCTTGCTGAATACAGTATTTATGAACTGGGAGACAGAAGTATTTAAAAATTAAAACACAGGCCCTTCTTCTGTTTACTCAAGTAATTATTAAGCATTGACTGTATACCATGCCAAGCACTAAGGCTTGTATATGTCCTTTTAATGCAAGGTTAGCTAATTCTAAGTTTTATTTAAAATATCCTCTACTTGCAAATTTGCACATACTTTTCCCTGATCAGCCTACAAGAACTCTAAAAGTAACTTTCAAGGATGGATATTTTCTCAAAGAAACAGCAAAGATTCAATTTCAGGAAAATGTTGGGGGGCAACCGGAGGAGGCAAGATGGAAACACTACACATGCCTGGGAAAATCGAATCACTTCTGTACTCCACCTTGAAAAGTTAGTGATAGTTCAGTTGAAAGGATTAGGATAAGAGACTCTCACAGTGTTTAGTTTTATTTCTAAATTATTAAAACTACCAAGATGGACATCTAAGAGTCATTCTAAATTTACCAATTTTTTTTTTTTTTTTTTTTTGAGACGGAGTTTCGCTCTTGTTACCCAGGCTGGAGTGCAATGGCGCGATCTCGGCTCACCACAACCTCCGCCTCCTGGGTTCAGGCAATTCTCCTGCCTCAGCCTCCTGAGTAGCTGGGATTACAGGGACGCGCCACCATGCCCAGCTAATTTTTTGTATTTTTAGTAGAGACGGGGTTTCACTATGTTGACCGGGATGGTCTCGATCTCTTGACCTCGTGATCCACCCGCCTCGGCCTCCCAAAGTGCTGGGATTACAGGCGTGAGTCACCGCGCCCAGCCTTAAATTTACCAATTTTAATAATAATTTTGGATCTCCAAAGTAGACATTATTTGATTAGTAAGTCTGAGTCTCATTTTTCTTTTCCACAGTGAGGAACTGTAACAATGATTCTCACACTTCAATGTACATTACAATCTCCTGTGGAAGCTTTTTAAGTCTGGTGCCCAGGCCACACTCCAAATTCATTAAATCAGAATCCCTCTCAGGTGGGGGAGCGGGGGAAACCCCAGCAAGATTTCTTTTTAAAGTTCCCCATATGTTTCAATATATAAGGCAAGGGAACCACTAAATCAGGCAATCTCTTGCATCTAATCCAGTTCCAAAATTTGACATCAAAGTCAACTCAAGTCCACTGCACCAGGAAATTTCCATGCTAATGAAGGCTAGTAGCATAATTAAGTTGTTTCACAAAGGCAAATAAAAAATTATTGAAATAATAACAGACCAATATAAAAAAGTGTAAACAACCCAAGTGAAAGGCATATATCAAGTATTGAAACACTGAATAGATATAAGACAGCAACAACTAAAACCAGAAGCTAAAATAGAAGACAATTTGAGCTAAGAACACTTTTATAATACATAACACTTAGAATTAATTACAAATCCATTAATTCACAAGGTAATTTCTCAGTTTCCCCATCTTTCTCTGTTCAGTGCTCTCACAGAGCACTGTGCCTTAAAATAATATGCCAAAGAATCTTTCTCTAAAGTAATCTCTCCTATCAGGATTGACAATGAAAATAACGCCTTCAAAATAAAACTCCCTACCTTTTTACAAATATGAAAACACCCTAGTGTCAAGCTCAACACCTTTATGGACTTTCATTTTTAATTCATGTTACTCTGCAGTTTTCCCCTTCACCTCAAAATAACAGCAGAAACAGCAACAACAAAATTAAAACCATGATGTGATTATATGTATTATTCTGGCTGATTCTTAAGCATTAAGTCAGAAAAAAATATAAAATGTATTATATGCTAATCATAAGCTTTAATACTATTTTTTAAACAAAATGACACACATTAAGTTCAGCAACTAAATTATCTAAAAATGAAACAGCACTCTAAATTTTCAGCCATAGGCACATAAAAGCCAGTCTCTTTTAACTAATAGCTCTCAGAAAACGTAAGTGTATTTTAGTATTAATTCTAACAAAATTAGTAAGATAAACATACTGTGAAATGCACAGATATGAATAGTTTTATGTAAATTAGAGCAAATACAAATTTTGTACAACATTCTGTGAATTCTAGATCACTCAATAAACACAAATGCCAGAGTGAACTCACACTGAAATTATCTGGGACCATCATTACACTCCATTTCATGGATAATTGAAATTTGATAGTCCATATGACTTAGGCTCCCCAACAAAGAAAAAATGTTTTCAAACTCTGCTTCTTAACCTCATTGTTTACAATATTCAGATAAGTCCTTCGGGGTAAAGTCTATATAAGACTTTGTAGCACAGTGTCGAGTACACATCAAATTTAGTCCCTAAATAGTCCCTAAAGATTTGTTCAATAAAAGGTTAAACTTTTAATTCAACAATAAAAGAGAGAAGGTAGCTATCAGGTTCAAATCAATATTTAGTAAAATTTAATATAAATCAGATGATTGCCCTAAGAAAGACTGGCATAACAGGATATCTGAATTCTAGTCTAGATTCTACTATTATTTATTTAGGGGACAACCCACTTAACTTACACGGAGTTCAGTTTTCTTTTAACCTGAAAAATGAAAGGAGATAGAATAATCTAAATGAAAGGAGATAGAATAATCTAACTTCTTAATTTCCTTTTAACACAAAATTCAAGTAAAGTATACAGTATATTAAAAAGTCAAGGCAACTTTACTCAGTCACCATGAGTAGAAGCTAAAGAAGTCAGGTGCAGTGGCTCTCGCCTCTAATCCTGGCAGTTTGGGAGGCTGAGGCAGAAGGATCACTTGAACTCAGGAGTTGGACACCAGCCTTAGAAACGTGACAAAATCCCATCTCTGCAAAATATACCCAAAAAACTCAGTTAGATATAGTGGTGTGCGGCTGTAGTCCCAGCTACATGAGAGGCTGAGATGGAAAGAAGGCCTGAACCCAGGAGGCACAGGTTGCAGTAAAATGAGATTGAGCCACTGCACTCCAGCCTGGGTGATAGGGCTTGTCTTTAAAAAGGCAGGCAACATCAAATAAATCAGCACCTAACATGTTGTTAACACTTCCACTACATTCTGCCTTTACTTTTTTACATCACAATTCTGAAAATATTTCTGTTAAATCCACAGGTACCAGAAACTGCATTTCACTGCTTGTTTTTAGGACTAACTGTTAATTAAGACCAGAAACAGAAAGATAGCAATAATCCTGATTTATAGGACTATTTGCATATTGCTGTTAAAAAAAAACAACATACACATGTAGTTTAACTATTTAAAGGAAAACCCTACAAAGTACTTTAAGTAGTTGACACTGAACTCATTTGTAATTTCCCTTTGTCACAAGATGAGAAAATTAATTTTAATAATATAAGCAATAAATGACTTTTGAAACTAGTGTTTTTGAAAACTTAGTAGCATGTTGTTAGGAAACTGCTTTACTCTGAAAATTAAAAAAATCTGTTGTTATTTAGGAAAACATTAAACAAGATACCTATCGGTCTAGAAGTGATGATTAACTGCTCAGGTTAAATATCTCTGTATCTGAAAAATCATTAAGATTGTGAGTGCAAAGGCCAATATGGAAATTCATGCATGTGAATTCTCTTCATAATAAAATAAAGTTTAAAAAATTATCCCAGCTTGTAACTCATCATACCAAAAAGGTCAATATGGAAATTCATACATGTGAATTCTCTTTTCATAATAAAGTGTTAAAAAAAATTAACCCAGCTTGTAACTCATCAAACTAAAAAATGACAGAAATTCAAATCTCTTCACTATGAAAAAAATAATCACTGTTTACAGGCAGCAAAAAAGTTCAGCCCAGATTTCCATACCAAAGATTCAACAGTAATAAAAATATAATAATTTACAACTAAAACTGAAAAAGAAGCTTTTGGAGGAGATACCTACTTAATAGTATTATCTAATCTACTTATAAAATTTATAGACATTCATATCTATGCCTAAAGATACATCAATTTGCCTAAGGAGTTTAATTTTTGTTTCTGAATTTTAAGCTTCATACATAGAGCATTTAAATCCCTTGAGAGAAGAAAACTATACTAATGTGTCTCCACATATGCACATTGATCTCTGAGCCCTGTCCAGTGAGAGCGCCTAGAAAAGGTAATACCCCAGAAGAGCAACGAGCACATCCCAGCACCCAGACCTTGGTTTCTAATGCCATTCTCCAATGAAAGGAACCAGGAGTCCTTAGAGAATGGCTGACTCTAAGACTGGGGTGGGGAAAACACAAGATGAGCCCAGAACACTTAGTAGCACCCAAGAACGTGCTCAAAAATAAGAACAACAACAAAAACAGGGGCATATCTACTGGAAACAGCAACAAAACTGAAAGAGCTTCAATGTCAAAACCTGGAAAAATTTCAGCAATAAAATAAATACTGCAATATTAAATTACTCTGCAAAGTATAAAATAAATATACCTGAATCCACACTGATATAACTGTAAGTGATTAACTGAACAGATAAATGAATGGCGGAGAAGAGATCATCCTTACAGAATTCCAAATAATTTATGTAGATGCTCCCTCCCTCCAGGAGGTGGAGCTTAATTATTCTCCCATTTCTTGAGTGTGGGTTGCATTTAATGACTTGCTTCCAAAGAAGTGAGTTTTGAGAGGAAGGTGCAGTAACTTTACAGTGCAAAAACGTGACAAACACTAACTCAGGACAAGGTCAAGATCAGCATCAACAGTGATAAGTCATATTTTTTTTTTTAATGTACCCTTGATACGATGTGGTGAAAAGAGTACTTTACCTCTGTTGTCTTCTTCCCAAAACCCATAGTCACAGTCTAATCATGAGGAAAAATTCCAACTGAGGGACAGTCTACAAAATAGCTGCCCATTAGTCCTCATAACTGTCTAAGTCAGGCGTCCCCAAACTACAGCCCGTGGGCCGCATGCGGCCCCCTGAGGCCATTTATCCGGTCCCCCACTGCATTTCAGGAAGGGGCACCTCTTTCATTGGTGGTCAGTGAGAGGAGCACAGTATGTGGCGGCCCTCCAATGGTCTGAGGAACAGTGAACTGGCCCCCTGTGTAAAAGTTTGGGGACGCCTGGTCCAAGTCATAAAAAACAAGGAAAGAGTAAGAAAACACAAGTCAGAACAGATTACAAAGGAGACACGATGACTGAGCACACTATAGTATTCCGGATGGGATCATGAACAGAAAGACGCATTAGTGGAAAAACCAGTGGAATTCAAATAAAGTCAGTAGTTTACCTGCAATAAACCATTGTTGGTTTCTTAGTTCTTACAAAAAATTCATCACTGTGATGTAAGATATTAACAACAGGGGAAACTCCATAGGGAATATTACAAAAACTTTCTAGACTGTCTCTGCAATTTTTCTGTAATCTAAAATTATTCCAGAATAAAGTATTTTTGAAAAAACCATACCCACAAGGACATACCAATTTTAAAAATATTTTCTCACAGCTAAAAATAAAACAATGCAAAAGAATTTCATAGATTCAAGGCATGGGCATTCTGCCTCTGAATTGAGATTTGAGTTTGAGAATGATTTATAGACTAGAGAAGACACATTCATTCTTTTCTTTCTTCTTCTTCTTCTTTTTTTAGACAGAGTCTTGCTCTGCCACCCATCCTGGAGTGCAGTAGTGCAATCCTAGCTCACTTGCAGCCACCACCTCCTGCCTACAGGTGGTGTAACAGACACCCTCCAACACACACACACACACACACACTCACTCTCTCTTACACAAGACACCCCCAAAACACACACACACACACACACTCTCTCTCTCTCTTTTTTTTTTTTTTTTTTTTTTTTTTTTTTGAGACGGAGTTTCGCTCTTGTTACCCAGGCTGGAGTGCAATGGCGCGATCTCGGCTCACCGCAACCTCCGCCTCCTGGGTTCAGGCAATTCTCCTGCCTCAGCCTCCTGAGTAGCTGAGATTACAGGCACGTGCCACCATGCCCAGCTAATTTTTTGTATTTTTAGTAGAGACGGGGTTTCACCATGTTGACCAGGATGGTCTCGATCTCTCGACCTCGTGATCCACCCGCCTCAGCCTCCCAAAGTGCTGGGATTACAGGCTTGAGCCACCGCGCCCGGCCTCTCTCTCTTACACAAAAAGTCACAAAGTAATCACTGATATTGGCCTTTACCTACCTGTCACTACACCTTCCCCAAGCACCCTACTTTCGAACAAATTTACTTCCTGAAGCCCAAAACAATCTTGTTTTTTGTTTTTTAACATTTTGCATCCCGTATCAGATTGTGAGCTTCTAAAAGCCAGGGAACAGCACTATTTTATTTATTCTGATTCACTGTCCACTTTCTAGCACAGGACTTTATGCAGAACAGGCCCTTAATACAGTATGTTTTAATTTTCTCAAGAACCGAAAATTTGACAATCTCAAAAAAATCAATTTGACAATCTCAAAAAAAAAAAAACCTCCTTAATAATCAGCTAACAAGCACTGCTCAAAATTGGTCATTTGACTGCATTCAACTCATTTTTTTCAGTTTCATACCAACCCATGACCTGCACCAAACTGACCTAGACTCCTGAGATAAGCGTTTATCACTGACTGCAGCTGTGAGCAACCATGAGCCCACATGGGAACAGAAAAGCCAAACAACTGTATGGTATAACTTAGTACTTGAAACCAGTTGAACCTGCATCTACACTGACTTGTAGTATATGGTATAATCCAACTTTCAAACCAATATTTATACTCCCCATCATAAATTACATTAATACACTTTGAGTGTATACTCCTATACTTTGAATAGGAAATACAAAAGTACAATGTAAGTCTGACTTATCCAACAATTTTGGGCACAATCAGCAACATTTCTGCAGCCAAACCCTAGCTCTATTCACTCCTCCAATCCCACTACTTGGTCACCTTCTATTCTCTTGCTTTACTAGATCCGCAGCAACCTACACACATAATTCAGACTGAAGCTGGAGGGATCAGCCCCAGCAAAGCAGAAAAGGACGGCAGTCACGAACACGAGCTAAGTAACCTGAAACCTCAGCTTCTGGGTCATCTCCTGATTCCAAAACAATCCATATACTGCTGGATCCTCATTATTCAAGGATTCCATATTTATGAATTTGCCTACTTGCTAAATCTATTTTTAACTCTAACAGTCACTCCTGGCACTTCCATGGTCATTCAAGGGAATGCAGAGAACACCAAAAAATTTTTGTTCAACAAACACATTTCTAGCTGAGGCTGAACAAGTGGCCCTCTGCGTTTCTGTGTTAGTTCTTATACAGTAAACAAGTTTCTCTTCATGGTACTTTAGGTCTCAGGTTTTTCTCATTCTTGTGTTTTCTCTGACAATTACACTGTTTAAAATGACCTCCAAACAAAATGCTGAAGTGCCGTATTGTGTGTTCTGTAAGCACAAGAAGCCTGTGATGTGCCTTAAAGAGAAAATGTGTTTTGATAATCTTCATTCAACCTGAGTTACAGTGCTCCTGACCAGGAGTTTCATGTTGATAAATCAACCATATATATGAAATAAGCTGTTTTTAAACGAAAGCACACACAATGCAGGGTTATGTATTAATCAGCTGATGAAAATGTGACCAGAATTTTGCAGGAACTTAAAGCTGTATTTCCCCTAGGAGCAATGGTTCATTATTTGCTAATTCAGTGGTTGTGGTGTCTTTACAGTATGTAACTACCACAAATAAAATTAATTAATACTGCTAATAACAACATAAATTAATATTACTTGGTGAACCTTCTACTGGGATTTGCAAAGTCTAGAGCAAGAAAGACAAAACATTCTAAGTAAAACAACTAAGATTTCAGGGCTAATTTTCTAGATCCAACCTCTACCCGCGCCCATTTTTAGAGCAGTGTCAGTACCGCAACATTTTATAAAGTTTTGAAATTACATTCTCACCACCACATCTGTTTATAACAGCAATTTGGTCTCCTCAGAACTGATTATAGCTGCACTAAAACACACAATGGGTAAAATTACCCAATACCAAGCAATTCCACTCTATGAAGTGCTTACACAAGATTGGATACTCTAATACTTAACGCGGTTTTTGAGCAGTCACAGTACTATACACACAGAAATGATCTATTTAGGAAACTACACACTCAAAATAATTATCTGATTCTTTTTCACTGTTTACAAAAAACAGTCTCTTATTTTAAAAAAAAGGGGTGAGGAGATGACGGAGGGGAAATAAAGAGGAAGAAGAAAAATTAAAACTTTAAGCCAGACAGGTAAAACTTCAGCCTCATGCCTGTAATCCCAGCACTTTGGGAGGCCAAGGCAGGTGGATTACAAGGTCAGGAGTTCAAAACCAGCCTGGCCAAGATGGTGACACCCCATCTCTACTAAAAATACAAAATGAGCTGAGTGTGGTGGTGGGTGCCTATAATCCCAGCTACTTGAAAGGCTGAGGCAGAGAATTGTTTGAACCCAGGAGGTGGAGGTTGCAGAGAGCCAAGATCGTGTCACTGCACTCCAGCCTGGGTGACAGAGCAAGACTCCCATCAAAAACAAACAAAAAAACTAAAACTTTAAAAGCAGTATAGTTTCGAGGGCCAGTTATATTTCTTATTCAATAAATAAATATTTTAGCTTTACCTTCTGCTCTCGTTCTGTATTTTTATTTAGAAAAGTATTTCCCAGAATGTGTTTCATGATACTTATGCAGAAAGGTGGCTTAGTCAAGTCAACTCAGTTTAGGAAACATATATACTACCCTCTCCCGCCTTAGAGAAGCAAGATGCAGATTAGAAAATCAAGGGCTCAGGGCCAGGCGCAGTGGCTCAAGCCTGTAATGCCAGCACTTTGGGAGGCCGAGGCGGGTGGATCACGAGGTCAAGAGATCAAGACCATCCTGGTCAACATGGTGAAACCCCGTCTCTACTAAAAATACAAAAAGTTAGCTGGGAATGATGGCGCGTGCCTGTAATCCCAGCTACTCAGGAGGCTGAGACAGAAGAATTGCCTGAACCCAGGAGGCGGAGGTTGCGGTGAGCCGAGATGGCGCCATTGCCCTCCAGCCTGGCTAACAAGAGCAAAACTCCGTCTCAAAAAAAAAAAAGAAAATCAAGGGCTCAAAAAATGCTTGCAGTAAATAACAAACCTGTTTAATCCAAGTTTAATTTGGACCCAAAAATAATTTGTCCACAACATCCTTTTTGCAAGAAACAAAGTAACAAACATTTATAAAATATCAAAATTTAAGAAAATAGATTACAAAGAGAAATTACATAAAACAAATGTGTTCATAAGAACCAGGTTTACTTTTGTTTCTTCCATACTTGGTCTTAACAGTTATAACAGAATGCAAACAATAAGCAGATTAATATACAGTGTACTATTCAGAAAATGTAATATGAAATCTGGATTCACTTGCAAACTCCATGCCTAAGTACACTCAATCCCAAGAGTGGTTTCAAAGAAAACCATGAGAAAAACACAGTGAAAATTCATTTTAAATAGATAAGTTGGCATTCAATAAGTAGTAATTAAACATGGACCATGGTAGATGCTTCAAAGGATTTAAAGGCTAAATGAAAATAAAATCAGAAAAAATTATTGGAAACATTATATTCAACTCTCCAAATTAGGAAATAATCTGATAGTTTGACTTTCTCTTTAAGAAAGAATCGTAACACTTCCTGATTCAAAAATGTAACAAATAATTTTTAAAACTTTCCTTTAAACAAACAGAAGAAACTGGCATTTACCATTTTCAACATCTATTCTCTAGTTACTGAATCTTGCCTAACTACCTACTTTAAAAATAAAGACTGGTATTAAGATTCAATAAAACCTACTTTTTTTTAATGAATACTATTAACTGTAAATGTGGTTGAAGGGCTGTTTCCAACAACAGATATGTGATTCTCTAGACTCTGCAATTCAGTAAGCAATAATAATAATTTCTAATATATATCCAATAGATGTTAACATAACATCGAATCCATCTTTACTCTCTTTAACCTAAAAATAAAAGTTCCCAGCCTTTTTTAAAAAGTTCATAAAATATGTCTATTGTTGAGAAATTTAAATATGAATAGGCCAAAATAAGAAAATTTACATTATCTGCAATCTCTTTACCCAGGAATAAGATTTTTTTAAACATTTGTGAGGGCCATTTATTAGGCACATGTGCCAGGCACTGCAGAAAACTCTCTTTGCTTTTCATATAATTTAATCCTTTCAACTACCTGTAAATTTGTAAAGGAATCTCTTCAAAGAAAACTTAAGGCACTGAGAGATTAGGTATCTTGAATAAAGTCACACACCTAGTATGGAGATAGCAAAAATTGGATTATGTCTGTGGAGACGATTTCTACTCACATGTATATGAATATATAAGTGTAATTTTAAATGAATATTCAACTACAGTATGGATTTTGTTGTGTAATCAGCTTTCATCACTGACATCTAACCATAAATATCTCCAGGAACAACTAAAAAATAATCTTTTGTTCCAAATTTATTTGCTCCATCGAGCCATTCATTTTAAATATTAAAGATCTTGCTTTTTTCCTACAACTTTAAGCAATGCTGCAATATACCTCTGCCACTTGATGCTGTGTGACCCTGGGTACTCAGCTGACCTGCCTCCTCAAAGCCCTAGGAAAACTGAGTATTATCCTCTTTTTTCTCCAAACTTTTTTCGATTTCGTAAACAAATTTTAAGAATGGTATTTTGTGCAAACTGCATTTTTAGTTTCTAATGACAACCATTTTTTCATACATTTTAAACCATTTGCTTTGCTTTTAGTATGCTCCTTTTCCTTTATTTTTATATCGATGTTTGCCTTTTTTATCGAGTCATAAAAATTCTTTGCGTTTTTAAGGACAGTACCATTTATGCTGCAAATAATTTTATCCACTAATGTTTAGTCATTAATGTTTAGTTTCAGATAAAATGAAAAGACTGGTTAAAGAACAGTAAAGTGGAAAATAAAAAAAAAAAAAAGGCCTGATGCTGTGGCCCATGCCTATATTCCCAGAACTTTGGGAGGCCAGAGGGGAGGAACTGCTCAATGCCAGCCAGGGCAACAACGTGAGACCAATCCATCTCTACAGAAGACAAAAGTAAAAACGAATTTATAGGTTAATGTTGTCGATGGTGACTCTTTTTTAAAAAACTTTATTTTGGAAGTACAGAAAGGCTGCAAAGATAGTACAGACAGTATGAGGTCTTTCCTTATGTCAATCAGGCTGTACCAATGTTTTCACATTAAAAATTATGGGGTCAAGGAAAAAATGACTAGATATCAAAGAAAAGGTGGGAGGGAAGAAATGTAAGTCAGCCCCCACAGTAGGCAGTGAAGCATCACAGTTAATAGCGTGAGTTCTGGTACCAGGTAACCTAGATTCAAATCCCAGTTCCTCCTCTGTGTGGGTAAACCATGAACAAGTTAGGTCACCTCTTCATGCTACTATTATTACATATATGGACAGTATCATATACAGACAGTTTCCTCATCTGTAATACGATAATAGTAATAACAGTAGTAGCATCTACCTCATTAGGGTCTTCTGAGGATTAAATTAATACATGTAATTAGAAATACTGGCACATAACAAGCCGTCATCAAATGACTTTTATCTCCAGCTGAGTCCTTCAAAGCTTTAAACCTTTAGGCTTTATAATTTACCAGGAATTATCCTAGTAATCCCTACACAGTTCGTGTGTGCGCGCAAACACACACACAGTACATGCTTCTTAAAGTTTTAAACTTAAAACTTCTGATTTTTTTATGGCATAATTTGTTATACCCAAAGTAGTAAACATATACTTCCAACTAACTCCACTTTTTGTTGCTTTTGTAAACTCAGTCTCATCCCTCTTAGTCATTCTCCTTACCATGATAAACATCCAACTTATATATAATTTCACAGAATTACATAACAATAACCTCACCGTTTATCAAAATCATAATTCACTCTGCAAGGACAACCATGAAATACGGAGGGAGTGGTTTCATAAACCTGACAAGCTTTCTTCCATGATGACGTTACATATAGACAGCATAAGACTCTGACACCCACAACTCCTTATCAAGTGGTGACAGTTTACCTATCAACGCTTCCTTCCCACTTTTCTGAAACCTAGCCCTCTATGACAAGCCAGCTACTAGTTTCTGGGATAAGCCAGAGTTGCTCCCACCACATCCTCTTTGCTTAAGCCATGCACTTGAGGTTTCTTCCAACCAGTCCACATGGCACCTGATGGCTTAGATCTACTCAGCCCTTGGTACCTCCAGCTCCTCCCTGAAACCTCCCCTCAACCCCAACCACTCTGATCCTTACTAAAACCTCTTAAACATATATTTTCTATTCCTGCACTATCTAACATGGTAGCCACTAAGCACACTGGCTGTGGCAGGCATCCCCAAACTACGGCCCCGCGGGCCGCATGGGGCCCCCTGAGGCCATTTATCCGGCCCCCCGCCGCACTTCAGGAAGGGGCACCTCTTTCATTGGTGGTCAGTGAGAGGAACACAGTATGTAGCGGCCCTCCAATGGTCTGAGGACAGTGAACTGGCCCCCTGTGTAAAAAGTTTGGGGACGCCTGGGCTATGGAATGCTTCACATGCTGCTGGTCCTGGTGAATATATGTAAGGATTTTAAAGGGCTGGTAAGAAAAGAAGAATGTAAATTATCTCAATAGGCTGTTATATAGATCACATGTTGAAATGGCAATGTTTTGGGGTATATCAGTTAAATAAAATTTATTTTACCCATTTCATTTTACCTTTTATAGTGTGGTTTCTAGAAAATTAAAAATTACACAGGTGGCTTGCATCATGTTCTACCTGACAACAAGCACTGATGTAACCTGTATTTTGACAACTGTATTGGGCAAACTCTGAGTCCTCAGCATTACTTTTGGAATAATATTACGGTAATAAAGTGGGGTGGGGGGAACAGGCCAGGTGCAGTGGCTGGCGCGTGCAATCCCAGCATTTTGGGAGGCTGAGGCAGGCAAATCACTTGAACATAGGAGTTCAAGACCAGCCTGAGCAACATGGTGAAATCCTGTCTATACAAAAAATTAGCAGCATGTGCTGGTGCAAGCCTGCAGTCCCAGCTTCTTGTGGGGCTGATCACCTGAGCCTGGGGAAGTAGAGGCTGCAGTGAGCCATAATCGTTACCTCTGCATTCCCGCCTGAGCGACAGGATGAGAGAAAGGGGGCGGGGGGGGGGGGGGGCGGGGAGAGTGAGAGAGAGAGAGTGAGAGAGAGAGAGAGAGAGAATATGAATTAAAAAGCAAGTTGTTTAATAAGCAAAACAATCAATGGAGCATGATCAAAAGTACTTACAAGGTTAGAGCTATGCTTTCTCTACAATTCCTAGACATGTAACCAAAGATGTTACAAGTCAGCTTCTTGCTTATAATCTTCTGAAAAAAATCCCTAATTTGAAAAGATACTAACAACCCAGAACCTAGCCAGGCTACAAGCATATGGGTAACACATATCACAGTTCACCAGAGTAAACATGTGATGAGAAGGAATGACTGGAAAGTACCTAAAACAATTAAAAATAAATAAACTGAACTGAGACCATTTGAAAGAACTAAACCAGATGAAGGATAGCTTCATAGATCATGACCTAGCTTTAGTCAAATCAAAATAAAGTCAAGTATTTACTGAGTTCCTATATGCAACATCACAGAAAGAACAGGAACAAATGGAACTGAAGAGTTACACAGAAATACAAGAGAACATCTAAACATCTGTCACTAAGGGACTAGATCAAATGCAGTACAATGGAATACTATCCACCAACTAAAATAAATGAACCAGATTAATGTCAACATGAAGAGACCTCAAAAAATAAGTAAGACTAAGGCAAGTTGTAGAATGATACATGAAGCATGATAGTATTAAGATGAACTTTAAAAACACAAAACTGTGAATTAAGGAACTTAATTCACACAGAGAATTAAGGAATTTAAAACATGGACTGGAAGGACAGCCACCAACTTTTCAACAGTGATTTGCTCCAGGTGAAAGGGAGGCCTATGAGACTAAAGAAAGACAAGTTCTTGCGGGGCACAGTGGCTCACGCCTGTAATCCCAGCACTTTGGGAGGCCGAGGCGGGTGCATCACGAGGTCAAGAGATCGAGACCATCCTGGTCAACATGGTGAAACTCCGTCTCTACTAAAAATACAAAAAATTAGCTGGGCATGGTGGCGCGTGCCTGTAATCCCAGCTTCTCAGGAGGCTGAGGCAGGAGAATTGCCTGAACCCAGGAGGTGGAGGTTGTGGTGAGCCGAGATCGTGCCATTGTACTCCAGCTTGGGTAACAAGAGCGAAACTCCGTCTCAAAAAAAAAAAAAAAAAAGAAAAGTTCTTTACATGGTTTCACTGTTTCTGTGTCAGATGTATACACATAGACAGGGAAAAAAGAATATGAGAAAAGGAGATTATAAAAAGACAAGTGGGCACCTGGCTACTGTGAAACAACCTCTCTGAACAAACTGACTATATACATCTGGACTCTGTTCTCACACCCCTACATGACAACCCAATGCCATATTCTTGCCTGTTACTGCAAGTTACACTTTACAGACTATATACTTCTCCATGGCAACATGATTTGTCAAAAAGGCAGGTCTTTGCTCAGAGTCAGAGAAAATACATCTCCTCAAAAGCACCCTGCCCATTCAAAAAAAAAACACCAAAAACACCTATTCCTTCCAACTCCCCAGTAATTATCAACTTTAAAGCAACCATGTGACATTTGATCCAGCTCTTACCCAGAGACTTAAGTATATAACCCTGCAGCTGTTTAAAAAAAACAAAAAAAGGAAAAAAATTACATTTGATCCAAGTTCTCAATCAAAATAAACTATATCACATGGTATTACAAATCCTCTTTTTATTAACTGACCAGTTATGGGCCCAGTGGAATATTTTGTGTAAGAAAATATATTCTCCTTGAATGTACCATAAGATTGATAAAACAAACATACCAAATAAATATGTTTATGTGCTTTTCACTTTTGTGAGTTTCTATTGTTTGAATTTCCACAGATTTTTGGAACTCAACCTAGGAAAGATTAAGACCCAAACCACAAACAAAATTAAAGGAAATTTACTGTAGAAAAAAACGAAGTTCTTTTCTTTTTCTTTTTTTTTTTTTTTCTTTTTCTTTTTGGTGGTGGTTTTTATTGCTAAAGAGACATGGTCTCACTGTATTGCCCAGTCTGGAGGGCAGTAGCTATGCACAGGCACGATCATCATACAATACAGCCTGGAACTCCTGAGCTCAAGTGATTTTCAGCTTCCCAAGTAATTGAGTCTACAGGTGCGTGCTACCAAGCCCACCACAAATTTCTTCTTAATCCTTAAAATTACTCAAGGAAGTTATTAATGTTTAAAAATATGCAGGTCTTTAGTCTAGAGATAAGCTCAATGCAGAAATTATATTTATTCTTCTTGATTACTTGGAGCCATTCTAACACAATGCTTAACAGCTCAAGTTTTAGAAATAGAGTCCCTGGATTACACCACTAGTTCTTCCACATGCCATCTGTGCCAGTCCTGACAAATGACTGCACTTTCAAAAAGCCTCTTGAAAAATGGAAATAATGTGTCCAATACATAATATAGGTGAAATGTTTAACAAAGGGCCTGACACACAGAAACTATCCAATAAATATTTGCTACTTGTACTATTTACAAGCTAGATTTAAAAATTAACCATTGCTTTCTATACTTTAAAACACTGAAAAGAAAATTTTTAAAGGCTTTCTTTAGACTTATATGTTAAACATATTTTTATTTATTTTGTATGTATATGCATTCCATTTATATTTTTAAAATTTTATTTATTAGCAATAAACTTTTCTTGGTTTACCCATTCATATCCAAATGAATTTCATTTTTCAAAAAAATAAACCATGAAGTATTCTGGTAAGTCAACCCTTCCCCCACAGCAGCTGTTGTGTGAAACTGACTCATGAAATGTAGACATAGAAATGAAATATTTGATCATCTGGTCCGATCCACTTGCCAATGTACTAGTAGGATTCTTACATCCTATAATTTATTTTCAAATACTCCAAATAAATTGCTTATCAGTTTCGTCAGAAATCAATCAAGGTTTATTATACACAAGAAGAATGTTCCTCATTTTGTCAAAGCTATAAATCCATTAACTTCTGACTACAACAAAAAGGGAAAAAAGATTAAAGATATTATCAACATTTTTAATGGTCTGAGTGGCATTAGGATACTTCTTTTTTACTTTCAAAGTAAAAAAAAAAATCCAAATTACATCATTTTTTGAATTGTTCTAAATAACATTACTTAAATAAAGATAAAATTGTTATTCCTACAACCTTAGATGTATACAATATGGAAAAGACATTTGGTCACACACGCACAGAAAGTACAGGTGAATTTGATCTTTTATTCTGCACATATGCCCTCAACAACAGTGATACACTGAGATACTTCTCTTATGTTACAGACGGGTGAGGTTTTCTGGATCCCACTGTTTGTTGAGCCTGTCTCTCCACTTAACATTAATTATTTCTAACTGAAGTAAATATAAACTGGTTAAAATTATCTTTAATACTGGCCACTAACCATATAAAAATATGTTCGGCCTCATTCTGAATCAAAGAAATGTTACCTAAACATTGATACAAATTTTCAATTCTCAGACTAGCAAAAGTGGAAAAGTTTAATGAAAATCCGTCACTGGCATGGACTTTTATACACTGTTAGTGGAAATATAAACTGGTACAGGCTTTTTAATGAGCCATTTGGCAACATCTACCAAATGTTTATATATATATATAAACATATAACACACACAAACACACATAGACACAGACATAGACACAGACACACAAACACACACACTTAGACTCCGTAATTCCACTACTAGGGACCTAGTCTATGCATTCTCTCCTAAAAAGCATCTAAAAACACACAAACACACACATATAATGATATTCACCACAGCACTATGTATAAGGGGACATGGAATCCAGAAACATCCTAAATGTTCATTCTTAGAGACTGCTAAGATAAATATGAGGTATCCAGCAGAATACTGTGCTGCTGGACAGAATGAGGCTAACCTCTGAATCATCTTGTGGAAATATTTAAAAGAAAAGGCAAGAACTATGTTATGAAATGATTCTATTTGTTTAACTTACAAAATATATCTAAATATCCTGGTAGAATTATAAGTTTTTCTTCAAGTATATTAAAAACAAATGAGGAAATCTGGAGCAGTAGCATACAGGAGGGAGACTTTCTCTTATGCTGTTTCAGATTGGGTTGCAAAGTGTTTGTATTTTTTATTTAAAAAAAAAAGTTTTAGGTCAGACACGATGTCTCATGCCTATAATCCCAGCACTTTGGGAGGCTGAGGTGGGTTGATCACTTGAGCTCAACCCCTTCTCTATTAAAAATACAAAAATTAGCATGGTGTCGTGGCAGGCGCCTGCAGTCCCAGCTACTCGGGAGGCTGAGGCAGGAGAATTGCTTGAACTTAGGAGGTGGAGGTTGCAGTGAGGTGAGATTGTGCCACTACACTCCAGCCTGGGCATCAGAGCAAGATTCCATCTCAAAACAAAAAAAACAAAACAAAACAAAAATTTTCAGAAAAAAAAAAATTGAATTACAAAGATTCAACATCATTGCTTATACAATCTTTCATGAAACGTTAACTTGGCATTATCAATGTTAAATGCTGCCCTCCCAGGCCCCAACTGCCAAAAAACAAGCTGGTCTTCTTGATTTCACTTTTTAGTTTTTTGTCTATTTAGAGTTGTCACTGAGAACCTTTTCTCATCTTGATTCCCCCATAATTAGAACAGTCTCCTGTATTACCTTGGTTATCAATTTCTCTGTTTTTCCAGCCCACAGCAAATCCTGAATTCTCTGATAATTGTAACAATTTAAAGCTGTCACATGCAACCTAACATTTGGCAATTATAAAGAGACATCCCAGAATATATTTTTTCAGCAACAGTACTATCATTGGAATTAACATATAGCTCCCAATAACAATTGCTTTTAAAAGAGGAAGGTTCATTTGCTTGATTGCCAGGAGGGAAGAGTAATTTTTAAATACTATACCTCCCATTTTCAAACTTTCTTGAATAAATATATGTAAATGTAAAAACAAATGGCTACACTAAACTAATGGAACTCTACTAACCATATTTAACTACACTAAAACTATTTCTAACTAAAATGGAAAAATATCTCTTAACAGTATAAAATGTTGAGAACATTATGCTAAGCATAATAATGAATGAATCTGAGAAAATACAACTGTCAACTTTTAAAACTTTAATCTGCAACATGCAATCCTAGTCAAGATAATTTATCATTCATAGCAGTAATGAAAAAAACCATTTGGCACTCCATTAAATCTAACATTCTTAAAAAGGTACTCATAATGGTGACATGGTGTAACTCAAATTCTAAGCACAGGAGCCTCCATTTCCCTTTCAAAATCTGTCTCTTAGCACACAATTCCTGTTTACTGGATTTCTTTCTTCCTGTTCAATGACTCCAACCCTAATACGACAAAATTAAAAACCTGAAGGAATCTATTTTTAGCACAGACATTCACTGGGATATTTTCTATTTAATAAACAGGATGTAAAAGTTGTTTATGCCTGACAAAAATCTGTCCTCTTTGTTCACCATCCACTTAATAATACTGAACAATGGGAAATCTTTTAACAAATGACATTTAACAAAAAATAACTTTAGAATAATTTTGAGCTTAATATCCTGCAATCATTATATTTCAGGATTTAAACTTAACAAAAAAATCTTTAAGGAAAAAATTTAAAATGCTCCATGTTTTCTTTTAATTTCCCCAACATCACACTCAATGTATTTTGGAGCATGCTGTATATATGACAGGTAAAGGAAATACTGCTCAAAATGCCTAAGGTTTTTCTTTTTTCATTCTACACTTTAAATGAGTGTCTTACACTGTATAGGATGCCCTTCTCCAAGCCTTAAGCGATCTGAACTGAGACTGAAGAAACTGTATAGAAGAGGCTGCGGGGGAAGCAACAATCCTTTTAATAGAAACAGTTATGAAGTCTGTCATTTGACCCCCGCATACCCAAGTTTCTTTCATTCTTTTCCACACAGCTTCATTATTGCACTTGCATGCTGTTGTATGAATTCTTCACCTTTGGGTACTGCCCTCACTGGACTGTGAGTTCCCTGCACTATGCCCTACCACTCTGTGTATCCCAATGTACTTGGCATCACAGTGCCATATACACACAGTAGATGTCCTAAAAAAAAAATCTGGTATGTGACCAAGGTCCTCAAGTGTGCAAATGTGCCTTCCTGAGCTTTACAGTTATGGCTTATGCTATATTCACCCATTCACTGAAAATGTTAGCTATATCAGATGTACCACGTTGCTTGAGACTCTATTTCATGAAAAATTTATTTACATTATTCTTTTGCCCTACGTATTTCAATTCATTATTGTCCCCAGAAATTTCCTTCATGTGGTACTTATACTGGGTATCCTTTCGGTCCACATAAAATAACTATAATCTAGGAGTACCTGATTGGTATCCTTGTTCTGTTATTTTTGGTTCAAATGGTGTCAGAGAGGAGTTTTATGCACCAGTGAGGTAAACAAGCAGACAAAAATATGCTTTAAGATTATTATACACTTCCCTTATCCTTCGTAAACTTATGCTGTGGTCAATTTTTTTAAAAAAAGATTATACATTTCCTAATTCTTTAAATCACCCAAACTCAATATATAGTTCCAAACTCAATATATAATTTCAAAATTATCTTGTCTACATCTTTTTTAAAAAAATATTTCCCTAACGTAGAAATCATATTCTTTCAGATGGATCTCTGTACTTCCCAAATAAGTCAATTAACCCACCACACGGGATCATTTCACTTACTAATGTAGTAGTATCAAGCCAAAGACATATGAACAGAGTAGAATTCTCACAAAATTTGGACTACATCCTAAGGTATGAAATTACTCTTACCTCTCCCTACAGCTGCTTAGATTTCAAAAGCTGAAAGACGTAAAGTTGTATTCAATGTGGCAGTGAAAATTATCACCAAACAAAATGCATCAGTATTAGTAACTTCAGCTGGATAACTTGGAGACACTAAAATATGAACTTTATACTTTTCTACCTTCTAGCAAAAAGGAAATAGTCTACCTTAGTGCTTTTAGATGTTTTGGGTATAGATACCCATCTTACACGCATGTATATGTGTGCATGCATGTGTGCGTGCATGTATCTCCATCCATTCCAAATCAGAGCTCATTTCAGCATCGTAGGGGTGGTATAAAACTGGTACCAAGGTAAAATCTCGAGATACCTCGCAATCCAATACTTTCTTAGAGAAAGCTTGTGTCTCAGGCCACATGATGTGGTAAAATTAAACCATGTCCATTAACATTATACTAACTAGTAATTCAGTCTATGTGAAAGTCAATTATACCGTGAAAGTTAATAATGCAATAAAATTTTATGTGGACACATTTATCCCACTCAAGAAAAGAATTTAAGAACCCTAGCACATTAGTTGAAAGCTTATTACAAGTCAAAATTTTTTAACTCATTAAATCAATTCAAATAGGAAAAAGAAATGTTTTTTAAAGAATTTCAGGATTTTTTTTGGTGCTTACAGGTAATGAGTTGCATGTAATTTTAATTTATAAAATATTCTACCATGTAAACATTTCAGAAATTTAAACCTCCCTTCCCAGTAAATTTAAATCTTTGCTTTTGTTTTGGAGGGGGGCACTTACTTTTCACAAACTCACTCTCATTTCTTAGAATGATACCTCCCGTATAAATACCTAAAAAGGTGTGTTCTTTGTTCTCTTTCACATTCAAAAGAAATGCAAAGTAACTCCACTATTAAAGATGCTACTATGGTTACATGTTACAGATTAAACTGATTCCCCTAAAATTTACACATTGAAGCCCTAATCCCAATTAATACTTGGAGATGGAGGCCTCTGTGAGGTATTCAAGGTTAGATGAGATTGCAAGGGAGGCACCCTGGTACAATTGGACTCGTGTTCTTATAGAAGAGGAGAGACACGGTGCACTTGCTCTTTCCTCTCCCTCTGCTCCTACTCCATTTCCCCCCTACAAGCAGAAGAAAGGTTGTGTGAGGACATAGCAGGAAAGCAGTCTGCAGGCCAGGAACAGGCCTTCACCAGAAAATGAACTGGCCAGAAACTTAACCTTGGATTTCTAGCCTCCAGGACTGTGAAAAAATAAATTTCTGTTGTTTAAGCCACCTCGTCTATGCTATTTTGTTATGGAAGTCCAAATGGACTAACACAGTAAACTTCTTAAACTAAGTTTCAAAAGAACTTTAAAATATAGTCAAATGAATTTCTAGCCTACTGCACAGAGCCAAAATGCAGTTACTACCAAAATCCCACCTTTTCTGTTTACAAATAACCTATGATGACTATAAATTTACCTTGTTACACAGTTTTAGCATTAGAAACCAATAGGCATTAAGGACAGGAAACCTAGAATTAAGGATGGCACTTTTCATAGTGGTCAGGAATACAGGCTGCAGGGGACAGTAACCAGTTCAAGTGCAGGCACTACTTTTTTAATGTCCACACATTTCCAAAAATTATTAAGAAAGGTTATCAAACTTTCTCATGACTTGATAAAATTATATTCAAGTTCAGTTGAAAGAAAAGAATGTATACTTCAAACACCAGAAACTATTTAAAAAAATATGTAATTATAGAAAACAGAACTGAAATGTACATTTCAATTCAATTCAATATATTTAACATTAAACACTTCTACACCATGTCAGGCAGTGTGCCAGCATTCACATTGTTTAGCGAAAATAAAGACATTTACGTATAAATAGGTATCAAATATGAGTTAAAAAGCATCGTAGCCTTGAATCCCTACCCAGAGAAGTCCAAACTACAGTACTTACTGGACAACTCCTCTTTGGATTACAAATAAGCATCCCAAATTCTCCTTGTTCTAAAACTAAACTCCCAATCACTATCACCACCAGCACCACCCACTGTTCACCCTCTTACTCAAAACTTCGTCTTCCTGAAGTCCTACTCTCCAATAATTAATATTCCCAACCATTCAGAAACTTTGAAGTCATCCTTAAATCCTCTTTCTTTCACACCCAAATCTAATATGAAAAATGATTCTGCCACTAATAAAATTATTTTGGAGAAATGTACCAAGTGAAAAAGTGGCATTAAATAAACTACTTGCATCCAGAACAGATAACGAACTCTTATAACTTAAGAAAAAACAACCACATTTTTAAAAATGCTAAATGCACTATAATACACCTGGACTGGATCCTGAAGAAAAATAAAACATTAGTGGGAAATCTGGCAAAATTCAAATAAAGTCTGCAGTTAATAGTATTGATCCAATATTAATTTCTTACTTTTGACAAATATACTATAAATTATTAAACACCAGGAGAACCTGAGTATCAGGCATACATATGGAAACTCTCAGTATTATTTTGGGAATTTTTCTGTAAATCTAAATTTATTTCAAAACAAGAAATTAATACTGGGTACAGTGGCTCACACTTGTAGTCCCAACACTTTGGGAGGCCAAGATGGGCAGATTACCTGAGGTCGAGAGTTTGACACCACCTGGCCAACATGGTGAAACCCTGTCTCTACTAAAAATACAAAAATTGGCTGGGCATGGTGATATGCACCTGTAATCCCAGCTACTCAGAAGGCTGAGGCTGGAGAATCCCTTGAACCCAGGAGGCGGAGGTTGCAGCGAGCCAAAATCATGCCATTGCACTCCAGCCTGGGTGAAAAAAGCAAAACTCGATCTCAAAAAAAAAAGAAAGAAAAAAAATGAAATGAAATTAAAATAGAGACAAAATATTTGAAAAGACCTTTACCAAAGACCTATGGATGGAAAGTAAGTATATGAAAGGTTTTCACTGATAATGACTAAGGAAATGCAATCCTGTACATGAATAACAGCATCATTCATAATAGCCAAAAGGTAGAAACAACCCAAATGTTGATGAATGGATACAGAAACCTATCTACATAATGGAATATTACTTGGCTATAAAAAGAAATGAACTAGGCCAGGCGCAGTGACTCATGCCTGTAATCCCAGCACTTTGGGAGGCCAAGGTGGGTGGATTGCTTGAGTCTAGAAATGAGAGACCAGCTTGGGCAACATGGTGAAACACCATCTCTACAAAAAGTACAAAAATTAGCTGCGCATGATGGCACACACCTATAGTCCCAGCCACTTAGGAGGCTGAGGCAGGAGGATCTCTTGAACCTGGGAGGTCAAGGCTACAGTCAGCCATAATCACACCACTGCCCTCCAGCCTGGGCAACAGAGAGAGACTCTGTCTCAAAAAAAAAAAAAAAAAAAGGAAAAATAGAAAAATGAACTGCTGATACACACTACAACATGGATCAATCTTGGAAAACATTATGCTAAATCAAAGAAGCCAGTCCCAAAGACCACATATAAACTATTTACATGAAATGTCCAGAATAGGAAAATATATAGACAGACACAGTTGCTTAGGACAGAAGGGATGGAGGATGAGGGTACAGGAATTTTCTTTTTGAAGTTGATAAAATGTCTTAAAGTTGAGTGCAGTGATGGTTGATATATCTAGGAATATACTAAAAACACTGATTATATACTTTAAATGGGTGAACTGTATGGTAAGTGAATTATATCTCAATAAAATTGTTTCAAAGTACAGGATTAGATGCCATCACATGCCTATTAGATGGCTTACAAAATAAAACTGACACGTTTAAGTGCTGACTAGGATGCAGAATTCAAACTTTTGTACACTGCTGGTAGAAATAAAATACAATGGCTGGGCATGGTGGTTCACACCTGTAATCCCAGCACTTTGGGAAGCCAAGGCGGGTGGAACACAAGGTCAGGAGTTCGAGACCAGCCAGACCAACATGGAGATACCAGTCTCTACTAAAAATACAAAATTAGCTGGGCATGATGGCACATGCTGTAATCCCAGCTACTAGGGAGGCTGAGGCAAGAGAATGGCTTGAACTCAGGAGGCGGAGGTTGCGGTAAGCCAAGATTGTGCCATTGCACTCCCCGCTGGGTAACAAGAACAAAACTCCGTCTCAAAAGAAAGAAGAAAGAAAAGAAAATGCAATATAGCTACTTTGGGAAAGAGTTTGTTAGTTTCTCATAAAGTTGAACATATGCTTATCATATATCCTAACAATCTCACATTTAGGTATCTATCAAGAAAAAGAAAACCGTATGTCCATATTAATACTATACATGAACATTTATAGCAGCTTCATTCATAACTGCCAAAAACTAGAGGCAACCTAAATATTCATCACTTGGAGAAAGAATAAACAAATTTTAGTACATCTATACAATGAAATAATATGCAACAACTAAAAGAAGCAAACCACTGATACATAACAGTATGGCTGAATCTCAAAAGCTTGTGCTTAGAGGAAAAAGTCACGCAAAAAGACTATACACTATATGACTCTATGTACAGTACAAGGCATTCTTAAAAAGGCAAAACTCTAGGAATAGAAATCAGATCACTGGTTGCCAGAGGCAGGCTAGGCAGAAAGGACTGACTACAAAAAGGCACAAGGGATCTTTTCAGGGCAATGAAAATGTCTTAATTTTGATTTTGGTTATAGTAGTGACATGACTGTACACACATTAAAACTCACAGAACTTTACACTTTAAAAGGTTGAGTCCTACCATATATAAATGATATCTGACTTTTGCAAAAGTTGCATCCAACTTAATCACAAGTTTATATTTTAAAAATAAAGGAAAATAAATGTACTAATGCAATGCTGGTAGTACCATAAGTCACTTTTACAACAACTAGCAAAATTAAAAATGCAAGCACCCTTTGGCCCAGCAGAAATTTTCCAGGTCTGGTATGTGAGGGATATTCATTGCAGCCCTATGATACTCTCTAATGGTTAATCATACAGACAGGAAGTCTTGATACAGAAAGATCCTCAAACTGTATTTTATGTTAAACAAATAAAAGGGAAGATACATAAGTAGACATAACTTCACAAGAAAAATATGTTTTTATGGATCTGTGTATGAATTTTTAATTTTGGGAAGAATAAACAAGCAACTAAAATCACTCACAACCAGAAGGGAATTGGGAATTATGCAGGTGTGGAAGAGGGAAGATTGCACTGTGTAACTTTTCTGTGTTTTTTGATGTGTGAATGATGTAAAACAAAAACAAAAGCTAAGTATATAATATTTAAAACATTAATTTAGGTACAAGTTATAAACTTTTCTAGAACACTAAAAACACTCCAGAAAGAAAAAACATTATCATATATACTTAAAATGCACATAACTTTGAAGTACCAGAAAAAAATGAGCAATCAATGTAAAAGACTGTATTTAACCTTTCTTTCTGACCCACCACCCACAAAAACAGAAGAAATAAGGAATGTGAGAAATAGAGAACAAAGAATGGTTTGGAAGAAAAAGCTGTAATTTAGAAAAAGGAGGCATAAATGAGAAAACTCTGATTTTAAAAAGCCAAGAACTTGCCACTCCTTCGAAAACTCTGTACCTCTCTGTCCTGGAGTTCAGCGCTCATCTATACCTAAAGGAGCAATAGCCCTTTCTATGCCTTGTAAGGGCCAAAGAGAAACAAGCAAGACTCCTTGCCACAGACACAAGGAGACCTTGTCCTCTACAAACAAAGGACTCAAAAACATCAATTAAGCACAGACACACACCCGTCACAACCAAGGATCTGGATGGATTATTTTCAAATTTCTGAAGCACTTAAGTCTTCTTGAGAGCCCACATTCCAAAATCTGGCGAAGTAATTCTGTCTTTCATTCTGCAGTTAAGACTGTGAAGTACAATAATAAAATTGCGTTAGAGGCAGATAACCTCAAGGTAACTTAGTGTATTTCTGTGTAAGATACAAGCTTATGAGTAAATGTTTCTAATTCTTGATCAATTCTAGACCAACCAGTCCCTCTCTGAATAGTGTGGTCCAAAAACAAAGTTCATTCTCAAGCTAAGACATTATCCTAATGGCACCAGTTAAATAAGCAAAAACACCAGGAATATTTTCCTCTCCAACTTGCTAGTTTCAAACAATATACCCATTAAAATCTGGATTTTTGTTGACAAGTGCCCACATTCGAATCTGGATCTTCTTCCCAAATATTTCTTCTGGCTTTTTAAAGTTAGCATAGAGAACCAAGGTTCCCAGCTATGTCCCCACAAAGAAAGGCTAAGTATTAACAAATTCTATTTTACAACTTCTTAAGGAATGGAAGTAACAAGTATGCCAAGTCTGTGTTTCTGACAAGGAGATGGCTGGATATAGGACTGCTGAGAAAACCAGATAACTCCCAAGTACAGAACAACCTGAAAGACATCAATCTAGCCCAAAGTTCTCCAGAACAAGGTTCCCAAAACCCAAAGAACTTTAACAGGACTTAGCACTTTTATTTCTCTTCAACTAGTAAAAATCCCAAATAGTATGGTTGACTGAATAAAAACAACAGCAAAAGCTAAAAACCAAAACACCAACAGTAATTAATCAAAGATAACAAGATAAGCCGACAAAATCAGCAATCGATAAATCTTAGATGTTATTAAAACCATGCAAAACTCTGTATTATTTTCAAATAAACCTGGAGAGTAAAACAGGCTACTTAAAAAGGTGTAGTCAAAATAGTCATAGATGGTCAGGCGCAGTGGCTCACACCTGTAATCCCAGCACTTTGGGTGAACTGCTTGAACCCAAAAGTTTGAGACCAGCCTGGGCAACATGGTGAAACCCCATCTCTACAAAAAATACAAGAATTAGCCAGATGTGGTGGTGCCCGCCTATGGTCCCAGCTACCTGGGAGGCTGTGGTGGAAGGATCACTTGAGCCTAGGAGACAGAGGGTGCAGTGAGCTAAGATTGTGCCACTGCACTCCATCGTGGGCAACAGAGTAAGATCCTGTCTCAAAAAATTAAATAAAACAATAATAAATACCCTTTATTGAGAGTTATCTATTTGCTAACTCTGGGTCTAATTTAAAAGAAGCCCTTCCAGTCTTACTCTACTAAATCTAATTGTTTAAAATTTTTAAATTTTAATAAATTTAGACTTTAGACCTACAATTGATCTCTAAAGTAAAAGTAGCCTAGCAGAGGAATTTGAATAAACAAAAATATGCATGCCTGTAGTCCTAGCTACTTGGGAGACTGAGGTGGAAGGATCACTTCGGCTCAGGAGTTCAACACTGCAGTGAGCTATAATCACACCACTGCAATTCAACCTAGGTGACAGGTCAAGACCCTGTTGTCAGCGGCATTTGAACCAGAGCAACTCCATCTTAAATAGAAGCTGGGTAAAATAAGGCTGAAACCTACTGGGCTGCATTCCCAGGAGGTTAGGCATTCTTAGTTACAGGATGAGACAGGAGGCCAGCAGGAGATACGGGTCAAAAAGACCCTACTGATACAACAAGACAAGGTAAAGAAGCAGGCCAAAACCCTTTGGTAGTACTCACTGTTCATTATTCATTAATTATAATGCATTAGATTGCTAAAAGACACTTCCACCAGTGCCATGACAGTTTATAAATGCCATGGCAATGTCTGTAAGCTTCCCTATATGGTCTAAAATGGGGAAGAACATTTCAGTTCTGGAAGAAATCCCTACCCCTTTCCAGGAAAACTCAAGAATAACTCACCCCTTGTCTAGCATATAATCAATAAATAACCATAAAAATAGCCAGCCAGCCGTCCTCAAGGCTGCTCTATGGAGTAGCCATTCTTTTATGCCTGTACTAAAGAGTGTCGATCTGTCACCTGGCTGAAGTGCAGTGGTGCAATCTCAGCTCACTGCAACCTCCACCTCCCAGGTTCTAGTGATTCTCCTGCCTCAGCTCTCCCAAGTAGCTGGGACTACAGGCGCACACCACCATGCCCAGCTAATTTTTCTATTTTTAGTAGAGACAGGGCTTCACCATATTGGCCAGGATAGTCTCAATCTCTTGACCTTATGATCCACCCGCCTTGGCCTCCCCAACTGCTGGGATTACAAGCATGAGCCACCACACCTGGCCTATTCCTGTACTTCCTTAGTAAACCTGCTTTTGTTTTACTTTGTGGACTCACCCCAAATTCTTTCTTGCCCAAGATCCAAGAACCCTCTATTTTCAGGGTATCTGGATACCTTTCCACTGTCTCAAAAAAAAAAAAAAAAAAGAAAAGAAAAACATCCTAAACAAATTAGAACTTCATTTTGTAAAAGTCTTTATTAACAACCATATAGAGTGGATAGAATAGGGACTTTGAAATCAGACTGTTACATGTTCTTAAGCAAACTACTTAATCCCTGCATCTTGGTTTCTTCATTGGTAAATTGATAATAATACCTCCTGCTTTATTAGGTTGATGTTAGAACTAAATAAACCATGAGAAAACATCTAGCTGAGTTTCTGGCATGTAACACACATTATATAAATGACATTGCTTTTCTATGTCTTTCCTGAACTGTTCTGAGATATGTGCTCCCTAAATATAAAATAAACAACTGACACCACAACTGAAAGTATTATATATTATTAGACTGACAGGCAACCTGAAATATCAGTGTGGCACTTTTCAAAAGGGATGTATTTTAAAATGTGACTCTTAAAAGATAATTAGAGACATAATATAAAGATTCGTTTACTATTGCACCTTTCAATGGTGACAATTTATAACATAAAAGCAATTCTAATTCCTTTTTTGAATAATTTAACTTCAAAGAAATGGCGATACGATTTCTATTCAAGATTCTTGTTCTTATTACATTTCTATGCAAGTTTCTGGCTCCACATCTAAGATCACATATTGGCATTCAAATCTAAACACAGAATGATGACAGATTTCAATAATCAAGAATGTATCCATTCGTATCATACCATTACAAGTCTTTTCTTCTACAAATATGTATGCCAAAAAAGTACTTAAATTAGAACATTTATATAGATATATGTATACACACACAAACACACCCTTATATGTGTGTATGTGTGTGTGTGTATATATATATATATATATATATATATATATATATACACACACACACACACACACACACAGACACTCTTCACTTTCAAGAGTGGCAAAGTCTTTCCGTATGTGTAGCATATATACACACATATGGAAAGACTTTGCCACTCTTGAAAGTGAAAAACTTTTGGTTCAGCTTCTTTAAATAAAATGATCAAAACTATTTAAGATACATTGGTGTAAAAGGGTTTTTACACAATGGTTCTTTGAAGTCTGAAAATGTTTTAACAAAGAAAAACCTCTTTACAAAACTCAACATGAAGCCTATACTTCCAAAATAATCCATATAAGTATTAACCTGCATAACCAAATAATTTGAAAACATGGTTTTACTGCTTTGTATTGACCAAAAAGAGAAATAATTCTATAAATACTACTAGTCAAATATTAAGAAGATCATAGCCTATTATCTTTATAAATGACTCACAATTTCTACTGACACTAATGTTTATTATGTCAGCAATAGTAATACTTTACATTCATGTAGACTTTTCCACTATGAAGTACTTTCTCATATATTAAACTTACTTAACCCTGTAAATAGGTATGGAAGGCATTGTATCCCATTCTGCAGATGAGAAAACTAAGATCCAGTGAAAACTGCCAAGATCACATGGAGAGTAATTGGATAGTACACCAGTCCCTCTATTCCAGCTACTCTTCCTCATTATAATTAGGTCCCAAAATGTACTATTAGATTGACAGTAATGTAAAAATTAATACATTATTAGTCTCAGTATTTTTTCTTCTTGGATTTTACTAGATGAAACAGAATGTACAATTTAAAGTATTTATATCCTAACAAAAGAAAGGTTATAAAGTACATGTATAAACCAGAGAGTTCAAAATCCAAGGAAAGCAAACATATATATACATACCTAAATATAATCCAAGGCAATAAACTGAAGTCTAGGGCATAGAGATTCAGAACACCATGCCTAGAATTCAGGACTTTGCTTTTGACTTTCTTCTGTAACTTACACAAATCATGGTGACTAAGTAAAATTTGAATTCCTATCACCTAACCAGGCAATTCTAAGTATCAATTTTGACTCCTAAAATAGTTGACAAGCCTGAACAATGTTATATTCAAATAATAAAAATAACTGTCTAAGAATTAAATTTTTTAAATTGTACCAAAATGAGCTATATACCCCATTAGTATTGCTTATTCTATTACTATGAGAATGTCAAACACACTTCCTATCATACATTCGAATTTTATGAAATGCTAAGGTATTGTAAAATGCCAAGGTATTATAAAATGCCATGGAGACATAAGGTAGTTTAACCTTTGAGAAATTTTGCAGTTTAAAAGGTATGAGATATGTATACTTAATAACTATGAAATTATGAATTACCAAGGAATAAATGCCTAAAAGAAATGCACACGCTAAAAGGATAAAGAAAAATTCAATCTCTATACTAAGTGACTAGAAGAAGCTTCAAGAAGTGGGGAACATGGCATTAAATGAGTTACTAGCACAGGTAAGAAGGGAGGAAATCAAAAGATATGTTTTTTATGGGGCACTGGTAAAGCCCTGAGAATGGTGACAGTGAGAATGCATATAATACCATAAAACACAAACAAACAGGCTGGGCATGGTGGCTCACGCTTGCAATCCCAGCACTTGGGAAGCCAAGGCAGGCAGATCACCTGAGGTCAGGAGTTCAAGACCAGCCTGGTCAATGTGGTTGAAACCCCATCTCTACTAAAAATGCAAAAATCAGCTGGGCATGGTGATGCACACCTATAATTCCAGCTACTCAGGAGGCTGAGGTGGGAGAATCACTTGAACCCGGGAGGCAGAGGTTGCAGTGAGCCGAGATCACATTATTGCACTCCAGCCTGGGCAACAAAAGCAAAACTCTTGTCTCAAAAAAAAAAGAAAGAAAGAAAAAAAACCACACACACAAACAAATGCTTTCATCCTCGAACCAGTTACCTCTCTACAAAATCAATTCAAACACTGGAGCATTTAACCCAGAAGACAGTGTGAAATTATTGTTCTTTGTGGTTACAAATATGATTCTTGACAATTACCATCCACATGAATGGGGTTCAACTTGACATTGAGAAATGAGGCCTCGGGTGTTTTCCTCTAAAAGATCATCCTAAATATACAGGTTTACAACAGCATTTTTCCTCTTGTAGCTGTGATCTTATAATCAACTGAGAAAAGTAAAACTAAAGGGAAATTGGCCGGGCGTGGTGGCTCAAGCCTGTAATCCCAGCACTTTGGGAGGCTGAGGCGGGTGGATCACGAGGTCAAGAGATTGAGACCATCCTTGGTCAACATGGTGAAACCCCATCTCTACTAAAAATACAAAAAATTAGCTGGGCATAGTGGCGTGTGCCTGTAATCCCAGCTACTCAGGAGGTTGAGGCAGGAGAATTGCCTGAACCCAGGAGGCGGAGGTTGCGGTGAGCCGAGATCGCGCCATTGCACTCCAGCCTGGGTAACAAGAGCGAAACTCCGTCTCAAAAAAAAAAAAAAAAAAAAAAAAAAAAAAAACTAAAGGGAAATTGAAATTTTGACCTAACCTAAAAACAGAGGAGGAAAAGGATAAGTGTGGGTTCCTGTAAACACTTTTAAAACAGTCATTTTCACAATCAACAGAGGAACGTTTATCCAGTAAGTTAGAAAGAAAATTCTGAGAAAGTCTTAAAATCTCCTGAGTGAGATAATCGGGAGGGATCAGGTTTTCTTTTTTTGTTGTTGTTGTTTTTTTTAACCTGAACAGGAGATAGAATAAATGACATTTTACAATCAAAACCATTCTACCTGTTTCACATATAAGAAAACTGTAAAAATATGTAAGAAAAAAAAAAACAGAAGATTTTAAGTTGTGTTGGTGAGACTTTCTAATTTATTTTGAAAAATTTCACCGGGCTTGTTAAGAATGATGGATTGCTTTACACTGGGCTTTCAAAGATTTCCAGAATCACTCTCTCCTATGCTATTTTGTATTTTGTTTCAACCAATCTGGAGATTGGTTATTTTTTTGTTGTTTTCCTGAAAATTGATTGTGTTTAACTCTCTTCTTTTATCACGCCTGTAATCCCAGCACTGTGAGAGGACTAATCACCTGAGGTCAGGAATTTAAGACCAACCTGACCAACATGGAGAAACCTCATCTGTACTACAAATACAAAATCAGCCGGGCATGGTGGTGCATGCCTGTAATCTCAGCTACTCGGAAGGCTGACGCAGGAGAATCACTTGAACCCAGCAGGCAGAGGTTGGGGTGAGCCAAAATTGCACCAGTGCATTCCAGCCTAGGCATCAAGAGTGAAACTCTGTCTCAAAAAATTAAAAATTAAAAAATCACAAATACAAATGGATAAAATGCTACATAGTAAGTTTGAAGGAAGCCTTAAATAGTATCCAACCCTTTAAAAAAAATTATGTTTTCATAAAACACATAAGAGTTGAGGAAATAGTATAAAAATCAATTTTTATACTTTCAAATATCACCCCAGTTATTTATGGACAAGTAGCTAAAGGAGAGTAAACACTAGCAACACTTCTACTGGGAAGTGCTGAGTTCTGATACCAGACACACTGTAAGTTTTTCACTAGTATTTTTCTACAAATTTAAACTTAACATCACTGGCAAGATACTACTGGCAAATTCTGAGTGGTCAGTGTCTCTCCTGAATGAAAGCAAATGCTCTCAACCAAGTAACTTCACATCTAACAACCAAAATCCAATTGGAACAGACTGTTTTCTTAACATACATTGATAAAATTAATTGCCATAGATGCACAGATTTCAACAGCTAATTGTTTATCTTTGTGGTTTCCAAGAAGTAGCAGCTACTGAAAAAAATTCCACAGCACATTACAAAGAAAACAGATGATAAACTCATGCAAGTTTCTGTTTTGACACAAGGAAATGTCAACAACTTAATAAGAGTAAACAATCTTATGTCTGAACCTAATTTCAAGGTTTATATAATATGCCTACAATCATGTTAAATAAGATAAAGTAGTAGTAAAATATTTCTTGATTGTAAACTAAAACAGTGTATTCACTGATTGATTGATTATGCAGATTTATTGAGCTAAGCACCTAATATATGCCAATTATTGGGGTATGGTATATCTGATGGGCTTTAAAATCTCATAGTTGTGGGCCAGGCGTGGTGGCCCACGCCTGTAATCCCAGCACTTTGGGAGGCCGAGGCGGGTGGATCACGAGGTCAAGAGATCGAGACCATCCTGGTCAACATGGTGAAACCCCCTCTCTACTAAAAATACAACAAATTAGCTGGGCATGGTGGCGCATGCCTGCAATCCCAGCTACTCAGGAGGCTGAGGCAGGAGAACTGCCTGAACCCAGGAGGCGGAGGTTGCAGTGAGCCAAGATTGCGCCATTGCACTCCAGCCTGCTGGGTAACAAGAGCGAAACTCCGTCTCAAAAAAAAAAAAAAAAAAAAAAAAAAATCTCATAGTTGTTTGTGTGTGGTTTAATAACAAAAGCCTGATTTAGGAAGAAAACTGTATTAAAACATCTCATCTAACTCTAGATTTCTAAAAAAAATAAACCTAGATAAAGACCACAGACATAGTTTCAAGAAAAGTTAGGCTAGAAAGCTGAAGACAACCTAGACAAAAATATGTCCTTCCATAAGCAAAAGTATATGATCCAGAAAAACCATTCTGGATGAACATAAACAAACAATAAATAGTATCTATTATATCTAGTATCTTTAAGAAGTTTTACAAAGTTATGTTAATAAACTATTTGTGGAATAATTTTTTTTTTTTTTTTTTTGCCCTCAAGAGTATATTTGATGATCCCTCAAGAGATCATCAAGAGATACTTTCTTAGAGTTACTACAAGTCCTAGTCCTTGCTTGGCTATATTTAGGAAGAAAAAATAACCAAGATAGACAAAAGAGCTTTGTCTTAGCTGTTTTTAAACAACAGGGAAACTAGGCTGGGATGAATCTCTTCCTTTTCATTCTCCTTTGCATAAAGACACATTTTCAGCAAAAAGATTACAGGCTTGTAATTACATAAGACTTATTAGATTTTTCTTTAATTTTTTTTTTTTTTTTTTTTGAGACCGAGTTTCACTCTTGTTACCCAGGCTGGAGTGCAATGGCGCGATCTCGGCTCACTGCAGCCTCTGCCTCCTGGGTTCAAGCAATTCTCCTGCCTCAGCCTCCTGAGTAGCTGGGATTACAGGCAGGTGCCACCATGCCCAGCTAATTTTTTGTATTTTTAGTAGAGACGGGGTTTCACCATGTTGACCAGGATGGTCTCGATCTCTTGACCTTGTGATCCACCCACCTCAGCCTCCCAAAGTGCTGGGATTACAGGCTTGAGCCACCAAGACCGGCCTTTTTTTTTTTTTTTTTTTTTTTTTGAGATAGAGTCTCACTGTCAACCAGGCTGGAGTGCAATGGCGCAATCTCGGCTTACAGCGACCTCCACCTCCCAGGTTCAAGTGATTCTTCTGCCTCACTCCCAAGTAGCTGGGATTATAGGCTCCTGCCTCCACACAGGGCTATTTTTTGTATTTTTAGAAGAGACAGGGTTTTGCCATGTTGGCCAGGTTGGTCCTATACTCCTGACCTCAGGTGATCCACCCAAATAGGCCTCCCAAAGTGCTGGGATTACAGGCTTGAGCCACCTTGTCTAGCATTAGATTTTGTGCCCCGAAAGCAGTTGGAAGTTTTCATCGAGAGTCCAATACACAATCCAGGAAAGAAAAATTTAATGTCTCACAACGACAACAAAGGCCTATAATCCCTGCACTTTGGAAGACTGAGAAGGGCAGATTACCTGAGGTCAGGAGTTCAAGATCAGCCTGCCCAATAAGGTGAAACGCCATCTCTACTAAAGATATAAAAATTAGACTGACGTGGTGGTGGGCACCTGTAATCCCAGCTACTTGGGAAGCTGAGACAGAAGAATCGATGGAACCTAGGAGGTGGAGGTTGCAGTGAGCCCAGACTGCACCACTGCACTCCAGCCTGGGCAAGAAGAGTAAAACTCCATCTCAAAAAAACAAAACGAAACAAAACAACAACAAAAGTAAAATGATAAAAATCCATATCCCACTCACAGACACACAGAGTTCAAACTCAAATAAAATACTTAACCTGGCATGACTAACTTTTACAATCTGGTAAACCAACCAGAAGGCAGTGAAACACAAATTTTTGTAACCAACAAGGCAGGCAACAAGATCCTTTTTATAGAATATATGCAAACTATGAGGGAACTAACACTTACAGCATAAGTAAAGATAAATATCAATTAAGTGTTCCATCACAAAAGCCAAAAACCATCTTGCTAAGACTCAGTGAGTAAATTTAATCCATGAAGTAGGTAACTTCTGACCCATGAACAACTCAGATATAAGAGGTGCCGACCCCCAACAAAGTTGAAAATCTGCATATAACTTTTGACTCCCATAAACTTAATTAATAGCCTACTGATGACCAGAAGCCTTACTGATAACATAAACACTTGATGAAACATATTTTTTATATTATATTCTGTTTTCTTACAACACAGTAAGCTAAAGTAAAATGCCATTAAAATCATAAGGAAGAGAAAATACATTTACAATGCTATATTTATCAATATCTTAAATTTGTTTAATAAATAATAAAAATAATATTTGCAAGATGAACTGCCTGTCTGAAATTTTGGGTAACTACAGTTGCAGACCTTAATATGGTACAAAGCAAGCAATTCAACTTTTCCTTATAATATCATGAGTTTTATTTACTTCTTGGGAGCACTCCCAGCATCACCAGTGGCATTTTGTATGGGTCCCATAGTGTTATTCGAGGTTTATAGTATTGCAATAAAAACGGTGAAAAATATAGGAGATCTGCAAAAGATCACTTTTTACTGCAATATGCAATTTACTGACGATAAACTGCTCATTGTGAGACGAGTAATCACACTCATGACACAACAGCAACAGGAGGTGGCTACAAAATTACTACGGTATCATAAACACAATAATCTTTTTTTTTTTTTTTTTTTTTTGAGACGGAGTTTCGCTCTTATTACCCAGGCTGGAGTGCAATGGCGCGATCTCGGCTCACCGCAACCTCCGCCTCCTGGGTTCAGGCAATTCTCCTGCCTCAGCCTCCTGAGTAGCTGGGATTACAGGCACGTGCCACCATGCCCAGCTAATTTTTTGTATTTTTAGTAGAGACGGGGTTTCATCATGTTGACCAGGATGGTCTTGATCTCTTGATTAGTGATCCACCCACCTCGGCCTCCCAAAGTGCTGGAATTACAGGCTTGAGTCACTGCGCCCGGCCTAAACACAGTAATCTTATACAGTTATGATTTAATGCTACATCTTTACATTTGTTTACATTTCTCTAGACTTCAAATGGAGCTATGTACAGTCTGCTAGTGTCCATAAGTTTTGAATAATGTTAATGTTTTATAACAGATTTGTGTATATCTTACAGTCACATATAATAAAACATACCTATATAATTTTACATTCATGACATACCTACTTTTTCATTTTTCACAATTTTTACATAGCCTATATTTCTGGGCTATGTAGTTCATTTGCAAGTTTTTTTTCAAATTGTGGCAATTCTCCAAAAATTTTTTCAACATATTTATTAAAATCCCAATATTTGTTATCCCAACACTTTGGGAGGCCAAGGCAGGAGGATGGCTTGAGCCCAGTAGTTTGAGACCAGACTGGAGTATATAGAGAGACTCCAACTCTTAAAAAAAAAAAAAAAAATTAGCCACAGGCATGGTAGTACACACCTGTAGTACCAGCTATTCAGAGGCTGAGGTGGGAGGAAAGCTTACTCCAAGAGGCTGAGGCTGCAATGAGCTGTGATCACACCATGACACCACTGAACTCCAGCCTGAGCAACAGACAGAGCAAGACCCTATCTCACAAAGGAAAGGAAAAAAAGAGATGAGAAGAGGGAGGATAGAAAAGGGGAGCGGTTTATGTATGAGTGGATCCACAGAGTTCAAGCCCATGTTGTTCAATGTTCACCTGTACCTTTTTCCCTGTACCACCAAGTCTAAAACTCTCAGGAAAGCAAGATCAAGCCATCAAACGTTTATCAGCTCCAATTCCATGCTAAGAGGTTAAGCAAGTATTGAGCTTTAAAGATGGGCCGGGTGCAGTGGCTCAGGCCTGTAATTCTTTTAACACTTTGGGAGGCTGAGGTGGGCAGACAGCTTGGGATGAGGAGTTCAAGATCAACCTGGCCTACATGGTGGAACCCTGCCTCTACTAAAAATACAAAAATTATCTGGGCGTGGTGGTGGGTGCCTGCAGTCCCAGCTACTCGGGAGACAGAGGCTGGAGGATCCCTCAAACCTGGGAGAGGAGGGTGCAGTGAGCTGAGACGGCACCACTGTACTCTAGCCTGAGCAGCAGAGCAAGACTCCCTCTCAAAAACAAAATAAAATAATGGAAAAAAAAGAAAAAAAAAAAAAAGGACAGTAAGTCCCAGCCCAATAAACTCTCAGTTTAGTGGAAATGATAGATATAGTTCAAGTTAATCGATTTTAAAGAAATACCAAGTCCTAACTTAGACTCCAAATTTAGGCATATGTTATAGTCCCACGAAAATAATTTATGAAACATAGATTATTTAAAGATGATAAATGCTCGACTCTTACCAGCAACATTTCTAGCCATTAGCTTCTGTTTAACTGATCTCACTACAAAATATTAAGAGCAGTTTATGTATATAAATCTTGAATGTTATCAGAAAAAGCCCATAACACATCACATGTCCTACCTTATAGACAACACATACTGCATTCCTCAAGTTTTAGAGTCAAAGCTAGTCTTGTATAACAACCAATATGAAACTATTTTTCTAAAGACATAAAGTTATGATGGAAGCATAAATTTGACAAAGTGCAAAGCCCTACTTAACTAGCTTTTATAAATATTTTATATAAAAATATATATTTATGAGAAGTGATGATTTGGCTGGGCACAGTGGCTCACACCTCTAATCCCAGAACTTTGGGAGGCTGAGGTGGGTGGATCACCTTAGGCCAGGACTTCAAAACCAGCCTGGCCAACATGGTAAAACCCCATCTCTACCAAAAATACAAAAACTAGCTGAATGTGGTGGTGGGCACCTGTAATCCCAGCTACTCTAAAGGCTGAGACATGAGAATCACCTGAACCCAGGAGGCAGAGGTGGAAATGAGCCAAGGCTGCACCACTGCAATCCAGCCTAGACAAAAGAAATTCTGCCTCCAAAAACAAGCAAGCAAACAAAAAAGAAATGATGATTCACCTTTTGGGAGTAATGACAAATTAAATACTGAAGTCCTAGAAAAATGACAAAGTATTACAACAAGTAAACATATCAGTACACACAATTGGAGCACCAAAAAAAAAAAAAAAAAAAAAAAAACTTTCCAGAATATTTTAAATAGAGTACACCTGAAACAAAAGGAACCAATCTAGAAAATATATCATATGCTAACATCCTTAAATCAACAGATGCGATGTTTAGAACCCATTTACCATGGAAATGGTAATATTTACATTACATAGTGTTTTATAATATTTATATGTAAAGTTCACCCACTAGTATTTTTATCCCTATTTGTAAATGAGCCTGAGGTTAAAAAAATTAATAATCATACACCTAATAAGTGAACCAAGAAGCTGAATATATCTGTATTCCATAACTGTAGCTACAGTATCATAACTCTGTAATGCAATAAGACTTTCAAGGCGGTCTCCTGAGAATCACTGCATAAGCTTATTACAATCATCTATTTTCTATGCAAAGTAAATTGAAGAAATACATCAGTTCACAGCACCCATTAATCTTTTTTTTTTTAATTGTATTTTAGGTTCTGGGGGTACATGTGCAGATCATGTAGGATTGTTGCAAAGGTACACACATGGCAACGTGGTTTGCTGCCTCCACCCACCCAACCCTCGTCACCTACATCTGGTATTTCTCCCCATGTTATCCCTCCCGGACCTCCCCCCACTCCACTGTCCCTCTCGTGCCCCCTGCCCAACAGACCCCAGTGTGTGATGCTCCCCTCCCTGTGTCCATGTGTTCTCACTGTTCATCACCCACCTCTGAGTGAGAACATGCGGTGTTTGATTTTCTGTTCTTGTGTCAGTTTGCTGAGAATGATGGTTTCCAGATTCATCCATGTCCCTACAAAGGACACAAACTCATAATTTTTTATGGCTCCATAGTATTCCATGGTGTATATGTGCCACATTTTCCTTGTCTAGTCTATCATCAATGGGCATTTGGGTTGGTTTCAGGTCTTTGCTATTGTAAACAGTGCCACAATGAACATACGTGTGCATGTGTCTTTTAACAGAATGATTTGTAATCCTTTGGCTATATACCCAGTAATGGGATTGCTGGGTCAAATGGAATTTCTATTTCTAGGTCCTTGAGGAAGCACCACACTGTCTGCCACAACAGTTGAGTTAGTTTACACTCTCACCAACAGTTAAAAGTGTTCCTATTTCTCCACATCCTCTCCAGCATCTGCTGTCTCCAGATTTTTTAATGATCACCATTTTAACTGGCGTGAGGTGGTATCTCAACGTGGTTTTGATTTGAATTTCTCTAATAATCAGTGATGATCAGCATTTTTTCATATGTTTGTTGGTCTCATATAAGTCTTCTTTTGAAAAGTGTCTGTTCATCCTTTGCCCACTTTCGGAAGGGTTTTTTTCTTGTAAATCTGTTGTAGTACACCTATTAATCTCTTTCTTTTCTGCCTTTCTGTATCACAGAGGCTTAAATGCAAAATACTCAAATTTCCAGCCTCCTTTGTGGACAAGAGTGGCACCAGGTGACACAGTCTTAGCCAATAGTAAGTATCTAGAGAGGGCTTTCCTTCAAAATAAAAAGACAAAACACCAGGAAAAGGATTTCACACCCACCCCTCTCCCTTCCTGTTTGTTGGGGCTACCTACCATTTTGTGACTTTGAAGACTAAAATTGCTTGCTAAATAGAAGACTCAGCCAGTTTCTTTAAATTACATTCTTGAGCATCTGCACCAACCCAACCCTGCACTGTCTACCTTTAGATTTTTTATTGTATTAAAAAAAGCCCAGAGTTTCCTATATGTGCAGTTCCTGGCAACCTGCAAACCTAATACAATCTATGCTATAAACAAGTCTATCAAATCAACTTATTAAAATCACTTTGGTGAATTAGTCATTAAACTAATGATGAAAAGTTATCTATGGGTAAAAGTAAAAGTAATGAATATCAACTACTGAAAAACAGTAATAAGAAGAGTAAATATTTATCAAACATTCAATGCCAGAAATTGTGTTAAGAACTTTAATATACATTAATGCAGCAGTCCCCAACCCTTCTGGCACCAAGGACCAGTTTCATGGAAGACAATTTTTCCCCAGGGTGGAGGCTTCAGGATGATTCAAGAACATTACATTTATTGTGCATTTTATTCCTATTATTACATCGTAATATATAATGAAATAATTCTACAACCTACCATAATGTAGAATCAGCACAAGCCTCGAGCTTCTTTTCCTACAACTAGACAGTCCCATCTGGGGGTGATGGGAAACAGTGACAGATCATCAGGCATTAGATTCTCATGAGGAGTGCACAACCTAGATCCCTTGCATATGCACCTCACAATAGGGTTTTGCTCCTATGAGACTCTAACACTGCCGCTAATCTGACAGGAGGCAGAACTCAGGCAGTACCTCCAGGATGGGGAGTGGCTGTAAACGCAGATGAAGCTTCGGCTCTCTCACTCACTTCCTGCTGTACAGCCTGGTTCCTAGCAGGCCATGGACTGCTACCAGTCTGTGACCCAAGGATTGGGTACCCCTACATTAATGTATTTAATCTTCACAATTATAAGAGGTTGGCAATATTACCATACCCACTCATGTGAAATTTTCATCAATCCTTGAATAAAAAAACCCAAAATATAGCAAAACAAAGCTGTATTTGTTTCTATGAACTTCCATGTATTTGTTTCTATGAACTTCCTATTTTTATGACAGTAAAACATCCTTTCTTAAATGAAGCTAGTGCCTAGCAAGTTTATGTGTATTTTAACATGCTTACTTGGTATAATAAATAGGTGATAAACAAATGTCAATGCCCGCTGTGTGGTGAAATTTTAAGGCTGTGAAATCCAAAAGCCTAAGGCTAAGGTGAAGTAACCTGCCCACGGCCGCAAAGTAGTTTGTTTGACACCAGAAGCCAAGATTATAACCATGAGGTTATATGAAGGAAATATACTAAACTCGAAACAGGCATCCTATGAATACAATTAAAGATATGAATTTATAACTACAAAAAAAAAAAAAAAAACCATCCCAGAGTACATAAAGTAGAAACAATGACTTTTAAAGTGAAATGATTTTAGCATATTGCTTCCCACAGAGTTTTCTCTAACTGTGGGATGTAGATTTAAACCACATCAGAGAAAATAGAATAAAGACAGGAATTCTCACCCATTCCAACTTAAGTCTCAGATGACCATTAGGTTAGGAGGTCCACATATGAGAATAAACAACTTTTGGGTCTCTAAGCACACGGATTCTAATTGAAGCTTGTGGTACCCCAAATGCAAGCAAGACCCACAGAAAACGTGTTTGCCCTAAAGCTTTTCAATTTCTTACAACTCCACAAAAACAGGATGGGGATCAGATATGAATGAAGATTAGAAACATTGAAATGCTATCAAATTCTTCCTTAATTCAATTCTTGGCATTTTATGATGCTGTATTTCCATTTTTTAAACTCATGAGTTTTTAAAACTCATTTCCAGTCATTCAGAAAATGTATACATTTCATGAAGCAGTTTTTCAATACAGTAACTAAAAGATATAACTTAGATTGATAAATATTTGTTATTTTAAGTTCCAGGATACATGTGCAGAACGTACAGGCTTGTTACATAGGTAAAAATGTGCCATGGTGGTTTGCTGCACCTATCAACCCATCAACTAGGTATTAAGCCCAGCATGCATTAGCTGTTTTTCCTGATGCTCTTCCCTCCCCACACACTGTGTGCGTTGTTCCCCTCCCTGTGTCCATGTGTTCTCATTGTACAGCTTCCCATTTATAAGTGACAACATGCAATGTTTGGTTTTCTGTTCCTTTGCCGGTTTACTGAGGATAATGGCTTCCAGCTCCATCCATGTCCCTGCAAAGGACATGACCTCGCAGCCTGCAGACTATTCCATGGTGTGTACATGTATCACATTGTCTTTATCTAGTCTATTAGTGATGGACATTTGGGTTGATTCCATGTCTTTGCTATTGTGAATAGTGTTCCAATGAATATATGCATGCATATCTTTATAAGAGAATGATTTATATTCTATTATAAAGACCCAGTAATGGATTGCTGGGTCAAATGGTATTTCTGGTTCTAGGTCTTTGAGGAATTACCACACCGTCTTCCACAATGGTTGAACTAATTTACATTCCCATCAACAGTGTAAAAGAATTCCTATTTCTCCACAGCCTCACCAGCATCTGTTGTCTCTTGACTTTTTAATAACTGCCATCTGACTGGTATGAGATGGTATCTCGTTGTGGTTTTGATTTGCGTTTCTCTAATGATCAGTGATGTTGAGCTTTTTTCATGTTTCTTGGCTGCATGAATGTCTTCTTCTGAGAAGTGTCTGTTCATGTCCTTTGCCTACTTTTTGATGGGGTTTTTTATTGCAAATTTGAGTTCCTTGTAGATTCTGCATATTAGACCACTTTGTCAGATGGACTGCAAAACTTTTCTCCCATTCTGTATGTTGTCTGCTCACTCTGATGACAGTTGCCTTTACTGTGCAAACACTCTTTAGTTTAATTAGATCCCATTTGTCAATTTTTGCTTTTGTTGCAATTGCTTTTGATGTTTTTGTCAAAAAATCTTTGCCCGTGCCTATGTCCTGAATGGTATTGCCTACATTTTCTTCTAGGGCTTTTATGGTTGTGGGTTTTACATTTAAGTCTTTAATCCATCTTGAGTTGATTTTTGTATAAGGTGTTGAGAAAGGGGGTCCAGTTTCAATTTTCTGCATATGACTAGCCAGTTTTCCCAGCACCATTTATTAAACAGGGAATCCCTTCCTCATTGCTTGTTTTTGTGTCAAGTTTGTCAAAGATCAGATGGTTGTAGACAAGCAGTCTTATTTCTGAGATCACTATTCTGTTCCATTGATCTGTGTGTCTGTTTTTGTACCAGTACCATGCTGTTTTGGTTACTGTACCCTTGTAGTACAGTTTGAAGTCAGGTAGCAGAGAACTACTATTATCAATTTGACAAACTATTCCCTAATAAATTTGACTGTTTAAAAGGAAATGGAGTTTGTTAAGACTGCATGAAGCAGCTTAGAGGAAAAAAAAAAAAAATCAGAAACTCATTGCCTTGCGGAATTCAAATCGTTTCTATATAAAGAAATGAATAAGGCCGGGCGCGGTGGCTCATGCCTGTAATCCCAGCACTTTGGGAGGCTGAGGCGGGTGGATCACGAGGTTAAGAGATCGAGACCATCCTGGTCAACATGGTGAAACCCCATCTCTACTAAAAATACAAAAATTAGCTGGGCATGGTGGTGCGTGCCTGTAATCCCAGCTACTCAGGAGGCTGAGGCAGGAGAATTGCCTGAACCCAGGAGGCGGAGGTTGTGGTGAGCCAAGATGGCGCCATTGCACTCCAGCCTGGGTAACAAGAGTGAAACTCCGTCTCAATAAAAAAAAAAAAAAAAAAGAAAAGAAATGGATGACTGTCAATTAGGTTTAGTCCACCACACATGTACGTTTACACATTTTTCATTTTATTTTATACAATTAGTAACTTCAAAACCTTGCCTGCTCTTTTCTTTTTCATTTGGGCCCTTAAATGCAACTTATTATTGAAAACATCAAATACAAGGAAAAGTATCTTAAAATACAGAAAATAAGTGATTTATGTCTTTATTATTGAAAATGGTAAATATTTTCCTGCTTACATTATAATTATCTAAAATGTTAGGTCTCCTGTTTTTAATCCAATCCTCTAACACCAATTTCAATTATGAAAAAGGTACATAACATATAAAAAACAGCATTCATTATCCAGTATTTACCATCAAAAAATGAAAAAAGTAAAGACAGTTAGCTAATCCATGGGAGTGGAGAGTGGGGCTGACTTTATAACCTAAATGTAAAGGCACACATGTGAGGGAAAAGTGTGTAGAGATTTTTTGCCTTCATTTGATTTTTTTAAATTCCTTATTTTCTTTTTAAATCCTAATAAAGTCCTTTTAAGATAAGACAAAAGTATTGAATATACTCAGCTTAGATAACACTATGATCCGTAGCTATAATAGTGGCTCTCACTAGACTTTTAAACACACCCTTGCCATTCCCTTCCACCCCCTCACTCCTACCAAAACTAACAATTTAAAGAATTTTTAAGGTCACAGGAAAGAAAAAAGTGGGGGAGAGGGAATCTACAATTTAAATTTCACTGAGATTGACTTCCTTAAGCTACTACTACAATTTTTCTATTTTGCTAAACATACATGAAATATTCTATTTCCTACAATTTTCCTTATGCCAAAAATTCTAATTTACTTAAATTTAGACTCATGAAACATTAAACACTGATAAAGTACACTCCATCTTGGGAATATCAACAAAATTCAGGTGGGAAGAAAGGTGAATAAATTGTTAAAATTATGCCCAAGCAAGGTGGCTCCTACCTATAATTCCAGAACTTTGGGAGGCCAAGAGGGGAAGAGATCACTCAAGCCCAGGAGTTCAAGAGCAGCCTGGGCTACACAGCGAGACCCAGATCTACAAAAAATACGAAAATCAGCAGGCATAACGGTGCATGCCTGCAGTCCCAGCTACTGAGGAGCCAAAGGTGGGAGGATCCCTGAGCCCAGGGCAAGGTTGCAGTGAGCCATGATCACATCACTGCACTCCAGCCTGGGTGACATAGTGAGATCCTGTTGTAAAAATAAAATGAAACAAAATAAAAGTTACCATTTTATCTCTTCTTATCCATTTATTTGTTAGCTATTGTGTGTGTGTGCTTTCAAGTTTCTCCAACTAATAAATATACTGCCTCGGCCGGGCGCGGTGGCTCAAGCCTGTAATCCCAGCACTTTGGGAGGCTGAGGCGGGTGGATCACGAGGTCGAGAGATCGAGACCATCCTGGTCAACATGGTGAAACCCTGTCTCTACTAAAAGTGCAAAAAATTAGCTGGGCATGGTGGCACGTGCCTGTAATCCCAGCTACTCAGGAGGCTGAGGCAGGAGAATTGCCTGAGCCCAGGAGGCGGAGGTTGCGGTGAGCCGAGATCGCGCCATTGCACTCCAGCCTGGGTAACAAGGGCAAAACTCCGTCTCAAAAATAAACAAATAAATAAATAAATAAATAAATATACTGCCTCAACTTTTACTAGTGATCCAATACATACAAAATATCACCTAAGAAGTACTAGGGTCTTCATAAAGAGTAAATCTTTAAACAGGAAAAAAAAAATTGTTTTTCTTTCTTTTTTCTTTCTTTCTTTTTTTTTTTTTTTTTGAGTCTCACTCTGTCACCCAGGCTAGAGGGAAATGGCACGATCTCGGCTCACTGTAACCTCCACCTCTTGGGTTCAAGAGATTCCCCTGCATCAGCCTCCCAAGTACCTGAAATTACGAGCATGTGCCACCATGCCCAACTAATTTTTTGTATTTTTAGTAGAGATGGGGTTTTGCCATGTTAGCCAGGCTCACTTCAGACTTTCAACTTCAGGTGAGATCCATCCGTTTCAGTCTCCCAAAGTGCTGGGACTGCAGGAATGAGCCGCCATGCCCAGCTTAAAAGATTTTTTTTAAATCATAATTTGGTAGCCCTTTCTCAGGATCACAAAAAAATACTTCAAAAGGTATGCTTCTTTTTTTAACTTTGAATTTTTTAATAACTTTAGAGTAAAAATGGTTATGTAAAAACAGTTCAAAGATCCCCTATGTGTTTACCCAGCTTCCTGTAATTTAGCATCTAAAATAACCATGGTAAAATTATCTAAATATTCAAGTTTCACCAGTCATCCTAATAACTTTTTGTTGCTGTTGTTCTTGTCCAGGATCAATTCCAGAATCCCACCCTGCACTTGGTTATCACATTTCCTTAGTTTCTTCCAATCTGCGACTGTTTTGGAGCATTTCTTAATCTTCTACACCCTCAATACTTTCAGGGAGCACTGGCCAGTTATTTTGTAGAATGTCCTTAAATTTGAGTCTGTCCGATATTTTTTTTTTTTTGAGATGGAGTTTCGCTCTTGTTACCCAGGCTGGAGTGCAATGGCGCGATCTCGGCTTACCACAACCTCCACCTCCTGGGTTCAAGCAATTCTCCTGCCTCAATCTCCCAAGTAGCTGGGATTACAGGCAGGCGCCACCACGCCCAGCTAATTTTTGTATTTTTAGTAGAGACGGAGTTTCACCATGTTGACCAGGACGGTCTCGATCTCTTGACCTTGTGATACACCCGCCTCGGCCTCCCAAAGTGCTGGGATTACAGGCATGAGGCACCGCGCCCGGCTGTCCGATATTTTTAATTAATAATACCAGAGATGTCTCTTTCTCAGTACATTATCAGGAGACACATGATGTTGACATGTCTTATTACTAAATGATGTTAACTTTGATGATATGGTTGATGTTTAATTAAGAATACCAGAAATGTCTCTTTCTCAACACATTACATCAGGAGACACATGATGTTGACATGTCTTATTACTAATGATGTTAACTTCGATGATCTGGTTAATTTGGTATCACCAGTTTTCTTTACTATCAAGTACTGATTTTTCCTTTATAGTTAATTTTGTGGGAGAGATATTTTGAGACTGTGCAAATATCCTGATGATATGATCTATTATGACATTTTTTATCATACCTTCACCCATTAATTTTGGCATCCATTGATGATTCTTGCCTGTAACAATTACTACTGTGGTGTTTGCTTGTTGGTGATCTTCTATTTCCATCATTTCTTCATTTTCTAATTAGAATTCTACAGTAACAAAGACCTGTCTCTTCCCTTGCTTTTACTTATTTATTCAACTACTTACTTACATCAGTATGGGCTCATGGATATTTTCTTTCCTAGGAGTTATCATCCATTACTGTCATTATTTGCTTCTCATATTGTCCCAAATTTGGCCATTGGGACTTCCTTTTGTATACAGTCATTACACTTCCTTCTGATTTATTTTTTAAATTTCAATTGGAGAATATTGACTAATTCCTTTACATGAGGGATCACGAAGGCTAAGGCTAACCTTACTACTTCCATTATGACAAAAAAATTATGACAAAAAAATACACACATTATCGAAACATCCCAAATGTGGTATGCCACAACAACTCTTGCTCATCCAACACCTTATCCTCTTTGCTCTATATTTTATATACATTATCACAGAGCTTTCTCTTCATTATCACTATTAAATCTATATCACCTTTTACCATCAACCCCCCCATCCTCAGACACTGTTGGTATTCACAAGAACAAGGCCAAACTATTCACTAACAACGACAGAAATTCATTTTAACCAAAACCTAATGAGCCTTAATGATGCTGTGCTAGGATTACAGGCGTGAGCCACTGCGCCCGGCCTAGTATAACTACACAATTAACGAGATATTTCAAACTAGATTCCCAAAACATACATGTAGTAGAAGACACTAATGTTTAAGGGAAAAAAAATAGTATAAGACTATTTTGGACAACTTGGATTCAACAACTTGGATTTTTTTCCTATGAACTACAAAATATCCATGATCATCCTGTGCCATACTCAGGCTGCAGTGGTGTAACTCAAGCGTAGTTTAATATAATGAGATATAAAATGTGCATATTCAGCCAGCCTATCCAGCAGATTCTACTCCTGCAATATTTCTTTTTTTTTTTTTGAGACGGAGTTTCGTTCTTGTTACCCAGGCTGGAGTGCAATGGTGCAATCTCGGCTCACCGCAACCTCCGCCTCCTGGGTTCAGGCAATTCTCCTGCCTCAGCTTCCTGAGTAGCTGGGATTACAGGCACGAGCCACCATGCCCAGCTAATTTTTTGTATTTTTAGTAGAGACGGGGTTTCACCATGTTGACCAGGATGGTCTCGATCTCTCGACCTCGTGATCCACCCGCCTCGGCCTCCCAAAGTGCTGGGATTACAGGCTTGAGCCACCGCGCCCGGCCCTACTCCTGCAATATTTCTAATCCATCTCCATTGTGTAATTCAGCCTCCCAACCATCTCAAGCCAGGAGAATGAAGGTCAGGCTTTAACAGAACTCTTGGTCTCTTCTCACTACCCTCACAAATCACAACCTTCCAAACACCTGTAATCATTCCTCATCCCCGTCTCACTCCCCTGGTTCCCAGCACACTGAATAAAGATCTACGCATGTTGTCTTACCATGTGTGTTACTCATATGATAGTAGGTCAATCTGGAATGCACTTCAGGTCCCCCAGTTCGCTGGTGGGTGAATTCTTACTCCCCTACAACTCAATACACATTCATCTAGAAAGTCCATATCGTTTTCAGTGCTGTCATAGGATAGCTGTTATAGCACTAATGAATTACAACCTACTTATAACAATGGATTAGTCAGTTACTTGAGGGACACACATTTCATCTTTGAATTCCCAAGGCCTGTTAAATAATAGATATTTTTTAAAATTTGCTACAAAGAGGACTAACATTAGGCATTGCACTAAACAGTTAATCCACAAAACCTCAGAAAGCTATTATCATTTTACAGGACAAGAAAATTGTTACCAAAAATGGAGTGAAGAGAAAGAATATCCCATAAAATGCAGGTATCAAGGACATATGATTTTTAGTGGTTTCTATATCTCCTAATTTACTAAAATCTAAACCAAATTTACTTTTGTAAAAATAGAAATGGGGCCTCATTATGATGCCCAGGCTGGTCTTGAACATCTGGGCTTCAAGAGATCCTCCCACCTGAGCCTCCCAAAGCACTAGGATTACAGGTATGGGTCACCACTCCTTGCCAAAGTTACTTCTATATAAAATTTTAAAAACAGGAATAATTTTTTTTCATTAAGTATACGAGTCCAGCAAAATCAGAGTTTTTATTTCTACAAGGTTATCGATTCATTATTTCGGATAGTCCATGTACATCTGAGGCACATCCCATCACAATTTTATGCAACTTGAACTTCAAATATTACCAATGGACCAGGTGCAGCGGGTCACACCTATAATCCCAGTACTTTGGGAGGCTGAAGCAGGAAGATCACTTCTGCCCAGGACTTTAAGACCAGTCTAGGCAACAAAGTGAGACCCTCATGTCTACAAAAAATCGTTTGAATTAGCCAAACACAGTGTCATCAGCCTGCAGACCCAGCTACTCACGAGGCCAAGGCAGGAGGATCATTTGATCCTGGGAGATAGGAGATGCAGTGAGTCTGGGCGACCAAAGCAAGATCCTGTTCCAAATACGTGTGTGTGTGTGTGTGTGTGTGTGTGTATGACCAAACGTTGTCTACGGCCATTCCATCCTGAATGCACCCTATCTCATCAAATATCACCAAAAGACGACCCTGTTGTGATACTTTAAATCAGGCGTCCCCAAACTTTTTACACAGGGGGCCAGTTCACTGTCCCTCAGACCGTTGGAGGGCCGCCACATACTGTGCTCCTCTCACTGACCACCAATGAAAGAGGTGCCCCTTCCTGAAGTGCGGCGGGGGGCCGGATAAATGGCCTCAGGGGGCCCCATGTGGCCCGCGGGCCGTAGTTTGGGAACGCCTGCTTTAAATCATCCAAAATCTACCAAAAAAAGTTTTTTTTAAGTCCAAAGTAAAATTTAAATTTAAAAATGCAGTAAATTTTCTTATGAAGCAAACATTATTTTCTTTCAAGACTGAGCTTTAGAGTAACAGTGCATCCTTCCTTTCTTAAAAACAGTAAGATTAAATGATAGCAGTAAGAGATTATAACTAGTTTTGTTCTTATGTCCCTTCTTGATGGAAAAAACAAGGTAGTAATCTTCTCCTTAAAAGAAAAAAAAAAAGGTTCTGTGAAATTCCAGCATTTGGCAATGACTGCAACTGCATTAAACCAGTATCTGTATACAGCATTGCAGCTGGAGAGATTTTCATTTTTGACCCTCAGCCAAAATATGCAAAGCTAATTATGGAACTGTTAATTACTAAATGTTTAAAAGGTTATTTGAAGGCAACTAAGGTTCTATCAATATTGCAAGTAATGTTAACATCTTTTACCATAAACTTAAGTTCTCACTTGTTCAAAGTCACATGCTAACAGTTTGACATTAATATTTCAGTTATAAATGTATTTTTTACCAAGAAATTAAAACATCATTGTCATGAAATCTAACTGCTTGTGACCAATCGTTTCTTTATGAGACACGCTTTTTAAATGGCATACAGATAGTTTACCTGTGTTCCATGAACAAAAACTACTTGAGAAGCAAATACTACTAGAACCCAAAAATGGGCTAAAATATAATCAAAGTATAGGCTGACAAATGAAAATATGAGTCTGCTTACAAACAATGGTAAAAAGAAACTCAAGTGGAAAATTTAACTGTAACAGATACAATTCTTCCATTAGATTTGCAAGTTAAATATTTGTCAGAGATACTCTTGTGCCGTTTCTCATAATTAACAGTTCTCTGGGCTAAAGTTATTGTTTTCAGCCCTCTCATTATGACTCAAGATGAATTCTACTGAGTGACTTTGTAATAAATTAAATCCTGTATTCTTTATGACACAGTAATGGGTTAGTAACTATATCTAAAGTTGTAACAGCCAAAAAAAAAAGGTAAGATTATTAACTAGGAAGAGTTGAGGTGGTGGTTATTTTACATATAACATTTCTTTAACTTTTACAACTAACTAAAATTGCATTACATTAGGTCTTTTAAGTAGAGGAAACAATTTTGCAATAGATGTTTCACCTGAAAAACTGGAAATAGGATGCATTTAAACACTTTACAGAAGCAATTTCAAAGGGCCTAAACAAGTTAATAAAATGGTTTGGAAAAATCATTTTATTGTATAAGCCTTGGGGAATAAAAGCTGTGTGTAATTTATTTACATCTTTTACTTCACCAAATTGCCTTGGTGACCAAGCTTCTCATTTAAGTGATTAAAGACAGAAACTCAAATACTTAAATAAAGCAATTACTTAACAGTCCTGTTTTTCAACAGAGGTGCACTGAAAAATATCAATAGAATGTTTTCAGGTCTCATTATTTTCAAGGAAGTTTGTTATTTAGAATACAATGCCCCATTGACCAGAACTCAGCCAGGTTTCCAGACACACAATACAAGACACACATTGGATTAAAGATTTTTTTTCATTCTCTCAGAATATCAGGTGAAATAGTGATAGTCTCTTGAAACTGAATATGCATAACCTGGCTAAAACTCAGATGGTAACTTTTTTGATATTTCTCCTTACTATTCCCCCTCTCTAAAGACATACCTAAATGAAATGTGTTTTCATTTTCCAGGTGGACATGAAAAGCTTCCAATTTATGAGAGTTCCTGGTGCTCTTCCCACCCCAAGATTCTCTTCTGGCCAACTTCTTAGGTTACACTAATGACATCAGGATTACTTCTAGGCAATAGATTGACCTAAATACAAACCTATGTTTTCACGGAGCTTGGGAAATGAATGAGGCTGGCAAGATTTTAAAAAGCAAATAGAATTGAACAGCAGGAAAAATAAATTACATGTTTTCCAATTCTTTTCTTTTAAAGCACTTTCCTTTTGCCTATAACGAGAATCACACAAACTCCTTTATCAAGTCTATCCTCAGAAACAGAAGGAAACAAAACAGCAAAACTTTACTAATTCCTGTCCTTCTGTTCATGATATCAAGCTTATTTAACAACATTGTTTTTCTTGTATTACAAAATTCTAACACAAACATTTATAAGACAAGACTATAGAAAATTTTCCAGCATTCCATTAACAAAGCATTCTTAATATAAAAAGACCTTCTACAAAAGCTTTTTTTAAAATAACTTCTGAGTACATTTTATATTTTTAGACAATTACCTCTGGCCAGTCAAGATGGAAAACGTTCAAATTTCGAACTTTTGTAAACAAATAAACATGGGGTTTGTTCTAGTAATAACCATATGAACATCAAAGTCAACAGGGCTGACACTTAGGAATGTCTGAAATGTTTGGTAGGTTTCCTGATGTTTGGTTTTTCTAGGAAGCTTTGGTGGGGCAAATGTGCCGCTTTCCGACTATCAATGGAGCTCTCATGTCGTGGGGTTAGCAGTAGCTGGCCCACTTACTTCTGGTTCAGGCAAGATTCTGTGTTGGGTCAGTTTTTACTCTATTCTACACAACTGGCAGGAGAACCATAAAGTTTAACAGTTCATTTATTCGGCACAGTCACCCCGCAGTCACAGTGGAGGTTTTGCCTCTTCTAGTCTTGTTTGGTGACCCACTCTCCCAACCTGATAGCAGGTTTTAGTCATTGTTATTCTTCTAACTAATCAACCAAATGCACCACTTCCCCCCTCTCTAATTTCCACCAAAGGCCTCTGACATCATTTTCCGACCAGCCTTGCTCGGTTCTAACATTCTAACATTCTCAGCATGCGTAATTTCACTTGGCACTTAAAACAATATTCTTGAAAGAAAAGGAAATATTTCACTGAAATCTGCTTTTCCTTCACACCCGAGACAGGGAATGTGCATTTTCAGATGCAGAAGACTGATCTAACTGACAATTTTAAATAGATGAGAAAGGCACAGGAGAGGCCGGGAGTGCAACACCAAGAGAAGAGCAAGATCAAAGCAGGACATTCCTTGTTGGGATAAAAATAGTCTTTTAGAATGGGAACTTTCTGGAGACACTGAAACAAATTTTCTTGTTAAAAACTACCGCCATCTTCCACACGTTTGATAAACATGTGCAATCTATCCATGATCTCCCAGATATGACAGCTCCATCAGGGAAAATGAAAAATCAAAAAACGGTACCAGGTGCCATTCTTGGGGCATGTCCAAAGGCAGCCAGGGCAAGATTCTATTTTATTGATGTTCTCCCCACACTAAATAATAATCAACATCAGAGAACGAGAGCATTTGGATTTGAACAGATGGCATCCAACACCTAACAAGCGAAGCAACACTTTCAAGCATTAGATCCTAAACGTTTGATGGTCCCAAGAATCAGGAGGGCTTATTTGTCTTAAAAGGGTTGGCAGGCAGGATCTCCTGTAGTCACCACCCCAATGCTTAGGAATATGCGTCATTATCGGGTCAGCAACTCAAAGTCGAGAAAATTAAGCCACCACATTTTTATAAAATTTCGCCCTCTCTAGTAAAACTTGAGACAACCAAATCCAACCCTATTGGCCGCTAAATGTAAGAGAAGAATAAGCCTGAAGGTAAACAAATGTATAAAGGTTAACAAACTTATCTAATTTTGACAAGGTTGTGCAACACCAAAAGAATCCGCAGGGCGCCCTTCCCGGGGGTGTATTTGAACATGCCTGCTCTGCAGCTAGGTCTGCAATTTAAACTAAAAGCACTAGCCTAGCTATTCAACTTTGTTTCCCTTCAATTGAAAGCAGCATCCTTCCAAAAAAAGAAAAGAAAAGAAAAAAGCAAAATAGTAAACATACAAACACCTCAATGTTTTACTTTAGAAAGGCAAAATGGATTTGTCTTTAGCACAACCATACAAGTTTCCTACTGTACCTTTCAAACACCACGGAACTCCTAAGGTAGAAGGGCCACTTGCAAGGGGAGGAACGGACCTGCAGTCACGGGGGCAAGAGTCGCTGGCCGCGGGGAAATGAGACCTCATCCCCTGAGATTCAGAGGCCCCCAAGGGCGGCCGGGAGAGGGAAAACTCGAGAATTCACAGACACACACACACACACACACACACTCTCACTCTCACTCTCTCTCTCTCTCTCTCTCTCTCTGTCTCTCTCTCTCTCACTCACTGCCGGACAAAATGGGGGGAGGGTCAGTCATGGGGAGGAGAGCCTTGAGGACGACGTCAAGGAGAGGGAAAACTAAAACCAGCATAGGCGGAGTCAAAGACTTGGAGGCGGGATGCCTTTGGAATTGGGGGTCCTCATGCGAGAAGTGGGGTGCTCGGGGCGAACTGTGTCAGGAACGGGGTGGGGAACAGGGGAAGACGCAGCCTGCGAGGCAGAAATCCGGTCAAGTGCAGGCGGCCGCCGCGTTCTCACCTGGGGGGTCCTCTCCGGGGGATTCTTCATTACCGCCTGGCGGAAGCTGTTATCCACGTAGGACGCCATCTCCCCCCTGCGCTTCGGGCCGTGCCGCTCGGCACCCTGGCCGGCCTCCTCCCGGCCCAGCGCCGCGGCTGCCTCCGCCTTGCGCGCTGCGCCTGCCCGCCCGCCCGAGGCTAATCAGCCAAACCGCGGCGGCGGCGGCGGCGCGGGGCCCACGGGGGGGCGGCTCGAATGGGCCCGGCGGCCCGGAGCGCGGTACAGGCGCGAGGGGCGCTGGGCGCAGCCGGGAGGGTCGCGGCGCGCGTAGGCTGCGGTGCCCTGCGCCCGGCAGGCGGAACTCCCCTTCCGCCTCCTCTTCCTCGCCGCTCCGCGGGCTCCGTCCGGCCCTGGCTCGACACGCCTCCCGGCTCCACTCGGGGGACAGTGGCGGCTCCTCCTGGCCCCAGCGGGCCCGAGTTATTTTTAGGGAGGTACGAGTGGCAGTGGGGAGGGCTGCGGGCAGGCAGGGCCTCCTCCCCCTTGGCGCTGAGGGTCGCCCCCTCCTCTCAGGGGCTCGCGCCGCCACCCAGGGGTCTCCGGGAAGCACTCGGATCTCCCGCGTCCCCAGTCCTTGGGCGCTCTGGCGCCGCGGCCGCTGGCCGGGAGGACAGACCGGGTGGGTCCGACTCAGGTCTGGACGCTGCGAAGCCCGATCACCTCGGCCGCCGTCGCCGCCGCTCCTGGTCTCCGTCTACTGGGCTCGGCCGTCCCTCCCGACTGCTGCTGCATCCCCTCGGGCCGCCCCGCCGCCGCCGCCGCCTCTGCTGCTCGGGCCGCCGCTGTGGGCTCCGCCGCCGCCGCCTCCCCCCATCAGCGCTCCCGGAGCGCAGTTGCCCCGGCGCCGGCGCCGCCGCGGCCAGAGCACCCGGCCCGGGCGGCAGCCCTCCGGCCCAGTCGCTCTCGGCAACTTTGTTCCTCGTCTGTGCGGGCCGGAGGAGGGGAAAGAGGGGGCCGCGGGCAGCCCGGGTTGGGACTCCCGGCGGCGGGCGTCCGAGGGCCGAGAGCCGAGCGCTGCGGACAGCCCCCGCGAAGAGAGTGTTTGGGAAGCGGCGATTCCCCTCCTCTTCCTCCGCCTCTTCCTCCTCCTGCGCCTTCTCCGGCCGCCCGAGCCGCTCCTCAGGGAGGAAGCGGCCTCCGGGCCTTGTTGCTTTGTGCTGAAACCATGGTGAGGAGTGAGTGACAGCGCGTGGGCCAGTCGGCGGCCGCCGCATCACCGCGGGGCGGGGCAGCTCCGTCGCGCTGGGTCCCGCCTCCCCGCTCCCAGCCCGCCCGCCGGCCGCGCCCTCGTGTCTGAGCTGCAGTTTCGGCGGCGCCCAGGTGAGCAGCGCTCCGGCGGCAGGGGGGTCGCGGAGCCGTGGACCGGGCTGGCGGGTCCCTCGCGCGGCCTGAACCCTAGGAGGGGGCGCAAGTCCCGGTGCCCCGGCGGGAAGCGCAGGGCTTTTCTCTCGCGGTGTCCCCCACTGTCTCACGCCGCGCCCCCTCCCCACAGCCGACGCTGGCTCCTAGGAGACCCAGCCGCGTCGGGTCGCCGTTCCCCGCCCGCTCCTGGCGCCAAGCCGCCGCCTGGGGGCTGAAAGCTAAGCCCGGGCAGAAGACCGGCCCGCCAGCCCGGGCCATACTGGGCATTCTTTTTGGGCCCAGGAGTTGGCCCCGAGTTGCTTCTGTGGCGTTAAATCCTCTTAGGATTTGTTTTGCTTGTTTGTAATTTGCTACACCCTCCCCTGCTTTCCAAGCCCACTTGGGCAACTCAGACACTAAAATGACCACGAAATTAGAGAGAGAGGTTTCAACACCAGACCCACTACTTAGTAGACCAGCAAACACTCCAGATTTAAAGGTGATCACTCCTTATCGACGGACCAGGATGGCAAGTTCTGTGATACTAATCAGAAACATTTATTGGTAGATCTGGCTTTGCCTTGGACAGAACAAGCCTCCTCCTCCAGATGCTCAGATTTCCAAACCAAACTGACTTGGTCCAGAAACAATACCTGGTCCTTCAAGATGTCACCGCTCCTGCTGCTTCGCTCAGCCCCTCGCTCCCCCCGCCCCCCCCCCACACACACACTCACACTCACACTCGCACTCGCCCCAGCCACGTGGAGATGTGTAAGGTCAATCCAAGCATCTGGGACCAGTCTGCTGTTCTGGTCACAGGGATTTATTTTTGTTTGCCCCCACCCCCCAAAAGTTCATATTTTGATATCTATAGAGACAATTAGTTTTATTTATGAGCTACTACATTGAACTTTTATCAGATTTTCAAACATCCTTTTCAACATCTACTTTAAACACTTGGAATAGATTGTCACCTAACATTTTGAGGTTCCTTAAGTCACCTGTGTGCACTAAGCAGCTTGTGTGACTTCTAGCGGAGGGACTGTCCCTGCCCAACCTTGTGAAATGGAAGCTGAGCTACAAATAGTATCTATAGACCTTTTTATATTACTCTTGCTAGAACTACTTCTCTGTATTTCTCTCTCACCTCTTGGTTGAGCCCCAGCATCAAATTCTCTATGACATAGGCCACCACCTTGAAAGCAAAGGAACATGAATGAGTGCCAATACAGCTTTGAAAAAGAGAAGGGGAGGGATAAAAGAATTCAGACCCAATGAAGTGAAAAAATATAACTGACACCTCCACCTGGTGTCTAATAGACATCTCAGAATTCATATGTGCAAACCAGCTCCAGATCTCCTGTCTCAGACACCCACAGCCTTCCCCATCCCCATTCTCATTCCCCAGGTGAAAACCTTGACTTCCTTGACTCCTTTCTGTTATACCTCAGAAGTGTCAGTAAAAACCATCAGCTCAACCTCCAAAATACCATATCTGAACTCTAACCTCTGCCTGCCACCCCTACTGCCGTGACCCTGGTTCAATCCAGCATCATGTTTGGCCAACACTTTATCATAACTGCCGACCTGGCCCCCCTCTTTCTGACCTTGTCTGCTACAGTTCATTTCCAACACAGCAGACAAAGTGTGAATTCTTTTCACTCCGCTCGAATCATTCCTCTGCTCAGCTCTTCATAGCACTCAAGGTAAAAGCCAGTCTTTACCACGGCCTGAATGACCTGTGGACCTTTATCTCTCTGACCTCTTCTCCTGCTACTCTATTCCCAAGCACATTAACCTCCATGCTGTTTCTGAAACAGTAAGCAAATTCCGGTCTCATGGCCTTTCCATCTGCTGTTCCCTCTACTGCCTGGATTATCTCTCCACCTCTCCCCACCCCACTTGCACCTACCAAAACAAAAAGAAAAACGCACACACAACAACCAAAATATAGAATGTACCTCATCTTCATCGTATCTTTATTTGAATGTCACCTTCCCTGTAACACCATACACTCTGGTTTTCTTCCTTACTTTACCTACCACCTGACATGCTATATATTTTACAGGTACTCGACCACTTCAGATGGGGTTACATCCTGATAAACCACTGTAAGTCTCAAATATTGTAAGTCAGAAATGCACTTAATACCCTGATAAATGGGTTTATGCACTTAGTACCCTGATAAACCCATTGTAAAGTGGAAGAATTGAAAGTCCATTTCTTGACCATCATAAATCGAAAACCATCTATACTTATTTATTTTGTTTACTGTTTTCTCCTTCCACTGTATTGTAAGCTTCTGAAATCAGGGATGTTTGTCCCTTTTATTTACTGCTATATCCTCAACACAAGGTTTGTTGCCAGTTAGCCAACAAACATGTATTAAATGGCTACAGGAAGGAGTAACTATCATGTTACTTTGTATTTGTATGAGATTGTTACATACATTATCTCACTTGTGTCTCTGGTTGGGGGAAAACGACTGGGAGAGGAAACTTAACCTCTGAGCCTGTTTTCTCTTTTATAAAAGGAGAGTAAAAATTGAATAGTCTGGCCAGGCAAAGTGGCTTACACCTGTAATCCCAGCACTTTGGGAGGCTGAAACAGGAGGAAAGCTTGAGGCCAGGAGTTCAAGACCAGCATGGCCAACATAGCAGGACCTCTGTCTCTACAAAAACTTTAAAAAATAAAAGTAGCTGGGCATGATGGGGTGCACTTGCAGTCCCAGCTACTCAGGAGGCCGAGGTGGGAGGATCTCTTGAGCCCAGGAGTTCAAAGTTGCAGTGAGCTATGATCACACCATGGCACTCCAGCCTGGGTGACAGAGCAAGATCCCTGTCACACAAAAAAAGAAAAAGAAAAAGGAAAAGAAAAAAATTGCATACCCTGAAGATTTGTGAAGATACAATACATGCAAAGTGCCTTGCATAGTGCTTAACAACAATATATACTCAGCAAATGGTAGTTATATTTACGATTATTCTCATTGTTGCAACCCTTTGAGGCTGGTGGGACAGTGTTATCGTCTTGTTTACAGATGAAGAACTGATGCTAACATAGGCTATATGACTTCCCCTAATTTCCAGTCTGCCTTTAACTTTAGAAAGATCCAGAGCCAGCTAACAAATGGAGACCAATATACCTTATCATAAATACTAAAAGCTACAAATTAACTGAGGGAGCACTGATGTAGGTAGCACTGGTGTCTGGTCTGCAACTGGAATCCCATTGTCTTTCCATCTCAGCTTCATCCTATCTCATGGAAAGGCTCACCCATAAGGGTGGTTCACCCAGCCTGAACATGTAAGTGACATCACACCCCTCAAAAAAGCCACCCCTTGGCGATTCCTCGGGCTAAGGGCCAGCCTTGGAAGATGAGGTCTGGAAGTGGCAGGGCAGTCAGGACCAGGGTTCCAGGAAGTCAGAGAGTATGGAACTCCTTGCCCCATGGTGAGGGTGGGGATACTAGAGGGGACCCTCTGCACCAGGTAGGAATGCCTCTCAGCCAGATCTCAGCCAGAGTTATGAATTCCACTTGCAAACCAAGGTCTTTTTTCTCTGTGTGCTCTGCTGTGATACTGAATTACATCAATCACCTCAGGTAAGGCATAATTGTATGTCTTATCCACCAACAAAATGACTAACTCACTGACAACTTCTAAGCTATCATTTAACTTCAATTAAAGCTAATTTTCACGCTACGTATAACATACTTATCTACATATGTCAATAATGCTTATCACCACTCAGCATCTAGGACATCTGATACTTGGCATGCATTGCTGTTTTATTAACATTTGAGCACTAGTAATGTGCTAGGTACAACCTGGAAGACAGAATTAGATAAAGATCTGCCACTCTGCCAATTAGTCTAAACCAAATTGTGTCAACAAACTATAATCAAAGTAAGCCGTCTATTATGCTGCCTCATAAAGGCAAGTATAAAAATGAGAGTTTCTTTGTTCTGTTTCTACTATCATCATATTATCTAGAAAATCATTAGGGGATAGGAAAAGAGAGCACTGGGTTTTAAGTTCAGAAATACTTTTCATTAATACCATTCTACTTGTAACTTAAAAAGTTCTGGCCTTAATACCATTCTACTTGTAACTTAAAAAGCTTTGATCTTTCCAACTGTAAAATCTAATATATCCCCAAATATATCATGTGGGTTAGGCATTTAGGGTCATCTTTAAAAGTGAGTTAAAATAATTTGTTTTAAATTCCCATGAGTTCAGCTATATACAAGATTAGGATGATTTTGCATACATGGTCATTTTGTTTTAAAAACACGTCGAGCCCTTACTGCTCCATCAATAAATATTTATTATGTGCTTTACTGTGTGCCAGGTACTGATCTCCATGCCTGGAATACAATAATGAATAAAATAAATATGGGTCCTTCCCTGGCCTCCTGGGAGCTTGTTTCATGTGCCAGGCATTGGTTTAATTTACTCACCTCTCCTACAAGGAAGGTGAGGATAATAGAAAGGATCCAGGAAGCTGCCCTCCTCCACTAAGACTAGGGCTTCCTCTGTTACTGCTTTCTCCTGTTGTTACAGCCCTCTCAAGGCAAGATTTCCAGCTGAGAGAAGTTGAATTCTGTTAAAGACATTCCTCATACCACTCCCCCTTCCCTAGAAACTCTTTTAAAAAGCATTGTTTTGCAATTACTTTTACCTCTGTAGTCAAGTCAATAAGAATCTCAGGAGAGTGGAACTGCTGTCCTTTACACACTATATCATTCTCAGTGAGCACACTCCACTAGGAAACATTGTATTCACCTACAAGAAGCATTCCAGACAGTCCCTAATGGGGAGTACAATTACAGACATTCAGAGAGAGATACAGTGAGTTCATAGGATATACCTCCTGATGAAATGTATCAGAAGCACAGGTAGAGTATCAGACTATTCATTTTGGTTGTACAGGAACGTAACAAATTCAGAGTTGAGGATGCTGCCACAAAATTACACTAACATAGAGGTCAGGTAGACGTTTAGATAGTTTGGAACTGATTCAGAAAAAGGAAACCATCTCCCCGGGATTTATTAATATTACCTAGGTTCTGCCCTGGACGTAATATTAAATAAAAAATATACACACAAACAAAACTGTTCTATTCAGTTACACTGTTGTTTTCCTCACACTGACATAACTACTTTCTTCCATTGATTTGTTTGCACTTGAAATGTAGGGCCAGTGGCAGAGAATAACCATTGTATTTCCCTTATTGTGAGAAAGCTGATACTGACATTTCTAATAGGAAATGCATTGTTAACCTTCTAATCCACCATCAATTCCTTCTATTGTTAGGTATTTGGCATTTATTTTTATAAATTGGCCCACGGGATGACGTTCTGAAATCATTTGGCCAGCTTTAAGGGGACTCATAAAGGAGTTTAGGTAAAAGATACAGATTAAGGTTTTTGTTTTTTAAGCCTAAAAGCAGGTAAAATTAAGAACTTTATTTTTAAAATCTAACAATATAAAGGCACTACATAATCCATAAGAGTATTTAATGCATAGATTTTTTAGAGCTTACACTAGATATCATGAATGCTCATTAGTAATTGAAGGAGAAAAAACTCACCTATTTCAAACATGCAAAGTTAACCCATTGAGATAATTCTGTCATAAGAGAGCATTGTACAGGATGGTATCTGGGTTTTCCCAATTCTGTTAAGGTGATTATACACAGCTAAAATTGCATCCACAAGCAAACTTGTATGTAGTGCAAAATTTGTAAAAGTGTTCCAAAAAAGTAAAACAGCTACACTTATTGCCAACTCTGTTCTCCAGGTGGTATTCAAGGATAAATGCAGGTGTGCTACAGTACAGATGTCTACCATAGCAGTGTTAAAATCAGACAAGGTCATTTGAGAAAAAAAAAAAAAAAAAAACGTATTCTTGGCCAGCTGTGATTTTTTAAATGCCAATAGTAATAATTGTTCTAAAGTCATGATTATTTAATATTTGTTAAATCCAAGACTAGAGTGCTAGGCACCATGTGTACACAAACAAAGACAAAGTGCTTATGTGTTGAGCTTAGAAATCTAAATTAGGCAAAGGAAGTGAAGGGCAAACAAGGGCGTGGTAAACACGCACTAGGGACCTGTTTAGAAAATTAAGCTTTTTAAAAATTGTTTATTATTATTATTTTATCTTATTTTATTTATTTTTTGAGATGGAGTCTTGCTCTGTCGCCAGGCTGGAGTACAGTGGCACAATCTTGGCTCACTGCAACCTCCGCCTCCTGGGTTCAAGCGATTCTCCTGCCTCAGCCTCCCGAGTAGCTGGGACCACAGGTGTGTGCCATCACCCAGCTATTTTTTGGATTTTTTATAGAGATGGGATTTCACCGTGTTGGTCAGGATGATCTCCATCTCTTGACCTCATGATCCTCCTGCCTCAACCTCTCAAAGTGCTGGGATTACAAGTATGAGCCACTGCGCCTGGCCGGATTGTTATTTTAGTTTTAACTATCAGAAAGTCCATTATATTGCAACACAAAAATTAAGGAGGAAAATCAAAGGAGAAAAGCATACCGCCCTTTTGGGAGTTTAAAGAGAACGGATTAAATGTGTAATGGCAACATGTATCCAGTTAGAGACCTAAAGGAAGAAAGCACAAGCAAATGGCAAAAAGCAACCATCAGCATTGGATGGAATACAATACAGGGACCAAGTAAAGATAATGTCTGAGCCATGGCTTGGAAGGAAATAGAACTGTCTACACCCTTGAGAGCCATATCACAATTGGTCCTGGACATCTTCTGTGTTTTTCTTTTAGTAAGGTTTTACTTATCGCATAAAATAAATAGTATCAGTGATAAATTCTGATATAGCATTTAAATCAGGGCTCAGTTTCACCTTATGTTTATCTCACCTATAAGGAATGAGTCTGTATCATCATAGCCTCTCTGTAAAAATCCAGTGATAATTAAACCAAGTCATAGACCAAAGAAAGCCCATAATACTCCACCCCAACCTGACCAGGTGCCTTATAGATGGGTCTATTGACACAGAAGAAATAGCATAGAAGTGACTGAAGTAACAGAATTTTATCATACTGCTACTGGGAGGGAAATGTAATCTACATTATCAATGGAGTCAGTAAATGCAGCTTTAAAAGGTTATAATAGAATATATGATATAAGTGATATAATGGAAAACCTTGGGATCGAAATAAGATAGCCCTGAATTTGAAAGGTTATTGTGATATACATTAGCTGTGTGCCCTCGAGTAAAGAATTTAACTACTCTGAACCTAAATTTCCACCTTTGTAAAATGAGTTTATAAGTATCTTCCTTGCAGTTGGGCAGATGGCTCACAACTGTAATCCTGGCACTTTGGGAGGCCGATGCAGGCAGATCACTTGAACTCAAGAGTTCGAGACTAGCCTGGCCAACATGGTGAAACTTTTGTCTCTTAAAAAAAAATGCAAAAATTAGCTGGGCATGGTGGCACACACCTATACTCCCAGCCACTCGGGAGGCTGAGAAGAATCCCGTGAACCCCAGAGGCAGACATTGCAATGAGTCAACATCATGCCACTGCCCTTTAGTTTGGGTGACAGAGAGAGACTCTGTCTCAACAAAGAAAGAAATATCTTCCTTGCTATATTGATATGACAGTGACTCAAAGCAGGATTAATAAAAAAAAATCTTGGCTGAGCTTACTCCTGTAATCCCAGCGTTTTGGGAGGATGAGGCCGGTGGATCACCTGAGGTCAAGAGTTCGAGACTAGCCTGGCCAACATAGTGAAACCCCATCTCTACTGAAAGTACAATAATTAGCTGGGTGTGGTGGCAGGCCCTTGTAATCCCAGCTACTTGGGAGGCTGAGTCAGGAGAATCACTTGAACCTGGGAGGCAGAAGTTGCAGTGAGTCGAGATCGCACCATTGCACTCCAGCCTGGGTGACAAGATCTAAACTCATATCACAAAATAAAATAAAATAGACTCAAATAAAAACTAAAAAGTCTTTTTCTTCTCTTCCTTTTCCCAAAAAGAAATTGTATTAGTTGTAAATTATTGAAATGGCCCTTCCAGTTTCAATGAAAGAACTTAGACTAAAAATGTTATCAACTTGTCTAATTAACTTTACAGAATTTTGAACTTAGAAAACTAAAATAAGCTTTAATTGATTTGTTGTAAACAACCCAGAGCCTCAAATATAAATAATTTCTATCTGGATCAGTGATTTCTAGATGCAGGTGATGAGCATCTTCACAGTGCTAAGTGTGCTGGCACAGGTAGACAGAGCTGGCAGTCCCCAGAAATCCTCTAGTATTCCACAGGACAGAACAGGAGCTGTGTTGCAGACAGGTCAAACCGGGACTCTGGAGACATCTCTGTGTTTATGAAATAAATGAAAAATTAGAATCTACTCTTACAGGCTGGGCGCGGTGGCTCAAGCCTGTAATCCCAGCACTTTGGGAGGCCGAGGCGGGTGGATCACGAGGTCAAGAGATCGAGACCATCCTGGTCAACAGGGTGAAACCCCGTCTCTACTAAAAATAAAAAAAATTAGCTGGGCATGGTGGTGCGTGCCTGTAATCCCAGCTACTCAGGAAGCTGAGGCAGGAGAATTGCCTGAACCCAGGAGGCGGAGGTTGCGGTGAGCCGAGATCGCGCCATTGCACTCCAGCCTGGGCAACAAGAGCAAAACTCCGTCTCAAAAAAAAAAAAAAGAATCTACTCTTACAAATATTTAATCTGTTATGAGGTTTATGTTCATTTTATAAAGCATAAGATAGTTGTCATCTATTAATTTGCGTCATTGTCCCATTTTAAAATTATTTATTTCAGATATTAATATGTACAAATCTAAACATAGCACTCAAAAGGCTAAATCTAAGAAGAATATAATAAATGAATTAGATCCAATTCAATAAATGAATTAGATCAAATTTAATTATGTTCAAAGGTAATAGTCACAGTGCTACTTGTAACATTTGCAATTCCCAGGTTTTCAAAAGATTTTAAAGTCAATCTGTGCCATACCCTGGCCCACCAAAGGACAAAGAATGATGCTTGAGAGGCTTCTCATCCCTCTATCCAATATTAGCTATAGCATTACAATCTGATAAACCAAGAGGAATCTGTGCAAAATGACCTGAAGTATTTCTTCTACCGATTTATCTTTTTATTTTAAGTTCTGAGATGCAGGTATAGGACATTCAGGTTTGTTACATAGGTAAATGTGTGCCATGGTAGTTTGCTGCACCTGTCAACCCATCATCACCTAGGTATTAAGCCCCAGTATTTATTAGCTATTTATCCTGATGCTCTCTCTTCCCCTTCACCCCTTACCAGGCCCTGGTATGTGGTGTTCCCCTCCCTGTGTCCATGTGTTCTCATTGTTCAGCCACCACTTATAAGTCAGAACATGTGGCATTCAGTTTTCTGTTCCTTTTTTAGTTTGCTGAGGATAATGGCTTTCAGCTCCATCCAAGTCCCTGCAAAGGACATGATCTCATTCCTTTTTATGGCTGCATAGTATTCCATGGTATATGTTTACCATATTTTCTTTATCCAGTCTATCACTGATGGGCATTTGAGTTGATTCCATGTCTTTGGTATTGTGAATAGTGCTGCAATGAACATATGCATGCATGTGTCTTTATAATAAAATGATTTATATTTCTTTAGGTATATACCCAGTAATGGGATTGCTGGGTCAAATGGTATTTCTGGTTCTAGATCTTTGAGGAATCACCACACTGTCTTCCACAATGGTTGAACTAATTTACATTCCTGCCAACAGTGTAAAAGAATTCCTGTTTCTCTACAGCCTTGCAACCATCTGTATAGGGAAGAAAAATATGAATTCTGAGTCCATGTGTTATCTGTAAAATTTTCAGTGCTGCAAAAGAAGTAGCACTTGAATTTAAATTCTCTCAGCAAGGTAATTTACTTCTATGGAAGGGTGCATAGCACAGATGGAGCAATGGCGAGTACACCCCTGGACAAGGGAAGAGAAGGGGTTCTTATTCCTGATGCAGGTAGCCTCTACTGCTGTGTCATTCCCCTATTGGCTAGGGTTAGACTGCACAGTCTAAATTAATTCCAACTGGCTATTTTAAAGAGAGCAGGGGTACAAGCCAGAGTGGCAGGGTGGGTAGTTTGGCCGGAAAGACAGTTACCGGACAGGTCAGAGCAGGTGACCAAGAGTGACTAAGGTCAAAGCAAGTGACCAGGGCAGGTGAGCAGAACAGATGACCAGAGCAGGTGACCAGGGAAACAGATGTGAACTACTGATTAGAACTGGTGGAATAGGTTGTTTACTGAAACTACAAGGAAGTTAAGCTTTAAAATGGAGAACTAAAGAATAAGAGAGCTGAGTATACTGACATACTGATTCTTTGAAGAGAAACTTGGTATATCTAACACACAATGATACCTAATCACATTTCTCATACTTCATTTGGGAGATGTTTGAAACACATATCAAAAATAACAAGCAGCGGGTGTAGGAGATGAAGAGAGAGGTTGGTTAATGGGTATAAACATACAGTTAGGGCCAGGCATGGTGGCTCATGCCTGTAATCCCAACACTTTGGGAGACTGAGGCAGGTGGATGGCTTGAGCCCAGGAGTCTGAGACCAGCCTGGCCAACATGGTGAAACCCCATCTCTATAAAAAATTAACCAGGCTTGGTGGTGTGTACCTATAGTCCCAGCTACTCGGTAGGCTGGGATGGGAGGATCACTTGAGCCCAGAAGGTGGAGATTACAGTAAGCTGAGATGGCGCCACTGCATTCCACTGTACTCCAGCCTGGGTGACAGAGAGAGACCCTGTTTCAAAACAAATAAATAAACAACGGACAAAAACCATACAGTTAGAAGAAATAAGTTCTAGTGTTTGATGGTACAGTAAAGTGACTACAGTTAATAACAATTTATTATATATTTCAAAATAGCTGAAAGATTTGAAATATTCCTGACACAAAGAAATAATGAATGTTTGAGGTGATGAAGATCCTAAATACTCTGATTTATTGTTACCGATTGAATGGATGTATCAAAATATCACCTGTATCCCATAAATATATACAATAATTATCTCTTAATTTTTTAAAAAAATGCAAGCAGGCATAGTTTCTAAATGAAGAGCTTTTAGCATAGAATTTCAGATGTTACAATTTATTTATTTATTTTGAGACAGGGTCTCACTCTGTGGCTCAGGCTGGAATTCAGTGGTGTGATCACTGAAGCCTCAACCTCCTGGGCTTAAGCAATCCTCCTGTCTCAGCCTCCCAAGTAGCTGGGACTACAGGCATGCAGTACCACATGTGGCTAACTTTTTTTTTTTTTTTTTTTTTTTTTTTTGTAGACATGAGGTCACACTATGTTGCCCAGGCTTGTGTCAAATTCCTGGGCTCCAGTGAGGTTCCTGCCTTGGCCTCCCAAAGTGCTAGGATTAAAGGCATGAGACACTGCACCCAGCCACAAACTTTTTTATTATATACAACTTATCTTTGTACCTAGACCTGGGCATAGCTGATGTGAGAAAAATTATTTCAGTAATAAATCTCAGTTTTTCTTGTGAAAATCAACAATCATTACCAGAAAATACCAGGAATCTTAAAAGCCACGGTGTGTTTTCCAAGACCTTCTCACAGTAAGCTCCCAGAAAGTAATTTATATAACTGGTAAAAATGGCTGACAGATATTGAGTGCTCACTCTTTGCGAAGAATTATTCCATGTCTTATTTGATCTTCCAACAACCCTATGAGATGGGCACTATTGCTATACTTGTTATGTGAACAGAGACTTACCAAGCTCCCACAGTCAGGATCTAGACCGGTACTCTTTGGTGCCATCTCATGAGGAGCTTCTTGAGTCTTCCTTGACATATTTCTTAAACTTAGAACATCAAGTGCCATAATTAACCATTTGTTGGTGATTAAGGTGACCTGGTCCTCAGCCCTATTTTCTTCTCTATTTTTTGTCCTTGAAAAATCTGATACATTCTAAGAAATATGACTACACTAAACCTGAATTTTGTCCTAAATGACACCCCAGACCTCCAGACTTCTGTATTTATTTTCCCACATCTGCACATGGATGTACACAGACACCTCAAAATCAAAAAGTTCAGCAGAAACAAATGATGTACTTAGGAGTAACTATAACAAAATAAATGCATGATCTGTATTCTGAAGACTATAAAACCCTTATAAAGAAATTTAAAATGTCTAAGTAAATGGAAAAATATATCATGTTCATGGTTTAGAAGACTCAATATTATTAAGATTTCAGTTTTCTGCAATTTGATTTTTCATATCAGTGCAATCTCAATTGAACTTCTAGCAAGTTTCTTTATGGATATTAACAAGCCAATTCTAAAATCCATATGGAAGGGCAAACATTTTTCTTTCTTTTTCAACTTTTATTTTAGATTCGGAGGGTGCATGTGCCAGTTTGTTACCTGCATGATGCTGAGGTTTGGGGTATGAATGATCCCACCACCCAGGTGCTGAGCATAGTGCCCAACAGTTACTTTTTCAACCCTTCCTTGCTCTCTTCCTTCCCCCAGGAAAACAATTTTGATAAAAAAGAATAAGTTGAAGGACCCACATCACCCTACTTCAAGATTTACTACAAAGCTGCATTCATCAAGACAGTGCATGATTAGCAAAATAATAGACTCATAGACCAATGAAACAGAATAGAAAGGCCAGAAATAGATCCACAAAAAAATATTGTCAGCTGATTTTTTAGAAAAGTGCAGTAGAGAAAGGACAATCTTTTAACAAGTGGTGCTGAAACAATTTTGGCAGCCAAATGCAAAATTAACCTGTTCAAATTTAAGCTCAGCATCTGTCTTCCAAAATCTTCTCTCCAAATATTCCCATATCTTAGAGAATGACACCACCATCTACCCAGTTGCTCAGGCAAAGCCAGAAGTCATCTTTGATACACTTTGATACATTTTAGCCCCATAGTCAATCAGTTATCAAGTTATGTTGAATCACATAGGCAATCCTCCCCACCACCATTCCTAGTTTCATTGACCTAGTTCAGGCACTCTTTCTCCTAAACCTTATTTTCTGTTTTTAATCCCTCCAAAATGCCATTTGAGGAGATACATTGCTGGAAGTAGTAGAGGAAACCGTTGCTCCCCTGGGCACCATTTGCAAAAATGATACCTTTTAAATATATTTTATGTTATGTTATTAATTTATTTAGTTTATGTAATTTTATTTTTTGGAGACAGGATCTAGCTCTGTTGTCCAGGATGGAATGCAGTGGTGTGATCACAGCTCACTGCAGTCTCAATCTCCCAGACTCAAGCAATCCTCCCACCTCGGCCTCCTGAGTAGCTGGGACTGCAGGCATGTGACACCACCAGTTTAAAAGAGCATGTGGGGGCCGGGCGCGGTGGCTCAAGCCTATAATCCCAACACTTTGGGAGGCCGAGGCGGGTGGATCACAAGGTCAAGAGATTGAGACCATCCTGGTCAACGTGGTGAAACCCCGTCTCTACTAAAAATACAAAAAAGTAGCTGGGCATGGTGGCACGTGCCTGTAGTCCTAGCTACTCAGGAGGCTGAGGCAAGAGAATTGCTTGAACCCAGGAGGCGGAGGTTGCGGTGAGCCAAGATCACGCCATTGCACTCCAGCCTGGGTAACAAGAGCAAAACTCCGTCTCAAAAAAAAAAAAAAAGAGCATGTGGGCATGATGGTTTTTACAGTTATGTTGAAAAAAATGATACATTTTGTCATGTTGAAAGAAAGACTGTAAATTATATAGAGAATACAGGCAAAGAGTAAGACCTCTTTATTCTGCCAGGTGCCTCCACTCACAGTGCAGGCTCAACTCCTGCCTGGCCCTTGCCCTTGGCTGACTCCCTTCTTATTAGAGTCTGCCTGGCCTTTGCATAGTCATCTTTCTAGAAAGCAAATCTGATCATGTAATACCAAAGCTTAAGGTCCTTCAGTGGCTTTCCAACACTTACTCCATAAAGTACAATCCTCTTTGCATAATATTCAAGAACCCTGTGTTCTGACCCAGGTAGGACTATCTAGTTTTTTCTTCCAATACCTTTTACCCCAATTATGCCTATTAATTAATTGAGCCTAGGAGAATTTGCCAAACTCTCTAATTCCTTAATGCTTTGCATATGCACCTCCTGATTACAGTTCTCTTTTCTCCTTCGTTCACCTGTGAAATTCCTATTCCCAATTCCAACTTTTTTTTTTTTTTTTTGAGACAGTCTTACTATGCTGCCCAGGTTAGCCTCAAACTCCTGAGCTCAAGAGACCCTCCTGCCTCACTCTCCCAAGTAGCTGGGATTACAGGTACAAGCTCTGATGCTGGACTTCCCACTCCTTTTTTATTAAAGACTCTTAGGCAAAGGTCTGTGGGCAGGTGGCATTATGTACTAAATGGAGCAAATGTCTGAGACACCTGAGTTCTAACCTAGATTCTGTGTTGCCACACACCAGCTGTTTGTCCAGAGGCAAACTGCATGCCTGCCTCCTGTGAACCTCAGGTCTCTTTTGGGTGGAGACGATATTAGCTAGATGACATATGAGAAATACATGTGAAAGGAGTTTGCGGCAATGGCAAAAATGTTTTATCCAGGTGGACTTGCTAACATTTTTAAGCCAAGATTTGTATTGCCATATCCTGGGCCTCTTCCCTACCTGGTAATTTGTATTGGCTTATGCCAACTTTCAACCCTTACCTACCCCTCTATAAGTATAACTATTGTATTTAGGACTTGCTTTGTATATGACAACTATTATTATTGATGTTACCATTATTACCTATTATTGTATCATTATTACCTGATTCATCACCCCCTCCCTTTCTCATCAGATAACTTAAGGCTTCTTAAACCATGATCCCATAGCAGTTTATAAGTTCCATTATTATAATACTTTTTACATCAGACTCTAATCATGTGTCAAAAATCTGCCTCTCTGGCTGGGCACAGTGGCTCACGCCTGTAATCCCAGCACTTTGGGAGGCCAAGGTGGGCAGATCACGAGGTCAAAAGATCAAGACCAGCCTGGCCAACATGGTGAAACCCTGTTTCTACTAAAAAATACAAAAATTAGCTGGGTGTGGTGGTGTGCGCCTGTAGTCCCAGCTACTTGGGAGGCTGAGGCAGGAGCATTGCTCAAACCCAGGAGGCGGAGGTTGCAGTGAGTGAGCTTGCGTCACTGCACTCCAGCCTGGCAAGACTCTGTCTCAAAAAAAAAAAAATCTGCCTCTCCAATTGACTGTGAACTTCAGGACAGGGTTCATGTATTTTTATTTTTGCGTGTTCAGAGCACAACACTAGCCTTGGCATAGAATAGACAGTCACTAAGTTTTTACTAATTGGATGAAAAAAGAAAATACTTAATATTGATTAAGATAGTATAATAAATATTGCTTTATTGATACTTAGGTTCTGAGTTGGTAGAAAGCTAATGTTGTAGAAGAAAACATTCATCAAAAGAAACTAATTTGCTTCTAAAGGCTGGACTTTAGAAAGTAATTGGCATTTGGCCAGTGACTTCTGAGGTTAACTGAATTCATGTGTGTGTGTGTGTGTGTGTGTGTGTGTGTTTGTAAATCCGTTTGTCTAAAATGAGTGACTTGGCCGGGCACAGTGGCTCACGCCTATAATCCTAACACTTTGGGAGGCCAAGGCAGGAGGATTGCTTGAGCCCAAAAGTTGAAGACCAGCCTGGGCAATATAATGAGACCCCCCCAACTCTACAAAACTTTAAAAAAAAATTAGCGAGGCATAGCGGTGCATGTCTGTCGTCCTAGCTACCTGGGGAACTGAGGTGGGAGATTGCCTGAGCCCGGGAGGTCAGGGCTTCAGTGAGTAGCATGCAGTGGTCCCGTGACTGCACTCTAGTCTGGGCAACAGAGGGGGACCCTGCCTCAAAAAAAAAAAAAATTTTTAATTGACCAAAAAATGATCTTATTTTAATATTTCTCTGACAAATCTAATAAATCAAAGCTGTAGCCTCCCAAATATTTTACAAACTATGAAAAAAGCCACAAAATACTTAACTAACTGTAATATCAACTATGCTTCTTTTGATAGTTGGCATTCTAATTTTAGTGATTATGTGTTTTTTCCCTCTACAGAAAATCTGAAAAAAATCATACGTATTTTAACATATTTTGGTCCATCTCTCTGTCCCTGGGTACATCTCTGTCTCTCTTTGTCTGTCTTGTCCATCTGTCTGTTTCTCTCCCTCTGTCTCTGTCTCTCTCTCTCTCTCTCTCTCTCTCTCTGTGTGTGTGTGTGTGTGTGTGTGTGTGTGTGTGTGTGTGTGTACGTGTACACAGGGCTTTTTGCTAAAGAATTTGCATGTTCCAAACATCATGACACTAAACTTCAAAATATTTCAGCATGTAATTCCTACTGATGAAAACATTTTTTATCTAATCACAGTAACAGTATAATTCCTAAGAAATTCAATGAAATAAATAATGCCATTAAAAGAAAAATCAGAAGTTGTTGAACTCTACCATACAAATTAGCATTGTTTGGCTGGATGCAGTGGCTCACACCTGTAATCTCAGCACTTTGGGAGGTCAATGTGGGTGAATCACCTGCGGTCAGTAGTTTGAGACCAGCCTGGGCAGCATGGTGAAACCCCGTCTCTATTAATAATACAAAAGTTAGCCGGGCATGGTGGTGTGTGCTTTTAATTCCAGCTACTTGGGAGGCTGAGGCAGGAAAATCACTTGATTGGTTGCAGACGGGAGGCAGAGGTTGCAGTGAGCCGAGATTGCACCACTGCATGACAGGGCAAGACTCCATCTCAAAAAAAAAAAAAAAAAAATTAGCATTGTTTTATTGAGAATTGAATATGGGGTGGTGCACCATAATTTTGTCAGTGTTTAAGATTTCTAAGAGTCTGTATCCAGGCCTGCTCAGCTGTGAGGGGACCATGGGAAGACAATCCAGCAGAATTTGGGGGCACCTGCCCCAGCCAGGAACAACGTGTGCAACCAGGAACAGCCGTTGTGTGCTGTGGCTGTGATGAGTCACCTTTTCTTATTCAAGGACCACTTTGCAAGAGTGCATCAGCTAAAAAAAGTGTCTAACTTTAAATGTATGCTTTAAAAAAACTAAATATGATTTCTTATATAATGGATGGTGGATTGTCTCCTAGATTACTCAGGGTGACTGCAAACCTGTTTAACACTCAGGTATCAAGTGTATTTTGGTTTCTATGATTGCAGGACATTTTTCATTTTTTTTTTTAACACAAATACATATATCCAAATTAAACAATTGCTCTCTGATCTACAGAGGTAGTCCAGTAACTTTGTAATTGTACCTTTCCTCTAAATACGCTTTCTTAACTCATACAAAAAAATAACATCCTCATTCATATTCTTAAATTTGTAGATTGCTAACAAATTCATAAAACACAACATTGAACAGGACTTAAACTTTAGTTCTTTAATCAAACAGCTTTGAGTAACTTTAACAATTTTCTTTTCTTTCTTTCTTTTTTTTTTTTGAGACTGAGTCAGCCTCCCTCTCCCAGGCTGGAGTTCAGTGGCATGATCTCGGCTCCACTGCAACCTCCACCTCCCAGGTTGAAGTGATTCTCCTGCCTCAGCCTCCCAAGTAGCTGGGATTACAAACATGCCCCACAGTGCCCAGCTAATTTTGTGTGTGTGTTTAGTTTTAGTAAAGACAGGGTTTTATCAATGCTGATCTCAAAGTCCTGATCTCAGGTGATCCCTCCACCTCAGCTTCCCAAAGTGCTGGGATTACAGGCGTGAGCTACCCTGCCCAGCTAACAATTTCCTTAAATCACAATGCGTACTAATATTTACTATACTTACTTGTAACTCTGTAGTTAAGCTGGGGAATGTTGTCTCCTGGGGTTCCAGAAGCATTTTTAAAGTAACGGAAGTTACAATTCACTCTATAGAGAATTATGAGAATATTAATTAAAATCAACTTGTCCTAGTTTTTATAGCTTCTCCAGAAATGAAAAGGATGATGAGTATGGCAAAACTGACATATTTTCAAAATATGACTGCTCCTCAAGGCTATGGTTTTAAACAAAGTTGAATGAATCTTCAGAAAAGATGATTTCTAGAAGAACAGAGCACTTTTACCCCAAAAAATTACATAATAATGTATGACTAGGATACACAGGGGACTCAACTGAATTAGTGAAATATGAAAGAAAAAAGACAATTTCTGACAGTGAGACATCGACAGCATTTAATTTCCCTATTCCCATGGCCTATTAATAGTTTTACCTTGATGTGCACACCTAGTATGTATTAACATTGCCAAAAGTTAAACATACATTTTAAACACCAAAACTTACATTTAAATAGAAATCTAATAAAATGCTAGGAGCCAATAAACTCAGCTCTGATTATGTTGTCAGGCACTAAGACAAACCAAACAGACTGGAGAAATCCAAAACTTAAATTTCTTTTTGTATCTGTGTATTTTTTTGTAGAGATAGGGTCTTGCTGTGGAATTTGAGACCAGTCTAGCTCAAGCCATCCTCCTGCCTCAGCCTCCCAAAGTGCTGCTGGGATTACAGACATGAGCCACCGCACCTGGCCCCAAAAGTTTAATTTCAAACATAAGAAATTCATAAGCAGTTGAATTGAATTTATTATTTACCTGCCAATATATAACCAGAATGGTTTTTGTAATGTCGTTTCTAATTATTGTCAGATTAATTACATTAGTGAAAATATAATTGAACACCTTTTATTTCTAAAATTGCTCAATATTTATTTGAAGATAATATTTCAGCACTCCCCCCTTGCCACCAAACGTCTTTCTTAACTTCCTATTCCCAGTCTTCAGTCCATTCATCTTTCCCAGGCTCATATTTGATAAACCTTTCTGCCTTTCAGGTTCAAAACACACACACGCACACACACACGCACACACACACGCACGGAGAGAGAGAGAAAAGGGGAATTGTTAGATTTATTCTTTTTTTCTGCTTGATTTTTTTTCTTTATGGTTTTATCTCCTTAATCATAGTTAAAGCACAACTTTTGTCTATTCAAGATGGAGTATTACTCTGTCACCCAGGCTGGAGTGCAATGATGCAATCTCAGCTCACTGCAACCTCTGCCTCCCAGGTTAAAGCAATTCTCCTTCCTGCCTAAGCCTCCAGAGTAACTAGCCTTACAGTTGCGTGCCACCACGCCCAGATAATTATTTTTCTTTGTATTCTTAGTAGAGACAGGGTTTCGCCATGTTGGCCAGGCTGGTCTCGGACTCCTTACCTCAGGTAATTGCCCACCTCCTCTTCCCAAAGTGTTGGGATTACAGGCATGAGCCACCAAGTCCAGCCTAGAAGCACAACATTTAAAGATCTCTCACATAAACCAGGTTTGTTACATGAGTATGTGTTGAGTTTCAACAGAGTCTGGATGGGAAAAGAGGAGAAAATTAAAAATCCAATAATTTGTACATGGAATTCCAGGCCCTCCTTGACTCATTATTTCACTTCTAAAAATTAGTTATAAGTAAATAAGAGTTAACTGCACCACTGTTTACAATAATGCAATGGTGGTTACAATGTTAATGTTCAACAATCAAGGGCTTATTATATTATGTTAATGCAATAAAATACAGCTTTAAAATCACATTTTCTTTCTCTCTCTCTCTCTCTCTCTTTGTCTCTCTCTCTCTCTCTCTCTCTCTCTCTCTCTGTCTCTCTCTCTCTCTGTCTCTCTCTCTCTGGAGACAGAGTTTTACTCTGTTACCCAGGCTGGAGTGCAGTAGAGTGCAGAGCAAACATGGCTCACTGCAGCCTCCGCCTCCTGGACTCATGTGATCTTCTCATCTCAACCTCCCTAGTAGCTAAGACTATAGAAGTGCACTACCACACCCCACTAATTTTTTGTATTTTTTGTAGAGACAAGGGTCTTCCTATGCTGCCTAGACTTGAACTCCTGAGCTCAAGCAATCCTCCTGCCTGGGGTTCCCAGTGCTGGGACTCCAAGCTTGAGCCACCATGACAGCCTAAAATTAAATTATCAAAATTATTTAATAACATGAGTATTGCTCACAATACGCTTAGTAAGAAAAAAATCATATTTAACACCTGAATTTACAATGATAGCCCAATTTTGTTGTTTTTATAAAAGAGGTATGGATGCATATATGTATAGAAATAGATGGTGAGGGGCACCCGCTATAAGGAAATACCAAAAAGTGTTAACGATGGGAATCTCTGCTTTATTTCTCTCTTAAAGTTTCAAACATACATTTATATATTTATATGTAAGCATGTGTATGTATGTTTATGGCTTTTCGATCAGATATGAATAGAATCAAATCTCAAAACCACCTAGGAAAATCCTTCAGATCTGTAGAACTCCATAGTTGTTCTATTATCTACCAATACTTTCCAACTAACCTCCTATTACAGCTAATCTATATGTCACAATAAGTTACCACCAGTTTATGAAATAGCTCAAGAATCAATTAAGGGGCTCAACGAGGTGGCTCTTGCCTGTAATCTCAGTACTTTGGGACCCAACGCAGGAGGATTGCTTGAGCTCAGGAATTCAAGACCAGTTCAAGACCCTGTTTCTCCCAAACAAATTTTAAAATTAGCCTGGTGTGGTAACTTGTGCCTATAGTCCTGGCTACTCGGAGGCAGAGGTGGGAGGATCACTTGATCCCAAGAGTTCAAGGCTGCAGTGAGCCATGATTGTGACATTGTACTCCAGCATGAGCAATGGAGTGAGACCATCTCCAAAAATAAAAATAAAAAAATTAAGTCTTTGTTGTCTGTGTATCAGAACACATATATCTTTTCTAGATTGTAAGCTTTTAGAAGCCAGAGAAAAAGTCTATACAGTCACTTTGTACATCAAGACATGCCAGTAGACAACTGGGATTCTCATTATTATTCCCATCTCCCACTACTATTTGATATTTTTATTATTATTTTATTATTTTAAAATAATGGGAGATGATGGAATAAAGCAAAAATCATTTTGAGGCCAGGCGTGGTGGTTCACGCCTGTAATCCCAGCACTTTGAGAGGCCGAGGCAGACAGATCACGAGGTCAGGAGATTGAGACCATCCTGGCTAACACGATGAAACCCCATCTCTACTAAAAATACAAAAGATTAGCCGGGTGTAGTGGCACATACCTGTAATTCCAGATATTTAGGAGGCTGAGGCAGGAGAATCACCTGAACCTGGCAGAGGTTGCAGTGAGCAGAGATCAAGCCACTGCATCCAGCCTGAGTGACAGAGCGAGACTCTATCTCAAACTTAAAAAAAAAAAAAAAAAAAAAAAATTATTTTGAGACTGTAGGTGGGATTTAAATGCGAGAGAAGTGCTTCATAAGCAACATAAATAATAGAATTAAAATTAAAATGCATTACTATTTTTTCAGACTGAGAATGCATTACTGTGTTTTAAATATACTTTTCTCAAACCCATTTTCCTATTATTAAAAATCTAATTAAAAACAGGAAAGAATGATCAAAACCAAAAAGTGATTAAAAGTAAAAGTAATATCCTATGACAATTTTTGTGTGCCAAATACAGAACTCATATAGAACACCACATTAAAGAAGAAATCAAAATGACATTCAGTATTCCAAATTTTTGTGCTTTAAATATATGGTTGATCTCTGGCTTGGTAAAACCAAATAATTTACTGTGCAAACAGCAACTGCAAAAATCCTAAGTCTTCTTGGCTAGAACTCTTCTTGAACAGAAATCAGTGTATTTGTCTTAGTCTGCTCGGGGTGCCATAACAAAATGAAAGCTACCTGAAACTGGGTAGCTTATCAAAACAGAAATTTATTTTTCACAGTTCTGGAAGCTGGAAAGTCTGAAAACAAGGTGTGCACCAGCAGATTTGGTGTCTGATGAGGATGGGTTTCCTGATTTCTTAGATGGCACCTTCTTGCTGTGTCCTCACATGGTGGGAGGGGCCAGGAAGCTCTCTGGAGTCTCTTTTTTAGGCCACTAATTCCATTTATGTGGGTGGAGCCCTCATGACCTAATTGCTTCCCAAAAGGCCCCACCTCTAAAAAACATCACCTTGGAGGTTTAGGATTTCAGCATATGAATTTTGGGAGCGACACAAACATTTAGACCATGACAGTGCTTTAAAGTTTCCAGTTTGTATTATTATTGTTATTTTTTATTTTTATTATTTTTTTTGAGACAAAGTCTCACTCTGTCACCCAGGTTGGAGTGCAGTGGCACGATCTTAGCTCACTGTAACCTCTGCCTCCCAGGTTCAAGTGATTCCCCTGCCTCCGCCTCCTGAGTAACTGGAATTACAGGCTTGTACCACCACAGCCAGCTAATTTTTGGATTTTTAGTAGAGATGAGTTTTCACCATGTTGGCCAGGCTGGTCTCGAACTCCTGACCTCAAGTAATTCACCCACCTCAGCCTCCCAAAATGCTGGGATTACAGGCATAAGCCACCATGCCCAGCTTTAGTTGGATTTTAGATGAGAAATTAGTTTATCCATTGGAAATACTGATCTAGGAAACTAGGTAACGTTCGAGTTGTGTAGGACTACCTCTATCCCCAATGTAAAGTGAGAAGTTTGTCTTTTTACTTCCTGCCTTTCCATAGAATTCACCCACACAATCCTATGTCTTTCTTTACAATCCACCCCTGTAATCCTCAAGTTTTCTTCACCTTCTAACCCTCAGCCATTCTCCTCCATTAAATACCCAGGCTTTGGAAGGTTCTCTCAAATTTATTCAGCCTAAGATAAAAAGTGCTGACCAGCTTAGTGAAGTACTTCTATGAAAAATATTTGCATTTGAGTAGGACAGTCTTGAAGCCCCCGGTTTTTCTCCACTGGGGTACTGTTTGCCTTTAGGATGGGGCCATTTCCATGCCAGTAGGAACTCCCCACCCTCATGTTTTCAAAATTCAGAAAATTGGTGTTGAACTAGTGCTATCAAGTTCTAGTCTGGATTCCCGCCAATTTCTTGGGAATTTATTTATTTAAGGGATATTTATTGGAGATCTACTACAAAGCCAGACACTGTTCTGGATCTCAGAGCAAACTCTGGTGCTCCTGACTACACAGGAATCATGAAATAAAATATATAATACACTGAAAACTTTCTTAGATAAACATTATTTGTGTGCTGTTCATTCTGATTTTCCCCTTTTACTTTCCATTTAATTTTTGAAGCAAAATCAAAGACAAAAATAAAATCAGAGTTTCGATTTAACTTCCAAATATCTGTCTCCCTGGTCCTCTGCTTTCTTTCACATTTAAAATGTGATTTTTAGAGGCAGCTTGCCTTTTTTCTTTGTTATTTATGTGTAAACTTGAGACTCTTGATTACATCCCCTCTTTGGTAATTGAACAAGAAAATGAAAGTGCCACCTGTTTGCTACCATAATAGCATTGATTTACATATCTCAGTTTCAGTAGTTTATTTGACAGAATATTACTTTGTTCCATTAAATTGAAGGCCTCTGTTTTTATTTTGTTTTGGTATATTAGTCATCATCACTCTGTCACTTAAGAGGATCTTTCCAGGTAATTAAAGATCTCTTTATATCATGCTTGAATGCTAAGTCGGAAATGAATTAAGCAATGGGACTTTGTTCTTCTGAGTATAGTAACATCTGTTTTAATGAAAGCAATTTTAAAATAAATTTTTAAAGTATGAAAGAAAAATTTGATTATGAATTTCTAATACAGCTGGGTTTATAAACCATTTCAGCTTATTAAATAGTGAGAATCATTTATAAGAAAGTATTACAAACCTCAAACTTTGGGTTAGAAACCAAAGAAGCTAATCTTTCCTCCCAATAAAAACCCTCCTAAGAAAAACACATTAAAAGTAAATCTGGGCTGAGTGCAGTGGCTTATGCCTGTAATCCCAGCACTTTGGGAGGACGAGGTGGGTGGATCACATGAGGTTGGGAGTTCGAGACCAGCCTGCCCAGAATGGAGAAACCCCGTCTCTACTAATACAAAAATTAGCCGGGCTTGGTGGTGCATGCCTGTAATCCCAGCTGTCAGGAGGCTGAGGCAGGAGAATCACTTGAACCTGGGAGGAGGAGAAGGCTCCAGTGAGCCGGGATTGCACCACTGCACTTTAGCCTGGGTGAGAGCAAGACTCAGTCTCAAAAAGCAAAAGAAAAAAGAAAAATCTGTTTAATGCCAAGAATGGTGATGCATGGCTGTAATCCCAGCTACTCTGGAGGCGGAGATGGGAGGATCCTTTGAGTCCAGGAGTTTGAGGCTACAGTGAGCTATGATTGCACTACTATATTCCAGCATGAGAAACAGAGCAAGACTCTGTCAAAGAAAGAAAGAGGGAAAGAGAGAAAGACAGAGAGAGAGAGGAGGGAGGGAGAGAGGGAGAGAAGGAAGAAAGGAAGGAAGAAAAAGGAAAAAAATTGTTTAAGTCTGTTTAAAGTATTTATTACTGTTTACCATTTTAAAAGCTGGACATCAGGACTTTACCCCTACTTTTCCTATATTTTAAACTGTGAGCTTGTATTCAAACTGTAGATGAAAATAACATGCTTTTATTAAGCACTTAAAATGCTTTTCATAATATGCTGGCATTTTTCTTTTTTATTTTTTCTTTTTTTTTAAGACAGGGTTTCACCATGTTGGTCAGGCTGGTCTTGAACTCCCCACCTCAGGTGATCTGCCGGCCTTGGCCTCCAAAGTGGCATTTTTCATAATACGCTGGTTGTCCCATTACTATTCTAGTAACGAGACATTACATAGATACATATTTCAACTAATAGAAATCAAAACAGCAGTTACAAAAATAGAAGTAACTGTGAAATTAATCATAGCTTGCTATATGCTGTATAATAATAACAGAATAAACCTGTCATCCAGAATTAAAACCGTAGGTCAGAAGAACAATCTTTTGGGAGTCAGTATTCTTTAGCCATCATCGAAGGCATTAGAATGACACAGATCAGAATTTGAGAATAAGCTTTAATGCTTATTAAAACTGTGATCTTGTTTTAATAACCCTCTGAGCTGCAAGTTCTTCACCTGTAAAATTGGGACAATAGTCCCTGACTCACCCAATTGTTGGAAGAATTAACATGTGTGAAACACATAGTACACAGTACCCTATAAATGACAGCATCATCCTCATCATCACCATCATCCTCATCATTAAAGAAACTGAAAGTCGGCCGGGCGCGGTGGCTCACACCTGTAATCCCAGCACTTTGGGAGGCCGAGGCGGGTGGTTCACGAGGTCAAGAGATCGAGACCATCCTGGTCAACATGGTGAAACCCCGTCTCTACTGAAAATACAAAAAATTAGCTGGGCATGGTGGCGTGTGCCTGTAATCCCAGCTACTCAGGAGGCTGAGGCAGGAGAATTGCCTGAACCCAGGAGGCGGAGGTTGCGGTGAGCCGAGATCGCGCCATTGCACTCCAGCCTGGGTAACAAGAGCGAAGCTCCGTCTCAAAAAAAAAAAAAAAAGAAACTGAAAGTCAATTATTGGTTTAGAGGCCTACTTAGTGGCAAAATCTTCTTGATTACTTGAAAAAAATTAGTGTCACCAACCAGGGTTTTTTTTTTTGTTTTTTTTTTTTTCTGCTGTCAATAGTCAAGCAAAAGTTTTAGCATTATCAAGTGCTTCATGGATGTTTATAACTATAAACTGTGAGCCCTCGTTACAAAATACTGAAGAACTTTCAAAATTAAAAAAAAAAAGATGAGTCAAATTACGTTCTTGATGCTTGATAGTCATGGCATCACTATTTTAATTGGATCTAAAAATGTGAATGTTGGTGATTTATGCATAGTGGAAGTCCCTGAGTGTTGGTCTATGACACATCCTGTCACCAGAGATGATTGCTTTGTCTTACATGCTGCTGGCACAGATGAAGTTAAAATGACCAAGATTATCACATAGGATTCAAATCCAAGTTGGCCTGCCTCTAAAAGCTCTCATTATGCCATGCTGTCTCTTTGAATTTTTTCCAGGCCACTCATCTACTAGAAATCTCTCATCATTATAAAAACATAATTACAAAATGATCCAATGCAATGCAGTGGTATTTTAAAGTGTGATTAGAAAAAAATGTTAAAGGGAAATAATAACCTTTAGATTTTGTTAACTCAATACTTGATGACAAGTTAATCTTTGAATATCATGGATAATATCATCTCATTGACATATTTATATATATGGCTATATTGAATATTCAGTTACATGGTTGTTTCTAACACATGAAATGTACATATATATGTTGTGTATCTGTCTGTATGTAAGTCAGTCCATGCTGTGAATTTTCTGTTTGGCCCTCCAGATCACCACCCATTTCCACTCTGGTCCCTGGACTGGTAGACTGACCTTTGCACTACATCAATGGGCTCTGTTGTCTGCTTGCTTCTAGGCAGGTTCAGCTAATAGAGTACATCGGTAGGATATGGGAGACAGGGACAGAGTTTGAAGAATTTATTCCCCATATCCCTCCCTAAGGTGGTCACTGTGAGAGGGAAAGGGCTGCATCCTTGACCAGACTTAGGATTAGTAAGGCCTTTGCTCTCACCAGCCACAAGAAATTGTATCACTGTGGTTTTTCCACATCCCCCTTGCATCCTTGTATATAGTCTCTTTATTAAGGTCTCTTGAAAATCCCCAATATGAGTGCCTCATCTTACCTCATGTTTTTAGGGTCTCTGGTTGATACAAATTCTTAAGAGAAATGATATAATGGACTGTATAGTTAATATTTTCATCTGCCTCCCAGATTCAACATACTCCTTCTTCTGGTCAACCTCCTGCTTCTATTGAGATTGTAAAATATGTGCTCCATTGCACATTGCCAGATTCACTGTAACAACCATCCCAGGATCATGGTGGGTCACTTGTATTCCTACTCTACCCTAAAATAAGGATAACTTCACAAGGTGAAGCTGCACTCTAAGCCAGACTAATAAGAATTCTTCACCCAGAACTTCCCAAATTGGAGGGAAAGGACTTGTCCTCTTCTTGAATGAATAACTGATAAATGTAACCTTGGGGTTCTCTGTGGCCATAACTCATCTTCTCAAATAGAGCCTTCTAAAGAATGGAGCTAAGCAGACAACTAGGAATAAGAGAAAGATGGTGCCAAGGAGCGGGCCCTGAAGTCATTGTGCCCAGTTTATTCCTTGGGCTTCTTGTTCCTGAAGCTTTCATCTATGACTGCCTTCACTGCTATATCAGCATACAGCATCTATAGTATATGCCCTTTGTTCTCTAACTAGTTGAAGATTCTGTCACATGCAACTAAAAAAAGTACTGTTGAAGTAATGGTAAAAAGTGTAAACTGGTATGTTTGTAATATTTAAACCCCGGTTGTTCTGAAGAATTCAGTGGTGCTGGCAAGAAATGCACTAGAAAAATCTTGACCCTCATAGTCACCATAATCAGAAAGCCTCCACTGGAATTCAGTTTTTCATTTTTCTTTTTTGAGACCGTCTCATTCAGTCTTCCAGGCTGGAGTGCAGTGGTGTGATCTCAGATCACTGCAGCCTTCACCTCCTGGGTTCAAGCAATTCTCTTGCCTTAGCCTCTCAAGTAGCTGGGATTACAGGTGGCTGCCACCATGCCCAGCTAATTTTTTTTGTATTTTTAGTAGAGACGGTGTTTTACCATGTTGGCCAGGCTGGTCTTGAACTCCCAACCTCAGATGATCGCCCATCTCTGCCTCCCAAAGTGCTGGGATTACAGGCATGAGCCACCATGCCTGGCTGGAATTCAATTTTTCTTAGGACATATTTTGGACAAATTTGTAGTCCAAATTATTTCCTGGAGGGAATAATGACTGGATTGGGAAAGGGAGGATGGCAGCATGGTGGACAGAGAGGAGAGCTTCCATTTCTTCTTCTTTTTTTTTTTTTTGAGATGGCGTTTTACTCTTTCTGCCCAGTCTGGAGTACAATGGCAGATCTCAGCTCACTGCAACCGCCACCTCCCAGGTTCAAGCGATTCTCCTGCCTCAACCTCCTTAGTAGCTGGGATTACAGGCATGTGCCACCATGCCTGGCTAATTTTGTATTTTTATTAGAAATGGGGTTTATCCACGTTGGTCAAGCTGGTTTTGAACTCCCAACCTTAGGTGATCCGCCTGCCTTGGCCTCCCAAAGTGCTGAGATTACAGGTGTGAGCCCCCACGCCCAGCCTCATTTCTTCTTATTTTTAAAGTACAAGTATGGTTAGGTGTTTTGGTTTCATTATTTGTTGTGGAATTTTACTTATTTATTCATTTTGGTTGAAGACAGCCTGAATGAAGTGTAGGTAGAATAATAGAGGAAAATGTATTCTTCCAGCTAGGTGCGGCTGCTCACACCTGTAATTTCAGCACTTTGGGAGGCTGAGGTGGGCAGATCACTTGAATCCAGGAATTTAAGACCAGCCTGGGCAACATGGTGAAATTCCGTAAAAAATACAAATATTAGCTGGGCATGGTGGCGTGCACCTGTGGCCCCAGCTACTTGGGGAGCTGAGGTAGAAGCAACACTTGAGCCCGGGAGGTCAAGGCTGCAGTGAGCCGTGTTTTCACCACTACACTCCAGCCTGGGTGACAAAGTGAGACCCTGTCTCCAAAACAAAACAAAAAAAAAGGGAAAAAAATGTATTCTTCCTAAACAGAATAGCTTCCCTCCATAGGTGTGACATTGTGTGGATTCAATAAAGCACAAACACAGCACAAAAGGCAAATGAGATTATACTTCATTAGAATAATTTGCATATGCATTAATAATACATGTCACCTGCTTCTCTGGCTGCAGCATTGTGAGACTAACAAAACCTTTGAAAAGATAGGAAATAGTCCATAAATATTAATAATAGTTTACCTTCCCACAATTAAACATAGGAAGCCAACACAATTCACCATTTTTTGTTATACTTATCGAAGCACGTCTTTCCATTAATATTCTAAATTTAGTTTTAGAGCAATTATATTTTTACTGGTGAAGTAGTTTTTCTGAGGTATTTGGGACACTAGAAAAAGAAATCCAAAATTAATATAATCCCAGCCCTTTGGGAGTCCGACACAGGTGGATCACGTGAGCCTAGGAGTTCAAGAGCAGTCTGGGCAACATGGTGAAACCCCATGTCTGCAAAGCACACAAAAATTAGACAGGCATGGTGGTGCGCGTCTGTAGTCCCAGCTACTCAGGTGGGGGAATCACGTGAGTCCAGGAGGTTGAGGCTGCAGCGAGCCGTGTTAGCACCACTGCACTCCACATTCCAGACTGGGCGACAAAGTGAGACCCTGTCTCCAAAAAAAAAAAAGAATCCATAAGATTAACAATGAGCATCATTAAAACACTATTATAATGGAAAAGATCAAGAAATAAACACAAAGGAGACATTCAAATCCAAGTTGTCTTCAATCTACAAACTTTTATTTACATATTTTTTCTTCTTTTTTTGAGATAGGGTGGAGTGCAGTGGTGCAATCACGGCTCACTGCAGCCTCTACTTCCTGAACTCGGGATCATCCCACCTCAGATTCCTGAGTGGCTCTGACTGCAGGCACACGCCATGATGCCCAGCTAAATTTTGTATTTCTTTTATAGTAGGGGGCTTTGCCATATTGCCCTGGCTGGTCTCGAACTCCCTGGGCTCAAGTGATCCACCCATCTTGGCTACTAAAGTACTGGGACTACGGGGTGAGCTACTGATGCCTGGCTCAAATTGCTATTTTTTACTTTCAAAACAGATATTTGTAAATTCACCTGGAACTTAGAAGAAAATATTCCTAGGGAAACAATGCTAAAAATGGTAATGAGGTTCCTAGCAGGCCTTGCAAGTTACTAACCCCCAGGCAGCTGAACCAAAGAACTCCAGCTCACTGCTGTTCCTGTGGGAAAGCAGTGAAGTCCCAACCTGCAACCCAGGACCTGGAATATCTCCCTGTTTTCTGACATCACCATTCCCCACAACTCCACAGCTTGAGACATGCGAGTGGAATCCTCCAGTCTCTTCTACTGAGCCAACAGGAAAAAACAATTCCTTCCCTCATGGTGACAAAAGAAAAAAAAATTCTCAGGTACAAATGTTAGCAGGAAGGAGGCATGACTCATCTATCAAGGATGTTCAGACTTTAGTTTTCAGGGCTTGCGAAGGGCCCAAGTCCAGATACTTGCTTCATTTTCTTTCATAATGAATTTCTCATTGCTGCCCTGTGTTTGCTTTTGTTTAAAAGAAATTACTGTGTTGCTTTTTTATTCTGAGAGATGGCAGGTGTTTTGAATTTTTATTTTTCTTGTGAATAAATGGTAGAATCTATAAATCCAAGGCTCCTCCTGTTCTTTCTCTGCCCTTTGTTCTCAAGGGGAACCTCACTCTGGACAACTTTACCTGGGATTCCAGAAACCACACAGAGGTTCTACCAGCCACCCTAGAGGATTCTCTGAAGGCATCAACTAAATACAATCTCCTCTATGTTATTCTAATAACAACCACAGCCAAAAGTAACTCTGAGAACCATTTTTTAAATGTTAAGCCTCAAAAGATTCTCCCCTCCCTCCAAAAACATTAACATGCAAAAGAGTTAGCAGTCATTAATAACTTTTTTGCTGCGAAATTATTGGCTAATTATAACAATTACTACATTCTTAGCCTATCAGACCATGCTTTGATCATCCAGAGACAAAGATGTTTCTTGGAACCAATCCATGGGGCAACAAACAGAATCTGTTTTGATTGTTCTTTCTGAAAATCATGTTGCCAATCGTGCTCATCCTCATTGCTGACCACTGAGGCCTGGCACAGATCCAGAACAAATGGTTCCAGCATGCTATCAAGCTTCCTTAGAGGATGAGTCCTCGCCTGGCAACTTTCCCTCCAAAACATTCATAAAACCAAATAAGTGCCACATAATTGTATATTCTCTGACACAAAGTTTTCACTCATATCTTTCAGAATCCTGAAAATTCTGCGTATACGGGTCTGCACACATGTAAGTGATAAAAAGCATGTCTCCATTTCATAGCACTCTTCCCTAATAAGATTACATTACGAATTGCCATACTGAGGACAATCTAATAAGATTTCTGTGTAAAGAAGGTAAGAAATACCTATAAAGTTCGAAAAATATTCCCCTTATCTACCACTCAGTTGATATTAATAATTTAAGGCTCTTCCAAACCATATGTGTATCTTTACATTTGAAAATGTAGGCCGGGCGCGGTGGCTCAAGCCTGTAATCCCAGCACTTTGGGAGGCCGAGGCGGGTGGATCACAAGGTCAAGAGATTGAGACCAGGCTGGGCACGGTGGCTCAAGCCTGTAATCCCAGCACTTTGGGAGGCCAAGGCGGGTGGATCATGAGGTCGAGAGATCAAGACCATCCTGGTCAACATGGTGAAACCCCGTCTCTACTAAAAATACAAAAAATTAGCTGGGCATGGTGGCGCTTGCCTGTAATCCCAGCTACTCAGGAGGCTGAGGCAGGAGAATTGCTTGAACCCAGGAGGCGGAGGTTATGGTGAGCCGAGATTGCGCCATTGCACTCCAGCCTGGGTAACAAGAGCGAAACTCCGTCTCAAAAAAAAAAAAGAGATTGAGACCATCCTGGTCAATGTGGTGAAACCCCGTCTCTACTAAAAATACAAAAATTAGCTGGGCATGGTGGCGTGTGCCTGTAATCCCAGCTACTCAGGAAGCTGAGGCAGGAGAATTGCCTGAACCCAGGAGACGGAGGTTGCGGTGAGCCGAAATCGTGCCATTGCACTCCAGCCTGGGTAGCAAGAGCGAAACTCCGTCTCAAAAAATAAAAAGAAAAGAAAATGTCTAGGCATCACCCATCACCACTCAGAAATGTTTAGTTTATATAGGTCAAAGCTTAGTGAACTATTAAAGCCATAAAAGCTTACAGTGGAGTTGTAAAGATTATATTAGTCAATATGATGGACCCTTAAAAATTCACTTTAAAACATACATGCAATCACTTGCCAGTGTATATATTACGTTTGAATCAATTAAATGGTTGATGACTGTTGATGTTTATTATGGCGAAATATTTTCTGACTTCACTGTATTCACTAAATGTACTTGTCATTATGTTGTGGTTTTAAACAATTTGATGGGACAAAATATTGCAGATTTTTATCTCATGATTTTTTCTGTTACAGTTTTGGCACATTCTGTTTGAAGGGAATGGTAATTCAAGTTAGGGGCAGAGTGTAATAAGAACCATCTGTCCTTTTCCCCATCTGAGTCCTTCTGTCATGATTAATTGTTAAAACAACAACAAAAAAAGTGTACCACCTCCTTGCTTGTACTTTGCGAGAGGTTACTAGTCATTCCCTTCTTTTACAATAATGTGCTTAAAATATTACATGCTTAGTTCGCTGTGGCACTGAATATGCAATCTTTGCTATTAGGATACCAAAGCCTTCCAGTAGACTTAGAGAGACAGGTGGAAACCATTCTTGTTAATGTCAGAGTCTAACAAATGGAGAGAATATTTAAATGGTTAGTCAAGAATGCTCCACTTTGTATTAAACACCCTAGATGTTTGCTTCGTGAGGAATCAAAAAGAACTGGGGAAAAGAAATATGTATCATGTACAAATGAGTTTCTAAAGGGTATGAGAAAAACTCTAATATTGCATCAAGTTATATTTATGTTTAACAGAAAATAAGTACCAGCCTGGGCAGTAAAGGGAGACCCTGTATCTACAAAAGATTTTTTTTCTTAAATTACCCAGGTGCGGTGGCATATGCCTGTGGTCCCAACTATTTGGGAAGCTGGGGTAGGAGGATTGCTTGAGCCTGGGAAGGTTGAGGCTGCAGTGAGCCGTGATCATGCCCCACTGCATTCCAGCCTGGGTGTCAGAGTGAGACCCTGTCTCTAAAAAGAAAAAAAAAAGAAAAAAGAAAACAAGTTAAAAACCTAAATGCACACTTCCTAAAGACTTTTAGCGTTACTTAACTTCAGAAGCATTTTTAAGAGAAAGTGAAAAGGACCTGAAGTAGGATTTAATTGTTTGTTGCTTGTTTGTTTGTTTTTGAGACAGAGTCTCACTCTGTCACCTAGGCTGGAGTGCAGTGGCTTAATCTTGGCTCACTGCAACCTTTGCCTCCCAGGTTCAAAAGATTCTCCTGCCTCAGCCTCCTGAGTAGCTGGGACCACAGGTGCCCACCACCATGCCGATGAATTTTTGTATTTTTTTAGTAGAGATGGGGTTTCATCACGTTGGTCAGGCTGGTCTCGACCTCCTGACCTTGTGATCCACCCACCTCAGCCTCCCAAAGTGCTGGAATTATAGGCATGAGCCTCAGCACCCAGCCTAATGCCTAATTGTTTCTTAGAAGAAAATAAATTCTAGAAGGGACCAACGTAAGAGGTAATCTAGGAGATGAAAGATGTGCTCAAAGATGTTGCATTATTAGCCCTAAAGAGGTAGCTCTCAAAAGGATCTACTTTAATTCAAGTGGAAGATTCACCAAGTTAGACTACAATTCTAATTATCATTCCTTTGTAAGTAATGTCTTTTTGGTTTCTTCTCCATCCCAATTTATCTTTTCTATGTTCCATTTCTTCCTTTCTCCAAGTTATGAGTAGTTTTGTCAGTTTTAGCTCATTAAGTCTCACTTCTGCTCTTTAAATTTTCTATTTATATTTAATTTCAATTACTTTTGTTTTTCATTTATAGAAGTTCTGTTTGATTGGCCAGGCGTGGTGGCTCATGCATGTAATCCCAGCACTTTGGGAGGCTGAGTCGGGTGGATCACCTGTGGTCAGGAGGTCAAGACCAGCCTGACCAATGTGATGAAACCCCATCTCTACTAAAAAAATACAAAAATTAGCTGGCATGGTGGAGGATGCCTATAATCCCAGCTACTCGGGAGGCTGAGGCAGGAGAATCTGTTGAACCCAGGAGGCAGAGGTTGCAGTGAGCCGAGATGGCACCATTGCACTCCAGCCTGGGTGACAGAGCAAGACTCCATCTAAAAAAAAAAAAAAAGTTATATTTAATTATTTCTTTCAAACCTATACGTTGTTGTTGTTTTAATAAGTTCTTCATTGTGTTCTCATGCTTTAGAGTCTTTCTATGCCCTTAATCACATTTATGTTTATTTTATACTTCCTATCTAGTCATTCTATTATCTGAATGTCTTAGGAATCCATTCCTCCTATGTCTGCTGGCTCCCAGGCATGCTGAACTGCTTTCTTGTATGCTTTATATTCAGAAATGTGAAAGACCAATTTTTATTGGGATCAGTTTTTCCGACTTAAGGGTTCCTGGCCTATGAAGATAGTATAAATCAACAAACCACCACCTGCTTTTATAAAAGTTCTATTGATACACAAACATGCCCATTTGTTTACACATTGCCTACAGCACCTTTCACTCTACAAAGGCAGGGCTAAATAGCTGCAATAGAGCCTACATGTTCAAAGCTGATAATACTGATTTTCTGACGCTTTACAGAAAATGTTTGGCAACCCCAGCTATAAATTCAAATCCTAAGCCAGATAAGAGCTGATATAAGGTTACGAATTCCAAGGGAGATGATTTTCTTCCAGAAAGGGTCCAAACTGACCAGTTTCTGTGTTGACTGAAAGTGTTAGTGAGAAGAGTTGAGATATATAAAATTCAACCCTTCAAGATTATATATATACACACGCACACATATGTATGTAATCTCATACATACATAGTATATATGTAATACATATATACATACATATATGTATACACACACATATATACATTCTACACATTCATTCAGTGCATAGCTTTTTGAAGGCTCTAAATTTATGGAGAGGTGTTGGTTTTAGCTCTCTATTTTACATGAGCCCAGGACCCACAGTCTCATAATCTGAGGACATTGAAATCCACATCTCTAGATCTTTTTTTTTTTTTTTTTTTTTTTGAGACGGAGTTTCGCTCTTGTTACCCAGGCTGGAGTGCAATGGCGCAATCTTGGCTCACCACAACCTCCGCCTCCTGGGTTCAGGCAATTCTCCTGCCTCAGCCTCCTGAGTAGCTGGGATTACAGGCACGCCCCACCATGCCCAGCTAATTTTTTGTATTTTTAATTGAGACGGGGTTTCACCATGTTGACCAGGATGGTCTCGATCTCTTGACCTCGTGATCCGCCCACCTCGGCCTCCCAAAGTGCTGGGATTACAGGCTTGAGCCACTGCGCCCGGCCACATCTCTAGATCTAACAAAGCATGTTTCACTGTGGCACCAGCACATCTTGCAAAGGATTGCAGCACCCAGAACTCCTGTACTCACCACTCTTCATTTTTGTCCCCTGCTGATATCGCTTAAAAATCAGATATGCTTTAGTTATTTTTCCAGCATTCATAGTGTTTTACGGCAAAATGTTTCTCAAGTTATGTAATATGTCATATTTCTGGGAATTGAAAGTTGTGTAAAAGGTAAGCGGAATCTTGGAGAACTGCAAAATTTTGCCAGAACAATTTTAGAATTTTGAATTAGATAATATCTGTTGAATTATAAACGTGGAAGCTATTTAGGAAAATTGAGAAAGAAGTGAACAATGAGGGAAGTAAAGATGCATACATAACCACAAATGATTGGAATGATTGGCAGCCACATAGCAGAGAGGACTCTGATGTCAGACATGTCTCAATTTGAATCCTAGCTATGTGACCCTTGGAAAAGTTACTTAACTTCTCATAACCTTAACTTTCATATTGATAAAATGGGGATAATAGGTCTGACATGTAGCAAAATCTCAATGACTGTTGGAATCAATGTGAGTGTATTACAATGTGTTAAGATTGTTACTCACTCTCCAGATTACTTCTCTCTTACTTTGAAGGAAGGAAGAACTGTATATATGTGGCATAAACAGCTAATATTTCTCTCTGATTTTAGTCATTGTCATTGTTTCCATGGCAACTACCTTATTCTGAGAAGATGGACTTAGGAATTCCTCCCACCTCAGCCTCCCAAGTAGATGGGACCACAGATGCATGCCACCACACCTGGCTCATTTTTGTATTTTTTTATAGAGAGGGGGTTTTGCCATGCTGCCCATGCTGGTCTCAAATTCCTAAGCTCAAGTGATTCGCCTGCCTCAGCCTCCCAAAGTGCTGGGATTTCAGGCGTGAGCCACCATCCCCAGCCAAGAAAAACAGTTTTTAAAGAATTGCATAAATGAATAAATATTTGAAAAGTTTAAATTTTATTTAATATGCAAGGCTGATGACAAGATACTCTTCCTTATGGTATGAAACTTAATTTATGGTGAACTTTTCTAGATATGTAGGACATTTACTTAGAAGGTGGAGAATAGATTCTAACCCTTCCTTCTCTTCCTTCAAAATAGGATGCTGCCATTAGGCCTCATCATCAGATACTCAAAAGCAGCTATGAGTTCTAAAAGAAAATCTGAATAGAGAGGAACTAGCAAGTCATCTTTGCTCAGGGGTCTTCCAAAATAAAAGTGCAAAGTTATGTGAGTTTATGTGAACGGGTATAATGTGATATTCTCTAAAAGGTCCCCTGACAAAATACATCTTTCCCATCACCATTCTGCCCAGGAATGTGGAATTCTGTTTGCAAATAACTGCATGCATTATTAATGCAAAGCTATAGAACCAAATAGAAAACCCAATGTTGGGTTACATTAATGTGATTTGAGAGCTAATCAATGCTCTTCCTTTTATTCCCTCAATACACATGTGTGTTCTTTCTGTATGTGGAACTTGATTTTAAAAATCTATACAACTTCACAGGTGAAAGACTGACAGTAGTCTCAGTGAAATTAGACTAAGATCTTTCAAAGAAAACAATTTAAAAACATACATATGCATATATATATATACAGTTTGCATATATACAAGTATTATATATATATATAACAATGTAGTTTTAATAAAATTTGGGGTATTTGATATTTTTCAGACATTAAAATAGTAGAATTTGAGAGAGAAAACTATATACATTGTAAGTGTTCGGGGAAAAGTTAACATGAAAGCCAGTGATGTTTTTTCAAGCAATCCTCTTGTTGACCATTTTTGAGTAAGAGGAAGAACACTAATCATCTGCATTTCTTTCAAACAAGAAACAGTGAAGGATTCCAAGAATATGACTGAAATCAGAAATGTGATTTTACTTAGTAATTCTTTTCTAGCCTATGTGGCTTATTTTTCACATTAAAATGGAAGGTGTTGGCTAGTTTGAAGGTAATGAGTTATGTCAATTGATTGTTCATAATCAAATTCCTTGTTCGACCCTTTTTCCTCTTTTCACTACTGCACCTGACTAGTCTTAAAAAATAATATTAATAAATAAAATAAAATGGAAGATGTAGAAGAAACGGAGACATTTATTTTGTTTGGTTTTGAGATGGAGTCTCGTCCTGTCACCCAGGCTGGAGTGCAGTGGCGCCATTTCAGCTCATGGCAACCTCCACCTCCTGGGTTCAAGTGACTCTCCTACTTCAGCCTCCTGAGTAGCTGTGATTACAGACTTGAGCCACCGCCCAGCCAAGACTTTTGTTTTGAACATTAAAATGAGCATTGAAACAGAGCAGCAATGAAGCTACTAATAAGTTGTATTTCTTTTTTTTTTTTTTTTTTTTTGAGACTGAGCCTTGCTCTGTCGCCCAGGCTGGAGTGCAATGGCTAACTCTTGGCTCACGGCAACCTCCCCTCCCGGGTTCAAGCAATTCTCCTGCCTTAGCCTCACAAGTAGGTGGGATTATAGGTGCACATTACCAAGCCCAGCTAATTTTTGTATTTTTAGTAGAGACGGGGTTTCACCATGTCGGTCAGGCTAGTCACGAACTCCTGACCTCGTGATCCGCCCGCCTTGGCTTCCCAAAGTGCTGGGATTTTAAAATCTATACAACTTCACAGGTGAAAGACAGACAGTAGTCTCAATGAAATTAGACTAAGACCTTTTAAAGAAAACAATTTAAAAACATATATATGCATATATATACAGTGAGCCACCGGGCGTGAGCCACCGCGCGTGAGCCACCGCACCCGGCCTGTAAGTTGTATTTCTTTCCCTATACATGTCCTTTTTAGAAAGATTTTAGAAACAATTCTTTTGAAGTGTCTAAAATTTTCCTCATACGTTTTTCTGGTTCCATGTGATCCTTTTACCCTTTTAAATATGAAGAATGCAAATGCATAAGCCACTGAATATCAGTCACTCCATTCTAACCATTGCTCAAACCAATTTTGTTGATTTGAAAAATATTCACTGCTCATCTTGCTATTCATTATTTATTCATCAACTCATTAATAATATATAGTGATAAATTACAAATATCAAAGTTAACACGCTTTGGGCCGTCTTTTGATATTATCCCTGTAAGTACTTAAATAAACAAATAACAACTAAAGCTTTAGGAATGAACTTTCAACAAAAAGAGCCAAGGAAAGTACCAGTCTCTTATTTATTTATTTATTTATTTTTATAGAGACAGGGTTTCACCATGTTGGCCAGGCTGGTTTTGAGGTTCTGACCTCAGGTGATCCACCTGCCTTGGCCTCCTAAAGTGCTGGGATTACAGGCATGAGCCACCACGCTCAGCCTATTTTTATTTTTTACTGATTTTTTTGAGATAGGATTTCACTCTGTCACCCAGTCTGGAGTGCAGTGGCACCATTTCAGCTCACTGCAACCTCTGCTTCCCGGGTTTAAGTGGTCCTTCTGCCTCAGCCTCCCAAGTAGCTGGGACCACAGGCATGTTCCACCCCATCTAGCTAATTTTTGTAGAGAAGTCATCCATGTTGGCCAAGCTGGTCTCGAAGTACTGAGCTCAAGTGATCCTCCTGTCTTGGTCTCCCGAAGTGTTAGGACTACAGACATGAGCCACCATGCCTGGGCTAAGATAATCTTATTTTTTAGAACATGGTGAGCTAAATAATGACTCAGTGGAGCTTTTATTAATTGTGTAAGCCTCTCCTATTTTTGCTTTAGTATCTTCTCTTTTGTTGGTCTTAAAATGAAAGCTTTGAAACGTTGTGTTGTGAAGCCACCCTAACATTTTTGTGAGGTTGAATCTTTGGGAAGTTGAGTCATAAATAGAACTAAACTTACATCAAATGATAATGTCTTGATACAGTCTTATAAACTTTTTTGAGATACAGACCATTTAAAAATGCAATCAGTCTCCTGCTGGGCTCATGACTATTTTCCCAGCACTTTGGAAGGCCGAGGTGGATGGATCCATTGAGCCCAGGAGTTTGAGACCAGCCTGAGCAACAAGGCAAAACCCTGTCTCCAACAACAACAACAAAAAAAACAAAAAAAGTTAGCCAGGCATGGTGGTGCATGCCTGTAGTCTCAACTACTTGGCTGGGTGGGAGGATTGCTTGAGCCTGGAAGGCAGAGGTTGTAGTGAGTCGAGATGGCACCACTGCACTCCAGCCAAATGTTTGACAGGAAATCACAAGCAGCTTTCAAGACTAGTCAAGAGTCAGGTAAGGTGATAAAGAGTTGAGAAACCTCACTTTACACGGTAAAGAGTAAAAAGAAAGAGTGAATGAAATGTGGGGAAACCTTGGGTTTTGGAACTAGGCACCATCACCTGAGTTCAAGTTTCAGTTAATCTTCCTGAGAGTCAATTATCTTACCTAAAAAGGGGGCATAGTTAAATCTTTTACGTTTATGTAAATACACATTCCATCATGATGGCTAGCATATGATAGGTGTTTTAAAATAGGGGCTCATAGTAGGAATAAAAGAAAAATATTAATGCAATTAACATAAAAACTAAAGCCAGTGATCTTAGTTTCAAATCTATGTAACCCTTGCTTTCTAGGCAGCCTGGCAGGGGATAATCAAGAGGTAGCTACTATAAAAATAATGAAGATAGTCTCTGTTAACATTTTAGCTGCTTACAGTGGAATCGGGGATGAGACATCCCCTCCTTCTAACCTCTGGCAGGATCCAGTGGTGGTCCTGTCTCTTTTTGGCAGTGAGTTAAGTTCCACAGAGGTCCAGCTCTCCTTGCACACACTTGGCATTTGTGTAGTCACTCATTGCTCCTGCAAACAAGCGTTGTGCTGTCCCCACTGCTGCTGGTTTCTCTGGTCACTGCCAACCTCTATACCAGCACTGTGATGACTGCTGGTTGCTCACTCCTTCACTCAGTACTGCCAAGCTCTCTCCATCAGGGGAAAGACATCTGCAATTTTCCCAGAGGGAAGCCTTCAGTTTCCACAGTGTTCCTGCTGTTTCAGCTCTCTTTTTTTTTTTTTTTTTTTTTTTTTAATTTGAGACAGAGTCTCTCTCTGTCACCCAGGCTGGAGTGTAGAGGTACAATTTTGGCTTACTGCAACCTCTGCCACCCAGGTCCAAGCGATTCTCGTGCCTCAGCCTCTTGAGTAGCTGGGACTACAGGCGTACGCCACCACGCCCAACTAATAGTTTTTTTGTATTTCTGGGTTTTTGTCATGTTGGCCAGGCTGTTCTTGAACTCTTGACCTCAGGTGATCCGCCCGCCTCCGCCGCCCAAAGTGCTGGAATTACAGGTGTGAGCCACCATGCCAGGCCCAGCTCTATCTTTTAAGTGTTCACTTCTCTTACAAATCATTTTGGCTCAAAGGATTAATGGAGGAGCCCGTACCTGCCCACCATGAACCATGTCCCAGGATACAGTGAAGGGCCAACAGCGTCCCTGGTCTCAAGGTGAGGCAAGTGCAAGTATTTTCTGAAAGGTGGGCTGAGGACTCATTGGGCCTCAAGGTTATAAGGAGACAGAGGAGAAAAATACAGGACTGAGGCTGGCTTTCACAGCTGAGGGTGTGTGAGGTGAGGGTGATGAGATTTTTCCAGCAGAGGCCAAACCTCAGGGTTCCAGGTTTTTTTCTGCTGTTTTCTGGCTGTATTCCTCTCCCTACAATTTCTTTGCCATAGTCAGTATTCAGCTATGTTACATACACTTCTTTTTTTTTTTTTTTTTTTTTTTTTTTTTGAGACAGAGTCTTACTCTGTTGCCCAGGCTAGAGTGCAGTGGTACAATCTTAGCTCATTGAAGCCTTGACCTCCTGAACTCAGGTGATCCTCCCACCTCAGCCTCCCAAGTAGCTGGAACTATAGGTGCGTGCAACCACACCCAGCTAATTTTTACATTTTTTTCTAAAGATGGGATTTTGCCATGTTGCCTGGGCTGGTCTTGAAGTCCTGGGCTCAAGCGATCTGCCTGCCTTGACCTCCCAAAGTGCTGGCACTACCGGCATGAGCCATGGCACCCAGCCTATGCTATGTATACTTAATACTACTATGAATGGGAATTTAGAAGTAGAATTTACATAAGGTTAAGCTATCTCACAAATAGGGTTTATGGCCTTTAGCTTGCTTTGTACAGGATTAAACACCAGGCTGACACTGTGATCTCCATCTCTCTGGTCACCCCAAAGCCCCTCAGATTTTTAAGGGTTAACCATACCTCCATCCCCCCACAACTATCAGATAATGCTTTATCTTCCTAGAGTACACCATCCTTACTATCCCATGTTCAGGCCCCCATTGTTACTAACACTCTTCCAGCGTCTGGGAGAAGAAACATTTTTCTTGTGTAGTCACCAGCTCTAAACATGAGACTTTCTGGCTCCACTGACAGTAGATCACATCTTCCTTAGCAGCCAGGTCCAGGGCTGCCACTCTAGGCTGAGCTCCACTTCAGTTCCTGATGTTGGCAGCAAGTACAATGACCCCATTTGGAACTTAGTATTAACTCTCTTTATTGGACTGGCTGGGAAGCAGTGCCCACCTCCCCACTAGGCCTCTGAATCCGCGTCCCTCTTTGTCCAATCCTGGTAATTGAACTCCTCACTAAAGTTCTCATTTCTGGAGTCAGTTTTCTTATCTGTCCCAGCCGGTAAAATTGGAAATCTGTCTTGGTTCCTATTCTGGAAACCTCAGAATATATTAGAATCCTACTGGAAATTCACATGGCTTACCCAATGGCTCGTGCTCTGCAAACAACAGTCAGGCCTGCAGGAGTCCTGGAAACCCTGTCTAGGGTAAGACTCACTGTTCCATGTCCTGGCGGTCCGGTGGGACTTCTGTGGCTTTGCATTAGAGCTGCATATGCCTCCACATGACTGGAAAACACTCTTGGCCGGACGCTGTGGCTCGCGCCTGTAATCCCAGCACTTTGAGAGGCCAAGGTGGGCAGATCACAAGGTGAAGAGATCGAGACTATCCTGGCCAACATGGTGAAACCCCGTCTCTTTTAAAAATACAAAAATTAGCCAAGTGTGGTGGTGCACACCTGTAATCCCAGCTACTTGGGAGGCTGAGGCAGGAGAATCACTTGAACCCAGGAGGCGGAGGTTGCAGTGAGCCAAGATCACGCCACTGCACTCCAACCCAACCACAGAGAGACTCTGTCTCAAACAAACAAAAACACTCTTGTGCTTGGTCCCTGTGCTCTCTCTCATCCCAAAGAATCGTGAGGTCAGCCCCTAGAGGCAAGCACAGTCCCCTGAATATCCACATCCCTTTCATGAGGAAGGACAGCAGGCTCCAGGCCCCTGCCTCATCTTTTAGGAGTCAGCCTGCCATATCTCATCAATTAATCCTTTGATGTTCTTCCCTTCCTGTTCAGACATTATCGCCCTTTCAATACCCCAGGGATCTCTTCACAAAACTCATCTGCATTTTAAAATTTACTCAGCCTGGGTGTGGTAGCTCACACCTGTAATCCTAGCACTTTGGTAGGCTAAGGCTGGTAGATCCCTTGAGCTCAGGATTTTGAGATCAGCCTGGGCAAAATAGCAAGACCCTGTCTTACAAAAAATTAAAAAATTATCTGGGTTTGGTGACACACACCTGTAATTCAGCTACTCGGGAGGCTGAGGCCATAGGACAGCTTGAGCCCAGGAGATGGAGCCTGCAGTGAGACACGTTTGTGCCATTGCACTCCAGCCTGGGTGACAGCGAGACTCTGTCTCAAAAAGTAAATGAATAAATTAAATAAAATAAACTCTACCCACTTCTACAGTATATTAAAAATATTTGACCCCCCATATTCTATCACTCTGAGATTCACATTCATATTTTAGGATACAGAACCTTAGAAAATTTGCTCTCTGGGGTCTGGGACAAAAAATAGACTTCAACCCCTAGCCTCGTATAGAGTCCTATGGCACAGGGAAATGTCACCTCATATTATCTTTGCAGCTCCTGTGGATCTAACCACCAGCATGCTTCAACTTGTGCTATTGTCTTTTCTGTTTTTGTTCATTTTAGTAAGCTGTCCTATGATATATGTCTACATTCCTGCTGCACACTTTAGAATTTAAGCTCTCATGGATTGTGTCTATGTTCAAGGTGAATTATTTTGTAAAGTACCTATCATAATGACATTTGCATTTTAACTACTGTATTTTCATTATAATAATTATTCTAAAATTAAAGTGGGAAGGCAAATTAAAGTTATTATATGCCATTTGTGGATCAGTATTTTCCTTTCGTAAAACTGTAAAGATAATGGGTATATAAGTGCTTTGCAAAATATCTTTGTTATTATTATTACAGTTATTCCTGTATTATTACATTTTCATAAATGTGCCAGTTAAAATAAATAAGATATCTTGTTCTTAATATTGTAATTATGCTTTTTTTTTTTTTTTTTTTTGAGACAGAGTTTCACTTTTGTTACCCAGGCTGGAGTGCAATGGCGTGATCTTGGCTCACCGCAACCTCTGCCTCCTGGGTTCAGGCAATTCTCCTGCCTCAGCCTCCTGAGTAGCTGGGATTACAGGCACACGCCACCATGCCCAGCTAATTTTTTGCACCTTCAGTAGAGACGGGGTTTCACCATGTTGACCAGGATGGTCTCAATCTCTTGACCTCGTGATCCACCCGCCTCGGCCTCCCAAAGTGCTGGGATTACAGGCTTGAGCCACCGTGCCCGGCCAATTATGCTTTTAAATAGAAGTAAGCCACTTTTATCCATGCTTCCATTATTTCTTTAGTAGCTGTTTATGTTCTTTCTTTTCCTATAATAGCTGAGAATTTCTAGACTGATAGTCATGGAACCATACGCCTTTTAAAGGAGACTTCAGAGCTCCTATCTATTTCTTTGCCTTTAGGCAGAGTTGCCCTTAAACCTATTCAGACAGATGAAGATGTACGCAATTGAAAAAATATAATGTGAATGTTTTCCCGATTATAAAAATGACGTACATTTTTTAAAAGAAGTCCCATATCTTCCCTTCATTCAATGTCAAATACTTCTGGCTTAACAATATAAACACTCAATGATCAAGGGCAAAACAAAACAATATATAACCAAAAACTATTTCTTTTGCTAGTACTTGGCATAAAAATTGCCCATTGCAATTTAATATTACTGTTCTTTGTGATGGATTTTCTGTCCCCTTTCACTCTAGTTGGCTTCTGCCTGCAGACATGACATTTAGAAAATAACACTGTTAAAAAATGTTCAGAACAACATTAACAAGAATTTTAAAGAAAAAAAATAAGCCCAGCAAATACAATTGCTATTTCCCAGCCTAGTGCAGTGGCTCATGTCTGAGAATCTCAGCATTTAGGAGACCTAAATGGGTAGATCACTTTAGCCCAGGTGTTCAAGACCAGCCTGGGCAACATGGTGAAAGCTCGTCTCTCTACAAAAAAATACAAAAATTAGCCAGGCATAGTGGCATGCAGCTCTGGTCTCAGCTACTTGGGAAGCTGAGGTGGGAGGATTGATTGAGCCTGGGAGGTCGAGGTTGCAGTGAGCCAAGATCTCACCATTGTACTCCAGCTATAGAGACCCTGTCTCAAACAAACAAACAAACAATTTACAATTGCCATTTTTTACTTTACTATCCTGTAGTTACTAATACATGTGCTGATTTTAAAAATTATAATAATATACTCAATTTTTTTATATATTACATTATAAATATTTCTATATTCTGACATGCTGCTGCTGTCTTTCACCTTAATACATTTATAATATTTTATTTGCTGAATATTACTTATGGTTTATATTCTATTATTATTAATGAGGCAATAAGCATGTTTATTCACACCGTTTCTGCAATTGAAATGTCTCTTTATCAAAATTTTCAAAAATGAACATTTTCAAGACTCGATCTATGGTTTCAAATTACTTTTCCAAGTGATTCTTCTGATTTCTCTACCATCAGCCACGCATGAGTGCTCTAGCACTGTATGTTTCCGTGATTTTAATTTGTACTAAATTTGGAATAGGTGTCTTTGATGTAATTAATCTTTTGGGAACCAAATGGAGAAAAATGTACTGTAGCTGCTGCACACATTAGATTATAAAAAACTCAGATTAATTTCAGACTATTAGACAATGATCTAAAGTCTCATATCAGATGATCAGTTACCAGATATAGTAAAAGGGCAGTCACGAAATGAGAGCTACTGTTCCTTGCCTGCTAACTGTCCCATCTGGCCCCCTTGCTTTAGAGGCCCTTTGATAAAAACTGAATGTATGTATTTTTAAATTGACAATGTGCATTTCGAAAAAACTGAACATTTTAATGACATTTCTCTCTTTTCTGATTTAATTGTATATCTCTCTTGCTGAAAAAAGCTTCACTGGCTCCCATTGTCCATAGATAAATTCCAAATCCTAAATCCTGGGTCTAAGGCAATAGAAAAAATACACAGAATGGCAGTACCCCGACAGAGGGATAAGGTGGGCAATCAATCAGGGGACCTGTGTTCAAGTCCCATCACTGTGCTAATCTTTAACCTTTCAGTTTGTTTATCTGTGCAATGAGAAGAATAGTATCTATTTTACAAAGCTGTTTAGAAGATCACATGAAAATTCATTTGAAGAAGCTCAGCACAGAATGAACGTCCTCCTTCATGTGAATTCCTTTCTTTCTTTCCTCCTTAGTCTGGGCTCAGCCTTTGTTACTCCAGCCCATGGATCCCCACCCCACTTGTTGCTTTTCTTTTTCTGTACCTCTGCTCATTCTATTTTCTCTATCAAATTCTCGTTCTTCACATCTTCAAAATCTCGTGGAAGATCTACATAGGAAGCCTTTTCAGCTTGATCTCTCCTACTAAAACAAACTTCTCATGCACTACCACCGCCTTTTAGCATTTATCATAATTTGCTGCCTGCAAGAGCCATGCCCTTTGGAACTGAGGTCCATGCCTGATGTTCTTTGTATCCCTATGGCACTCTGACATAATACCTGGCACAAAATAAGCAACTGTTTATCATTGTTTTACTTAATTCTATCTTATACTTCATGCTTTTTTCTATTGCTCTCCCTCCTCTTCTTGCACTGACATTCCACACTGAACACATCCACCATGAACAGTAGAGGTGGAAGATTGTGAACTTCCCCTACCCTCCAAACAGGCATACAAAAATTTGAATAAGTAAATGACATGATACTTTTAAGGAAAGCGGGGAAGAGAACAAGTCTGTCAAAGAAACAGTGTTTGCATGACTAAATCTGTCTGTTTTGGGATGTAAGCCAAAGTCAGGGGTCCAAGACTATTTCCATTCTATTGCATTCCGTCTATTATTTATATAGTGCATATTGCTGTAGTCTCTAAGCACTTTCAAATGAAATACAACATACCTTTGGGAGCGAAAAAGGAAATGAGGAACGGCGAGGAGGGGAGGTGTTGGAACTTTGGTTATCATTTCGAGCATGGTAAGGTCTGAAGCCGAGACAAGTGGCTCCTCCTCTGTCTGACACAGGTGTGAATAACATATTGCTCAATATCTGTGGCATACATTTACATTGTGATTTGAAAGCCAAGCTTTACAGTAAAAGCTTTCTTTATCCTTTGCTTTAAAAACACACAATACTCAAGGGAGAAGGACTCCCTACTTCCCTAGTATCCACCCTGAAATTCAAAATCCGATCAGAACATAATTGCTACCAATGTTCACGACATCAACCTCACTCTTCATGTTTTTGTTTTTCACTTTTTCTATTTATTTATTTATTTTTGAGACAGTGTCTTACTCTGTCACCCAGGCTGGAGTGCAGTGGCATGATCTTGTCTCATTGCAGCCTCAACTTCCTGGGCTCAAGTGATCCTCCTGCCTCAGTTCCTCAAGTAGCTGGGACTACAGGGGCACACCACCATGTCCAGCTAATTTTCGTATTAATGTTATTGTTATTCTTTTTTTGAGAGGCGGGGTTTTGCCCCATTGCCCAGGCTGGTCTCAAACTCCTGAACTCAAGTGATCTGCCTGCTTTGCCTCAGCCTTCCAAAGTGCTGGGAATAGAACGGTGAGCCACTGCACCCAGCCTGTTTTTCATTTTCTTAAAGTTCTTATGCCAACAGGGACTACAAATGCTAAAAGCTTCTGCATGCTGAGTTTTACTCATATGGTTCACTTTCCCATGACATCTGTAAATTCTTAACATACAGAGGAAAAGAAAAGAGTCAGGTGGTGTCCTTGAACACTTAGAGAGCACCTTGTGTCTCTCCAGGCAGCGCCACAGATTCATAGATGGTAGAGGTTAAACACATGCTTTTCCTCTCACTGAATTCTTCAGATAGTTCCTTATAACCTGCTCTTACTAAGGAGGTCTAAGGAAGACCTGAGATCTCTCCAGAAATAGAAAAGTATCCAAACGCTTTGACATCAGACTCCAATATTTCTGATAGCTTTAAAGGACGTTTTTAGGACAGGCAGGGGGCCTTGATAAGGCTTTATACTTGTAAGTCATGCAGACTTCCCTGCAGAAGCTTCAGACAGGGGGAGTAAGTTAAATACAGCTGCTTCAGCCTAGGGTGCTCAATATTGTCTTTAATGATTAAAAATGCTGACTCCAGTGGGAGCAGAGCACATGCTGCAGAGATTATTATGGTTTGAAGCATTTTCTATGTGAGTGGCAGGGGCAGGGTGGGAGGAGTTGGGGAGGAAGACCATGAAAGATGTCAGTGGATTGAGCAGCTTAGCTGGTAAAGGACAGAGGCCGGTGGGAGAAGGTCTGGGAAGGGCATGGCTGCTGTCCTCTGGAGCAAAGTTTTAAAATCTGAAGTCTCGGCTGGACACAGTGGCTTATACCTGTAATCTCAGCATTTTGGGAAGACGGATCATGAGGTCAGAAGTTCGAGACCAGCCTGGCCAACACTGTGAAACGCTGTCTCTACTAAAAATAGAAAAATTAGCTGGGCGTGGTGGTACATGCATGTAATCCTACCTACTCAGGAGGCTGAGGCAGGAGACTCACTAGAACCTAAGAGGCAGAGGTTCCAGTGAGCCAAGACCGTGCCATTGCATTCCCGCCTGGGCAACAGAGTGAGACGCCCATCTCAAAACAAAACGAAACAAAAAACAAAACTGAAGTCTCAAGTTGTTTTCCATTCTGTATGTAGCACCCACCGTCCAGTGAAGAATGTTAAAGACAGTGGCTTTCTGCTAGCAGTGCGCTGAGAGATAGGAGGGAAGCACGTGTCTGTGCTCTGAAGGGAAGTGGACTAGAGAGAGGTGTGAGCATGAGAGGCAACTGAGGAAAAGGCTCGCAGTTGGTGGGGAGTGAGAGGGGACAGTGGCAGCCAAAAGGGGCCTGTGGAACTTGTCAATGTGATCCCTGGCTTCTCAGAAATCCTAGGAGTTAGGGTTACATTTCCTGCATCTGTGCAAGACGGAGGAAGAGAGATCGTTATGATAGGATTTTTAAGGAAAGACTTGAGCTGGAATAATGATAAACTAATTGGAATTTAAAAATTGCCAAAATAGTCTGGGAAAGGTGGTTCACTCCTGTAATCCCAGCACTTTGGGAGGCCAAAGCGGGAGGTTCACCTGAGGACAGGAGTTCAAGAACAGTCTGGGCAGCATAGTGAGATCCTGTCTCTACAAAAATTTAAAAAATTAACCAGGTGTGGTGGCATGCACCTGTAGTTCCCGCTATTCAGAGGCTGAGGAGTGAGGCAGGAAGACTGCTCGAGTCCAGGAGTTCGGAGACTGCAGTGAGCCGTGATGGCACCACTGTACTCCAGCCTGGGCAACAGAACAAGACTCCATCCCTTAATAAAAGAATTGCTGAAATATGGATTTCTTTCTTGTCTTTTCTCTCTCTCTCTCTCTGTCTTTTTTTTGAGACGAAGTCTCACTCTGTTGACAGGCTGAAGTGCAGTGGTGTGATCTGGGCTCACTGCAACCTCCACCTCCCAGGTTCATGCAATTCTCCTACCTCAGTCTCCCAAGTAGCTGGGACTACAGGCGCACACCACCATGGCCCAGCTAATTTTTTTGTATTTTAGTAGAGACAAGGTTTCACCATGTTACCCAGGCTGGTCGTGAACTCCTGGGCTCAGGCAATCCGCCTACCTCTGCCTCCCAAAGTGCTGGGATTACAGGCTTGAGCCACTGCCCTGGCTAGTTTTGTTTTTTTTTTTTTTTCTTTTTTGACAGGTCTCGCTGTGTTGCCCAGGCAGGTCTATTCCTGGACTCAAGCAATCCTCCCACCTCAGCCTCTCAAAGTGCTGAGATTACAGGTATGAACCACTGTAGTCAGGCTTGGATTTGTTTCTAATTGAAGGAAAGAAAGAAAAAAGGAGGTAAGAAAAGAGAGGCAAGAAGAAGGGAGAGAAGGAGGAAGGAAGGTAAATCTCTGCCAACCTTATTCCTGTGCCATCCATGGATGGATTCAGTCGGCTTAGAATGGATCCTGGAGAGTGGATTAGTAAGGTTCATATCTCCCAGGAATGACTTTAAATGATGGGGCAGTGGAAGGGAACTCAGAAATGAAACACATTGAGTTTTCAGGAACCACCAAAGGATCCTGGGAGAGACCTAAAATAGGAAGGCGTGGGCTAGGGAAACCCAAGAATGTGAGTGTGGGGTTCATGGCTAGGGCCCCCACCGGCCCACAGCCATCCTTGTATTCTCCTAGGTGTTATTTTGCATTCGTAACTCAATATATTACCGATCCATTTATGCTTGTATTTTAAAAGAGTGAGCATCGTGTAGATACTATTTAACACGAAAGAATGAACCAAGAAAAGCTAGGGGCCATGCAATTTGGTATGTACTCGATGCTGTCACTCAAATAACATTTTAAAAAACAGTCTTGAGTTAATCCCGTGAGGATAGATAGCAGCATCACTACTCCATCTACAGAAGAGAAGATGGAGGCTCAGGGGAGCCAAGTTCTGACAGCAAAACTTCTCACCATTTCAGTCGGCTTTACCGTGTGCAACTGGCTAGTTGCAGAATTTGTGGCATCTAAGCAGATAAATCTTTTATCGTGTGCAGGGGTATGTTGGTTGTTTTGTTTGTGTGTTTTGTTTTTGTTTCTGTTTTCCAGGGTCTACTTCACCCATGGAGCATGGAACATGCTGCTGTAGCTGATTGTCACTATGCAGGAATGTAGGTCCAGGTCCAGGTCTTCCAATTTTCTAAGAGAATCCAGACATTTCTGTTTGCACACAAGGTCTGATATTTTGATGATGTTGGTTCATCTAGAACAAAAAATCAAAACATTGTGCAAACTAGGTTCACTGGCCGTCAGTGTGAGATGTCTGCTTTAGCTCTGTGTACTTGGCCTGGAGACCTCGTCTCTTCCGTCTACTTCCCTCCATCTGAAGCATTTGCACTTTTGGCGGGGGGAGGGGGGGTGGCGGGGCGGGGATGGGGGGGAATCTTGCAAATGAAAGATGGCAAGGGAAACTTGTTTTGTTTTTTGTTTTTGTTTTTTTTTTTAGCATCTAGAATTTTGGTGAGCTTGAGAGTAGGTAGCTGGAGGGCGTGGGGGCAGGGGAAGGAAGAGCAAGGAAGGAGGGGTAGACGCCATGTACATACAGGAGCTGCCTGCGAAGGAGAGGCAATGAAAGCAGAGGAGCTGACAGCACTCTTAGTAAATATTAAACAGTAATGAAACAGGGAATAACAGGCCACAAAGAACCTGCGATAAGAATGCCAGTCGTTTACTGTATTTCAGCATGCAGCTGGGTACCAGAGCTTAACACGTCTTCTGACATTGCAGTTTTACTATGCTAGGAGCAAAAACCTGAGTAATAAATAAAGAGCAAATGTTTTTGCTATTAAAGAAATAAATGAATGGTAGAATGAGAATGACAAAAGAATAAAAGAAAGAAATTCTATTTCCATTGTTCTAAATAGATGTTGCATGTCATGACAGATAAGAGTTCATTAATTAGCAGCAAGAGATTTTGGAAATAGCCATAGTATAAACGGTCTCTGCTTTGCATTTGGTAATGAAAGTGCTTTGAATGTGACGCTTTAGTAATTCAGACACAATATTTCTTAGTTCCTATTGTGTACGAAGTACCAGGCACTGTGGAGAGAGGCATGGGAAACGGTGGATGTAATCCTTTCTTCTGAGCAGTTTACAGTCTAAGTGGTGTTAGATTTTCAAGAAGGACGAAGCTCCCGCCAAAAGCCCATGTCAAATTTTAAACAATTTCAAGCAATAAAAAAGCTATGTGTTAGATACCTTCTCCAGAAAACATATCACTTTGCATTCATCTGAACATAATTCAAACCACATTTGCTAAAACTCCGGTTACTCTTTTATACTGCCACTTTGCTTTTATGCTTCTGTAAGAAAATGCAAAGAGCAGCACTTTTTGGAAACATCTTTTAGTTTTTTTATAATTTTTTTTTAAAGAGATGAGTTCTTGCTCTGTCACCCGATCTAGCATGCTGTGGTATAATCGTAATTCACTGAAGCCTTGAACTCCTGGGCTCAAGTGATCCACTCACCTCAGCCTCCTGAGTAGCTGTGACTACAGGCATACACCATGGCTAATTTTTTATGTTTTGTAGAGATGGGGTTTAGTCATGTTACCTAGGCTGGTCTCGAAATCCTGGGGTGCAAACAGTCCTCCTGCCTCAGCCTCATGAAGTACTGGGGTTACAGGTGTGAGCTGTCATGTCTGGCTATATTTAAAATTTTAAATAATAAAATGCTATTTATATTTATCTAATCTTAAGGCTCTCTGAGTCTGGCCTGTTACTGGATATGGTGATCCTTACTCCTAACCCATCCCCCTTTCTTCCCCCTCCCTTCTTTTTATATTATACTCATACTACAATGAATTTCAGACATAGTTATTAAAAATGTTACTACACCTCTTTTCCCATTCTTTTCCCTTTCAATACCACAGGCCTATGCTCAAGGTAGGGAGTCACACCTGTCCACTTCTCAAGCCTGACAGTAGTTATCAGGAAGCACATTTCAAAAATAATAGAACAGTGGCAGTACCACCCAGTGAGAAGAATAAATTTCAAATGCTGTCAAAATAAAGGCTGGTTTGATTAATGCCAGCATTCACTTTATTTTCATGGCTTCCCCTGCAGGGCCAAAAAGAGCAGCCAGGGCCAGAGAATATGTGTTGACATTAAAAGACACCTTTTAGCAATGCACATTTTTAAAAGTAACATCTAAGTTACTTGACATGTTATTCAGAGATTGCCTTATATCTATCAAAAAGTGTTAAGGCTCATTTCCTACCAAGATATCTCCAATGCCAATTTTTTTTCTCTCTTTTCTGTGACAGCTACAATATCAGTGATGTAATGCAGTATATATTTGGACTCTCTATGACATCTGTGGAAGTCAAATCCTATTTTCCAGCCAGACACAAAAATCATATAGCTTTTAACTCATTTTTAAGTGGATTCTAACCTTGTATGAAAAATTGAGAACAGGTCATCAATATTCTTAAAGAATCATAAACGCTCAGAACATTCTAAAGAGTAGGTACCTTCAAGAAAAGTTGATGGGACATCCTAAGCTACAATCAAACAAGTGACTGTATTTAAAATTATTTGGTTTGGCCAGGCGCAGTGGCTCACACCTGTAATTCCAGCACTTTGGGAGGCCGAGGCAGGCGGATCACGAGGTCAAGAGATCGAGATCATCCTGGCCAACATGGTGAAACCCCATCTCTACTAAAAATACAAAACTTAGCTAGGCGTGGTGTCGTTCGCCTGTAGTCCCAGCTACTTGGGAGGCTGAGGCAGGAGAATTGCTTGAACCCAGGAGGTGTAGGTTGCAGTGAGCCAAGAGCGCACCAAGAGCGCACCACTGTACTCTAGCCTGGCGCCTGGCGATAGAGACTCTGTCTCAAAAAAAAAAAAAAAAAAATCACTTGGTTTGCCAAAATAGCTAGAAGAGAGGCTTTGAAATGTTTCCAAGCAAAAACAAGTGTTTGAGGTGATGGATATCCTAAATATACTGATTTGATCATTACATGTTATCTGTGTATATCAAAAGAAGTACCCCATAAATATATACCAGTATTATGTATCAATAAAAATGTTTTAAAAAATCACTTGGTTTGCATTCTATCCCTTAATCTTTGTGAATCTTGATATCATCCGTATGTTTCAGACTACTTTCTTACATCTTCTCAACCATTTTCAAAGCTATTGTGGTGCTTTTAGGAAACCAATAAAACAGTTCTTAGACTTGTGTGCAGTGAAAGAACAGAAAAATATGAGAGTTTAATTGGTCCAGCTGGAACTTCTTGTTTATTTACATAAAAATAATAAGCTAATCTGTGTCGAAGGTAAAATCCATTGAAATGTCACAAACTGATGTTGCTTTATCTTTCTCAACAGTGTTTCCTTAGAAATCTCTATCATCTTTTTGTCAGTTTACAATAGTCAGAAAATTCTTTCATTTATTTCTGTGAAAAGCAGTAATTGATAATATTTAATAAATATAAGTGTATCCAACATAACCTGAACATTTGACATCTGTATCTTAAGTCATTCGAATTACATTATGTCAACTAAAAGCCTATGTTTTATACTCTGATTTTTAAAAATATTTTAACTTCATATCATTTAGTAAATTGTCTCAGGTTTTAAAAAATAATAATTATTAAGCCTAGGGTGGTGTCACATATCTGTAATGCCAGCTAACTCTGGAGGCTGAGGCAGGAGGATCACTTGAGCCTAGGAGTTAGAGTCCAACCTGAACAACATAAGGACACCCTCAAAAAAAAAAAAGTGGAAGGAGGGAATAAAAAAATATTGGTTATCATTGTAAACAACTTTCTTAGACAATATCATCATAAGCAAACTGATAGGCATTTTCAGTTCTGGATCCTTGTGTGTATTGAATGTGTAAGGAAAAACCCTGTGAAGCTTCCCCTCCCCCTTTCTCGTGGCTCGGTGGCTGTAGGTTACGTCCATGTGGCTCTAAGCCAAAAGAAATGCCTATGGAAAGGCTGTTCTCAACAGAGGGCTGTCTGCCTTTTTGAAAGACGAGAAGACAAAGCCTAACACAGTGCAACTTCTTCAGAACATTTTCCAGGGAACTGAACATTTTGAATGTTGTACGTGGGAAAACATGCGCCGTGAGAGCCGCACAATGACGGCATTTCACTGTACTTGCCCTCGCCAGGCATTCCAGCGCGCCCTGCCTACAAGGCTAACAAACGGGCTTGAACAGGAGATAGCACAGGCTCAGGAAAGCTCTCCTACCCCACCCCCTTTTGTGCTTACACAAAACACTCAATTATTTCCTTCTGAAACAGAGGCCAGGTCTGTTCTCAAATACCAAGCTTTGGAAGAGGTATGATTATTTAAGCGAGTTCAGGAGGCCTAGAGAAGGGCAAAACAGTACCTTTATAGACTGCAAAACCACCGAACGCATGAACAATAATCTCTGAAGGAAGGTAAGCACATCAGCACCGGGTAAGTATCCTTGTCTCTAAAGGCTGGGAGCAGGAGCTGTTTTACTCTGCCTCTTTGTGCTTTCTCTATTATATGCTATTCTGTTACATGCTAACATACCGTGGTTCACATGTTTGAAACCCCGTCTTCTTATTCATTTAGATTTATTTCAGATTATACAGAATCTCAGGCCACTGAGGACCAGGTAGCAGGGCAGGCCATTCTCTTTGCCTTTCTTCTATTGTGCTATGAAGACCCCAGAGGCAGTGCTCTCCAAAGAACTGGGACTGAGCAACCTTACTGTCCACTACAGGCTCCAGCCTGGTTACTTTTCTGCAGAGTTTGCTTGGTACAGCACAGGAAATTCTGTTTCTCTGGGGTTTTCAGTTATCTAAGAGCATCTTGGTATTTTTCAGATTACCAAGACTCTGTGGCAATGTGACTGTGACTCAAGAGATAAAGCAGCCAAGATAGAGGATGGCTGATGGAGACTCTGTTAAGTGTGGATGATAAGCATTAGGAGATTAAAAAAAAAAAAAACTTTAATCAATCAATGGAACAAGGCAGGAATGAGAAGAATGTTTCTAAATTAAAATCTAGCATAAATTTTGCCCTTAAACTCTGAGAAAATATAAAGAATCAGAGGAAATTTTTAAAATACAAAATTAAGCAAGAAAAGTTTCTTAAATAGATTAGTATATGGTTTCAGACACAAATGAATGTCTGTATGTATGGGGTTTACCTTTTCTGTTAGGATTAAGTAACTTTTTGGAGCAAATTTATTTAGAACTTGATTATTCAGTTTGTCTATAAAAATCTACTTTAAGCTTTAAGTCCAGGCATGGTGGCTCACGCCTGTAATCCCAGAACTTTGGGAGGCCAGGGTGGGCAAATCACCTGAGGTTAGGAGCTTGAGACCAGCCTGATCAACAGAGAAACCCCGTTTGTACTAAAAATACAAAATTAGCCAGGCATGGTGACACATGCCTGTAATCCAGCTACTCAGGAGGCTGAGGCAAGAGAATTGCTTGAACCTGGGAGGCAGAAGTTGTGGTGAGCTGAGATCGTCCCATTGCCCTCTAACCTGGGCAACGAGAGTGAAACTCCATCTCAAAAATCATCATAATAATAATAAAATGAAAAGTTTTAAAATGCACAAGATAGATTTTTTAAAAAACACATATAATATTTTTAACTTTTCTAAATGCTAGGTTCCAGAGCGTAAGTGGTCTAACAGAACTGATCAAGTCATGGTCACTGAAGTGGAATGCTCTGAAAGGCCTCAGAGAATATAGGAATGAAAGAATGAGGCAACCAAAGGTCAAAGTCTGGAAAACTTCCAATCTCTATCCGCCAGCCCCACCTTATCACAACTCTATGGATAGGTCATTCTTCCAGCATGTGATGGGTTGTACAGAGTCAGTTTTGATGCTTAACAGGCTGAAGCGGCACTGTAATCACACCTGTAATCGCAGCAGTTTGGGAGGCCGAGGCAGGTGGATCACTTAAGGTCAGGAGTTCAAGGTCAGCCGGGCCAAAATGGTGAAAGCCCATCTCTTCTAAAAATAGACTAATTAGCTGGGTGTGGTAGTGTGCGCATGTAGTCTCAGCTACTTGGGAGGCTGAGGCAGGAGAATCTCTGGAACCCGGGAGGTGGAGGTTGCAGCGAGCTGAGATCATGCCACTGTACTCCAGCTTGGGCGACAGAGCAAGACTCTGTCTCAAACAAAACCAAACAATAACAAAAAAAAATGAACACCCAAACAACAAAAACAAAACTGAAAGTTCAATATTTAACATTCTTGCTCTTAAAATACTCCCAGTGCTGCTGAGGACTTCTCACTGGCTACCTGTAACCTGTATCCCTACCTCCTGGTGTTCATGCCCTTTGTAATGCCCTACTTTTCAGTGTGGGCTGGGTTTTGTGAACTTGCTTCTAGCAAACATGACGGGGCAGAGGTGATGGAATGTCACCTGTAAGATTAGGTTACAAAATAACTGTGGCTTCTGTCTCAGTTGCCTTCTCTCATTTTCTCCCTCTGAAGGAAGCCAGCTACCACTTCCCTGCCCTTTTTTTTTTTTTTTTTTTTTTTTTTTTGAGACAGGGTCTTACTCTATCATGCAGGCTGGAGTGCAGTGGTGCAATCACTCAAGTTGCAGCACCAATTTCTTGAGTTCAAGTGATCATCCTGCCCCAGCCTCCCAAATAGCTGGGACTGCAGCCCACACACCATGATGCCTGGCTAACTTTTGTATTTTTTGTAGACAGGGTTTCACCATGTTGCCCAGGCTGGTCTCAAACTTCTGAGCTCAAGTGATCTGCCTGCCTCAGCCTTTCAAAGTGCTGGGATTCCAGGCAGGAGTCACCGTGCCTGGCATCAGCTGCCATGTTTTGAGCTGCTCTATGCAGAGGCACACAGTGCACTCCAATACCCCTCCAAGGAACCAAATTCTGCCAATAACCATGTGAGTGAGCCTGGAATCAGATCCTCTCTCTTGAGTTTTCACATAAAACCTCAGCCTTAGCTGATGGCTTGCCTGCAATCTTATGAGAGATCTTGGACTAGAAGCACCCAGCTAAGCAGTGCCCAGATTCCTGACCCATGAAAACTGTGAAATGATAAATATTTGTTGTTTGAAGCCACTAAATTTTAGAGTAATTTGTTATGCAGCATCACATAATGAACCCCCCCATTTTTGTTCAGTTCCAGCCTTCCAACTTCTTCAGTCTGCCTTCTCTCGGCCTTTCTCCACCATAGCTATTGCCACCCACATTCCTTTTACTTCTTTTGTGCAAAAATTTAAAACTATCTCCTTTAGGTGGCTCTTTTAAGCTATGCCCTAAGGACTTCTCCTCCTTCACTTTCAACGGCCTAAAAATAATAAAGAAAAGTTTCAACCTAAGCTAAACTTTACTGCTAGCTGTTATAAGAACAATTTTTTTCAATTTAAGAAAGTGAGTAATCCAATATACATAATGTATCTACAACTTCATCATGTCAAAAATACCTTAGATTTTTTATATTTTATAAAGTTGAGATTAAACATCTTGATTAAATAATCAACTCCTTGAATAAACTTTTTATAGTAATTAGACAAATTATGTTCAAATATTTTATATTGAATATTTTTATTTTTGGCTTACATTTTATTCGGATTATTGCAACATGTTCTTGTGTGAGATGTGTCTACATATGAAACCCTCAACTTACCAGCCTTCTGGGCTCAGCTATAACTCTTTTTTTTTTTTTGAGACGAAGTCTCGCTCTGTTGCCCAGGCTGCAGTGGCATGATCTCCGCTCACTGCACCCCTGCACCTCAAGTGATTATCTTGCCTCAACTTCCCAAGTAGCTGGGATTACAGGTGCCAACCATCACACCTGGCTAATTTTTGTATTTCTAGTAGAGATGGGATTTCACTGTGTTGGCCAGGCTGGTCTCGAACTCCTGACCTCAGGTGATCAGTCCACCTTGGCCTCCCAAAGTGCTGGGATTACAGGCATGAGCCACCATGCCCAGCCAGCTCACCTATGACTTTAACACACTAAAGAAAATGCCTTGTGCCACCCTTGTCCCATTCATTACCTTGAAGAATGTTATATTGGAGGTAGCAAATAACTTAAAATTAGGCTTTTCCTCCATTGTTCTGGATGACTGGAGCACAGAGAAACTCTCACATCTTCCCCCTCCAGGGCAGTGTGTCCCTTCCCCACCTGCCCCCATTCTTCCCATACTTTTCTTGTCCATCTTGCTGTTTTTTCCCCCAGTTCCAAAGCTCCCAAGTTCATTCCCCACCACAATTTTATTTCTCCTTAATACAGAGCCTTTTGAATTGATTTTGTTTTTACTTTTGCCATCTAGGTTGTGTGATAGCAGGGAGGGGAGGGGTCTCCGCTTCCAACACAAAGGAAATCCCAGACCCATTTGTGTTTTCTTTCTCAGATACTGTCCTCCTCCTCAGCTCAAACTTCCTTGCCACTGAAAATAACAGTCTAAAAATGTATACTAGAGTTTAAATTAAATGATAAAATCTTGATAAACAAGAGAAGTCACTTTCTCATCGAAATCTTGCTGAATTTACTAAAAAAGAAACATTTTCAAAGTGGAATATTTTCTTAATCCTGGCCCAAACACTCATTTTATAAGCCAGTTTATAATCTATTTCAGGTAAATGGTAAAAGCTGTTTTTATATTATAATTATAAGACCCTCTTTGGGGATCAATATTCATATATTTTAATGTTCATTTTATGGCATGGCAAATATTAGGAGGTTATGTCTTCTCTTGCAACATCAAAAGAATGACACTGAAACTAATCCTGGATTATAGCCTGCTGTAAATTATGCACCTCAGGAAGCTGGATGAAGAGGAGACACTCAACTTCAGACATTGGTACTAAGGAGGAACTGCAGAAGGACTTTGTATTTCTAGTAGAGATAGGGTTTCACCATGTTGGTCTTCAATTCCTGATGTCAGGTGATCTGTCCACCTTGGCTTCTCACGCCTGTAATCCCATTACTTTGGGAGACCAAGGCAGGTGGGTCACTTGAGCTCAGGGGTTGGAGACCAGCCTGGGCAACATGGTAAAACTCTGTCCTTACTAAAAATACAAAAATTAGCCAGCTATGGTGGTGCATGTCTGTAATCCCAGCTACTCAGGAGGTTGAGGCTCGAGAATTGCCTGAATCCAGGAGGCGGAGTTTGCATGAGCAGAGATTGCACCACTGCACTCCAGCCTGGGCAACAGAGTGAGACTGTCTCAAAAAAAAAAAAAAAACACACACACACACACACACATACAAAAACCAAGTAAAACAAAAGTACCTAGCGAGGCCCTAGCCAGTCATCAGTGTGCTTGCTAAATAATTAAAAGAGTTGTCACCCAAAATTGTGCTGTTTTGTGGGAGCTCAAATAAACCTCCTGGGGACCCGCTTAAGAAAGCATCTCATAGCAGAAGGGACTTGTTGAGCCAAGGAGTCCAAGTCAGAATGGCTGCTCCAAGAACGGAATAGTAGCCAGAGCCCAGTGGCAGTTGAGAGATCTGGGGATCAGAGATTAGCAGAATTTCACTTTGGCCAATGGCCAATGTAGAGAAGTGCTCCACTGGCTTAGATAAAACATGTTTGAGCAGCAGCCTAGAAGAGAGTAAAGAGAGAAGCATGAGCATCTGGGACCTCCAGAGACGAGCTGGTGGACGGAGAAGAGGAGACATTTGAAAGGAGGTTGATTTTTTTATAGTTACAGGAGTGGGAAAGATATTAAACTAGGAAAGTATTAGGATTGAATGATATGGTCACCTCATTTGCACTCACAGGCTGGGAATTTGCAATAGCCTGCAGAGGGAATAGTTTCTAACTATGATCAGTTTTTCATATGGGGGAATTTCAATTATGTAAAAATAACATTTTGAAAAACATATTTGTTGAATATCAAAATTAGACTTGGGTTATTAAGACTCCAAAATAATTAGCCAGATTTGGGAATCAACATTCTGAGTCCTGGATGTACAATAGGGCAAAACTTTGACACTAAACTGTAGAACTCACCTCTTCAGTGAGTAATTCCGTGTCATAACACTATTGTGCGGATAACAAGAAAACCTTGGGGAAAGTGTTTAGCACAATGTCTGGCACATAGTAAGTGTCCAATTATATTTGTTCATTGATCAGTGAAAAAGGCTTCGCCAGAAAATTAAACTGGTGGGAGGAGAAAGACCACATAAAACACTAGAGCAATCTTCAAGGGCTTTTGATACCCACAACACCATGAAAGAGATGACAGTTTCTTTCACAAGGCAGAATAGAGAGAAAAGCATTCCGAACTGAGAGTCAGGAGTACTGGGGATTTTTGGTTGTGGTGGTGCTTCTACTTCCAATTCCCCTGGTACCTTTGGTTAACTCCTCAACTAACCTTTCCCAGTGTCAGACAGCTCATGGAAAAAATAAGAGGTTCAGTCTCAGTAATAGATAAGGTTGCTTTTAATGGTAACAACTCACACGTTTATAAGATGTGACCATTATTGTTTCTATAATACTGGGTTTAACTTACCTGTTGTTTTTTAAGTGTGTAGTATAGCAATTAGAAGATAGCAATTATAATGCTTCGTGTATTTAATTTTAAAAACCGTATGTCAGCCGGGCGCGGTGGCTCAAGCCTGTAATCCCAGCACTTTGGGAGGCCGAGGCAGGTGGATCACGAGGTCAAGAGATCGAGACCATCCTAGTCAACATGGTGAAACCCCGTCTCTACTAAAAATATAAAATATTAGCTGGGCATCGTGGCACATGCCTGTAATCCCAGCTACTCAGGAGGCTGAGGCAGGAGAATTACCTGAACCCAGGAGGCAGAGGTTGCAGTGAGCCGAGATCACGCCATTGCACTCCAGCCTGGCTGGGTAACAAGAGCGAAACTCCGTCTCAAAAAAAAAAACGAAAAACAAAACTGTGTGTCTACAGAAAAAGCCTAAATGTTGTATAATCCCCAATTAAATTAAGTACAACTGGGGGAAGTTGGGTTGATTGGCCTAGCAGGAATAGCCCCACTATACTCCCAGAGTCATCCTACCCAAATTAGAGTTAAATGGGCCAGAGGAAGACTACAGACTCTTTTGTGAGCTGGTGTTACAAATTCAAATACAAAAAGTAAAGTTATGATGGTCACTGTTTAAATTTGTGTTAATCGTCTGTGTTTTTTCAGGGAAGAATGGGGTGGGTGGCAAGGATTCAGGGCCACTGTGATGAGACCAATATTACAGCTGACATTTATTGAGTGTGTACCATGTATCAGGCACTGTGGCAAGCATTTTACATCCATTATCCCATTTGACCTATGGGTAGGCACAATGATTCTCATTTCATAGAAAAGCAACCTACCAATGTTACTCAGAAAAGTTGTTGGGATTTGAAGCCAAGTCTGTGGCTTTATTCAGTGTGTTTTCCAGATTATTTACTGAACCTAGAATACATGGAAAAGACATAAAAATATGTGGTACTAGGCTGAGTGTGGCAACTCACAAGTGTAATCCCAGCACTTAGGGAGGCTGAGGTAGGAGAATGGCTTGAGCCCAGGAGTTCAAAATCAGCCTGGGAAAGAGTGAGACATTGTTTCTACAAAATGTATAAAAATTAGCCAAGTGCAGTGGCACACACCTCTAGTCTCAGCTACTTGGAGGCTGAGGTTGGGGGAATTTCTTAAGCCCAGGAGTTTGAGGCTGTAGTGAGCTATAGTCCCACCACTGTACTTTAGCCTGGACAACAGTGAAACTCTGTCTCAAAAGAAAAAAAAGAAAAAAAAAAATATATATATATATACACACACATACACACACACACAAACACACACGTTTAAGTACCATGTATATTTAAGTACTATACACATAGTACTTAAAAGTATAAGGAAAGGTTCACTGAAACATAGTGACAAAGCTTCCCAGTTGGCAAAGTGTGCTTAGTAATAGGATATTTGAATGTTATTATGTAATTGTAGTATATTCTGACCTGTGTTCCTCTAGAGATCTATCACTGCTGTATGAAAAAAGCTTCTAGTTTGTATCTTCTGTATCATTAAAATGTATACCTTGATTATTTCGCAAACTGTTAAAACAAGATATTTTTACAGGGCCACTGCATTGGCCTCCACAGTTGTAACTGGTGAAGTAGTTATCAACTCTGAAGTAGCTATTAAATTATTGAAGCAAGACAATAGCCAAAATGAGCAGCAAACTCTGAGTTTCATTAGATGAGGCAACTATTGATTCATGAACAACAGAGATTTTCTCTAATAAAAGGCATCTGGTGGCCCATGGAAAATACTTTTAGTCTCAGCAATGAGTTCAGTCGCTGTCACAATATTTTATGACACTTTGGGCTTAATTTTAACTGCTCTATTAGCCTGTTGTGCAGTATGTACAAATCCACATCTAGTTAATGCCATCAATTTATTTATTGGCCTCAGTTTTCTTTCTTCTGTTTTTCTCTGTTATTTTGGGATGCTACCACTCACGAGTCAGCCAAACTAGAAAACTGGGGGTTGTACTTACTCTTCAGTGCACACTCCAAATGTGTATCCTCCATGCCTGGCTTAGTTCAGGCCCCATCTCCTCTTCCCTGGACCCTTCAGCAGTTACCTCCTGGGGCCCGGACTCCTCGCTTTTCTGAAGCCCATTCTCCACACAGTCAGGTGGCTTCTATTTAAATCCAATACCAACCAGTCTCTGCCCATTTAAAATCTTTCAGAGGGCCAGGTGCGGTGGCTCACGCCTGTAATTCCGGCATTTGGGGAGCCTGAGTCAAGAGGAGTGCTTGAGCCCAGAGTTCCAGACCAGTCTGGGCAACATAGTGAGACCCTCTTTCATGGAGTCCCAGCTCTTCTGGAGGCTGAGGTGGGAGGATGATCTGAGCCCAGGTCAAGGTTGTAGTGAGCTGTGATTGAGCCCCTGTGACTCAGTGAGACTCTGCCCCAAATAAATAAATAAATACCCTTAAGGGTCCTCATTGCCTACAGAGTAAAACTCTAGCCTTACCTCCCAGCTTACCCTGTTAGTCATGACTCTCCAGCAATGCGGAACTTGTATTTTTGCTGTGCACAGTGCTGCTGGCTGCTTCTCCCCTCCAGCCTTTGCTGAAGCTGTACCCTTTGCCCCAAGTGCCCTCACCACCCACCCCAACCTCCAGCTCCCTGTCCCTTGTCTGGATCCTAGCCATTCTCCACAACACAGTTCAAAACTCGCTTCCTCAAGGAAACCCTGCCTCACCACATCGTCAGCCCTCAGCTTCTGTCTGAGCTCCAGGCAAGTGATCCTCCTCTCTGTTCCCCTGACTCGAGAAATCAGGTATTTACTAAACGAATTACTACAATTATTACCCTTACTGCATTGTATTGACATTCTCTGTTTACGTGTCTCTTTAGAATGTTAGCTCCTGTGTCTCTTTAGAATGTTAGCTCATTTTTTAAAAATGTAGGATGGAACAAAGTCAACAACTTGATAGAAAAAGAGATAAAGACTAGACAATTCATAGTGTATAATGCACAGGTCCCTGACTCATGTGAAAACATGTTCAATCACACTAACAAAAACAGAGGTGTAAATTACTGTTACCATTTCTTACCTGTCATATTGAAAAAAATTAGAAAGTTTTATGACGCAGTCCGTGGGTGAGGCTGTGTAAAAATCGGCATTCTCAGGTATTGTGGGTGAGAATACAAAATGGTGTAACCATGATGGTGGCAGGGTTAGCAACACTGAGCAAAAGTACATGTGTCTTTTTTTTTTTTTGACCGAGCGATATCACTTCTAGGAATCTATCCCAAAGATGTCTGCAAAAAATCTGAGAAGATGTGTGCAGAAAACGACACTTGGTAGCAATTTTTTGTAATAGCAAAAAAATTGGAAACTGCCCAAATGACCACTAATAGTGGACTGGTTGAATAAACTGGTAAATGCATTTTGAAGCTGTACTAAAGAAGTGAGGGGGGAGAAATATCTTTGTAATGCTATGGAGTGATCTCCAGATGTATTGTTACGAGAAAAAAGCAAGGTAAAAGACACTATGTTCAGTATGTTACCATTTATTTAGGAAAGGTAAAGATATTTTATATATATATATATATATATATATATATAATTCCTCCATATATATGTTTGTTTTTGAGACAAGGTCTCACTCTGTCACCCAGGCTGCAGTGCAGCTCCCTGTAGTCTCAAATTCCTGGGTTCTCAAGTGATCCTCCCACCTAAGCCTCCCCAGTAGTGGGACCATAGGCACAGACCACTGTGTCCAGCTAATTTTTGTAGGGACGGGGTCTTGCATGTTGCCCAGGCTAATTTCAGACTCCTGGGCTCAAGCAGTTCACCCATCTTGAACTCCCAAAGTGCTGGGATTACAGGTGTAAGCCACTGTGCCATGCCTTGTAGTTCTATTTTTAAAAATGTTTCCTGCAAGAGAAAAAGGAGGGAACAGGAAGAGGGAACAAGGGTAGAAGGTAGACTTCTCTGACTATCTTTCTATCCCTTAAGGATTTTACTTTGAAACTATGTAAATATGTTACTTGAGAAATAAAATTTTAAATTTCTAAAATGTGAAACGGCACAAAACAAATGAACCTAAATATATCTCGAATTAGTAGAATAATTTTGTGAAGAAGAACTATCTGGTTCTTCTCTCGTATTTTCCCTTCCCTCCAGCCTTTGCCATCAGAATGTTTGACCCTAAGCCTGCAACAGATTAAAGTTTCTAACAGTCTCCAAGGCGAAGCAGAAGCCCACATTTCCCATGAAGGGTTAATGGGACGTCTTCCAACAAAAACCGAGATCTCCTTTCTTTTTTCTTCTTCCTTTTTGAGACAAAGTCTTGCTCTGTCACCCAGGCTGGAGTGCAATGGCGCCATCTCAGCTCACTACAAACTCTTCCTCCTGTGTTCAAGTGATTCTCCTGCCTCAGCCTCCTGAGTAGCTGGGATTACAGGTGCACACCACCACACCCAGCTAATTTTTGTATTTTAGTAGAGACGGGGTTTCACCATGTTGGCCAGACTGATCTCGAACTCCTGACTTCATGATCTGCCCACCTCGGCCTCCCAAAGTGCTGGGATTACATGCGTGAGCCACTGTGCCTAGCCGATCTCATTTGTTTTCTGCCTCGTTTACCAAATAATTATTTTCTTCATTTAGGTTCCTTCTTCCTTTCTCTTCTCAGCATCTTTAAAAACACAAGTGACATGTGCAGGCTTCTCTCTTCTAGGAATATCCAAAGTTGGGTACCTTGGAAAATGGTAGTTCCAAATACACAAATAGGAACTTTTCAAAGAAAGATACTTTCAGCTAGAGATAGAGAGCCCTTGACTATAGGAACCAGAATTAATTAACCATAGAAAAAGTAGGAAAGCTTCTGAAACTGTAGTGGGCCAGCAGGGAGGTAAAAAGAGTGCAATGCAGGTCAGGACCAAAGAAAATGACAGCAAAGATCAGTAACACAACAGTGAATGATGATTCTAGCTGCCCACACTGGGGAAATATATTCAGTTTCTGGCTAGAAGGGTTGAGTGATTAAAATGAGAAGCACTCTTGTATAATACATTTGTGCATATGTGTTTACGCTGTCTAGTTATCTCAGGTCAGGTTCTCTTGAAGTTGGGGGCAAGGTGGTAATTTGGGTTCAATACCTGTGAAAGGAAAGGAGAGGAAGCAGGATTGAACAGAGGAAGAAGAAGAACTATGATAAGGGCTCAACACAGCTTTTACCAACCTGATGACAAATGACTGGTCTTTATACTAATCACCTGACAGGCTGTCCTGGAAAAGGCTTGACCTCAGGCGGAGGAGGCAGCTCTCTGCAGCTAAAGCAGACACTGAAAGTGCTGACAGCTGGACGCTGTCTGCTGACAGTCCTTCCTCAAGCTGGGCTACAAGCCCTTCTTTGAAAGGGAACCTACCTGGGTAGCACATCTCTTTGCCTACCATAAGCCTACTGTAACCCTTTCCAGAGTTAATATAGTGTTTTGCTTTTAATTATCAATATATAAAAGGTATTACATTTACAGTAGAGAACTCCATATATTTAGTGTTGAATACAAATTTACTATTAGAATTTATCTTCAACAGATTATCAGATGGTCAATATATTTCTGTGCAAGCTAGGATTACTGTTCATTCATTTATTCATCCCACAAACATCTATTAACTATTTATTGCATACCAGTCTCTGGAAATTGAAATATAAATAAGTATGCTTTCATTATAAACTCCTAGAAGTCAGAGTCTAGTGGGGAGGTCGATAAAATAGACAAATAATTAATGTGATGAGTTAAAAAGATAGGTCTAAACACAGTGCTATAGAGGTTAAAGGGACATGAAGAAGAAAGTACTTAGCTGTGCCTGCAAACATACTCCTAGAAGAGCAGATGTGAGATGGGCTGTCAGAGAATAAGAAATATTTGCATAGCAACATTACAGGAAGAGCAAATTGTATGTGTAAAGGCTCAGAACAATGAAAAAGCATTACACAGATTGAGAACCGCAAATAAATTGACATGACCCAAGGACAAGCAGTGTTTAAGGAGGGATTGAAATATGAAACTGAAAATATATCTATACCCAATTATCTCATTCATTTATGTTATTTTTTTAACTGTATTTTATCTTACCAGTGTTTGTCAAATATATTTAACCATGGTTTGTGGGGGCTTTTTGTTTGTTTTTTGCTACAACACATTTCTGCAAGACATTCTTTGTGAAATGTTGGAAGACAGTGTTGATTGAGCCTGCCAGGTTATCTCAGACATAAGCACATACTGGATCTAGTACCTGAACAAGTGTGTTCTAACTTGATATTGACAAATAAGGAAAAGTTACTACTGGATGCAAGTTCTGGGAAGGCTATAGCAGTATCTCTATGCCCTTGGAGATTGGAACGCAGAACTCTGCTAAGAGGAACATCCTATCTCCCTGTCACAAAGAGTCCTTAGCAACCACCTGGTTCAGGTCACAGGCAGGGAGAGGAAGGACTGCAGAGTGTTTTGTTCTTTCTATGCAGCTTAACTGATTTGAAGAAGCTGAAGAAGAAAGTCAAGTAGCACAGTTAAGACTTCAGCCATGGCATCTGTATTGTACCAAAAGCCAATATCTACTACTGTGGGAAAACAAATGATTTTTACAGGTAAATAGTTTTTGTGTATGCTTTCACAAGGAGATCTAAACTTACTTTTTCTCTCACATATATGATTATATATAATGGACATAACAATGAAATGATCACTTTTTTTAAAAAAATCTGTTTGTTTTTTTGTTTTGAGACGGAGTCTCACTCTGTTGCCCAGGTTGAAGTGCAATGGTATGATCTCAGCTCGCTGCAACATCCTCCTCCCGTGTACAAGAGATTCTCCAGTCTCAGCCTCCCTAGTAGCTGGGATTATAGTCACCCACCATCATGCCCAGCTAATTTTTGCATTTTTGTAGAGATGGGGGTTTCAATATGTTGGCTAGGCTGGTCTTGAACTCCTGACCTCAGGTAATCTGCCCACTTTGGCCTCCGAAAGTGCTGGGATTACAGGCGTGAGCCATGTACCTGGCCCACCTATGTTTAATTTACATGATACTGCTATCTCATTATGCCCTCTCAGTCTGATCATCGGTATCTTGTCGCCGTAAGCATGTCTTTAACACACCAGTTGTCACTGTATTTGAGGTAACTTTCACAAAGGAGTATTTTTATTAGCATAGCTTTTATGGTTTGTGCAAGAGAAACTTCTTCAATATAATAAAAAACATACTTTTCATCAAATTTTTATTACTGATTTAAATTTCTCAACATTATAAATGACATATTTGATTGATAAAAATTTGAGCAAAATATGCATTAAACCTAGTTAAGTTATTAGTTTGTGTTTTGTTCCTTCAACTTTAAATATTTTGGACAGTGTGTGCCAAATTATAATAAAATCTAAAAATAGAATATGACTACTTGTGATAAGTCTATAAGACATAAACTAAACTTGATCTTATTTTCTTTTTTTCCAATTTATTAATTTATTGAGACAGAGTCTTGCTTGTTGCCCAGGCTGGGGTGCAGTGGCATGATCTTGGCTCTTTGCACCCTCCACCTTCCAGGTTCAAGTGATTTTCCTGCCTTAGCCTCCTGAGTAGCTCAGACTATAGGCAGGTGTCACCATGCCTGGTTATTTATTTATTTATTTATTTGTATGTTTAGTAGAGATGGCATTTCTCCATGTTGACCAGGCTGATCTCAAACTCCTGACCTCAAGTGATCTACCTACCTTGACCTCCCAAAGTGTTGGGATTGCAGGGGTGAGCCACCGTGCCTGGCCTTTTTTCCCCCCCAGATTGTGAGCATATTTTACAATGTTACAGAAAAATAATCAAATGCATTATTTATGGTGGGCATTTATGATTTGTGTTGCTCATCATCCATCTCATTCACTCCCTTTCTTGTGACTCACCCATCTTTGGGAAAACCATCTCTTTCCTCACTCTTACCCCTTTTTTACTCCTGTGACAAGAACTTTGTCAACTAGAATGCACTGCTTATCTGCGATTCTTTTGCCTTTATTCTTACAAACTCCATTCATTTCCAAAGTTAATTAGGCCCACACATTTTCTCTCTAGCCTCTTCGGTAAGGTGGTTTTATGCACTTGTAATATAGTTAGATTTCTTGTCACAGTCTGAATTCCTTCCTGAAATCCCATGATCTCCTAAATAATTTTTTTTAAAATTTGCATTCATTAAGGTTTGCTCTTTATGCTATAAAGCATATGGGGGTCTTGACAAATTCATAAGACCATGCATTCACCATTAGAGTACCATACAGAATAGTTTCAACACTTGAAAAATCCCCTGGGCTTCACCTGTTCATTCTCCCCTTCTCTCTTTCTCCCTAGCTTCTGGCAACCACTGATCTTTTCACTGTCCTACAGTTTTGCCTTTTCCTGAATGTCATAAAGCTGGAGTTATACAGTATGTAGTCTTTTCAGATTGGCTTCTTTGCCTTATCAATATCAATAAAGGTTTCTCCATATTATTTCATGATTTGATAGCTTATTTCTTTCTTTTTTTTCTTTCTTTCTTTTTTTTTTTGAGATGGATTTTCGCTCTTGTTACCCAGGCTGGAGTACAATGGCGTGATCTCGGCTCACTGCAACCTCCGCCTCCTGGGTTCAGGCAATTCTCCTGCCTCAGCCTCCAAAGTAGCTGGGATTACAGGCATGCACCGCCATGCCCAGCTAATTTTTTGTATTTTTAGTAGAGACGGGGTTTCACCATGTTGACCAGGATGGTCTTGATCTCTTGACCTCGTGATCCACCTGCCTCGGCCTCCCAAAGTGCTGGGATTACAGGCGTGAGTCACTGCACTCGGCCTGATAGCTTATTTCTTTATATCACTGAATAATATTTCAAAGTGTAGATGTGTCACATTTTTTTCATTCATTCACCTATTGAAAGACATCTTGGTGGCTTCCAATTTTTGGCCATTGTGAGAAATGCTTCTATATACATTTAAGTGCAGGCTTTTGCATGGATATGTTTTCAAATGTATTTGAGAAATGCCTAGGACAGTAATTGCTGGATCCTATGTTAAGCCAATCTGTCTTCTAAACTAGCTATACTATTTAATAAAAATTTCCATCAGTGATGAATCAGAGTCTCTGTTGCTTCGTGTTGTTGTCAGCCTTTGGTATTGTCTGTTTGTTTACTTTTTGCAATTCTATGTAGTTGTATCATAGTTTGTTTTAGTTCATAATTTCCTAATCACCAAAGATGTTAAGTATCTTTTCATATACTTACTTGCCATCTGTATATATTTGTTAGTGAAGTATCTGTTTATATTTGCCTATTTTATAATTTTTTTTTCTTACTGTTGAGTTTTAAGAGAGAGTGTGTGTGTATTTTAGAGACAAGATCTCACTATGTTGCCCAGGCTGGTATCAAATTCCTGAGCTCAAGCAATCCTCTCACCTCAGCCTTCCAAATTGCTGGGATTACAGGCATGAACCACTGCACCCAGCCCAAGTTTTGTATATATTTTGGATACAAATGTTTTATAAGTGTTTCATGAAAAAATTTTCTTACAGTCTATCACTTGTCTTTTTATTCTTTTAACAAAGTCTTTCACAGAGAAGAAACTTTTAGTTTTAATAAAATACAACTAAACATGTTTTTTCTTTTATGGTTTTTACTTTTGATACTACATTTTAGAACTGATCACCAAAAAACAAGGTCACTTAGATTTTTATCCTGTGTTTTCTTTTAGACATTTTACAACGTTATGTTTTCATTTAGGTCTATAATCCATTCTGGAGAGATTTTTGTGCCTTTTAAACTTTTAATTTTAATCAGCCAATAAATTTCCTCTTTTCCTTAGCCAGTTTGGGTTGGGTTTTCTGTCATTTGGGACTGTGCAAGAGTCTTAATACTTAAAATTTCTTATAACTGATGCCAGTGTATCTGCTTAGTTTTATGTATTTACATAGTTCAAATTCTTGTCACCTTTGATGGATATCTGTCTGTCATTATATTGACATATAATACTTAGCTTCATAGCCTCCTGTATTTTATAATTTCTCAATCTTCACTGTTACAAATTTATGTGAATACTTTGCATAAATTATTTTTCTTGTTCTCTTATCTTGTGGTATATTTGTAGAGAACAGAATTAGCAGGTGAAAGATACAAGCAGATGTATAACTTATTAATGCCACAAGTTTTAGAGGATTGTGTATACTATGAACAATGTATATGTATTTAAAGCCCATCAAATTATTTTTTTTTCAGACAGTCTCCCTCTGTTGCCCAGGCTGGAGTGAAGTGGCATGATCTCAGCTCACTGCAATCTCTCCTGGTAGGGTTCAAGTGAGTCTCATGCCTCAGCCTCCCGAGTAGCTGGAATTACAGGGGCACATCTCCATGCCCAGCTAATTTTTCACATTTTTAGTAGAGTTGGGATTTCACCATGTTGGCCAGGCTGATCTTGAACTCCTGACCTCAAGTGATCCATCTGCCTCGGCCTCCCAAAGTGCTGGGATTACAGGCATGAGCCACCGCAACCTACCTTGCCAATATTTTTAAAAATCATTTTTATTTACTTTTAATAAGGATATGTCAATCCGTTTTTGCCTTTGCCTTTTACAAACTTTATTGTGACTATTTTAAAACGCACACCAATGAACTCCTACTTAGATGTCACCCATATTCAACATTTATCAAAATTTTGCCACATTTGACTCACATCTCTCTTGTCTTTTTCTTGTGCAAAATATCTTAAGCCCAGATGTCATATTATTTCATTTATATATCTTATTTTTTGAGATGTGCATCTCAAAAAAAAAAAAAGAACATATTCTTACATAGCCACATTGCCCTGATTGCACCTAACAGAATTAATAACCATCCTTTGGCATCATGTAATTAACAACTCCATAATAAAGTTTTCCTGGCTGGGCTTGGTGGCTCATGCCTGTAATCCCAGCACTTTGGGAGGGCGAGGAAGGTGGATCACAAGGTCAAGAGATAGAGACCATACTGGCTGGCCAACATGCTAAAACCCCGTCTTTACTAAAAATACAAAACAGGAGAATTGCTTGAACCCAGAAGGCAGAGGTTGTAGTGAGCTGAGATTGTGCCACTGCACTCCAGCCTGGTGACAGAGTGAGACACTGTCTCAAAATAATAATAATAAAATAAATAAATACAATTTTCCTGATTGTCTCTATAATGTATTTTTACAGTTGGTTTTGAGAATAAGGATCCAACATACATTGCATTCAGCTATGTTTTCTCTTTTTGTCTCTTTTAAACTGGGCCAGTCTTCCCTTCTTTTTTTTCCCTGCCATTTATTTGTTGCAGAAACTGGATCAATTATACAGCAGAAATGTCCAACATTCTGAATTTGTCAATTGCTTCCTTCTCACATCATTTAGCTTTTCTTTTATTCTCTCTAAACTGGATTTGGCTCTAGAGACTTGATTATAAGCAAGTTGAACTCTCTAGGGATATTTGTGTCTTAGATGGTACTCCAGTCAATTCACAGAAATCAAACTTCTAAGCTGTTCAAGATTAGTAATTTTAACTCCTGTAAGGCCCATCACTTACTACCTTTCAAACCTATTAAGGCTTAGAGCTCTTTCTTTTTTTTTTTTTGAGACGGAGTTTCACTCTTGTTACCCATGCTGGAGTGCAATGGTGCAATCTCAGCTCACCGCAACCTCCGCCTCCTGGGTTCAGGCAATTCTCCTGCCTCAGCCTCCTGAGTAGCTGGGATTACAGGCACGCGCCACCATGCCCAGCTAATTTTTTGTGTTTTTAGTAGAGACGGGGTTTCACCATGTTGACCAGGATGGTCACGATCTCTTGACCTCGTGACCCACCCACCTTGGCCTCCCAAAGTGCTGGGATTACAGGCTTGAGCCACCGCGACCGGCCCTCTTTCTTTTTTTTTAAATCTGTTTTTAAATCTTGTAAAAACATTGGTTTAAGTGAAGTACTCAGGCTGGGCAAACAAAAGATTGATTTAATCTATGCAAATATTGTTTAGTTGTAATAAAAACATGAAAAATATCTTGTCCCTATTAATAATTAACGTAAGACAGTAAAATATGAGAAATAATTAAAACATTATTTTGGATGTCGATGTTAAAAAAAAAACACATAGGAGGATAAGAAAATACTGAGAAATTTTGCAGCAATCCTGAGAGTTACTGTAGAGCACTTTTAAGGGTTTCATAGGATTTTTATTGATTTCTGATTTAATTTTAAAGTGAACTTTTGGCTGAACATGGTGGCTCATGGCCTGTAATCCCAGCACCTGGGGGGCCAAGGCAGGTGGATCACTTGAGGTCAGGAGTTTGAGAACAGCATGACCAACATAATGAAGCCCCAACTCTACTAAAAATACAAAAACTTGCTGGGAATGGTGCTTACCCCTGTAATTCCAGCTACTCGAGAGGCTCAGGCATGAGAATCACGTGAACTCAGAAGGCAGAAGTTGCAATGAGCTGAGATCACACCATGGCAATGCAGCCTGGGTGACAGAGTGAGACTTCTTTTCAAATTAATTATTTAATTAATCAAATTAATTAATTAAAGTTTTGCTTTCTCTTGGCATAAGTATAACACTACTCTTTTTTTTTCTTTTGAGATAGGGTCTTACTCTGTCAACCAGGCTAGAGTGCAGTGGCACTATTATGGCTCACTGCAACCTTGACCTCCCTGGGCTCAGGTGATCCTCCTACCTCAGCCTCCCTAGTAGGTGAGACTACAGCATGTGCCATCATGCCTGGTTAATTTTTGTTTGTTTGTACAGATGGGGTTTCACCATATTGCCCAGGCTGGTCTTGAACTCCTGGGCTCAAGCAATCTGCCCACTTTGGCCTCCAAAAGTACTGGGATTACAGGTGTGAGCTACAGCACCCAGCCAACACTAATTTATTATTGATAACTACAGTTATTTTAATTTTCATTTTTAAAAATTTATATGGAGACTTCATTATTCTATGTGGTGATTCATAGTATGTATTTATCTGGTATACTTTGACTTCTTTGGTATATTTTGACTAATTTGATCACTCATTAAGTCTTATTTTTCTATCAAATTTTGATGTGTTTCCTTTTAGAATACATTTTTGATGCTAGTTTTTTATCCTATATATTTGAAATCCAATTTAACAAATTGAATGCCAATTAGATACTAAAAACTTGGCCATGAGCATTGGAGGATACGAAAATATACATGAAAAAAGTTCTCTTTTTTCTAGAAGCTTATAATCTATTGCATAACAGGAACATAATAGGGTTGGTTTGCTCAATTTAAATATCCATCACAGCATAGTGTGGCATGCAAAGGAAATACAAATCCAATTCCAAAAACCCTGAGAAATAAAGAAAAATTACCTCACATAACACTATACAAAGCTCAGCCATATGTTTTGTTTTGTTTTCCTACTCATTTCTCTTCTTTTTGAGTATCATAGTTACAGCATAAGTTACTTCCTGCATTGCAGTTGGATCTTGGAATTTATTTAGTTTTCAACTAATAAAGGGATCGAAATTCTTTTTGAAAAAACTATTAGTGGATCCAAAGCCTTTTTAAAAAGTTGATATATAACATATACTCTATTAAGTACATTAATTTGTCTTCAGCTTAATAAGGGAGCAACTTTATGTACACTTTTATATTAAAATAGTGAATATTTTTATCTCTCCAAAAAGTTTCTGTATTTCCTTTCACAGTCAATCCTCCCACAGTCAAACGCTGTTGTGAGTTCTATATTTCATGTTTTCGATAACTGTGAGTTTTAATCTAATAATGCAAGCTAATCATCTGTACTTTTTTTTTTTTTTTTTTTTCTTTTTTTGAGATGGAGTTTTACTCTTGTCGCCCAGGCTGGAGTACAACGGCACAATCTCTATTCACTGCAACTTCCGCCTCCCAGGTTCAAGCGATTCTTCTGTCTCAGCCTCCTGAGGAGCTCGGATTATAGGCACCCACACCTACGCCTGGCTAATTTTTGGTATTTTTAGTAGAGATGGGCTTTCACCATGTTGGCCAGGTTGGTCTCGAACTCCTGGCCTCAGGTGATCCACCCACCTCAGCCTCCTAAAATGCTGGGATTACAGGCATGAGCCACCGCGCCCTGCCTCATCTGTACTTTTAAAACATTTATTTGCTGGCTATTTTTCCACAGAAGTTTTAATACCAATTTGCTAAGTTGTATAATGACGTAGTGGGAAGATTTTATAAATAATGTTTGTTTTTTTGAAATGGAGTCTTGCTCTGTTGCCCAGGCTGGAGTGCGATGGCATGATCTCGGCTCACTGCAATCTCTGCCTTCTGGGTTCAAGCGATTTTCCTGCCTCAGCCTCCTGGGTAGCTGAGATTTCAGGCGTGTGCAACCACGCCCAGCTAAGCTGTGTATTTTTAGTAGAGATGGGGTTTTGCCATGTTGGCCAGGCTGGTCTCGAACTCCTCAGCTCAAGTGATCCACCTACCTTGGCCTCCCAAAGTGCCAGGTTACCGGTGCAAGCCACCGCGCCTGGCTTAGATAATGTTATTTTTGTATTACAAAGATTTTACTACAAAAACCTTATAAACAAAATTATAAAGAAAATTTTAAAAATACTTTAGAGCATGGTTATATATTTTTAAAACATCTTTATATACAAATGACATCATTTGCTTACCTAGTCCCAGGTCCTATGCAATTTTGAAGTTTAAAACTTGGGCTGAATGTGGTGGCTCCCACCTATAATCCTAGCACTTTGGAAGGCAGAGGTGGGAGGATCACTTGAGCCCAGGAGTTTGAGACCAGCCTGGGCAACACAGAGAGACTTCATCTCTACAAAAAAATAAAAATAAAAAAATTAGCTGAGTGTGGTGGTGCACACCTGTGGTTGCAGCTACTCAGAAGTCTGAGCAGGAGGATAGTTCGGTTTGGGAGGTTGAAGCTGCATTGGGCTGTGATCACACCACTGCACTCCAGTATGGGCAACAGAGCAAGGTCCTCCTATCTCAAAAGTAAAAAAAAAAAAAAAAAAAAAAAGATTAAAAATTACATTGATTTAAAAATACATTCGTTAATTCAGATTTTTCTTCATTAATTCCTACTTGGCCCAAATTAAATATAGCTGTGGAATAGTTAATATAGGACATAAAATTACAAAGGTACTATAACAGATAATCTAATTTCACCTATTTTTTCACATGGGAATACTCAGGGTTCAGGAAAGTTAAGTGACTTGCTGAAGGCCACACAGCCTTGATCAGAAGGATGGAAGCCTCTGCCTGCTCCCTGTTTATATGGGATATTTATGTGCCTTACATCCAGATTACTGACTAAATAAAAGTATTAATGTATTTAGTCAGCCATCATAGATCTACTAGATAATCTGCTCATGTAAACTAGAAATATTACAGAACTCTACCTTACAAAGGAGTGATCACAGCAGGAAATTTCTGTTAGAAATATATTAGAATTGGAAATACTCTCTAGGAAATGGCCAAAAAAACGATATGATGAATGAAGCTGTAAGTGGTAGGAGAAGTACATAAACGTATATGTAATTTTGAAATTTATTGCTCCATTAGCCAGCATTTCAGACCCACTTATTCGTCTTATTTTTTGCTCTGTGAAACTGTCATACTAATAGTTATGTCTCATATTCAATTATTTTAAAAATAGAAAATGACTTCACACTGAATTGTCTGTGGTTTCCTGTTTGAAGAAATAATAAAATAGTCCTACTGCAAATTCAGCTTAAGTCCCTGCACTGTAATCCACAAGGCAACTCTTTTAGATTTTAAAACACTGATTCATGACAAAACCTTACACACTTTAATAGCACTGAAATAACAGTTGACTAAACTGCATTTTATTTTATTTTTATCTGAATTGTATTCTGTTGTCATAGCATGCAGTTTGCTCTGAATCAAAATCTGTTCTATTATTTGAAGATACAGTGCAGACAATATACATATATCCTTACCATGATTCTTCAGCCTATTCAAAAATAATAAATTAAAAGCTAAGAGAGTGGGAAATGATCTTCTGATAGAATATAATGGGCCATTTATTTAAAACAAAATTGCCAAATATCTGGTTAGCTTAATCATATCCAGTGGCAGTGATTTATTTGCTTACTGAGGGCATATTAGATGCTAGGCACTTCTATCATACAGCAAAGTGGGAGACCTTATTCATTTTCCTCCACCAAACAGTTATTTTTATAAAATGTAGTATTACTTTTACAAAACCATAAGAGTTACATGAAAGCTTTATCTATAGGTGAAAGTAGCTCCAAATCAATCCTACCTTAAATTGATGGTCATCTAAATCAACACAATGTGATTTGCAGAAAAAAAAATCAGTTGCTGCCATCCATTTGAAAAGCACCTGAACCAACCCCTTAGGAGAGGACTTCTAAGGAAAAGCTTTGTCTTATGTGCATGTTTTTTTGGGTTTTGTTTTTTATATGCATAAACATAAATACACACAAGTATAAATATACGTATATAATATATGTAAATATATAACATGTAAATATATGTGTATATGTAAATATATAACATATGTAAATATGTATATGCATGAGCTAAGATGGGAGGAGGATTTATTTGCCTTTCCATGGCTTGATTTAATTTCCCAAAGTTGATACCTTGTAGGTTGTTAATATCACTTCTTTATTTTTTATTTTTTTATTTTTTAGCACACATTTATTTCTTAACCAAAGGGATAATCCTAATTAATTCAGCACTGAAATAGCTGCATGTGAAGTGTTTGTGATAAAGATAATTGAACACAGTAATGAAAAAAAAGCAGCAGTATGGAGATTTGCTCATTTAACTGAGCTTATTCATTCTTATAGCTAATCCTGTCCAAAGTGATGGTGGAATTTTTATTCTACCTTTTTATAGATCCGAGAACAGGTGACATTGTTCATGACACATTCTACCACAAATGTTCCATCTTTCAATTTTCTTGTTATTGTTCTTTTCTTCCCATCCCTCTCCTGATGCTGAACCAATGCTCCATCTGCAAAGTTGCAGACAGTCTGAGTTTTTCTGTCATGAGCTACAGTTTCTTCAAACTTCTCTCCTAGGGTACAAGAAAACTCTGCTGTTTTCTAAGTGCTCTTATGGTGAGGTTTTTGCCATCACAAATGATGATAACTCTGGTTTGGCCGTTGTGCCCATTTTTCTCAAAGCTGTTCTCCTAGTTCCTCCACATATTCATCAAAGCCTTTGCTGTTCACCAGCAAATCCAAGATCATGCCACTGCACTCCAGCCTGGGCGACAGAGCAAGACTTGGTTGGGCTTGAGAGTCTGCATTTCCATCAAGCTCCCAGGTGATGCCCACCCTGCTAGAGCCAGGACCACACTTTGAGTAGCAAAGATCTAAACTATTCTGGCTCCACCATTTACTTATTGTTGTGACCTTGGACAAGATACTTACCTGTCTCGGTTATACCACCTGTAAAATGATCGTAATAAAATCTACCTCATAGAGTTTTAAGTGCGGTATTGTGTGCAGAGTACTTAGTGTCTGGCATGTGGTAGGCTTCACATGTGTTAAATATGTGTATGTATATTGTCACCTGATATACATCGCAAGCAATGTAAGTAAACTGATGGCTACTGGGCCTAGACGATGAAGTTATTTGTGATGCTAATTATTAACCTGTTAAACACTGGCTTTTTGGATTTTCTTTTAAACCTGATCTAAATAACATTAAAGAAAAACAAGTTCCATTAAAAGTATTTTATAGTAGAGCCTGGGCATGATAGCCCATGCCTGTAATCCCACCACTTTGGGAGGCTGAGGTGGGTGAGATCACTTGAGGTCAGAAGTTGAAGACCAGCCTGGCCAACATCTGTACTAAAATGGCAAAACCCCATCTGTACTAAAAACAAAAAATAGCCAGGTGTGCTGCCAGGTGCCTGTAGTTCCAGCTACTTAAGAGGCTGAGGAGGTAAGTTGCTTGAACTTGGGAGGCAGAGGCTGCAGTGAGCTGAGATTGTGCCACTGCACTGTAGCCTGGACAACGGAGTGAGACTCCATCTCAAAAAAAAAAAAAAAAAAAAAAAAAAAATTATCATAGAATGGCCGAGTTTGGAATTCTGCCTATAAACTTCAATAGTTTACATAATCTTGGTTGATGAAAACTCTATGTCATTCCATAGTAAGAAAGAAAGATCTCATTAAGGTGTTCTAGTGGGAAGCTTTTAACTACAGGTGTCCTTTTGTCTGTTTACCCCAAGTCCTTTCCCTTTTCTTTTTTCCCTTTTCTGAAAGAGGAGAGGTAGCAAGTGCTGAACTACAGCAAGGAAGCACTTTGCCCTTAACTCCTGCTGTGTATGATCCTAGTCAATTTCATTCACAGCAAGTGATAAAGGATAAAGTGCCTCACTGTCTTGCTAATCCCAGTTGCCAGCAATTATCTCAGAAAAGGTAGAACCTTTCACTGTGCCTATTAAAAGCCCCCTTTAACCAAAGGTATCACCTTTTAGAAAATATACCTCAGGGAAAAGTCTGCAGTGGATAGAAGATTATCCATGCCTTCAAGAATAATGGCACTGAAAAAGACATCAAATCATTTAGTTGGTCAAATCATTTATTTGAGGCAGTACTTTCTAAAATAAAGGAGATAATTTCTGGAAAGGACAGCATTGCAGGAGTGGTGGTCATTTGAGAGGAAGAAATGAACAGCTGATGGATGCCCCTGCTCTGTAGTAAGGATTGAAACTGACAAACATCACATCATGTCTAGCTACTTTGTTTCCAAGCTAAGTCTGTATAGAACTCAATTCCTTCCTAGTTCAGGATGATGCCTAACTGGAGCTCTGACAAGGACCTACAACCTTGGGAAGCCCGGTAGAGGAGAGAAGAGATCTGCTTTATTGCTAAGTTTTATTCTTGGCAATCAGGTGACCTTCTTGGGCTGGAGGAGCAGAGAGGTGAGGGCAGAGCCAGAACAAGAAGTCGCTGGAACAAGTGCAGCAGCTTCTAAGTTTATTAAACAATGATCAAAACTCACAAATGCATAAATGGAGGCAAGGGTGGTTACTGAGGAAAAGAGAGACACAGTGTGCCATAAAATGTAAGCCCACATGCCTGTAATCCCAGCACTTTGGGAGGCCAAGGCGGGTGGATCACGAGGTCAAGAGATTGAGACCATCCTGGCCAACATGGTGAAACCCTGTCTCTACTAAAAATACAAAATTAGCTGGGTGTGGTGGTGCACACCTGTAGTCCCAGCTACTCGGGAGGTGGAGGCAGAAAAATCACTTGAACCAGGGAAGCAGAGGTTGCAGTGAGCTGAGATCGTGCCACTACACTACAACCTGATGATAGAGCCAGACTGTCTCAAAAAAAAAAAAAAAAAAAAGTGAGCCCAATCCTGTTTTTGGGTTCTTTGTGAACATTCTGTCCATGATACAGCCGTCCTGTTGGTGGAATTAGAGGATGACTCTAGAAGATTGTGAGATTTAGTCATAACATCTAGCTTTTATTTAAGTCAGATTATCTCCAAATTTAATTTAAGTCAAATTATCTCCAAATTTGTCCAGTCTTTTTTGTGAGAGGAAGTGACATAACCACAGGGTCCTCCAGAACCAATAGGATATAGCGAATCAGGGATTGGCTCATGTGATGATGGGGGAGAAAGCCTATGATCTGCTGTCTGTAAGCTGTAGCACCAGGAAAGCCAGTGTGGTACAGTTCCACTCCAAACCCGAAGGCCTGAGAACCAAGAACACTGATGTCCAAGTGGAGCACAGATTTGCCATTTTTCTACTTTTGGCTCTATTCATGCCCTCCAGGAATTGGACGATGCCCACCCACATGGGTGAGAGGGTCTTCTGTCCTCAGTTTGCCAATTCAAATGTTAATCTCTTCTGGAAACACCCTCACATATACACCCAGGAAAAATATGTAACGAGCTCTCTGAGCATCCTTTAGCTCAGTCAAGTTGACACGCAGTATTAACCATCACGGTCTTTCTGCAGGGAACTCTGAGCTAACTGCAATCCCGTGTCTACGGCACTGCAGAGCGAGATGTAATATGCGTAAGAACCACTTATGGAGACACTTAAGAATGCAGAGTCTCGGGCCCTATACCCCAGATTGTTTTGGGGGGCCTGGGAACCTGCATGTTAAAGAAGCACCCCAGGAGACTGTGATGTAGGCAGTCCATGACACACTGGGAGACACAATAGACCCAAGAGCGGTAGGAGCTGTGCCTGTTTCACTCCCTGAAGCTCACATGTGCTCCAAGTCTACCGCTCTTTACCATCTAACTTGAGGAGGAAGATCAGAAGGCTTGACTTGCAACCACTGATTTTTTTAAGCCCACAATTAAAAAATTAAAAGGATGGCAACATCCTTTTAATTGTGATTATTATTTAACTTAATTATTGAAATCAGTGTGTATCATACCATTCCATAAATGATGATGTAAAAATGGAATATGTTTTCCACCCAGTGAATGACGGCACTGGTGACAGGATAACTAGGAATCTAAGCAGTCAAAACTCGTGCAAACAAATCTGACGTTAAGGGAAGATGAGTGAATGAATGCTGGTAGCATTTGGGTTACATAAATTCTGTGTTCATTGCAAGGAAACAATACCTCCCACATCTCTTTCTTTTAGGGATTTCCAGATTCTTTCAGAGTTCCATTTACAAGCTAAGCGGCTATCACCACCCTCTTTTCATAAAACGGAAACAGAGCAAAGTAGGCATGCTCATCATCTGGGCTGAATAAAGAAGTTAAAAAAAATAAAACGGTCTATGATTCCAGATCACACCAAGGAACTGACATGGTCGATTTCATTTATTTTGTTTTCTGAGGATTCTATAGCCACTTAGAATGCAAGATCCACCACTGAACCAAACTCACCTTCCTCATAACCACCACTCACCATGGTATACACACTCTTGGAGGAATGAAAATGTCCTGAGGAATGCCAGCTCCTCTTGTCTGCATGGATACAAAACAATCCGTTACAGATCTTGGGGATTTATTTTCTCAAACTGAGTATCTTAGACTCCCTTGTAGTGAGCTAAAAATAAATAATATCATTGACCCAGGCATAAAACTACTCAGAAGATAGAGATTGAAATGAGGATTTGCAGTAGATCTTGTAACACCGTGTTGATTCTACTTCTGTTTCTGAAGGAAGGAAGATGCTGTGGAATTATTATCTATATATATGGATTGTGTGTGTGAAGACCATCAAGTATGAAGTTACATTATTCTATATATTGGTCAAGAACCCCATTAATCATGGTTAAATAAGCAATTTCCCTGCTGCTGCTCACCCGGGAGCACTCTGAAGCATGAGCACCAGCATGGAGCAGCTGCTCATTCACAAATCAATACAGGACACTGAAAGCCTCTGCCTCTGTGCTTTTGTGATGGAGGCTCACATGTGTCCTGATCCACAGCATCTTAATGTGAATGGCTTTGTCCAATTGGCCGTTACGGCTGCCTCTTATAGTACCTGTGTTTTAATGGCTTTGGAGGATGACTCTAGAAGATTGTGAGATTTACGCATAACATCTGGCTTTTAATTAAGTCAGGTTATCTCCAAATTTGGATGGGAGTTTGTCCAGTCATTTCTGTGTGATGAAGTGACAGAACCACAGACAGAAACGATACATGGTAAACCACTGCTTCCCCCCAAAAGAATGGCAGAGTGCCTTAGCTTAAATGTTTGGAAGCTGAAGCATACATTTGGGGCTGCGATAGTGGCCTTAGGAAAATTATGTATTGTGTGAAAAATGACCATCTGTTACAGCAGAGTTCAGAGTTCACAGAAGGTGGCATAAGGTAGCTCTGCAAATAACTGGAAAGGAAAAGACTCCCTCACCTCTAACCACCCCAGGGGCTGAAGGTCCAAGGGCAGGGATACTTCAGAGTGAGGAACTCATTTTGTCACATCTCAATTGCACATAGCTGAGTAGATAAAATTCTGAGCAAGTGACTGTAACATAAGGCAGCTTCAAAGTCAACTTATACCGTAAGTCATTTCTGTAGTCGGTTCATTAAAAGGGATCACAAATGTTTTGATCTCTGCTATCTCCTGCCCTCACCAAATGACTGATAGACCCTTAACCTCTCCTACTTCCCACCCACCCCCTGCTTATCTCTCCACACCTTCTTTCTCTTCTACAATTGCAAAGAGATGGAGGCGATAAGAGACCTCTTTGAGTTCCAATAATTCTCATGGGTTCCAGCTTGGCGGAAGACTTTAAAGCCCACTGACAATGCCTGGACTATCCCAATCCACTCCTGAAGCAGACACCGTACTCCTAGATTTGTATGATGTGTTCTTATTCTAGTCCATACCTGGCTTTGTCTTGCCTCCCTGTGTATCTTATAAGCTGCCTCATGCTTTCCTCTTCACCATTCTCAAATCTGCATTGGGTTGACTCGTTGGCTCTGAGCTATTGCTTGTTCCCCAGCGTTCAAATCACTTTCCTTCCCTGGTGTTGGTGAACTATCCACTTGGGTATATCACTGGCAGAAATTTCCTTGTGAAGCAGCCTATTTAGGCAACTCCAGCTGGGGAACCAAGACTTCTGGAATTCTCTTTTTGGCTCCAGCTTTACAGGATAGTGAGACAGGACATACAGGACATACCAGAACGGCCCAATACAGAGTACACGAAAAAAATTGTGTTACGTAGGGTGGGAGGAATCACCTGAGCCCAGGAGTTCAAGGCTGTAGTGAGCTATGATTGCACCACTGCACTGCAGCTTGGGCAACAAAGTGAGACTCTGTCTCTTAAAAAAAAAAAATTGTTGGAGGAAGGAGTAAATGAGTGAACTAATTTGCAGGGGCTTGAGAAGTTTGCCGTCTAAGGCCTTTGTGTGTGTGTGTGTGTGTGTGTCTTACTGTTCATAGGCACTAACTTACATGTTTAATTGACTCTTCTATCCAGAGAGTCACCCTGGATAACTGTTTATCTTTCACCTGGGTCAATAATAATCTCAGCACAAAGACAGTGCAGAAAAAAAACTGTCATTGTACACTGTTTTTGCTCACTTTTTCTTTGCCTGGAATAGGGTATGTTGATGGAAAGGAGAGGAGTCCTCCATAGTATCTTTTTCGTTTCTCATCTAACATTTCTCTGCTACTACTTTCTCAATGATTTATATTATTTGCTCACTAGTAAAGGACTGCTGAGAGCAACATCTAGAAGCAGATTTCAGAGAAACAGCTCCCACCTGCTTCCTCCAATCCATACTCCAAGCACCCGGGCCCCTCCCATCTCATCGCTCCCCACAGAGCTTTTCAGGGTGGTAGTTATTTACGCTCACTGCCCTTTGGAAGAGACAGGGATTTGCTTTCTAGCAGAAATGGAAAAGTAAAGGTGTTACAGATGCATTGTGGGAAGCAAGGGAGGGAATCACGCAACTGAAACGGAATGCATGTATCCCCCTTCTCCAGTGGCCCGTCTGCGGCTCACCTAGTGTCTCCCTGTGGGGGGCAGGCTGCTGTCAAAAAAGCGATATTGAAAGCCCACTTAGACTCCCACTGTAGCCTTTTTTAGCTGGCAAACACACTTGAAGTAGCCAGGCTGCAACCACAAGGGGTAACCAAAGAAAAGGTAGAAAAATAAAATAGAAGAGATGGCCATCTAGAAAGCCTCCCTAAGAGACAGGAAAAATAAATACATAACCAGCGTAATCCCTGGTTCTTTTTGTTAATTAGAAAATTGGGAGCTAGAAAAGGATCTGAAATTTTTAGATTGCTGAATTTTCCGCAATAATAACTAACATGAGAAAGTAACACCTGATGGAGCAAAAATAATGTTATGTTTTCATTTGTGAACAGCAGAATAATAATAAGCGGGTTAAAGGGAGTTCAGCTAATTAGCCCATGGTTATAGCTTTAATTTCTTCCTCTGTTGTAAGCTTTTGAAGTGGGTGGGAAACTATGAGGTTTTTAATATGGATCAATAGGATGTCATAAGGATCTGATTAATAGAGCTTGGCAGTGATTTTGGAAATCTGCTTTACACTGCATGTCTCTTACACAGAGAACAGGAAAATGTAACAGATTCCCATTCCCACATTTCACAAATATTTGATTGTATACTTGTATTTTTTTAAATTACAAATTCTAATTTTTTAAACTTGTGTGTTGACTTCATCAGTCTCAGTCCTGCTCAGGACCACATATTCCATGACTACTACACACTGACCACACCCTTCTCTGAATTTCTTTTTCAGTGAAAGGTGGGATCACCCAGCTTTGCTCTAGTTATTCAGTGCATAAGACTCTTTTCTTAGCTAGATTATAAGCTTTCTGAGGACTGGGCCAAGCTTTCTCTTCTTCTGCCGCCTTCTCATCCATCAACATGTCACACATGTACTAAGCACTTACTATAAATTTGAACAGCTATAATAATCATTCTAATTGCACAAAATTCTGGGTTTTTAATCTTTTATCAGTATTTTAATGTATATTATTCATATTTATGTATAAATTACAAAGCAAAGCATTGCAAAAAGCTAAATTTCTTTGTCCCAACTCTTTTTTTTTTTTCTAATAGAATAGACTGTTTCTCTTTCTTTGATCTAGCAAATCTTGAAACTTTTATATGACATGTGCAAAAGCATTAGGGCAGATGCTCAGAAAGTTGCAGCTGGTTTTATTGTCTTTGCTTTTCAAAAGGGATAAAGTGATACTGAATTAAATTTTATTTCTAAATGCTTTGCTGCACCTGAAAATAATTCTTTCCAAATGAAAACTTATTAGCTGTATTTTAAAAACTGAATTATTCCTACAGTGATGTAGTGCTATCATAAAATATGTTGCTTAGAGGTCTGCACATAACTGGTTTGCATGAGGCATTGGATTTTTCCTTTCCTTCAGTAAAGAAATTATTTTCCGCCGGGCGCAGTGGCTCAAGCCCGTAATCCCAGAACTTTGGGAGGACGAGGCGGGTGGATCACAAGGTCAAGAGATCGAGACCATCCTGGTCAACATGGTGAAACCCTGTCTCTACTAAAAATACAATAAATTAGCTGTGCATGGTGGCGTGTGCCTGTAATCCCAGCTACTCAGGAGGCTGAGGCAGGAGAATTGCCTGAACCAAGGAGGCGGAGGTTGCGGTGAGCCGAGATCCCGCCATTGCACTCCAGTCAGGGTAACAAGAGCGAAACTCTGTCTCAAAAAAAAAAAAAGAAATTATTTTTATAGCACGCAAATATACACATATATTCATTTATTCACAAATTTTTACTGTGTGTTAGGACACAGGCATTCCTTGCGTTTGTATACTAGTCAAGGAAGGGAAAGAGACAGAGGCAAAATAAATCTGGGACTTTCCAATTCTGCTAGTTTAGAGTCAGTTAACATCTGACAATATTGTTAAATTATTTACATTCTTGCAGGACTTAGGAAACCCCAAAATGGATTTTCCTGTAATTCAGTAAAAATGTAATTTTATTACCATCACTGTAATTATAACACATGGAAAAAATTAAGCTGCAATGCATAATGAAAATTTAAGAGTTATGGAAAGGTAGATGTAAATCAAGCTTGTCCAACCAGTGGCCCGTGGGCCGCATGCAGCCCAGAATGGCACTGAATGAGACCCAGCACAAATCTGTAAGCTTTCTTAAAACACGAGTTTTTTTTGCAATTTTTTTTTTAAAGTTCATCAGCTATGGTAAGTGTTAGTGTATATTATGTGTGGCCTGAGATAAGTCTTCTTCCGATGTGACCCAGAAAAGCCAAAAGATTGGAACCCCTGACATAAATGATGAAATACCCATCCGACACATTGGAAAAGCCAATGTAAAGAAAAAGCATAAAATGCAGACTTTTACACTAGTGGCTGATAGGCTGGCAGCACATCATGACAACATGGTTAGTGTGTGTGTTTAAACTGGTTTCAGGAGGAATACATCCACCTAGAGTGAGTGCCATTTTGGGGCTGCATATTAAAACATGAATGGTTTAATGTCAGGGTGGTGCTTTTCTCATTCTTTTCTTTTTAAAAAAAATCATGTTAAAAAGTGATGGGGAGGAAGGCAGCAAACCATACTGCCATGTGTGTACCTACGCAACAATCTTGCATGTTCTTCACATGTACCCCAAAACCTAAAATGCAATAAAAAAAAGAAGAAAAAAAAATCATGTTAAACATAACAGAAGTTATCTTTCAGTTATTTTAAAGTGCACAGTCCTGTGGCATTAAGTACATTCACATTGTTGTGCAACTATCACCCTGTTCATCTCCAGAACTTTCTCATCCTGTAAAACTGAAACTCTGTCCCTATTGAACACTCACTCTCCGTTCTCCCTTCCCCTAGCTTCTGGCAACTGCCACTTTACTCAGAACCTCATTAAGTGAAATCATGCAGTATTTGTCTTTTTGTGACTGGCTTATTGTACTTAGCATTAGTCCTCAAGGTTCATTTATATCACAGCATGTGTCTCAATTTCCTTCCTTTTTAAGACTAAGTAGTATTGCATTGTATGTTGCTATGATCTGAGTTTTTGTTCCCACCTCCAAATTCATATGTTGAAGCCCCAACCCCTCAGTGTGACTGTTTTGGAGGCCAGCCCTTTCGAAGGTAGCTGAGGTTAAATGTGGTGCTAAAACAATCTCATAGAACTGGTATCCTTATAAGAAAAGAAACGGGCATCAGATTGTCCTCTCTGTCTTCAGCTGCATGGAGGAAAAGCCATTTGAGAACATGACAGGAAGGTGGTCTCATACCAGCTGGGAAGAGAGGCTCACCAGTCACCACCCTGACAGCACCTTGATTTTAGATTTCAGGCCTCTGGAACTGTGAGAAGATCAGTTTCTGTTGTTTAAGCCACCCACTCTGTGGTATTTTCTTATGGAATCTTTAGGGAACCAATACGTATGTATTCACCACACGTGGGTTGCCTCTGTACCTCTTGACTATTGTGAATAATGCTGCTATGAACATGTGTGTGCACATACTTGAGTCCCTGCTTTCACTTCTTTTGGGTATATACCCAGAAGTGGGATCACTGGATCTCATGGTATTTCTGTTTAAGTTGTTGAGGAATCACCATACCTTTTTCGGCAGCAGCTACACCATTTTACATTTTCACCAGCAATATACAGGGGTTCTCATTTCAAAAACATTTAAATATATTTTGGTTACTGTGAAGAACCTGTGGCTACCGAGGAATGATTGTAGATGTGGGACTGCTGACAGCATATTCAAATCTGTAAAGTTCATTTGCTGTCCTGTAAGCAGTGATGCAACAGATGCACAACACTGCTTTTGAGGTGGAAATCGAAATAAACAGGATCCTTGGTGCCATTTTGTATCAGCATAACTTGATCAAATATTGGCCAGGTGCAGTGGCTTATGCCTGCAATCCCTGCAATTTAGGAGGTTGAGGTGGGAGAATCACTTGAGCCCAGGAGTTCGAGGCCAGCCTGGGTAACATAGTGAAACCTTATCTCTACAAAAATCCAAAAAAATTAGCTGGGCATGGTGGTAAGCACCTGTAATCCCAGCTACTCAGAAGGCTGTGGTGGGAGGATCATTTGAGCTCTGGAAATCGAGGCTGCAGTGAGCTGAGATGGCACCACTGCACTCCAGCCTGGATGACAGAGTGAGAGCCTCTCTTAAAAAAAAATATATTTCAACATACTGTGGTGCTAGGTTAGCTAAGGTTATTTATATTAAAAATAACATGTCTATTGAAAACACATGTTCTGGTCTTTCCTCTCTGGGTACTGTGAAGGTATCAGATTAGGTATCATCTCAGAGCCCATACCCCCTGAATTGAATTGTGGTATTTTCAATCATGATGTTATTTGTTTTCAACTCCACACTTCACATAATCATGTAGCTCATAAATTAAGTTTATGAATATATTTCTTCACATAGCCCATGATCTCTAAGTGCCGATACTCTTTGCTAAATAAAATATCTTTAAAAATTTTTTAATGGAGGTAGGGTCTCACTATGTTGCCCTGATTGGTTTTGAACTCCTGGGCTCAAGTGATCCTCCTACCTCAGCCTTCCAAGTCCTGGAACTACTGTTCTTGGCTTTAATTTTTTTCTTTATAATTATTTTCAACTTTTATAGATTTAAGAAGCCATTTGAGGAATAATTTTTTTTTTTTTTTTTTTTTTTTTTTTTTTTTTTGAGACGGAGTTTTTGCTCTTGTTACCCAGGCTGGAGTGCAATGGCGCGATCTCGGCTCACCGCAACCTCCGCCTCCTGGGTTCAGGCAATTCTCCTGCCTCAGCCTCCTGAGTAGCTGGGATTACAGGCACGTGCCACCATGCCCAGCTAATTTTTTTGTATTTTTAGTAGAGACGGGGTTTCACCATGTTGACCAGGTTGGTCTCGATCTCTCGACCTTGTGATCCACCCGCCTCGGCCTCCCAAAGTGCTGGGATTACAGGCTTGAGCCACCGCGCCCGGCCTGAGGAATAATTTTTATAAGCACAAATTAACCCAAAGAAAATGACAAAATACTAACTTTTGTAATAGTGGTTTTTAGTATAGCATCACTACTCTCTAAATACTTCAATTAATCCAAGATCATGATAAAAGCTTTTAACTGTTCTATACTATTCTTTACCTCCTTCGGCACACATCAAAGAATGGGGATTTATATTTCAAATATTCCGTACCCGTTAGGCATTCTAAATGTTCCCTAGAAATTATTTACAATGATTACATTTCCATTTTTCAGCCTACCTCAGTTGAAAGACAGAATTGAAGTAAAATTGGCAAGTGAAAGTCAATATTTAACTTGTACTTCACTTGGACATTTTATTCTGGTTTCAAGTTTTGAGGTAAATAATTGATTGAGGGAGGGGAGCAGGAGTCAGCTCTGTTTTGTTCAAGTTTCCTCAGGATTTTATACTAAGAGAGAAGTCATGCTGTTAACGTTTGCTGAACATGTAAATCTAGGAAGAAGAGAGAGTAAAATTTGATGACCATTTGGACTGTGAAAGATGTTACTATTTTAGAATAATTGGGGCTGAAACTCACAAGGTTATAATTTAATAGGACTAAATATAAAGCTTGAACTTAGAGTTTAAAAATCAACAATCCAAGTAGAGGATAGGTAAGACATTATGCAATCAGTTGGTGGGGAGTTTGTAGCTGGCTGCAGACTGGAGGTGTGCCCAGAGGTTGGCACAGTTGCCAAGAAAGCTGACACAGTGAAATGTGGTATTCGCAGAGAGCTGTGTTCCAGAAACAAACGCTGCCCTAATTGGACCACATGGTAGCATTATTTTTGGTTATGCATGCCGCATCTTAAGCCAGATGTTAATAAATGGAAGAGCATGAAGAGGCAGGACAGTGCAGAGCCTGAGAATGTCGTTACATGAACACCTGAAAGAAGTGGGGAAGCCTGATTTGCAAAAGAGCCTACAGTGAGCCTTTCCTGGGATCTGACGGGCTATTCCAACGAGACAGGGATTCTTTACCAGAATTCAGAATTCAGACTACAGTGTGACCGTTACAGGAAGGCAGATTTTAGTTCAATTATGGAAGAATAATTAGATCAGCCCAAAAATAGAATATGCTCTTGTTACTGGAAATATTTTGTCAGTTGGATGAGCATGTGCTGTCAAAGGGAGTCCCACACAGAGTGCAAGGTTGTACCTGCTGACCTCTGAAGGCTGCACCAATCCAAAGCTCCCTTAGAACGTACTGGAAACCATGTGTCTCTGCCAATACTGTATATAGTATAGCTGAATTTAAGGCTGTATTTATGTGATTTTCAAACATACAACTAGCCATGCAAAGTAGATGAACATGTCCACTAATATAACAGGGCATACATTTATTTTAGCATAGGGATTTTGCCCATGATCTCTGCTGCAGAAGCAACCAGAATTCACAAGCAGTTTTTCTGTTTTGTTTTGTTTTGACAGGGTGTCCTCTTTCTCTCAGGCTGGAGCGCAGTGGGACAATCACAATCCCTGCAGCTTTGACCTCCCAACCTCCCATACTCAAGTGATCGACCCACCTCAGCCTCCCAAGTAGCTGGGACTACCTACGCGTCTGGCTAATTTTTGCAATTTTGCAATTTTTTTAAAAAAACAGAGATGGGGTTTTGCCATATTGTCCAGGCTGGTCTCAAACCCCTGGGCTCAAGGGATCTGCCTGCCTTGACCTCCCAAAGTGCTAGGATTACAGGCACGACCCACTGAGCCGAGCCAGTAGAGCTCTTAACTAACCCTTATCAGAGTCTCTCAATAGCAACTGAAACATGGGGACATTTGAAGATAAAACTACCTTTCTATACAGAAGAGCAGCAGCTTGGTGTTCTTTGTTGATTATAGGAATATATAAATTGCAATTTCAGAGTCCATAATTAGATGCTTTGAAGAATGAGAACACCAACATTGCTAATCTTGGTACACTAATTAATAACTATTAGAAATTACTTGGCACTTCTTTCCCTTCAGAAACTACAGCAAGAGCATAGGGCAGGGGTCCTCAAACATTATGTGTCAAAAATCACTTGGAGGGATTGTTAAGATTGCTAAGCCCCATTTTCATGGTTTCTGTTTTAGGAGATATGAGGTGGGGCCTGAGATTTTGCATTTTTAATAAGTTCCCCAATGAGGCTTATGCTGTTGGTCAGGGAATCACATTTGCAGAACCACTGGCATAAAGAATGAATGAACACTGTATAAGAAGCCATGCTCTAATCAGAAAATGGCAAAGTATTTATGTGACTGGTGTGTGAGAGCCTGTTTGTACTTTCTTGAGAGAAACAATTATTAGCATTTCTTTCCAACTTTGCCTTCAGTGACATCACACAATAGTTTGAAGTTGACCGTGGTGGAAATGTTTATACCACAGATACTCGTAAATGCTAAAACCATAGCTTTTTCTCTTGAGAGCCCAGTAAACCACTGCTATAGCCTCGAAGCAAAATGAAAATATTGGATGATCGATGCAATGTTTCCCAAATTCACTTCACTCATAGTTTTATTGAATGTTTCTTGAGTCCTGGCTATAACCACAGCAATAGTTTTTCAATTATAATGTGTTGAAAGGGCTTAACAGGAATGGAATTCATGAAATAAAGTGTATTCTTGGATTAAAGACGACAATGCAATTTTTTTCTAATTAAGAATAGTCAACATTTGATCCACTTCATAAATGCGTATTAAAATTGTAACACGAAATGAACATAGTGATCATTAAATATATGTACAATACTAGTTCATCAACATCTAACATTTGCCAGCTGCTTAAAATGGGCACTGTCATAATTCTTTACATGAATTATCTCAATTCTTACAAAAGTCTGTGATGTAGATATGTTATCCCCCACCTTACAGATAAAACACTGAGTCAGAGTAACAGGTATGCGATACTGAGGTATCAGTGTGTATATGAAAGAGGTAGGTATGTATCAGATGATCTCATAGGTAATGTCCTGGAAACTTCACATACAGCATTTCTTTTCTCTTTTTTTTTTGTAGCAGAAAATGGTTTTGTACATGGTATGAAACAATAGAAATTCAAAACCTAAAGATAAGAGTTAGCTCTATCACTCAACTCTTTAAAAAGTTTATACAAATATGCAGTCAAAACCAACAAGGTATTGCCCTAATAAAGTTACCTTCAACTGGGCCAAACCTAAGGGTGAAGGTGGCTTCGGGGGTCATGGTGGAGGCAGAGGTGGCTTTGGAGGCTGAGGTGGTAGCAGAGGAGGCCAAGGAGGATTTGGTGGCAGAGGCCGGGAGACTTTGGAGGGTGAAGTGGCTTCCAAGGGGGCAGAGAAGGAGGAGGTGACCACAAGCCACAAGGAAAGAGGACGAAGTTTGAATAGTTTCTGTCCCTCCGCTTTCCCTTTTCCATTTGAAAGAAAGGACTCTGGAGTTTTTACTGTTACCTGATCAATGACAGCCTTCTGAGGACATTCCAAGACAGTATACAGTCCTGTGGTCTCCTTAGAAATCCGTATAGATAACATAGCATTTCTTTTTAAAAAGTTTGTACTTTACCTATTTATTTATTTGGGAGAGATTCAGTATGTTGCCCAAGCTGGACTTGAGCTCCTAGGCTCAAGAAATCCTCCCACCTCAGCATTGCAAGCAGCTGGGACTACAGGCACATGCGCCTTGCCAGGTGAACTATAACATTTCTTAAAGGCATTTACTGATAACTACATCATTATTATCTAATTACCATATTCTTTTTTTTCCCCCACACAGTATATAGGTTGTTTATTTTCCTTTTAGTCCTGGAATCAGTACATAGATGGCTTCTCTTCACCCTTTGGGTTGACAGTTTTCTCCAGATTGCTGCTGATGGTATGATGAAGCTCAGTGTACAAGGCCCTGAGCTCCCCATAAGCTGCCTCATCTTGCTCAGGCCCCAAAGCCCGGTAATCTATTACATGAATCTCCTTGGAGGTCTTGGCCACAACAACCCGTTGTTCTGAGCAGTACTCGGAAATGGTTCCACTTTGGTCTTGACGGCATTCACCCTCGCCAGCACCTTCTGGATTGCTACCATAAAATCATTTCCATTTTCAATCTTGGGGATCAGGTGCTGGATCCATGTGGTCAACAGAATGTATTTCTCTTTGATACACCAGACTTCTGGCTTAACCAGGGCAAGCAGAGACAGGACCTTCTCATTCCCAGGGAGAAATCCACACTTAAGGACTTCTTCTCCTGCTTATCTGTTTCCATCTCATCATCCTTGGGTAGAGGGCCTGGGATAGGGATGTCCAATGGGGCCCGGAGGGAAGTCAGGGCAGCTGCATTGAGGAGTCATCTTGCAAAAGCTGATTAAGGTATATGATTTTCTGCGGCAAGAATCTCTAGAGGAATCCTCAGCCTCCTGCAAAATATTCTGACTGAACACCTCCAACTGTTTGTGGGTCTCCCCACTCAGGTGCACTCCACACGGCTTGGCCATGCTGCTGTGGTCGCTAGATCTCTGGTCTCCTAATTTCCATGTTCTTTTTTCTTTTTTTCCTTGAGATGGAGGCTCGCTCTGTCACTATGAGGGTTCGAGTGATTCTCCTGTCTCAGCCTCCCAAGTAGCTGGGACTACAAGCACCGCCGCAAGGCCTGGCTAATTTTTTTGTATTTTTAGTAGAGACGGGTTTCACCATGTTGGCCAGGATGGTCTCGATCTCTTAACCTTGTGATCTGCCCACATCGGCCTCCCAAAGTGCTGGGATTACAGGTGTGAACCACTGCGCCCAGCTCCGGCTGATATTCTTAAATATGTTTTAGAAGCAAATACTGCTGGCATCAAAACTTTCACAGAACAATATTAGAACAACACTGGCATTCTAGGGAAAACAATGGTAAACATTGGGTTAGTGGCATTAAACTGTAATAACCTGACCAATCCTAACCCTTTTCTGTTGAGCTTTGCCTCTCAAAAGGAGAACCCTCAGCCCTCGTCTGTGGTTCGTGGACGTTATCAATGCATGCCACTTTGACCTCCCAATTTCTTTGCTTTCCTGATGTTGTCCTACCTGTGTTTAACATATGTGAAATTTATATATTATTAGTAAGTCGTTGGCAATCTGTAATTGCTCTGACTTTAAAACCTCTGTCGGCCAGCCGTGGTGGCTGACACCTGTAATCCCAGCATTTTGGGAGACCGAGGTGGATGGATCACCTGAGGTCGGGAGTTCGAGACCAGCCTGGGCAGCATGGCGAAACCCCATCTCTACTGAAAATACAAAAAAAAAAAAAAAATTAGCAGAGCGTGGTGGCAAGCATCTGTAATCCCAGCTACTTGGGAGGCTGAGGCAGGAGAATTGTTTGAACCCGGGAGACGGAGGTTGCAGTGGGTAGAGATTGCCCCATTGCGCTCTAGCCTGGGAAACAAGAGGGAAACTCCATCTCAAAACAAAAAAAAACCCACTTCTGTCTTTAAGTTTTTTTAAAAAATCTCTTTGATATAACCAGGTTGCAACCTGGGAATTTCTATCTGTCACCACTTAGTATCATCTTCAATTCATCTTTTTCATGTTCAGTAGTTTGTTCAAAGCCATAATATGACTAAAAATAAGTATTAGGTTGAATGAAAACCTTGGAAAGTTGGATGCCAGCATGTACAACATATCCTGTAGGGAGTGTAATCTCACTTTAAAAGGAATCCAACTGTGAGCAATTCGCTGTAGAAAGCTGGGGGGCAGGTTTCAGGGATGAGTAACCAGTTGAACTTTAAGTTGCATTGGCAGGGTGTGGTACCTTTTCCCACAGGTTAAAGCCACTAGTTTTTCATCTTGCATAAACATGGTTGCTCAAGTTAGTTTCATTTTGGTCTTCTGAATGACCCTTCTATGCTGCTTCTCTTCAGCCTAAAGTTAAGTACACTAAAAACCTCTCCCTCTCTAACAAACATTGCAACAAGTTTTCCAAATCTTAGTGAGCCAGTTGTAATTATCCACCAGCTTTAAAACTGTACCATAGAATTTCACAAGTTTCTAAACTCTAGACCAACACTGTTCAACAGAAACATAATTTGAACCACATATAATAGAACATTTTCTAGTAGCCACATTAAAAAGTTAAAAGAGGCCCAGGCACGGTGGCTCATGCCTGTAATCCCAGCCTTTGGGAGGCCAAAGCAGGCGGATCACTTGAAGTCAGAAGTTTGAGACCAGCCTGGCCAATGTGGCGAAACCCCATCTCTACTAAAAATACAAGAATTAGCTAGGCATGGTGGTGCACACCCATAGTCCCAGCTACTCAGGACGCTAAGGCAGGAGAATCTCTTGAATCTGGGAAATGGAGGTTGCAATGATCTAGGACTGTGATACTGCACTAGCCTGGGCCACGGAGTGAAACTCCCTCTTTAAAAAAAAAAAATTAAAACAGGTAAAAATAACTTTAATAATATACTTTGTTTAATCCAATATATTCAAATAGTTATCATTTCAATGTGAAATCAATATTAAAAGTTATTAACAAAATGTTTTACATTCTTTTGCACTAAGTTTGTGAAATCTGGTGTGTACTTTTGACTTACAGCCACAATAACACATGTGGCTAGTTGCTGCTCCATCAGAGAGTGTAGTGTAGAGTTGTTAAAACTCAGATTAATATTATCTTGGAACATCCACGTATCTAAACACCCTAGTTGATTTTTTTTTTTTTTTTTTGCAACTAAGTTTCTGGAAGGAGGTATTAATTAAACACTCTTGACCCGGTAGCTTTAATACCAGGTCATATAATTAATAGTTAGGATGAATAATAATGAATGAATTATGGTGAAAAACAGCTAGAAACTTACTGTGTATAAATATGTGAGTAATTTACTGAAATTTTGACCCAGTACAAAAATAGAACAACCATGTTAGATGCCGGAATTTCCATTATTATTTATAATCAAGTAGAGTCTACCCAGGCTAGGAATCTAGGAACTTACAAAGTGGCTCTTGATTATTTTAACATTTAACAAAAAACTAATGACTACATCATGCCTGTAATCCTAGCACTTTGGGAGGCCAAGGAAGGCGATCACCTGATGTCAGGAGTTTGAGAGCAGCCTGGCCAACATGGCAAAACCCCATCTCTACTAATAATACAAAAATTAGTCGGGTGTGGTGGCGTGGGCCTGTAATCACAGCTACTTGGGAGGCTAACATAGGAGAATCGCTTGAATGTGGGAGGTGGAGGTTGCAGTGAGCTGAGATCGCACCACTGGACTCCAGCCCTCCAGCCTGGGCAACATAATAAGATTCCATCTTAAAAAAAAAAAAAAAAAAAAAAAAAAGTGAACACAGAGTAGGTTCAGACAATTTCTAGTTTCTCTTCAAAATGGACTTAGCTTGGCCTGGGCAACATGACAAAACCCTGTCTCTATCAAAAATACAACAAAAAATTAGCTGGGTATGTTGGCACACGTGTGGTCCCAGCTCTTTGGGAGGCAGAGGTGGGAAGATCACTTGAACCCGGGAGGTAGAAGTTGTGAAGGCTGCAGTGAGCCGAGATTGCGCCACTGTGCTCTAGCCTGGGTAACAGAGTGAGACCCCATCTCAAAAAACAAAAAACAAAAAACAAAAATGGACTCAGCTGGTGATGACTTGTCAGAAGTCTGTGGATTCGTCTAAGTCCCTTTTCTATGTCCAACATTTTCTTACCTGGTCTAGGTTAGAATGTTCTTGTCCCCATCAGCATTCACAGAGCATTCTTATCTTTGCCTTTTAAGTCCTGGGGAGTGGTTGTTTGAGCTACCATTCTGACCCTGTTAGCTGAGCGGTTAGCATTTCTAGTAGCTGTGTTCTCTTTAAAGAGGAATATTTTTCTGTCTACCTTGAAGATAGGAAGTAGATTTTAAGCCCTCTTTTATGGAAGAAAAGATATCTTTCTTTTTTAGAGTGAAATGAAATCTGATCTCTTTCATCTCTTTGGCACCATGACACTTCTGTGTAAAATCATTAAATATTTCTCACAAGGGTAGTTCAGGGTATTGAATTTAATTATCTGAGGTGCCATACTGTACAGCCTACAATAGCATTAGCATGGTAGAAGATATGGACATGAGGGAAGGTGATGGAAATAACAGAAGGGGTTAGAAGGTACATACTATGGTGATAATAGCTATCATCAGGCATCTATTATATGCCCCATACAGGACTAGACATACCTCACATATGTTACATACAAAACCTTACTTAATTCTTACAACAAATATATGAGGTTGTTAGATGTGGTTTTATTTTTCAGATAAAGAAACTGAGCCTGAGAGATGGTATTTTGAAGAAGGTTATGAGCCTGTTATGAAATAGAATTAAGCTGAAGTATGGCCTGTTCTCTTTTCATGCTGCCTCCCAAAAAAGCAGAGCAAATGAAAAAGGAAACGATTTGCTGAAAACCAATTGCCAACCACAAGAAATATCGAATGAAAGGTCATAATGTGAATTACACAGAGAGTGATATAAACTTGGCAGGGAGAAATAAAATGTTTTGTCATTTCCCTGTGTAGCAGAGAGGGAAGAAAAAAATGGAAGGAACAACAAAAACAATGGTTTCCTGAGGTGATCATAAATGTGCTTTCACAGAGAATGAAGTTTTAGAGGAACAGTGGAAATTGAAGAAGTAGGAAGGACTGAATATATAGAAGTGATAGACAAGAATGATTAGGAGACCAGAGAGGGAGAAAAAAAATTCAGGTAACCATCATAGCACTAACTTTCAAACTTTTCTGACTACAGTTCACAGTAAGAAATACATTTTACATAGGAACCCAGTTAACAACAATCTTTGTGTGTGTGTGTGTGTAGTGATATATATCATTGAAACAAAGTTGCAAAAGCAATTTAGTGAAAAAGTGATCATCTTTTACAAATGGTGCTAGAATAACTGGATATCCATATACAAAGATAGTTGAACTTCATATCTCTTCTTATATACAAAAATGGACTTGAAATGGGTCATGGACCTATATGTGTAAACCTAAAACTATAAAACTTTTAAAAGAAAACATGGGAGAAAACCTTTGTGAGATTAGACAAACATTATTTAGGCTGGGCACAGTAGCTCACACTTGAGACCAGGAGTTGAGACCAACCTGGGCAACATAATGAAATCCCATCTCTACAGAAAATAATGTTTTTAACAAAAGAATTTTTAGGTATAACACCTATGATATGATCCATTAAAGAATAAGTTAATAAAGTAAACTTTATCAAAATTAAAAACGCCTGCTCTTCACACAACACTTTTAAAAATGAAACTACAAGCACAGATTAGGTGAAAATATTTGGAAGGTACCTATCTGATAAAGGACTTATATTGAGAGTATATAAAAAACTCTTGGTTTGGGGCCGGGCGCGGTGGCTCAAGCCTGTAATCCCAGCACTTTGGGAGGCCGAGGAGGGTGGATCACGAGGTCGAGAGATCGAGACCATCCTGGTCATCATGGTGAAACCCTGTCTCTACTAAAAATACAAAAAATTAGCTGAGCATAGTGGCACGTGCCTGTAATCCCAGCTACTCAGGAGGCTGAGACAGGAGAATTGCCTGAGCCCAGGAGGCAGAGGTTGCGGTGAGCCGAGATCGCGCCATTGCGCTCCAGCCTGGGTAACAAGAGCGAAACTCCGTCTCAAAAAAAAAAAAAAGAAAAAAACTCTTGGTTTAATATCCAGCATCTATAAGGAACAGAAACAAATTTACAAGAAAAAAACAAACAACCCCATTAAAAAGTGGGCAAAGGACATGAACACTTTTCAAGGAAGACATACATGTGGCCAAGAAGCATATGAAAAAAAGTTCAATGTCACTGATCATTAGAGAAATGCAAACCAAAACTACAATTAGGTATCACCTAACACCAGTCAGAATGGCTATTATGAAAAAGTAAAAAAATAACAGACGCTGGTGAGGTTGCAGAAAAAGGGAACACTTACAAATTGTTGGCTAGTGTGTAAATTAGTTCAACCATTGTGTAAAGCAGTGTGGTGATTCCTCAAAGAGCTAAAAACAGAACAGCCGTTTGATGCAGCAATCCCATTACTGGGTATATAACCAGTGGAATATAAATTCATCTGTCATAAAGACACGTGCACAGAAATGTTCATTGCAGCACTAATCACAATAGTAAACACATGGAATCAACCTAAATGCCCATTGCTGATAGATTGAATAAAGAAAACATGATACATATACACCATGGAATACCATGCAGCCATAAGAAAGAGTGAGATCATGTCTGTTGTGGGAACATGGATGGAACTGGAGGCCATTAGCCTTAGCAAACTAATGCAGGAATAGAAAACCAAATACTGTATGTTCTCACTTCTAAGTGGGAGCTAAATGATGAGAACTCATGGACACCAAGAAGAGAACAATAGTCTACTTGAGAGTAGAGGATGAGAGGAGGGAGAGGAGCAGAAAAAGTAACTACAGGTATTGATCGACTTACGACCTATGCAACTTACGACCATTCGACTTTACAACCACAATCGCTAGCCAGGACTGCTCCGCGTCTGCCAGCGCAAACGTTGCCCAGCTGGGCGTACGACAGTGCGGACCAGCTTCCGGCAGCACTACCATTTTTTACACCTGTATTTTGTATTTTTGTATGCACCTGTATTTTGTAATTTTGTATGTTTTGCAAATATTAAACCAGTTGTACTGGTAATGCAGTGTTTTACTTAAACCTGACGAATGTAAAAATAAGAAACAAAATGGTGTAGAGATGATACAAATGACATAAAATGAACAAAGAAAATTATTATATACAACAATAATGAAAGAAAATTAGGATAAAATATGACTTAAAGATTTTTACAACATCATTTCACAGTACTGTACATATAGCCTACTCAACTTACGACCAAATCATGTTACAACCGGCCTGTCGGAACCAATCGTGGTCGTAAGTCGAGCACTAGCTGTATTGGGTACTAGGGTTAGTACCTGGGTGACAAAATAATCTGTACAACAAACCCCTATGACATGAGTTTACCTATATAACCTGCACATGTACCCCCAAGCCTAAAATAAAAGTTAAAAAAGAAACAACTCAAGTCTCTCAATAAAAAGATGAGACAATTAAGAAATGGGCAAAAGATTTGAACACTTCACCAAAGAAGATATGTGGATGGCAAATAAGCAAAAGATGCTCTACATGATTAGTCATTAGAGATTGCCAATTAAAACTGCAATGAGATATCACTATGTACCTATTAGAATGCACCAGGTGAGAAGACCAAGTGTTGGCAAAGATGTGGAGAAAGTAGAACCTCATACACTGCTAGTGGGAATGCAAAAATGACACAACCACTGTTGAAGCAATCTGGAAGTTCCTTTACACATTAATACATCTTCCATATGATCCACCCATTCCGCTTCTAGTTATTTACCCAAGATAAATGAAAACAAATGTCCATAAAAAGATTTATGGACAAGTGTTCATATCAGCTCCAAATTGAAAAGAACCCCAAAGTCCATCAACAGGTAAAAGGATAAACTATTACATATCTGTACAATAGAATACTACTCAGTAATAAAAAGGAATAAACTATTGTTATGTGTTATAATTTGGATGATCTCAAAATAATTATGCTTAGTGTAAGAAGCCAGAGAAGCCAGGCACAGTAGCTCACGCCTGTAATCCCAGCACTTTGGGAGGCCAAGGTGGGCAGGTCAGTTGAGGTCAGGAGTTCGAGACCAGCTTGGCCAACATGGTGAAACCCTGTCTCTACCAGAAATACAAAAATTAGCTGGGTGTGATGGCGTGCACCTGTAATCCCAGCTACTCAGGAGGCTGAGGCAGAAGAATCGCTTGAACTTGGGAGGCGGAGGTTGCAGTGAGTGGAGATCGCACTGCACTCCAGCCCAGGCAACAGAGTGAGACTCCGTCTCAAAAATAAATAAATAAAATAAAAACCAGACAAAAAAGAGTGCATACTGTATGATTCGATGATCAAATACTCGAAACCACAAACTATAGTAACAGAAAGCAGAAAAGTGATTGCCTGGGTATGGGAAAAATGACTGTAGTGAGAATCCATAGATAGAGCTGCTACATCTCACAAATAAAAACATCGAGTGGCTAAATTTGAATTTCAGATGAATAAATTTCTTTAAATATAAGTATATACCATGCAAATGTTTGGGATATACTTATACTAAAAATGATTCATTGTTTATCTGAAATCCAAATTTAACTGGGCATTGTGTACTTTAACTCTGACAACCCTGTTCATGTGTGTACATATACGTATATATAAGTGTATAGGTGTATGCTTCAAATATGTGCAGTTTATTGTATGTCAATTACACCTCAATAAAGCTGGTTTTTTTAAAAAAAAAAAAGAAAGAAAGAAATTGAAGTTAACGAAGGAAGACAAAATGACTTTCCCAAGTTCTCTATGCCAATGGCAGCAAGGTCAAAACCAAAATCTTAATTGCCATTTTCCCTGTTCGAGGTTCTAAAAAATAAAAAATAAAAATTTTTTTTTAAAATGTTTATTTTCAGGGATGGGAAAATAAATCCTGAAAGTAAGAATATTCAGATAAAGATATTTAATTTGTAAATCTTAAATCTCATGTGGCTTTACCCACCTAATATTTCACCTGTTTATAAATCCATTTTGCAAGCTAAGTGCTGAAGCATAGTGAAATCCATTTTTGGAATGAATAAGAAGTCCCTTTATTTCAGTCTTCTTAATGATCAGGAAGCACAGCCAGTTCTCTGGCTGTCTCAAGTAGAGAAGGGCAAAGATTTTACAAAGGAGATACAAAAAATGTAAAGATTACCTGTCTGTTAATTACAGCTTTCTTGCTTTACACAAATATTTCTCAATAATCCAGATTGCAGGTTCACATACGTTTTTCTTACAGCATACTTTGAGCTATTTTCCCTTTATTATGTATTTGCAAGATTGAGAAACACCGCTTACTGGTCTAAATTACCCTGGCCTGAATTGAAGTCACTTACTGCCATCTAGAAACAGACAAGCTCTTCCTAATGTACTGTTTATCTAGGGAATTGCCATATTTCACCCAGGCTGAAAGTGTCATTTTCATAAATTACATTTAACTTGTCTATAATTGTGATACTCTTTGCTGTTGATGCCTACATTTAAATTTATTTTCTCTTTTTGAAGCAGAGGTAGTATTAATTCAATGGTAGTTTTTTTTTTTTTTTTTTTTTTTTTTCACTCTGTCTCCCAGGCTGGAGTGCAATGGCACAATTTTGGCTCACTGCAGCTTCAACTTCCTGACCTCCTGGACTCAAGCAATCTTCCAGCCTCAGCCTCTCAAGTAGCTGGGATCACAGGTGTATGCTACCACGCCCCGTTAATTTTTTGTTTTTTATTGTACTTTAGGTTCTGGGGTACGTGTGCAGATGATGCAGGATTGTTGCATAGGTACATACATGGCAATGTGGTTTGCTGCCTTCATTCCCCCGTCACCTACATCTGGCATTTCTCCCCATATTATCCCTCCCCATGTTATCCCCCACCTTCCCTCCCTCAGTCACCGCCAACAGAACCCGGTGTGTGATGCTCCCCTCCCTGTGTCCATGTGTTCTCATTGTTCAGTGCTCACCTCTGAGTGAGAACATGTGGTGTTTGATTTTCCGTTCTTGTGTCAGTTTGCTGTGAATGATGGTTTCCAGATTCATCTGTGCACCTACAAAGAACACGATTTTTATTTTTTGAGGAGACAGGATCTCACTATGTTTCCCAGGCTGGTCTTGAACTCCTGGACGCAAGTGATCCTCCTGTCTGGGCCTTCCAAAGTACAGTCATGAGCCACCACGCCTGGCCTTAATGATGCATACATTTTACAACCTATGTTATTACAGAGTGGAGAAGTTAGAGCACTGTTTCCACCCAGTCCAGTGCTGGTTGTGCTCTTTGGATTACATCATAATTACCATCATGACTCAGAGCAGTAAAAGAGCAATGCATACCTCTCAGCGCTTTCCAGTGTGGGTAAAACCAGGGCGATTCTTACCTAATGGTATTTCCAATCTATCTGTATAATTTAGTGTCATCCCCACTTTTCTATTTTTTTTTTATTGTGCTGGCAAATCTATTTTATATTCATGTATTCTCACTGGTCACTTACACAGCTCTAATAATAAGAAAACCAATTAACACAAAGGCAGAGATGAGATGGGGCCAGTTGACACTGGCAATGTAGAGGCAAGCAAGACTTTCCACTGGGACCTGTTATTGTCCAAATAAAAAGTACGATTATTTACAAATCTACCGAATAGTCCATTTAAATGAAATACTTATTTTTGCAGTTATGTAATCAATTAAGTATAATAAATAGAGAAGCTTCATATCTAAAATAGGCAAGGAGGAGGTGTAAGGTAAAAGATAAATGTGAAAACCACTGTAGTTCAGGGTGCAGTAAACCATGGCTCACGTGCCAAATCTGGCTTGCTACCTGTTTTTATACAGCTAAAAATGGGCTTTCACACTGTAAGTGGTTGAAAAAAATTAAAGAAAATTATTTACCAACCTATAAAATGATATAAAATTCTAATTTCAGTGCCCATAAATTAGATTTTATTAGAACACAGCCACACTTACTGGTTTACATATTGTCTGCTGCAGTGACAGGGTTGAATAGTTGTGATAGTGATTGCAGGTATGACCTACAAGTCTGCAATCTGACCTTTTCTGAAAAAAAAATATGGGCCGGGTGCAGTGGCTCATACCTGTAATCCTAGCACTTTGGGAAGCTAAATGGGGCGGATCACCAGGTCAGGCATTTGAGACCGGCTTAACCAACATGGTGAAACCTGTCTCTATTAAAAATACAAAAATTTGTTGGGCTTGGTGGCATGCACCTGTAATCCCAGCTACGCGGGAGACTGAGGCAGGAGAATTGCTTGAACCTGGGAGGCGAAGGTTGCAGTGAGCTGAGATCCCACCACTGCACTCCAGCCTGGGGGACAGAGTGAGACCCTGCCTCTAAACAACAAGAAGAGAAGAGCTCGAATATGGAGGAATACCAATAATTGCCCTCTCTCTTTCGTTTTGTGAGGATGGCTCTCAGTGAGCCCCTAGCTTGCCTCCAGTTCTATCCATTGCTTTAGCGTAAACCCATATCCTTGGCTGGGCTCACACCTGTAATCCCAGCACTTTGGAAGGCTGAAGCGGGACGATCACCTGAGGTCAGGAGTTTGAGACCAGCCTGACCAACATGGTGAAATCTTGTCTCTATTAAAAATACAAAATTAGTTGGGCATTCTGGCACCTGCCTGTAATTCCAGCTACTTGGAAGTCTGAGGCAGGAGAATCACTGGAACAGGGAGGTGGAGGTTGCAGTGAGCTGAGATTGTGCCACCGCACTCTAGCCTGGGAAACAAGAGTGAAATTTCGCCTCAAAAAAAAAAAAGAAAAAAAAAAAAGAAAGAAAGAAAGAAAGAAAAGAAAAAAAAAGCCATATCCACAAGTATGACAGTACAAACACCAAACTAATTATGATTTAGCTAGCAATTAAGACCAAAGAAGAGAAAAGAAGTAACTTAAAATAATTTTGTGTGATCGTAAAAGTAAATTGCACAAGAACAGTAAAAAGTTGCATTGTGTGTGTGTGTGTGGGGGGGGGGGTTGTTTTCTCTGTGAAATGTTTTCCTTTTTGCTTTGTAGCTGATTACCCAGAGGCCAGCACACTCTTCTCCCTTTCCAGAGAGCCTCCATTTTATTTGGGTGTCTACCCTGACCTCGCATGACTCAGGATTAAATTCTGAATCATTGAAGCCAGTCATCCAAATTCCAATTCCCTTGTCAGTGCTTGGTTTTAGGAAGAGATGACTCAATCCTGGTGAATAAAATGAGAGAGGAATTTATCTGAAGTTTTCTAGGAAGGGCTTCCCCGCTGATGAAACATACACACACCCTCTTGAACATCATTGTATCTGCTTATGATAGCTGAAACCATGACAGCCTCCTTGGGACCTCAAGGGGAACTTGCTAGAACCTGGGAAATGGAGGAGGATGCTGTGCACACAGATGGAGAAGACTGTGATTCAGAAAACATCATGGAGTTACTGAAGAAAGCAACCCTGGGTTCCTCCTGTCTCAGAAGATCTTATTATGGGACATAATTTTCCTTTCTTGTTTATTCCATTTTGCAATGGATTTCCTATTACTTGCAGCACTCAAATGGATTTTTATTTGTTCTACATACACAAATCTTGATAATTTTTTTCATGAAATATCTAGAGCCTATGTGAATGGTGAGAGTTTCTTATAATAAAATAGACTATATCATGTACATTTATGCTAGGAAAATTGCAAGCCAAAATAAAGAAAATGTAATTTACTTATTATCTACTTAAATTTTCCCTTCAGGTGAGATGGATATGTGGCGCATCACCTGGTTGCAACATTTTGTCAAGATGGGTCAGTTTTACTTTCCAACTGAAAGTCCAAGGATATTTACAAAATTTTTGATTCTGCCTTCTTTCTCTGCTAGCCAAGAAAACTATCGAATTTTATATTTTTGATTACATCAGCAAATTTAATGATCAAGAAGTCATTCAGCCAATATTACCAAGTATTTGCCTGGTGCATTGCACTGATCAGAATACTTAAGAGGTTCCAAAGCAAATGAAACATAGTGTGAGTCTCTAATGGGATTAACTCTCAAGCAAAGAGACAAGACACATACCAAAGGCTAGGACACCTCAGCACACAAATGAAACAGATCAAATTGTACTTAACGTTTCAGTGAATAATGTTTGCCATGAAGAATAGAAAATAGCAGTGTGTGTGTGTGTGTGTGTGTGTGTTTCTGTGACAGAGTCTCACTCTGTTGCCAGTCTAGAGTACAGTGGTGCCATCGTGGTTCACTGCAACCTCCATTTCCCAGGTTCAAGTGATTCTCCTGCCTCAGCCTCCTGAGTAGCTGGGACTTACAGGTGCGAGCCACCAAGTCCAGCTAATTTTTGTATTTTTAGAAGAGACAGGGTTTCACCATGTTGGTTAGGATGGTCTCAATTTATTGACCTTGGGATCCGTCTGCCTCAATCTCCCAAAGTGCTGGGATTATGGACATGAGCCACTGTTCCCAGCCGGAAAATGTTTTCTAAAAAAGGTAAGCATGGTCTTTAGATTGTATGGGAGGCCAGAAAAACAGGCCATGTCATAATGACTCTTGTCCACACTAAGCCAGCACTAGGCACGTGGTAAGGTGCCATCCATGTTATTTTAGCCATCAGTCAAGTTGTGCATAAGTGTCAGGTGAACTTTCTGATTCTTTGTGACTGAACGCCAATTTATAATTCTATGCATGATTATGTCAGTTACCTAATTGACACAATAATCCCACAAGTTTATTTTTAGAAGCAGTTTGATTAGTAACTGCTGCCCGTAATGTGTTCAGGTTGCCCACAGGAAAGTTTGTTTGACTACAAAAAATAAAAGTAACAAAGTCCAGGCATAGGGGCTCATGCTTGTAATCCCAGCACTTTGGGTGTCCAAAGTAGCAGGATCACTTGAGGCCAGGAATTCAAGATCAGCCTCGGTAACGTAGCAAGATCCTGTCTTTATTAAAAAGAAAAATGGAAAAAAAAAAAAGAGAGAGAGAGAGAAAGTTTATCATTTGAGATTAGAACTAAGGTATGTAGCAAGGATGCTTTTGCCTGCTGTTTATTTTGGTCATTCAGAAGTTTGATGAACTGAGTCTTTCAGTTCTTTCAGTGGTTAGACCCATTGCATAATTGTACCAACTGAATTGAAATGCAGCATTTAAAAATTTTCCAGTTCATGAGTCCATTCTGTGGTAAATATCAGAATTGGAGAGTCTGATTCACATGAGCAATTGTTGTAATTAATCTCTAGCAGTACCTCCTTTTTTCTTCCTTCTACGTGCACATGTCAGACATGCCCATTAGAGTGCATTTCATAGGTTCGAATCCCACTACCGCCCTCTGGCCTTTACCTTGGCTTGATTCCCTGGACAAGCTCAGCTGTTCTGCAGTGGGCAAATTATGCCTATAGTGTCAACAGATTGTTAAATATACTTATTGAAACCCTCATTTCTAAGTTCTACTTGATTCCTTTTAATTTATTTCTTTGGTGGGTTTCCATTTGGTTGCTGAACTAGAGGATTGACCTCATGAGGCAATATTATAAAATGAAATAACATTACTGTGAGCTGTCATCTTTCTATCTCTAAATACTAAAAATAAATGTAGTGAAAAGCAATTCTTCCTCTGACCTTAAACTTAAGTATCTTAACATAAATCCCAGAATAGGAGGGTTTTAAGGCAGTTCTGGAAATTAAGTTGCTCATTAGAAATTTAAAGAAATACTTGTTTCTCACCCAGTATGACTTTATATATTTTCAGTCTTATAATGGAACGCTTTAATTCACTTAATCGGCAATTCAATATCTGTTTCTTTTGTGGATATCCTACGTTCAAAGCACAGTGCTGGCCATTAAGAATTAACAGAGATAAGTAAGATAACAACTGCTACCCTCCAAGAGCAGCAAATGGGGAAGATTCAGTAAATTTGATATAGAAAAGAAGTGAAATTCAATGAAACTACCATTGACATCATGCTGAGTTTTAATTTTGACTTGAGAGAATTACATATGTTCTCCATAGAAGGAAGCATTTACAATAAGCCTTGTAGGATTTGGTTTAACAATGAGAAGAGGTTAAGGAAGGTATTACGGTCAAATTGTGAAGACACTATTCTGCAATCCCAAGAAATCTGAATGAACACAAATTTCCAAGCACTGGAGAAAATCATTTCATGTTTTTAAGGAAAGGGAGTATTTAATGTTATCTGAGTTTTAAATCATTCTTGGCAGCTGTGTGGATTAGAAACGAAAGAAACTAGAGCCAAAACTAGTTAAGGAGGCTGTGGTGAATCCAGATGATGAAGGACTGTTTGCTTCTAGCACCTGCCTCTCAAAGAATGTCAGTTTCCTGAAGGCAGGGACCTTTGTTTTTTTCACTGTTATATTCCAAGCACTCAGAACACTGCATGACATGTAGTAGCTGTTCGTAACTATGTGTTGAAGAAATAAATCAGTGAAAGAATAAATGAATGAACTAAATGAGACAATGAAACGGCAGAGAATCCCAGTAACAGCATGAAAATAGAAATAAATAAATAAAAAAAGAAACTGAAGAGGAATCAGAGATTTGCTTCAGAGATGGAATTTTCCCCTTCTCTGTTAACACATTGTAGTTGGGTTCCTTTTTTTTTTTTTTTTAGAGACAGGGTCTCACTCTGTTGCCTCGGCTGGAGTGCAGCGGCATGATCATAGCTCACTGCTGCCTCAAACTTCTGGGCTCAAGTGAGCCTCCTGCCCCAGCCTCCTGAGAAGCTGGGACTACCCAGGCAAGCCATGGGTGGCTGGCTAATTTTAAATTTTTTTTTGTAGAGACAAGGTCTTACTGTGCTGCTGAGGCAGGTCTCAGACTCCTGCATTCCAGTGAGCCTCCAATCGTAGCCTCCCATGGTGTGTGACACACCATGCCCAGCCTTTTTTTCAAATGTTGGCAGAAGATGAAGTTTGTTGGACTGACTGAACACACACACACACACATAAACACACACACACACTTGGGTTGCAAAGCATGTGCACTTTTCACCACACCTTCTAAAACTAAGTGCTTTTGACTCAGTACGTGCTGTGGTTTAAGTGTGCGCACCTCCCCAAATTCAGGTGTTGAAATTTAACGGCTGATGTGATCGTATTAAGAGGTGGGGCCTTTAAGAGATGATTAGGCTGTGTGGGCTCCTCCCTCATGAATGTAATTAAAGCCTTTATAAAGAAGGCTTTGCAAAGCCTCCAGCTTGCTTGCCCTTCCACCCCCTGCCCTCTCGGGGTCTGGTGTTCCTCCCCTGCAGAGGGTGCAGCAACAAGGCGCCATCTTGGAAGCGGAGAGAAGCCTTCATCCCATGACCCGCCGGCACCTTGATGTTGGACTCCCAGCCTTCATAACTGTATGGAAACAAATTTCTGTTCTTTAGAAGTTACTCAGTCTCAGGTATTTTGTTATAGCAGCACAAACCAAGAGAGCTGGCAAGTCATGGCTTTTTTCAAAAACTTACTGCAGCCCACAGAGCAACTAAGGAACTAACTACGGATAAATATCTACTCTCACGTTAACAGCAGGATGCATGTAAGTGACCCAGTAGGGAAAAAACATCTATGTTTAAATCAGTTTGGGAAACACTGGGTTATGTAATTGTAAATAGTTTATTTACCATAAGACTTATCAGAACTCTTAATATACTTTCATATGCTGTGAATATCTACAAGGCAAATGTATCAAGCTGTGTTCCCAAATGTATTTGACTATAGAGATCCCTGCCATACACACCACCACCTTCATGGTGCACTCATAGGAGCAGAATTTGATGAAGTATTTGGGAAAACACTGGCCTGGGTCTGGGCACAGTGGCTTGTGTCTGTAATCCCAGCACTTTGGAAGGCCAATGCAGGAGGATCACCTGAGGCCAGGAGTTTGGGACCAGCCTAGGCAACATAGCAAGACTCCATGACTACAAAATAAAAAATAATAATCAGCCAAATGTGGTGGCCTGCACCTGTAATCCTAGCTGCTCAAGAGGCTGAGTCAGCAGGCTCCCAGGAGCCCAAGTAGAGTGAGGTAGGATTGCATCACTTTACTTCAGCCTGGGTGAAGCAAGGTTCTGTTTCTTAAAAAAAAAAAAAAAAAAAAAAAAAAAAAGGGCATTTTCTGAAGGGAACACCTCAGAGTAAAATTTAAAAAAAAAACCTGGCTTAAACATACACTGCAATTCTATTAAGACTAACACAGTTCTTCTGTATTAGAAGAGATTGCAAAAAGTTCCTTATGACAGAGTTTTGTAAATGAGACCTCAACACCTGTCATATGGAGAGAGAAAACAGGTTTTCATGCTCTGACAATTCTGTGCTTGATCAAAGCAGATCTAAGTGAAAACCTGAAGCAAATGAAATTGAAGCTACAATGTGTTCATCAGAGGAAATTAGCCACTCAGTGAATACTCGGTGCATCATGGGAGTGATAGTGATTAGGAAGCTGTGAAAACACCTGCCAAAATGGTGTTTCTGAAAAACCCTCACATTTTCCGATTCTTTGGAAAGCTGAGATTCGTTTTCTGAGCACAGGCTTGTTATGCCTTGACCATCCTATCAGAGTACCTGGTCCGCTGTCAGAAAGTGGATCAGAGCCCTGGCCTACCTTGCACTTTCTGCAAATACTGAGATCCCTGATTTAAGAGCAAAAGGAAAGGAGCCACAGGAGCTGGGAAGGACTGAGGCAATGTTGTGACCACAACACAGATTCTATCTCCAAGGTCTTCGGTTAACTTTTGGAAAAGAAATGAAGTTTTTTCTGTCCCCGGTCTGCCCATACACTCCTACACTGATCTTGGTTCTGGGGCTTTGGAATTTCTTCCTGTGCCAGTAGCTTCATTGTCTATTTTTAATCAGTAAGTACCATTTCTTCCAGAAAGTCTTAGATCTCCTTTTCACTTTCACAACATCAACTTTCAATACCAATTTTAGCTGGGCTTGGTGGAATGTGCCTGTAGTCCTAGCTATTTAGGAGGCTGAGGTGGGAGAATACCTTAAGCCCAAAAGTTCAAGCCTCAGAGCATTATTATTGCACTTGTGAATAGCCACCACACTTCAGCCTGGGCATCATAGCAAGACTCTGTCTCTGTTATATATATATATGTATACACACACACACACACACACACACACTTTAAATTCTGAGACACATGTGCAGAACGTGCAGGTTTGTTACATGGGTATTTACGTACCATGGTGGTTTGCTGTGCCCCTTGACCTCATCATCTACGTTAGGTATTTCTCCTAATGCTATCCCTCCTCTAGCCCCTCACCCTCTGACAGGCCCCAGTGTGTGATGTTCCCCTCTCTGTGTCCATGTGTTCTCAGTGTTCAGCTCTCACTTATGAGTGAGAAAATGCAGTGTTTGGTTTTCTGTTGTGTTTGCTGAGAATGATGGTTTCCAGTTTCATCCATGTCCCTGCAAAGGTCATGAACCATCATTTTTTATGGCTGCATATTATTCCATGGGGTATATGTGGCACATATTCACCATCCAATCTATCATTGATGGGCATTTGAGTTGGTTCCAAGTCTTAGCTATTGTGAACAGTGCTGCAATAAACATACATGTGCATGTGTCTTTATAGTAGAATGATTTTATAATCCTTTGGGTATATATCCAGTAATGGGATTGCTGAGTCAAATGGTATTTCTGGCTTTAGATCTTTGAGGAATTACCACACTATCTTCCACAATGGTTGAATTAATTTACATTCCTGCCAACAGTGTAAAAGCATTTCTATTTCTTCACATCCTCTCCAGCATCTGTTGTTTCCTGACTTTTTAATGATCACCATTCTAACTGGCATGAGATGGTATCTCATTGTGGTTTTGATTTGCATTTCTCTAATAACCAGTGATGATGAGTTTTTTTTTTTTCGTATGTTTTTTGGCCACATAAATGTCTTCTTTTAAGAAGGGTCTGCTCATATTCTTTGCCCACTTCTTGATGATTGTTTTTTTCTTGTAAATTTGTTTAAGTTCTTTGTGGATTCTAGATCCTACTCCTTTCTCAGATGGATAGACTGCAAACATTTTCTCCCATTTTGTAGGTTGCCTGTTCACTATGTTGGTAGTTTCTTTTGTTGTGCAGAGGCTCCTTAGTTTAATTAGATGTCGTTTGTCTGTTTTTGCTTTTGTTGCTGATGCTTTTGGTGTTTTACTCATGAATTCTTTGCCCATGCCTATGTCCTGAATGGTATTGCCTAGGTTTTCTTCCAGAGTTTTTATGGTGTTCTTATGTTTAAGTCTTTAATCCATCTTGAATTAATTTTTGTGTAAGGTATAAGGAAGGGGTCCAGTTTCAGCTTTCTGCATATGGCTAGTCAGTTTCCCCAACACTATTTATTAAATAGGGAATTCTTTCTCCATTGCTTGTTTTTGTCAGGTTTGTCAAAGATCAGATGGTTGTAGATGCGTAGTGTTATTTCTGAGGTCTCTTTTCTGTTCCATTGGTCTATATATCTGTTTTGGTATCAGTACCATGCTGTTTTGGTTACTGTAGCCTTATAATGTAGTTTGAAGTCAGGTAGCATGATGCCTCCGGCTTTGTTTTTTTTTTTTTTTTTTTTTTTTTTTTTTTTGCTTAGGATTGTCTTGGCTATACAGGTTCTTTTTTGGTTCCATATGAAAGTTACAGTGGATTTTCTAATTCTGTGAAAAAGTCAGTGGTAGCTTGATGGGAATAGCATTGAATCTATAAATTACTTTGGGCAGCATGGCTATTTTCATGGTATTTGATTCTTCCTTTCTGTGAGCATGGAATTCTTTTCCATTTGTTTGTGTTGTCTCTTCTTTCCTTGAGCAGTGGTTTATAGTTCTCCTTGAAGAGGTCCTTCACATCCATTTTAAGTTGTATTCCTAGGTATTTTATTTTCTTTGTAGCATTTGTAAATAGGAGTTCACTCACGATTTGGCTGTTTGTCTATTATTAGTGTATAGGAATGCTTGTGATTTTTACACATTGATTTTGTATCTCGAGACTTTGCTGAAGTTGCTTATCAGCTTAAGGAGAGTTTGGGCTGAGACAATGGGGTTTTCTAAATATACAATCATGTCATCTGCAAACAGATAATTTGACTTCCTTTCTTCCTATCTGAATACTTTGTATTTCTTTCTCTTGCCTGATTTCCCTGGCCAGAACTTCCAGTACTATATTGAATAGGAGTGGCGAGAGAGGCCATCCTTGTCTCGTGTTGGTGTTCAAAGGGAATGCTTCCAGCTTTTTCCCATTTTGTGTGATATTGGGCTGTAAGTTTATCATAAATAGCTCTTATTATTTTGAGGTATCTTCCATCAATACCTAGCTTATTGAGAATTTTTAGCATGAAGGGATGTTGAATTTTATCAAAGGCCTTTTCTGTATCTATTGAGATAATCATGTGGTTTTTGTCATTGGTTCTGTTTATGGGATGGTTTATGTTTATTGATTTGCATACGTTGAACCAGCCTTGCATCCTAGGGATGAAGCTGACTTGATCGTGGTAGATAAGCTTCTTGATGTGCTGCTGGATTTGATTTGCCAGTATTTTATTGAGGCTTTTCCATTGATGTTAATCAGGGATATTGGCTTGAAATTTTTTTCAAGTGTATCTCTGCCATGTTTTGGTATCAGGATGATGCTGGCCTCATAAAACAAGTTAGGGAGGAGTCCCTCTTTTTCTATTGTTTGGGATAGTTTCAGAAGGAATGGTACAGATCCTCTTTGTACCTCTGGTAGAAGTTGGCTATAAATCTGTCTGGTTCTGAGCTTTTTTTGGTTGGTAAGCTATTAATTACTGCCTCAATTGTAGAACTTGCTATTGGTCTATTCAGGGATTTAACCTCTTCCTGGTTTAATCCTGAGAGTATGTATTTGTTCAGGAATTTATCCGTTTCTTCTAGATTTTCTAGTTTATTTGTGTAGAAGTATTTATACTACTCTCTGATGGTAGCTTGTATTTCTGTGGGATCAGTGATGATATCCCCTTTGTCATTTTTTATTGTGTCTATTTGATGCTTCTCTCTTTTCTTTTTTATTGGTCTGGCTAGCAGTCTATCTATTTGTTGATCTTTTAAAACAAATCCAGCTTCTGGATTCACTGATTCTTTTGAAGAGTTTTTTTGTGCCTCCATCTCCTTCAGTTCTGCTCTGATCTTAGTTATGTCTTGTCTTCTGCTAGCTTTTGAATTTGTTTGCTCTTGCTTCTCTAGTTCTTTTAATTGTGATGTTAGGGTGTCAACTTTAGATCTTTCCTGCTTTCTCCTATGGGCATTTAGTGCTATAAATTTCCCTCTAAACACTGCTTTAGCTATGTCCCAGAGATTCTGATTCTGGTATGTTGTGTCTTTGTTCTCATTGGTTTCAAAGAACTTCTTTATTTCTGCCTTAATTTTGTTATTTAACCAGTAGTCATTTAGGAGCAGGTTGTTGAGTTTCCATGTAATTGTGCAGTTTTAAGTGAGTTTTTTTTTTTTTTTTTTTTTTTTTTGAGATGGCGTTTCCCTCTTGTTACCCAGGCTGGAGTGCAATGGCGCAATCTCTGCTCACTGCAACCTCCGCCTCCTGGGTTCAGGCAATTCTTCTGCCTCAGTCTCCTGAGTAGCTGGGATTACAGGCACGCGCCACCATGCCCAGCTAATTTTTTGTATTTTTAGTGGAGACGGGGTTTTACCACGTTGAACCAGGATGGTCTCGATCTCTTGACCTTGTGATCCACCCGCTTTGGCCTCCCAAAGTGTTGAGATTACAGGCATGAGCCACTGCGCCCGGCCTTAAGTGAGTTTCTTAATCCTGAGTTCTAATTTGATTGCACTGTGGTCTGAGAGACTGTTAGGATTTCTGTTCTTTTGCATTTGCTGAGGAGTGTTTTACTTTTTATTATGTGGTCGATTTTAGAATAAGTGCTATGTGGCGCTAAGAAGAAGGTATACTCTGTTGATATGGGGTGGAGAGTTCTGTAGATGTCTATTAGGTCCACTTGGTCCAGAGCTGAGTTCAAGTTGTGAATAAAGCTGTTAATTTTCTGTCTTGTTGATCTGTCTAATATCGACAGTGGGGTATTCAAGTCTCTCACTATTTCTGTGTGGGAGCCTAATTCTTCTTGTATATCTCTAAGAACTTGCTTTATGTATCTGGGTGCTCCTGTATTGGGTGCATATATGTTTAGAATTAGCTTTTCTTGTTGCATTGATCCCTTTATATTATGTAATGCTCTTCTTTGTCTTTTTTGATCTTCATTGGTTTAAAGTCTGTTTTACTAGAGACAAGGATTGCAACTCCTGTTTTGTTTTGTTTTGTTTTGTTTTTTTTTTGCTTTCCATTTGCTTGGTAAATATTCCTCCATCCATTTATTTTGAGTCTATGTGTGTCTTTGCACGTGAGATGGGTCTCCTGAATACAGCACCCTGATGGGTCTTGACTATGCAATTTGCCAGTCTGTGTCTTTTAATTGGGGCATTTAGCCCATTTACATTTAAGGTTAATACTGTTATATGTGAATTTGATCCTGTCATTATGATGCTAGCTGGTTATTTTGCCCATAGGTTGATGAAATTTCTTCATAGTGTTTATGATCTTTACATTTTGGTTTGTTTTTGTGGTGGCTGGTACTAGTTTTTCCTTTCCATATTTAGTGCTTCCTTCAGGAACTCTTGCAAGGCAGGCCTGGTGGTGACAAAATCTCTCAGCATTTGCTTGTTTGTAAAGGATTTTATTTCTCCTTCACTTATGAAGCTTAGTTTGGCTAGATATGAAATTCTGGGTTGAAAATTCTTTAAGAATGTTGAATATTGTCTGCCACTCTCTTCTAGCTTGTTAGGGTTTCTGCAGAGAGGGCTGCTGTTAGTCTGATGGGCCTTCCTTTGTGTCTAACCCAAGCTGACAATGATGTGTCTTGGGGTTGCTCTTTGTGAGGACTGTCTTTGTGGTGTTCTCTCTATTTCCTGAATTTGAATGTTGGCCTGTCTTGCTAGGTTGGAGACGTTCTCCTGGATAATATCCTGAAGTATGTTTTCCAACATGGTTCCAGTCACTTTCAGGTACACCGTTCCTTTTCATTCTTTTCTCTCTAATCTTGTCTTCATGTTTTATTTCATTAAGTTGATCTTCAGTCTGATATCCTTTCTTCTGCTTGATTGATGTGGCTATTGATACTTGTATATGCATCAGGAAGTTCTCATGCTGTGTTTTTCAGCCCCATCAGGTCACTTGTTTTATTCTCTAGACTGGTTAGTCTAGCTAGCAATTCCTCTAAACCTTTTTCAAGGTTCTTAGCTTCCTTGCACATAGACCAATGGAACAGAATAGATATCTCAGAAATAAGACCACACGTCTACAAACATCTGATCCTTGACAAACCCGACAAAAACAAGCAATGGAGAAAAAATTTCCTATTTAATATATGGTGTTGGGAAAACTGGCTAGCCATATGCAGAAAACTGAAACTGGACCCTTTCCTTACACTTTATTCAAAAATTAACTCAAGATGGATTAAAGACTTAAACAAAAGACCTAAGACCATAAAGATCCTAGAAGAAAACCTAGGTAATACCATTTGTGACATAGGCATGGGCAAAGACTTCATGACTAAAACACCAAAAGCATCAGCAACAAAAGCCAAAATAGACAAATGGAATTTAAACTAAAGAGCTTCTGCACAGCAAAAGAAACTATCATAAGAGTGAACAGGCAACCTGCAAAATGGGAGAAAATATTTGCAGTCTATCCATCTGACGAAGAGCTAATATCCAGAATCTACAAAGAATTTAAACAAATTTACAAGAAAAAAAACAATCATCATGATGTGGGCAAAGAGTATGAACAGATACTTCTCAAAAGAAGACATTTATGTGGTCAAGAAATACATAAAAAACTCATCATGACTGGTCAGTAGAGAAATGTAAATCAAAACCACAATGAGATACTATCTCATGCCAGTTAGAATGGCAATCATGAAAAAGTCAGGAAACAACAGATGCTGGAGAGGATGTGGAGAAATAGAAATGCTTTTACACTTGGTGGGAGTATAAGTTAGTTCACCCATTGTGGAAGACAGTGTGGTGATTCCTCAAGGATTTGGAACTAGAAATACCATTTGATGCAGCAATCCCATTACTGGGTATATACCCAAAGGATTAGAAATCTTTCTATAAAGACACATGCACACATGTTTGTTGTGGCACTGTTCACAATAGCAAAGACTTGGAACCAACTCAAATGCCCATCAATGATAGATTGGATGATGAAAATGTGTCACATATACACCATGGAATACTATGCAGCCATAATGAAGGATGAGTTCATTCTTCTGAGGGACATAGATGAAGCTGGAAACCATCATTTTCAGCAAGCTAACATAGCAACACCAAACACCGCATGTTCTCAATCATAAGTGGAAGTTGACCAGTGAGAACATATGGACACAGGAAGGGGAACATCACACACCGGAACCTGTCAGTGGCTGAGGGCGTTGGGGAGGGATAGCATTGGGAGGAATACCTAATGTAGATGATGGGTTCATAGGTGCAGCAAACCACCATGGCACATGTATACTTATGTAGCAAACCTGCATGTTCTGCACATGTATCCCAGAACTTAAAGTATAATTTAAAAAAAGAATTTAAGTGATGTTTTTCCAGACCTTCTCTTATATCTGCTTGTTTCACCCACTTCTATAATTCATTGATTATTTTTTGTTCATTGTTTTACGTTTAAAATATAAATACTTCTTTCTTTAGTCATCATCTGTTATAAGCTATCCTCATCTAACAGTTTTCTCCATTTTTCAATTTTTGCTAATACATTTGGGGAGTATTCTAATACTCATTTCAGATTTTTATCTATCTAGATAAAATACCTCAGTGTCTGAAGGCCTACATTCTGCAAATGTGGCATTTGTTAAATTTTAGTATATATCAAGTCTTTTTGAGACAGTCTTGCTCTGCTGCTCAAGCTGTGCAGTGGCCCAATAGTAGTTCACTGCAACCTCCACCTCCTGGGCTTAACAATACTCTTACCTCTGTCTCCCAAACATCACAGGTGTGTGCCACCATGCCTGGCTAATTTTTAACTTTTTTTTTTTTTTTTTTTGTAGAGACAGGGTCTCACTAGTTATCCAGGATGGTCTCAGATTCCTGAGCTCAGGAGATCTGCTCACTTTGGCCTCTCAAAGTGCTGGGATTACAGGCATAAACCACCACATCCAGCCCATGTCTATAATAAGTTGATTTATAAACAAAGCAGTTTAGTGGGGCAATGTAGAGCCCAACCTTCACATCAGCCTGCCTGGGTAACAGAGAGCTTGTTAGCTGTAATTCTGGACAAGTAGCCAATCTTTCTGTACCTCATTTCCCCCATACATAAACTAGGGAAAATAATTTTGCAAATCTTATTTGGTTATTAATAAGCATTAACTGAATTAACATATCTAGAAGGCTTGTAATAGCACCTCGAACATAGTGCCATGTAAATTATTGGCTATTAGCATTTCCAAGGTTAAAATAGAAAAAGTATCTTAGAATAAAGGGTGGAGAAGTTTTAAATACTTTTTCTTTCACAGGTCCAGACTATGTAAAGGATTATTTGCCCAAAGTTCATCAACACACTTCCTATGTAGGAGAACAGCATCCCGTGTTAGAAAAAACCGGAGATCTCAGATATTTATGGAGGCCTGCCTTGAATAGAAGCTTCCCAGCAAAATATAAACATGAGTACGTTGGCGAAATTGGTTGGGGAATACCACAGTATAATTTTATCAACAGATCAAGACTGGAGAGTGGCTTTCATATCAAGGTATTGCTCTTAAATTTATGCTCTTCATAGTACACTGTTTTCTAAATTGAATTCTTTATGAATTTGCTTCCAAAGGAAATGTCGGGTGCTTGATTTCTCATTGAGACATAAAGAGGTTCGAATTTTGCAGGAAGACAAATGTGTGAATAAATGCATGGCTCCGCAACACTCCTGGAGCCCCTTTAATGCACCAAGGGAAGGGTATGAAGAAAATGAAGCCATGGATAGTCCAGAAGCCTTTGTGTTTGGCTTTGGAAGGTGTTCTGATTCACATTCAGGCTGAGGCACTTGCACACACTTCCCCCATCCTAGCACTGCGTCGTGCGTGGGTGGTACAAAGAGCAGCCGGTGCTGGGCATAATCTACAAACCTAACACATGCATCTCAGATCTTTAAGATTCACTGTATAGATAATGCCTTCATTTCAAGTGTTAATAATTCAGTGTATGTTGTCAGAGGGTTTTAGAAACCTTGTCTTATTTCCCTTTGGTGATATAGACATAGGCATGAGGTCACGGTGTCTCCTCTGAAACAGAAGAGTATACAAATGGTTTTAGAAGTAAAATCTGAGAATTTGGATATTTTTTTCCAGGAAGGCCTTTGCGTTGTTTGAAAATTGGATGTATGAATCATGCAATAACTGAATTTCCTCAAATTCTTAAGGCAAACCAAGACAGTCTCATCTGGTAAAAGTTAACAAAAGGAAAACTTTTTTTTTTGTCTTTTTTGAGACAGAGTCTCACTCTGTCGCCCAGGCTGGAGTGCAGTGGCGCGGTCTTGGTTCACTGTAACCTCTACCTCCGGTCAAGTGATTCTCCTGCCTCAGCCTGCCGAGTAGCTGGGACTACAGGCACGTGCCACTGTGCCCAGCTAATTTTTGTATTTTTAGTAGAAATGGGGTTTTACCATGTTGGCCAGTCTGGTCTCAAACTTCGGACCTCAGGTGATCTACCTGCTTCAGCCTCCCAAAGTGCTGAGATTACAGGCATGAGCCACCACACCCGGCCGGAAAACCCTTTTTCTGGACCAAACCATTGCAGTCTAGGAGGGTGGATGGGAGTGCAGTCTTAGGGGTTACACTGTGACTTAGGTCTAGCTCTGTGACCTCGGGCAAATGAGTTCACCTTTCTGCATCTTCGTCTGTTCCTCTTCTACAAGTCAGTATTCAGAGGCCCATTTCACAGGGTCACCTGACTGACTATCCTAGTTCTGCCACCTATTAGTGTGTATGGTCTTGGTTAAGTTCATTTACCTCTGTGCTTCAGTGTCTTTTTTTTTTTTTTTTTTGAGATGGAGTTTCCCTCTTGTTACCCAGGCTGGAGTGCAATGGCGCGATCTCGGCTCACCACAACCTCTGCCTCCTGGGTTCAGGCAATTCTCCTGCCTCAGCCTCCTGAGTAGCTGAGATTACAGGCATGCACCACCATGCCCAGCTAATTTTTTTGTATTTTTAGTAGAGACAGGGTTTCACCTTGTTGACCAGGATGGTCTTGATCTCTTGACCCTGTGATCCACCCGCCTCGGCCTCCCAAAGTGCTGGGATTACAGGCTTGAGCCACCGCGCCCGGCGCTTCAGACAAATGTGTGAATAAATTTGTCTTCATTATAAAATCTTAGTTCTAGGTTAACGGGTACACAATTTAATACTCGTAAAGCGCCAGAAGCAGTAACTGGCGTGTGTCAAGCCCTTTATGTGTTTCATTGTTATGCTGTGAGGACTAAATGTGAGAACACAAGGAATGCAGTGGGCACGATCCTGACACCAGGCTGACATCCAGATTTTAGCTGTTAGTACTGTTGTGGTTGTATTTCATTATTTCATTAAATTTAATATTATATTTAGCATATTGTAATATGTTAAAATGCCAGGGCCAAGAAAGTGCGCCGATGATAAGGAATGTCTCTTACAACATATTCCAAAGAAGACCGGTTTCTGAGCATGTGACAAGCTGAGTATAATGAATGCTTTTAAGTTCTTAAACTGTGTCCTTTTCCACTTGGGCACTAAAAAGGAAAATCTGAAATTTGATTAAATAGCAAACTAGCCACCAGCAAGAAGAGTCCGGCCCCAAAGCAAGGCAACTGGTTTGAATAAAGTCCAGAACTTGCGTTGTGTTGGTGTTTCTCATTGGGTGATGATGCCCTGCTCTCGGACACAGCCCTCAATCTGTCAGACCATCTTGAGTGTGTATAGCCTCTCTTCTTCTTTAACGTAAGGACCCATTTTTCTGCTCAAATGAACTGCAATCAAGCATTCTTGCGTCTTTAAAGCAAGCTGGGAATCCGAAAGAGACAATAGCTGTGAGTTAGCCTTCCAGGAATGTATTTATTCCGTATATTAGTATTTCTTGGACTGCTTTTAATCACTGCACTGCTGGGTAATGGGGTCCTCTCTGTCTCTGAGATTGTGAGCCATGCAGTGATTTTCTTCCCCAGCTGCGGCACCCTCAGAAACTGCTTGGAATATGCTGTAAGGGTTGTTGTTTATCATCTGTGCATTTTCTTGGCCCTGGTATTTTAACAGTAATTGTTTTCAAGGGTCTACTGTCACAGATAACAATCTTGAACAATACCTTAAAGCTCCTTGGACTTAGAGGTTTGTAATAGGGAAAACGAGATTCACTGAGAATGACCATACATACTAGCATTGAAGCATCTATAATTTCCTTATCAATTCAGATCTAGGTTTTGTCACTAGGGCTATTAATCTCTCCCTTTGCATCTAAGGCATACCTTTCTGTTTCCATCCAAGGCAGATCAAAATATCTTTTTTTTTTTTTTTTTTGAGACAATGTCTCATGCTGTCAGCCAGGCTGGAGTACAGTGGCACACTCAGAGCTCACTGCAGCCCCCATCTCCTGGGCTCAAACAGTCCTCCTACCTCAGCCTTCTGAGTAGCTGAAACTAGAGGCATATGCCACCACACCCAGATAATTAAAAAACAATTTTTTATTTTTCTTTTATTTTTATTTTTTTTTAGTAGAGACAACATCTATGTTGCCCAGACTGGTCTCAAACTCCTGAGCTTAAGTGATCCTCCTGCCTCAGCCTCCCAATGTGCTGGAATTACAGGCATGAGCCACCATGCCCAGCCCACAGTATCTTTTTTTGCATCTAGACTCAGACTTTGATTCCTTATCAACCCTGTGCTTCAGGCAGCTACTTCTAAAAAAATCAGACTTGGTGCATTAATTGACACCTGAGCTGATACATACACATACACTCCATACATACAAACATGTTCCTAATTACGACGAATACACAAGAGTGGTGGCATTAACCCAGGGCCCGCCTCACAAGGGAGCTGGTAAACTTCTCAGTGTGGTGTCACTGTGAGAAATGTCTCAATCCACTTCCTGTTCTTTTCCAGTTTCTTACCTGTCTGTACATCGTTTCCATATTCCTTGCTCTTCCTTGTCCTGTAATAATCCAAATCAAAATGATCACTTCTTGTTTTAGTCTAACTATAGAGACTCCTCAGTGTCTCTTGTGGCAATTACTCAGAGCTTAGATTTTAAGCAAACTTTCGTCTCCTGGATTTTTATAGCTCTAACAGCTGCTCTGCCTAATTTACTGCTCCAGGTTTATGTAAGACTGGCGGCTAAGGACACTCAGGCACCTCCAATCGAGTCTTGGTAAAATGCCTGGAGCAGCTGCCTCCTACCAGGGAATGGTCTCTCTCATTTGGGGCACTAGGAGGGGTTCTGCAGATCATCTGGCTTTTTGCAGGAAGATAATAACTTCCATGCTGAGTGACACCTGAAAAACTTTCCCCACGTTACGGAGGTCAGTAAAAATCACAAGATCGAGTTTCTTTTCTGGATTTTTAAAATGTTTAGCTATTTCCTACTCTTACATGGGTTACAATGCAATAATAATAAATGTATCTATAAACCAGAACAGACCATTACTTTTATTATCTCAGATTTAAGAGCAGCACATTCTTTTGAAAAATGAATTTGGTCTCTGCCAAACTATATGCAAGAATATATGGAGACAACTGAAACAATTTCTTTGGTTTCAATCCCATGCTAACCTGAGGAACTTTTCTAACTACTTCTTAGCTGGTCGTGTCTCCTCCTAGCTGGTGGTATCGCTGGCCTTTCTTTAACCCAAACCACAACAGGGTCTGCTGGGTTCCTAATGTCCATTTTCTACTCCTGTGCTCTGACCTCGTGACAAAATAATTTACTTGGTTTTCTCACAGAAACAATGTTATACTGAACAAGATGACTAACTTTTCATTGGTGTGATCCCAAAGACAATATTAAATCAATTAATCATAATATAACCAATATATATCTTTTAAAAACTCTAAGAGGTAATAGAATCGTGGGAACCCATCAATATATTTATAATAATATGATATAATAAAAACCAAAATTTTTGAGGCTTTGAAATCTCTGCCTCGATTTTAAGTGTTAAAAGTTCCGCTCTCATGAAATAGAATGTCTTTGTGACGGTTTTATGGATATTTGAGCAGACTTCGGATGAAATGTCAGATTTCTCGATGGCTAAGGAATAAACTCATCCAAGGTTGGTTTATTAGGCATTTTGCTCAGTGAATTTATTTTAAAAAGGTAAACATAGAAAGAGCTACGCTTGATTGTTGATTAAGAATGGTGCTGTGGTGATTTACAGCTGAGGAAACTGAGGGATAAACAGGTGAGGTTCCTTGCCTGAGGCCACACAGCTTGTAAATGGGAGAGCCAGAATTTCAACCCAAGTCATGTGAAATAAGGACTCAGAGGAATACAGGATGTATGAAATGCAATGATAGGCAATGAGTTAGAATATTAGGTTGGAACCACTTTATAAAGTACACAGCTGTGTTATTTTTCTATAACGCAGGGTCAGGCTGGGGTCGAACCTACTTGCCTTTCTCTTATAAGGTATACAGCCCTTTCTTCATGGTTCCCTCAGTTGTCTCGTAGCATCTGACTGGCATCATTTGCACACAATATAATTCATTTATAATATCAATAAATAGTAGAGGCTGGGCACAGTGGCTAATGCCTGTAATCCCAGCAGTTTGGGAGGCTGAGGCAGACGGATCATTTGGGGTCAGGAGTTTGAGATCAGCTTAGCTAATAAGTGAACCTGTCTCTACTAAAACACAAAAATAAGCTGGGGGTGGTGGCACATGCCTGTAAACTCAGCTACTCGGGAGGCTGAGGCAGGAGAATTGCTTAAACTCAGGAAGAGGAAGTTGCAGTGAGCCAAGATCGTGCCACTGCACTCCAGCCTGGGTGACAGAATGATAGTCCATCTTAAAAATAAATAAAATAATAAATAGTAGAGATGATGCCATCCACATATTTGACATAATAAGAAATAGCTTGATACTAGTTATTTTTGAATTTGTATTTTATAAACACTATTGCCTTTCAAAACATGCCAAATACAATTATTGGCATTATGGGGGAAAAAAAATGGAGTTCTCACCAAGCCAAACCCTCTTTCCTTGCACTAACTCCATGTAATCTTCCAAACTACCCTCTCCTACATAACAGTATCCTCTGTGTTTTCAGATTCATCTGGGAAAAACGTATTGCCAGCACAGAGTTGATAAGTCTGTAAACCACCAAAATACGTATTTCAGAATTTCTGCATTTTTTAATCCCCAAATTCTCATTTACCTTGGGGTTCATCTAGAGCAATCATAAAAATAGCCGCCAGTTTTAAGTCTCATTAAAATTCCTAATCTCCAGATGTTGTTATCAGTATAGACGATTTTAGAAACATAATAAAGCTTCCTTTCTCAACTAAGTTATAAAAGCAAAATAGAAAATAGCTTTTCTAAAATTAGGCATGTCTTGGGAGGGCTGCTGTTCTTTCCCAGATGAGTGTGTGTTCAGTATCACTTTTTACTTGCGTTTATTTGCATCCTAACAGTTTGTGGTTTAATATAAAAATAATTAGCACCTTTCATCCTTAAGGGCTGTATAAAGCAATATGTCTTAGGATACCAGCAGAAGAGGCTTTAGTGAGAGAGTACCACGTGCTGACCATCTGTGAGGCAGGAGAAACATTGATTGTGGAGACCAAATAACCCTCCTTTTTCTTAAAAATAATATATTAACATCATTAACCTCCTTATATACAGATGTTACATTTTCTCCATTTTACAAAGCTTAGCTTTATGGGACTCTCAAATACATTGAAGGAAACAATTTCCTTATAAAATTGTACTTGTGTCTAAATTTCCAGATTCTAAATTTTATGTTTGATGCTTCCTTTTTCTAACAGACCACAGAAACATCACGGGAGGCATGTATCACTGATTTGCACTCTCTGTGCTGTGTTCAAAGCGGTTCCACAAAGAATAATGCATTTGGAATGGAGGCTCTCTTGGTAGCCAGCAATGCTGCCACATTGCAGGGGGCATCCCGGCCCCAAATTACCTAGCCTCTCAAACACAGGGCTCTCTCTCTCTTTTAGAGGAGACTTTCTAGAAAATTATTAGCAAATTGGAGAACAAAAGTCCTAATCATCACATCACTTGTTAGGATGTGAAAATTTAGGCGAAAAAAGGAAAGAAAGAGAATCCAAGTAATGTAAAGCTTGGTAGATGATTTTATCCCTTAATTTAGGCAGGCTAAAAATACATTGTGGGTAGTTATAAACTCTTATAACTATTATTGACATAATATCTGGAGTATGTGCCTAAATGTAAATATCACCTTTTTAAAAAATTAAGCTTTTTAAAGTTAGTAATTAAGCATATGTCATAGATTTTTCAACAAATGTTATTTGATGATAGTGACATACAAAGCTAAGAAAAGATTCTATAACTTAGAATAGGTGCTAGTAAAATTGTGGTATGACTCCATAGATAGGCTGTTAAGTATATTGTCAAAGAATTCTGAAATTTGTGTGTGAGCCAATATCCCAAGTGCAGGTGGATCAAATACCAGGACATCTGTTTTCTAAATCTGGATTAATCCTGTGCTTTTAAGATCATGGGAGGAAACTCTTTAAATCATTGTAAATGTATGACTCTAGTTTTCCCTATTATTCATATACAACACTCCCAGGGTATCTCAGCTATATTGACAAATATGCATAGCATGCATAGCAAATGATACCAGAAACCTGGAGATTTCTTTTCCCAGGATTAAATATGGGAAACCAAGGAACTTTAATTGGGGAAGTTTAGGAACAATTCATTAAATATAGGGGGCCCCCACTCCACGGTCTCAGTTCTGTGTTTGGGCGTGAAGAAATTGCACTGAAAATATACGCTATAGAAATCCACTGTGACCACCTACTTGGGAAGAATTCATAGGAAAATTTCGCTGTGGAAGTTTAGTGGGACTATTGTCAATAAATGCACTGCACAATCCCAGCCACATTGCAATGGCTTTAAGCAAGTTGAGGTCTGAGATCTGTTGTATGTGTCTTTGTACTGACAACTTCAATCGCGGTTCCCTCCCACCATCTCCTAGTGCTTAGCATGGCATAGATGATTATCAGTAAATAATGAGAAATCTTTTTTTTTTTTTTTTTGAGACGGAGTTTCTCTCTTGTTACCCAGGCTGGAGTGCAATGGCGCGATCTCGGCTCGCTGCAACCTCCGCCTCCTGGCTTCAGGCAATTCTCCTGCCTCAGCCTCCTGAGTAGCTGGGATTACAGGCACGAGCCACCATGCCCAGCTAATTTTTTGTATTTTTAGTAGAGACGGGGTTTCATCATGTTGACCAGGATGGTCCCGATCTCTCGACCTTGTGATCCACCCGCCTCGGCCTCCCAAAGTGCTGGGATTACAGGCTTGAGCCACCACGCCCAGCATGATGAGAAATCTTATGCAGTGTCTTTGTTGAAAGAAATTTATTACTGTTGAATGAACAGTAAAAATTTATTACTATTGAATGAACAGTAATAAATTTTTAAGTGTGTTAGCAACTAATCTACGCCCAGCTTATTCAATAAAATCATTCAAAACTATTTACCTTTTATTTAAACAGAAACTTAAGGAAACTGGGCACAGTCTCCCTCATATCAAATCCCACGTTCATGTTGCTTCTTCTACAACCTGTAGTTGTAGAGCCGATTGGACAATTAACTTGGGAGAGTACATTTTCTAACCTTAGAATTAACAACAGTGTCAGACACATTAGAAAACTCCAAGGGTGAGTACAGTTGCAAAGTAGGCCCTTGATAACATTTCAGAAACTGTGCTGAACACATGTAGCATCTTGGAAGTACTTGAATAGCTTTCTGTTGCTTGAATAGTCCACTCAGATTTCAGACCCTGCTAGGAATCATCAACCAGCTCTGGATAAAGCGCTGATAACAGAATGGTTGGTTATCTGTCTCAAACCATAACAATTCCCAAGAAAATCATTTCCGGTTTTTCTTTTTTTAAAAAAAATCTTCGTGTATTTTGAATTATAGCATGAATTAAGGAACCTATTTATCTCCTTGGAAGGATAGTGGGAAAAAATAACAAATTTATCTTTGTTATTGTTGTTGTTGTTTTTTGATTTCCACCCACAGCATTGAAAAATATGCCTTTTCTCTGAGAATTAATGAGGCACTTAGCATTCATATCGCTTCTCAGGGTAAATCTGTGTTTGTGGTCTGATAGGGTTTGGCTTTGTGTCTCCCTCCAAATTTAATTTAGAATTGTAATTCTCATAATCTCCATCAGTCAAGAAAAGGACCTGGTAGGGGGAGGGTCATTGGATTGGAGGGGTGGTTTTCCCCATGCTGTTCTCCTGATGGTGAGTTCTCATAAGATCTGATGGTTTGATAAGGGGCTTCCCTCCTGGCTCTCTCTTGCCTGCCACCGTGTAAGACATGCCTGCTTCCTTTTCTGCCATGATTATAAGTTTCCTGAGGCCTCCCCAGCCATGTGGAACTGTGAGTCAATTAAATTAAACCTCTTTTTTTTTTTTTTTTTCCAGTTTACCCAATCTCGGGTAGTATTTTCATAGCAGGATGAAAATGGACTAATACATGGCCTTAGTGAAAAATGGAATGTGGCTTTCAAGCTAAAATAGCCAGTTGAAGAATTTTTTATATTCCCTCTTTTCTCCTTTGCATGCTAGTCTGAATACTGTTTTTTTTATAATGCCTCAGTTTTCCCATGTATGAAATGGGGATTATGTTGGTTTTCTATGGCATAACAAATTACCAAAAATTTAGCAGCTTAAATCAATACTCATTTATATGCTCACAGTTCTGTAGGTCAGAAATCCAGGGATGGCATGACTGGGCATGCCACTCAGCTCTCACAAAGATGAAGGTGTTAACTGTGGCTGTGAAGCCGTCTGAGGCTGGGGCTGTCTTCGAAGTTCATGTGGTTGTGGAAGACTTCTTATGGTTGTAGGGCTGAGGTTGTATTTATTTGCAGGTTGTCAGCCAGGGGCCATTCTCAACATTCAGAGGCCACCCAGGCACCTCACCCAATGACCCCTCCACATCTTTAAAGCCAGCTGTGGAGAGTCTCCTTCATGTTAAATCCCTCTAATGCTTCAAATCTCCTTTGCCAAGAAGAGCCTAGGTCTTTTTAAGAGCTCTCCTGATTAGCATACGCCCACTGAGAATAATCTCTGTTTCTTCAAGTCAGCTGATTTGGGACCTTAATTACATCTACAAAATCCCTTCACAGTAGCACCTAGGTTAGTATTCAGTTGAGTATCTGAGAGAACACCTGTCCACCAGAGGGGGAGAATCTTGGGTGTTCTCTCAGAATTCTGCCTACTGGCTGGACACAGTAACTCACAACTATAATCCCAGCACTTTGGGGGTCTGAGGCAGATGGATATCTTGAGCTCAGAAATTCAAGACCAGCCTGGGCAACATGGCAAGCTCCTGTCTCTACAAGCTGGGCATGGTGGTGTACACCTGTGGTCCCAGCTACTGAGGAGGCTGAGGTGGGAGGATTGCTTGAACTTGGGAGGCAAAGGTTGCAGTGAGCTGAAATTATGCCACTGCACTCTAGCTTGGGTGACAGAGCGAGACCCTGTCTCAAAAAAAAAAAAATCTGCACACCATAGGGTAACAATAATACTTTAGAGTATTGTTAAATGGATTGAGACACATGTAAAGCACTTAGAATGCTCAGCAAATGAGATGAGGCTGAACAAATGGGATATAGTATTATTAATGTCTCTGTATACTGTATTTTCCTGCCTACATGGATTTTGAAATTATAGTGTTACAAGCACACTAGAAACATGAGAGACTATGTTTCTCATTATTTGGATACTCCACAGAAAGCAGAGATACTGGGGCCACATGAACACACTCACAGAATCCAATGTTTAGTCTATTTGCTGCAAGTTGATGAATTCAAATTATTTAAAAACTACAGTAAAAGACCAGGATATCATTCATGTTGGTACTCAAGCCCATCTATAATGTGGCATAAAATGAAATATGTATGGGTCTCTGCATTGAACATTTTTTTTTTTTGCTTTAACAAGAGAAATACATCACAGAATCCATGCCTTAAACACTGACATTTTTCAGAAAGAATTGTTTCTACTCATGCTCTGAATGTAAAATGAATACTTCAGATGCTCCATTCATACAAAGGCCTTTATGTCCCCTTTCTCCCTGCAATAGTTCCAGTCTAGAATAGGCAACATTATGCAATTTGGTGACCCTGCTGCAACAATGGAAATGCTTCTCACAGGCTGTGGGAAAAAGACACCTTAAGGGGTTAACAGTAATATTTTGCAAATTGAGGCAAGTGAAGAAAAAAATACATTAGCATAAGAAAAGATAGCCGTAGGGAATTTTCCACTCAAATGTTTGATACTAAGAGTTCTGTGTTACCAAGGAGGAGGCTACAGAAGAAAACCCTTAGTGTCTACCGCATTCTTGAACTACATTGCCATTGTATTCATTCTATGGGTGAGAAAGACCTCATAGTTAGAGAGATGGAAAATTGTTCTTTCTAGTAAGAAATGTCAAAATTGAATATACTAAAAAAAGCTCTTGGATTGTTGCAACAAAGCAAAAGGATTCCTCAGGAACAGTCCCTAAAAGACTTCCTAAATGTGTCAGGACTAGGCTAGAGGTTAGAGATTAAAAATGAAAATCTTAAGCAATGACTTTAATTTTTTTTTTTTTTTTTTTTTTGGAGATGGAGTTTCACTCTTGCTACCCAGGCTGGAGAGCAATGGCGCGATCTCGGCTCACCGCAACCTCCGCCTCCTGGGTTTAGGCAATTCTCCTGCCTCAGCCTCCTGAGTAGTTGGGATTACAGGCACGTGCCACCATGCCCAGCTAATTTTTTGTATTTTTCGTAGAGATGGGGTTTCACCATGTTGACCAGGATGGTCTCGATCTCTCGACCTCGTGATCCACCCGCCTCGGCCTCCCAAAGTGCTGGGATTACAGGCTTGAGCCACCACGCCCGACCCGACTTTAATTTTTAACTAGAATGAGCCCCAAATGTCTGCAATTAATTTAACTCAAATGTAACAGTTTTTACTCATTTTAGAAATTGTGTACCTCACAGTATGTGAATGTAGTTAGCACGTATTTCCCTTTTGTTAATACACAATTATTTGAAGATTGATCTGTAGGAAATATCCAAACTGGAGTTGTAATTATTTTTGTTGAAAACATCCAAAATAAGTGTAAAAGGTTCTCACTGATTTAAGATAGAAAATATACTAATTGTTACCTGTTTCTATGAAGACGTTGAATTGGTTTTTAAATCAATCTTTACTCTTAGAAATGACTGGCCAGTTTAAAAAAAATGATTTATTTAAGTCTCAGTTTCATTGGGTTTAACACTACAATAAGCATAGCTGTTTAAATAAATCCTGATATATTTTGTTAAGATAGAGAAGGACCGGTTTATTTTAGATAACAAATTGTTTATGATATTAGGCACTGATAGCTATAGGAGGAATGGAAAAAAGACGTGTTGTTTTGTCTCTGAAAAAGATCTTCCCCAATTAAGAAGATGTAAGTTTTGGTTATTAAAAATAAGAATAGCATAAAATCAAAGATCATCCAAGTCCTGCAAAATTTATCCAGACGCTGATGATAAAAGTACTTAGAAGTCAATGTAAGCTCAATTTTCAGGGAATCGTGTCAGGAATCAATTGAGAAAGATGTCCTATGATCTTTCTATCATATGCAGATTATTTTCAAAATTTCTATGGAATAATGACCTTGTTTATCTTGTGCCTTCCTTTGTTTATTCAATTTATGTGTGAACATTAAAGAGATTAAGTTTTCAGGTCTTTATCCCTGAGAAGATGACACAAATGAATTTGCCTTCTCAAGCACAAAATAACTCTATGGTAGTCAATAAGGAAAGTCATTCTAAACTGAAGCTTGAGGGAAAAGGAAAAGGGAAGAGAATGTAAAAAGTACCAAGTAACGTCATTCCTTTAATGCTGAAATTTTTATAACAGGATTTTGCTACTTTTTGAGATGTTATGAATATTGCATCCCATATTAATGTAAGTAAAAAATGCATTCCACAACTGAAGTGAAATACTTTTTGATAACTCATGTCATGGTTTCTGAATCCTAGTATAGAAACTTGAGAAATGGTTATAGACCAAGACACTTTTCAATATAAATTTGACACTTTTATTCCCCGTGCTTGTTTACAAGACGTGCTATTCATTGGATAGTTCCTGGAGGAGTCACTATGTAGCAGCCACTCATTCATTAATAACAGATCATTTCAATGCACATGGGAGGGGGTGAGAATTATTTTTTAATCTGGGAACCGGCTCTAAGCCACTGAATACGTTATTGATACTCTGAATTATTCCTTCTGAAAGGCGTTTTTAGATCCACACTTTTACCATAGTCTGTCTATAATCCAGCTCTTTCCTACGTTTTTGCTACCACATTTTCTGATTTCATAAGGAGAAAGTAAAGTGAAAAGAGCTAACCTGTTTGAGTCTAAATGACAATAGTAGTTTAGAATGCTCTCTTATTTAGACATAGAATCATAAAGATGGAAAGCAGCTTATTGATGATGCCTTACGCTTTTCTTACTACCTGCCTAATACCCCTCATTTCAAAGGAAAGTAAAGCACATCAGGTCTTGTTATTTTACTTCTTGTACTTTTTTCTCTCTGTTCAGGAATCAAAAGACTATGTTCTTCCCTGATCTTCTTTTAGCTGAATTTAGCATTTCCTATTTCATTTTCCAGCCTGACCCCCTTTTTGTCTAGAAATATGGATACTTAGACATGTTGCCTATTTACTTTGGAATTAGGGTACATTAATTTTCTTCCTTTTACAGTATGCAGAACTAAGTCAAGCTTCTATTGATGCAATAACCCACAGATATCAAAACCCATGGTAAGCAAATATGACTATATTTTTTATTAATCAGTGTGTTTTTTCCTAATTTGGTAGCAGGATTCATTTTTTTAACTTTTAATTATATTATCACTTTCTTTTTATTTCATACAGGTTTTTTTAAATTTGTGAATTTTTTGTCTAATAAACACAGCAAATCTCCACTATCTGCTAAATATTAAGGGCAGAAAAGGAGTAAAGCAAGCACAGTTAGAATAAGAAACTTAGAATATAGTAAAGAACAAGAAACAAGCCTGAAGCTATTAAGAATGGCAATGGGGTTAGTAGATTAGCTTTAACTTTATAAATAATTATCTCTGTAGAAGAAACAACAATATTAATTTTTTTCAGATTAAAAAAACCTCATTTCATGCTGTTGACCTGGAAACCATCATAATGGGTAATCTTGGTTGATAAACATAATCTTACTAAAGTCACATAATGGCTTCAATTCGTGTTATCTTGTGACAGCTTCTGACCCAAATGAAACATGGGTAGCTCAAGGCATGTTAAATTACAGGAAACAAGCAAAAGCTGGCCTGTTGTATAGGTATAATGTATGATTCAGAGTCCTAAGAGGGAAAAGATCAATCAGCATCGCTCTTGCAAGACTGCAGATTGCATATTATCTTTGTTATCATAGGTTTTTGAAGGTAAGGATTTCTATGGCCTATTTTACTTCACTTTTAATTGTTGAAGGATTCAGCTTTTAGCATGTGCAAAATCACTGGATTTTTATTAGCCCTGACATGGCTATACTATACCAACATAAACTGCATCAAATAGAAAAAAGACTTCAAACTCCATGTGAAAGTCTGTTAGTTATTTCAGAACAAAAAAAGACCTTAGTGGGCAATTCCTGTAACTTATTAAGCATGTACCATATTTAAAGCCACAAAGAAACAGGTATACTTTATTGCATGAATAACACGTATTCTCATTAAAATATTCTATTTCATTTATTTAGATAGCATTGCAGGCATACAGTGTAAATACCCTGTGAAATATGTCCAAGCAAAGAAAAACATTAAAGACAACTGAAAATCAATGAAACTTCAAGAGGCATTGTGATAAAAACATGAAAATGTGTTGCGTTTATTTAAACATTAAAAACTTTTTGGAAGGTATCTGAGAAACACCGAAGCTCTGAGCATGTTCTCTGAATGAAAGAATGTTAGCTATATTCATTTCTAGGGAATATGCTATGGGTTCAACTGAGTCATGAGGATGTAGAATGCTTAGGAAAGAGACCTTGTATTTAGGAGACTGCAGATTCAACTAGGAAACGGGATATACGTGAAAAAAAAATTACTTTGCAAATACCGAGAGCCAAATTAATAATGAATAACTAGAAAATTACAGCTAGACATTTTTTAAATTAAATGTATTAACAACCCCCTGGACTCCTCTATAACTCCTGGCTTGGGTCCTATTTCTAACTAGTCAGAAACCAATAACCTGAATACTGCTTCCTTCTTGAGACTATAAGCACCTACCCTGTTTCAAAGCCCTTGATAGCAGGATACTCTTGAATAGGGCCCTGTCTCAGACAGGTTCAGGTGTGTCCCACCCCTTTGCATCCTGTAAGGTGGCCTGAGAGCCATCTTTCTCCTGGGCAAGGTTAGTGCTTAGCCTCCCAACCAATTTTTATGTTCTGCTTTTTTCAGTCAACAACATTCACTCAATACGTTCAGCAACTCCTGAGTTCAAAGCACTGTTAGATTCTGTGGCCAACATGGTGAACCAGCCAGCCTCAGTATATGCCCTTCCTGGAACTTGAATTCTAGGGGAGGAGACATACATTAAAGCAACTATGGCTTTTTAAAAATAATGTCTTGGCAGCCAGGTGCAGTGGCTCATGCCTGTAATCCCAGCACTTTAGGAGGTGGAGGCAGGCAGATCATGAGGTCAGGAGATCAAGACCATCCTGGCTAGTACAGCAAAACCCGTCTCTACTAAAAATTCAAAAAATTAGTCGGGCATGGTGGCATGTGCCTGAAGTCCCATCTACTTGGGAAGCTGAGGCAGGAGAATCACTTGAACTCAAGAGGTGTAGGTTGTAGTGAGCTGAGATTGTGCCACTACACTCCAGCCTGGGTGACAGAACAAGATTCCGTCTAAAAACTATATATATATTGGCTGGACACGGTGGCTCACACCCATAATCCTAGCATAGTGGCTCACACCCCTAATCTGCTGGGAGGCCCAGCGAGACAGGACGATCGCTTGAGGCCGGGAGTTTGAGTCTAGCCTTTGCAACATGGCAAAACCTTGTCTCTACAAATAATAGAAACTTAACTGGACATAGTGGCTGTGCCTGTCCCAGCTATTCAGGAGGCTGAGGTGGGAGGATGGCTTGAGCCCAGGAGTTTAAGACCCACCTGGGCAACATAGAGTCCTGATCTCTACAAGAAAAAAAATTTAAAAATTAACCAGGAGTGGTGGTGCATACCTGTGCTCCCAGCTACTCAGGAGGCTGAGGTGAGGTGGGAGGAACGTTTGAGCCCGGGAGGTTGAGGCTGCGGTGAGCCTTGTCATGCCAGTACACTCCAGCCTGGGTGACAGAGCCCCTTCTCCAAAAATAAAAAATAAATGACAAAACCCCAACCATACTGTTTCTCAAACTTAAAAACAAATTTTTTAAAATTACAAATGTAAATCATGCTTAGGGTAATAAATAAAAAATATAGAGCTATATTGAGCAAAAGTTAATATCTGACCCAAATCCATCCAGTTTCTGATAAAATAGTTCATTATAAAGAATACAGGATAAAGGAGGTTTTTGCAGGGCACCCACCTGGTGAGGTGTTTGCTGAGGGAAGTGATTAAACTGATGCTGAAAAGAAAGGTGAGGCTGGGTGTGGTGGCTCATGCCTGTGATCCCAGGACTTTGGGAGGGAGGGCAGGGCAGGTGATCACTTGAGGTCAGGAATTAAAGACCAGCCTGACAACATGGTGAAACTCTGTCTGTACTAATAATACAAAAATTAGCCGGTTGTGGTGGTAGGCACCTGCAATCCCAGCTATTCAGGAGGCTGAGGCAGGAGAATTGCTTAAACCCGGGAGGTGGAGGTTGCAGTGAGATGAGATTGTGCCACTGTACTCCAGCTTGGGTGACAAAGAAACTGTGTCTCAAAAAAAAGAAAGAAAAAGAAAAGGTAGGTGACTATAAGATCATTCCTGCCCAAGAGAACAGCATGAGCCAGGCCCTGAGGTGGGAAAGAGTACATCAAATTACAACCTGTGCTGCAAGACCATATAGAAAGCAGTGAGGAGAGTAGTGAGATGAGGATCAGATTTTGTAGACTCTTGTGACCCAGGCTAGAGAATTTGGATTTTAATAAACATAAGAACAAAGAAAATTCATTAGAAGATGTAAAATAGAAAGCAACATGATCCTAATTGCTTTGTTAAGATCATTCTGGAATGTTGGAATGCTACATGCAGAATGGATTGGAAGGTGACAAGAACAGCTGTATAAAGATCAGGGCTGGGTGCAGTGGTTGACGCCTGTGAGCCCAGCACATTGGGAGGCCGAGGTGTGCAGATCACACGAGGTCAGGAGTTCAAGAGCATCCTGGCCAACATGGTGAAACCCCATCTCTACTAAAAATACAAAAATTAGCCAGATGTGGTGATGCACACCTGTAATCCCAGCTACTGGGGAGGCTGAGGCAGGAGGATCACTTGAACCCAGGAGGCAGAGGTCGTTGTGAGCTGAGATCATGCCACTACACTTCAGCCTGGGCAACACAGTGAGACTCTTATCTCAAGAACAAAAAGAGAGAAAGAAGGAAAGAAGAAAGGGAAGGAAAGGAAGGAACAGCCAGGAGACAATTTCATTTTTACAGGGCCATCTTGAGTTTTCAGTGGGCTTTGCAAACAAGCCAAAACAAATGTGATTATGGAGAGCTGGGGCCAGGGGAAAGGTTCAGTGGAGCTTTTAAAGAAAGGTGGGCTTTAAGTAAAAGGAGAAAAGAGGAGACAATATTAACTATAATGATGGGAAGTAAAGCATGTGTGTACAGCAATCTGATGAAGCAGATTTAACATTAATTATACAGCTGAAGAAACTGATGTCAGAGATTATGTCACATGACCAAGGTCACAGAGCTCACGTTTCAGTCCAGGCTGACTGATTCTGTTGGTCTGGGTTGGGATCTGGATTTGGACATTTTGTTTATCTTTTTTTGAGACAGAGTCTCGCTCTGTTGCCCAGGCTGGAGTTCAATGGCGTGATCTCTGCTCACTACAACTTCTGCCTCCCAGGTTTAAGCCATTCTCCTGCCTCAACCTCCCAAGTAGCTGGAACTACAGTCATGCGCCATCAAGCCTAGCTAATTTTTGTATTTTTAGTAGAGATGGGGTTTTGCCATATTGCCCAGGCTGGTCTCGAACTCTGACCTCGGGCGATCCACCTGCCTCAGCCCCCCAAAGTGCTGGGATTATAGGTGTGAGCCACCGCATTCAGCTTGGGCTTGGACATTTTAAAAGAGCTCTACCAATGATTGTGATGTGTCACCAGGGCTGAGAACCACTAGTGACAACTGAGAAATGAAGGGGACTGAGCCTTGTGGAGTGCCCACATTGAGGGCAAGATAAATGGGAGCCACTAAAGAAGAAAAGGAGCCTTATAGGTCAATTCCTGTAGAAGGCTACATACAAAAGCCAGCGAAGAATTTGGAGAGGAAGAGTTTAATACAAGGAAACAAAGAAATCAAGGAAAACACAGCAGACAAATATTTAGGGGTGATCAGTGGCCTCAGAAAAAGCAGTATGGGAAAAGTAGGATGCTTTGAGTCAGCGTCACTCGTGCTGAGGAATGTTTGTCTACTGACATAATGCAGGCAAGTGTCCACTTTTTATGACGTGAGAAATTCAGTTAGAGCACAATTACAGGATTTCCTCCATTTGAAGGCATATGTTTTACATTTTAATATCTTGAAATCAGGATGTGTTTTATAATAGTTGTTTATAAATGCAGTGTTCAAATGTGGTACCTCCTTTTGTCCTCCTGTGCAAAACTGTATTAATGGCCATGTGCATTGGCTCAGTCCAGGCATAGTGGCTCATGCCTGTAATCCTAGTACTTTGGGAGGTCGAGGTGGGCAGATCACCTGAGGTCAGGGATTTGAGACCAGCCTGGCCAACATGGTGAAACCCGATCTCTACTAAAAATACAAAAATTAGCTGTGATCCCAGCTACTCAGAAGGCTGAGGTAGGAAAATCTTTTGACTAGAAGGCAGAGGTTGCAGTGAGCTGAGATCATGCCACTGCACTGTAGCCTGGGCAATGGAGCAAGGCTCCATCTCAAAAAAATAAAATAAATTAATGGTGTGTTATACAATGAATTATACCTTAAAGACTGATAAATATGTAGTTTAGCAAATATGAAATGATGACTGTGCTAAGTACTCAGAGTTTGACAATTTGTAAGCAGACTTCTTGCTCTCAGGTTGCTCACAGACTTTTCATGGCAGATGTAACAGACGATTTCAGCACAAGGTTCACTGATGGAGACAGAGTAGTTATTAGGTTAACTGTTTTTTGTTTGGGGTGTGTGTGTGTGTGTGTGTGTGTGTGTGTGTGTGTGTTTTAAATCTTTAATCCATTTTGATTTGAAAAAAAATTTAAAGTAAAGGAAATACACTCTTGTTTTAACTATCCCAAGTTTCTCTAGATATGTGACCTGATGATTTGTTTATTTTCAAACAATCTCTTCTGTTTGCAATGTGGTGTTTCCCTATATATATATCTACAGTATTTCTAATTTCAACAAGAAGAATAAAAAGCCTTAATAGGAAATAGAGGAAGAGTTTACAGTCCAATTAAGAGAGGTCATAAGAGAATGTATTGGCAAACAATGAATTGCCAGGGCTTTTGTTTTTTTCTCTGAGGTGAGTGGATTCTGTAGCAGCTACTCACCACTACTGAAGAGCACACCCTATTTTCTAGGCCTTTAATAAATAATCTGAAGACTAATTTCAGAAATGCCTCTGTTTTTCTTTTCTAATGAGAGCAAACTTTCTTTTGTGATCATCTTTCGTACTAGATGTTTCTGAGTCATTGAACTCAAGAAAAACTATTTCCAGGCATAGGACTTCTTTAGCTCTTTGGAATATAACTTATTAGACAGCTGGGTATGATATTTATCTCAGAGTCAGTGGGTTTCTGTGAAGCTACAATGATTCAAAGGTAAACGAGTTTGGAAAGGGACAGTGTTCTTGTAATTCTTTTGTATTAGTCTGTTTTCACATTGCTGATAACGACATACCGAAAGGAGATCATTTTGGAGCTCTAAAATTTGCCCTGCTGGATTTTGGATTTACATGGGCCCTGTAACTTCTTGGTTTTGGCCAATTTCTCTCATTTGAACAGCTGTATTTACCCAAACCTGTACCCACATTGTATCTAGGAGGTAACTAACTTGCTTTTTAAAAAAATACTGTGATTGTTGTATGTATTACATATACATTGAAAACCCTGGGAGAAATGATATAATCCTTGCTTTGAACCATCATACATATTTTAAAGAAAACATTGGGAGTAATACAGTCTATTTTATTTCCCAAGACATTTCTCATTTTATTTATTCTTCCTTGTTCCCTGAAGTTCCAAGTTTCTATCTGGTAAACTTTTCTTTCACCTGAGGAACTTCAACAATTTTTTTTTGAAAGACCACATCTGCTGGTGACAAATTCTTAGTTTCCCTTGATTTGAGAATCTTAAATCTGTAAGTAGACTGTAGTAGTTTGTTTTCACACTGCTGATAAAGACATATCTGAGACTGGACAATTTACCAAAAAAGAGATTTCACTGGACTTCCAGTTACATGTGGCTGGGGAAGCCTCACGATCATGGCCAAAGGCAAGGAGGAGCAAGTAACATCTTACATGGATAGCAATAGGCAAAGAGAGAATGAGGAAGACACGAAAACAGAGACCCCTGATGAAAACATCAGATCTTGTTGAGACTTACTCAGTACCATGAGAACAGTATGGAGGAAACTGCCCCTGTGATTCAATTATCTGCCTCCAGGTCCCTCCCACAACACTTGGGACTACAACTCAAGATGAGATTTGGGTGGGGACACAGAGACCATATCTTTTTGCCCCTGGCCCCTGCCAAATCTCATGTCCTCACATTTCAAAACAAATCATGCCTTCCCAACAGTCTCCCAAAGTCTTAACTCATTTCAGCATTACCTCAAAAGACCACAGTCCAAATTTCATCTGAGACAAGGCAAGTCCCTTCTGCCTATGAACCTGTAAAATCAAAAGCAAGCTAATTATTTCCTAGGTACAATGGGCCTGCAGACATTCAGTAATACAACTGTTTGAAATGGGAGAAACTGGCCAGAACAAAGAGGATACAGTGGCCACAAAAGTCCAAAATCCAGAGGGGCAGTCAATCTTAAGGCTCCAAAATGATCTTCTTTGACTCCATGTCTCACATCCAGGTCATGCTGATGCAAGAGGTGGGTTCTCATGGTCTTGGACAGCTCTGCCCCTGTGGCTTTGCAGGGTACATACAGCCTCCCTCACAGCTGCTTTCACGGTCTGGCATTGAGTGTCTGCAGCTCTTCCAGGTGCATGGTGCAGGCTGTCAGTGCATCTACCATTCTGGGGTCCTGAGGATTGTGGCCCTTTTCTCCCAGCTCCACTAGGTGGTACCCTAGCAGGGACTCTGTGTGGGAGCTTTGACCCCACATTTCCCTTCTCCATTGCCCTAGCAGAGGTTCTCCATGAAAGCCCTATCCCTGCAGTAAACTTCTGCCTGGGCATCCAGGCATTTCCATATATTTGAAATCATCTAGGTGGAGGTTCCCAAACACCAATTCAGGCACCCACAGGCTTAACACCATGTGGAAGCTGCCAAGGTTTGGGGATTGCCCCATCTGAAGCCAAGGCCAAAGCTCTACATTGGCCCCTTTCAGCTACAACTGGAGTGGATGGGATACAGGGCACTAAGTCCCTAGGCTGCACACAGCACAGGGACCCTGGGCTCAGCCTACAAATCCATTTTCTCCTAGGCCTTAAACCTGTGATGAGAGGGGCCACGTGAAGACGTCTGACATACCCTGGAGACATTTTCCCCGTTGTCTCCAGGATTAATTCAGCTCCTCATTACTTATGCAAATTTTTGCAGGCATCTTGAATTTCTCAGAAAATGGCTTTTTCTTTTTTGAATTGTCCAGCTGCAAATTTTCTGAACTTTTATACTCTACTGGCTTTATAAAACTGAATGCCATTAACAACACCCAAGTCACCTCTTGAATGCTTTGCTGCTTAGAAATTTCTTCTGCAAGATACCCTAAATCATCTCTCTCAAGTTCAAAGATCCGCAAATCTCTAGGGCAGGAGCAAAATGCCATCAGTCTCTTTGCTAAAACATAATGAGTCATCTTTGCTCCAGTTCCCAACCAGTTCCTCATCTCCATCTGAGACCACCTCAGCCTAGGCCTTATTGTCCATATTGCTATTAGGCTTCTGGTCAAAGCCATTCAACACATCTTTAGGAAGTTCCAAACTTTATCACATTTTCCTCTCTTCTTCTGAGGCCTCCAAACTGTTCCAGCCTCTGCCTATTATCCAGTTCCAAAGTTGCTTCCACATTTTTGGTATCTTTTCAGCAACGCCCAACTCCTGGTACCAACTTACTGTATTAGTCCATTTTCACACTGCTGATAAAGACATACTTGAGACTGGGAAGAAAAAGAGGCTTAATTGGACTTAGAGTTCCGCAAAACCTTCTGACATAATAGTGGCAAGAGAAAATGAGGAAGATGTACAAGCAGAAACCCCTAATAAAACCCATCAGATCTCCTGAGACTTATTGACTACCATGAGAACAGTATGGGGGAAGCTACTCCCATGATTCAAATTATCTCCCACTGCGTCCCTCCCACGGCACATGAAAATTATGGGAGTACAATTCAAGATGAGGTTTGGTTGGGGATACAGACAAACCATATCATCTTTCTACTCATGATTTAATAAATATTTTTTTCAAGTCATCTTTTCATAAAAAGCATGGAATACTGATTCATTGGTAAATTTTACTTCCTTTCAGTGTGTTAATTTCCTTACCTCAGATACAGTGGATCAGTAAACATGAAATACTTAAATATAAATCCTTAAAGTTAAAATGTCAAACCAGCAATCCCAAATTACCCAAAAAGTGTTTGTCTCCTGTACAAAGCAAATAGATTCTGAATTTCCCTGCTATTTTATAGGTCAGAAAGAGGAATTTAGGACAAAGTACTTTTGGAAAGTCTACCCTAAGTCTTTTCCCCTTTTCTTCACCCTACATCTATAGTGAGAATCTATGGAAAACTACCCAAGGTTCTGAAATCACTGAGCAATCTGAGCTTCCATCCATCCCTGACATATTTCAGCTAGTCACCTAGTTACGGAAAGCATTTCACTGCAATAGGAACTCACACATGGGAACTTGGCTCCTCAGATACCGTTTCCCACTAATCTGACATTCTCTGTAGATCTATAGATCTAGCTTGTCAAATATTTTCTATTCTTTTCTGTATGCATTTTTGGGGGAGGTGGTTGTGCTTTTCGTTGTACTTGGAATAACTTTCAAACTTTCTCACAAAGCATTCTCCCTGCGTCTGTTTGTTTGACTTATTCATCAAATGGGGAATTTAACATTCTTTCTTCATTCAATAGTTAAATCTCTGCACTGCTTAATGAGGAGCCGCATATAGAAAGGTGGTCCCTTAAGGTTATATTGTTACCTTACCTTTACTATGTCTGGATTTGTTTGGATACACAAATGCTTACCATTGTGTAACAATTGTCTACAGTATTCAGTACAGTAACATGCTGTATAGGTTTGTAGCCTAAGAGCAATAGGATATACCAAATAGCCTAGGAGGTTTGTGTAAGTGGGCTCTATGATGTCCACACAGTGATGAAATCACCTATGAGCACCTTTCTCAGGACATATCCCATTGTTAAACAATGCGTGACTGCATTTAGTAAGCACGTACTAGGTGGTAAGCACTACAGCAAAGCATTTAGAAAACTAAGATAAATAAAAATCTGGCACCTACCATCAAAAAGCTTATAACAGGGGAAATAAAAATAGGATATAAAAATGGCAGTTTAATATGCCAGGATATGTGAAGCAGTGTGCTATGGCTGCTCACAGGAGGAAACATCTCCAGCTCTATGGAAGCTCCAAAACATAAGCTTGAACATGTTTTCTCCTTTGTGACCCCTTTAACATTCCCCAGACCCTCCCTTCAGTCTGATTTTTTTTTTTTTTTTTAAATTGTACTTTGGGCTCTAGGGTACATGTACACATCCTGCATCCTGCAGGATTGTCGCATAACTACATACATGCCGTGGTGGTTTGCTGCCTCCACCCCACCCCCCCAGTCACCTGCATCAGGCATTTCTCCTGATGTTACCCCTCCCCATACTCCCTGCCCCACGCTGTCCCTCCTCTCCCCTCCCCTCCACCCCTCACCTAGTCCAATGAGTGTTGTTCCCTTCCCTCTGCCCATGTATTCTCATTGTTCATCACCCACCTATGAGTGAAAACGTGGTGTTTGGTTTTCTGTTCCTGTGTTAGTTTACTGAGAATTTTCATTTCTAGATTCATCTATATCTCTACAAAGGACACAAACTCATCGTTTTTTTATGTGCATAGTATTCCATGGTGTATATGTGCCACATTTTCTTTGTCCAATCTATCATTGATGGGTATTTGGGTTGGTTTCAGGTCTTTGCTATTGTAAACAGTGCCACAGCGAACATATGTGTGCATGTGTCCTTATAGTAGAACAATTTATAATCCTTTGGCTATATACCCAGTAATGGGATTGCTGGGTCAAATGAAATTTCTATTTCTAGATCCTTGAGGAATCGCTACACTGTCTTCCACAATGGGTGAACTAATTTACACTCCCACCAACAGTGTAAAAAGTGTTCCTTTTCTCCACATCCTCTCCAGCATCTGTTGTCTCCAGATTTTTTAATGATCACCATTCTAACTGGCATGAGATGGTATCTCAATGTGGTTTTGATTTCCATTTCTCTAATGACCAATAATGATGAGCATTTTTTCATATGTTTGTTGGCCTTATATATGTCTTCTTTTGAAAAGTGTCTATTCATATCATTCACCTACTTTTGGATGTTTTTTTTTTTTTTTCTTGTAAATCTGCTTTAGTTCTTTGTAGATTCTGGATATTAGCTCTTTGTCAGATGGGTAGATTGCAAAGATTTTTCCCATTCTGTTGGTTGCCATTTCACTCTAATGATTTTTTTTTTTTTTTTTTGGCTGTGCAGAAGCTCTTAAGTTTAATTAGGTCCCATTTGTCTATTTTGCCTTTTGTTGCCATTGCATTTGGTCATGAAGTCCTTGCCTATGCCTATGTCCTGAATGGTGTTGCCCAAGTTTTCTTCTAGTGTTTTTATGGTGTTAGTTCTTATGTTTAAAGCTTTAATCTATCTGGAGTTAATTTTTGTAAAAGGTGTAAGGAAGGGGTCCAGTTTCAGCTTCCTGCATATGGCTAGCCAGTTTTCCCAACACCATTTATTAAGAAGGGAATCCTTTCCCCATTGCTTGTTTTTGTCCGGTTGTCAAAGATCCGATGGCTGTAGATATGTGGCATTGCTTCCGAGGCCTCCGTTCTGTTCCACTGGTCTATATCTCTGTTTTGGTACCAGTACCATGCTGTTTTGATTACTGTAGCCTTGTAGTATAGTTTGAAGTTAGGTATCGTGATGCCTCCAGCTTTGTTCTTTTTGCTTAGGATTCTCTTGGCTATGGGGGCCCTCTTTTGGTTCCATATGATGTTTAAAGTGTTGTTTTTTTTTTTCCCAATTCTGTGAAGAAGGTCAGTGGTAGCTTGATGGGAATAGCAGTGAATCTGTAAATTACTTTGGGCAGTATGGCCATTTTCATGATTCTTCCTAATCATGAGCATGGAATGTTTTTCCATCTGTTTGTGTCCTTATTTCCTTGATCAGTGGTTTGTACTTCTCCTTGAAGAGATCTTTTGCCTCCTTTTTTTAGCTGTATTCCTAGGTATTTTATTCTCTTTGTGCAATTGTAAATGGCAGTTTGATCATGATTTCGCTGTTTGTCTGTTGTTGGTGTTCAGGAATGCTTGTGATTTCTGCACATTGATTTTCTATCCTGAGACTTTGCTGAAGTTGCTTATCAGCTTAAAGAGGTTTTGGGCTGAGATGATGAGGGCCTTCTAAATATACGACCATGTCATCTGCAAATAGGGACAATTTGACTTCTTCTTTTCCTAATTGAGTGCCTTTCATTTCTTTTTCTTGCCTAATTGCTCTGGCTAGAACTTGCAATACAATATTGAATAGGAGTGGTGAGAGAGGGCATCCTTGTCTAGTGCCAGTTTTTAAAGGCAGTGCTTTTAGTTTTTGCCCTTTCAGTATGATATTGGCTGTGGGTTTGTCATAAATAGCTTTTATTATTTTGAGATATGTTCCTTCAATACCTAGTTTATTGAGAGTTTTTAGCATAAAGGGTTGTTGCATTTTGTCAAGGCCTTCTCTGCATCTATAGAGATAATCATGTGGTTTTGTCTTTGGTTCTGTTTATGTGGTGGATTACGTTTATAGATTTGCATATGTTGAACCAGACTTGCATCCTCAGAATGAAGCCTACTTGATTGTGGTGCATAAGCTTTTTGATGTGCTGTTGGATTCAGTTTGCCAGTATTTTATTGAAGATTTTTGTATTAATGTTCATCATGGATATTGGCCTGTAGTTTTCTTTTTTAGTTGTGTCTCTGCCAGTTTTGGTGTCAGGATGATGTTGGTCTCATGAAAAGAGTTAGAGAGGATTCCCTCTTTTTGTATTGTTTGGAATAATTTCAACAGGAATGGTACCAGCTCCGCTTTATATGTCTGGTAGAATTTGGTTGTCAACCCCTCTGGACATAGACATTTTTTGGTTGGTAGGCTATTAACTGCTGCCTTGACCTCAGACCTTGTTATTGGTCTATTCAGGGTTTCAACATCTTCTTGGCTTAGTCTTGGGAGTATGCAAGTGTCCAGGAATTTATTCATTTCTTCCAGATTTACTGGTTTGTGTGCATAGAGCTGTTTGTAGTAATCTCCTATGGTAGTTTGTATTTCTGAGGAATTTGTGGTAATCTCCCCTCTATCATTTTTTATTGTATCTATTTGATTCTTCTCTCTTTTCTTTTTATTAGTCTAGCTAGTGGTCTATTTTGTTGATCTTTCCAAAAAACCATATCCTGAATTTACTGATTTTTTGAAAAGTTTTTTGTGTGTCTGTCTCCTTCAGTTCTGCTCTGATCTTACTTATTTCCTGTCTTCTGCTAGCTTTTGAGTTTTTTTTGATCTTGCTCCTCTAGCTCTTTCAATTTTGATGATAGGGTGTTGATTTTAGATCTTTCCTTGTTTCTCATGTGGGCATTTATTGCTATAAATTTCCCTCTAGACACTGCTTTAAATGTGTCCCATAGATTCTGGTACATTGTGTCTTCATTCTCGTTGGTTTCAAAGAATATTTTTATTTCTGCCTTCATTTCATTGTTTATCCATTCATCATTCAGGAGCGAGTTGTTCAGTTTCCATGTGATTGTGTGGTTTTCAATGCTTTTCTTAACCCTGAGTTCCTTTTTTAAAAAAATTGCATTTTAGATTTTGGGGTACATGTGAAGACCATGCAAGATTGTTGCATAGGTACACACATGGTGGTATGATTTGCTGCCTTCCTCCCCATCACCTATATCTGGCATTTCTCCCCATTCTGTTTCTCCCCAACTCCCCACCCCCTGCTGTCACTCCCCTATTTCCCCTGCTACAGACCACAGTGTGTGATGCTCCCCTCCCTGTGTCCATGTGTTCTCATTGTTCAACACTCGCCTATGAGTGAGAACATGTGGTGTTTAATTTTCCGTTCTTGTGTCAGTTTGCTGATAATGATGGTTTCTAGGTTCATCCATGTTCCTACAAAGAACAAGAACTCATCGTTTTTGATGGCAGCATAGTATTCCATGGTGTATATGTGCCACATTTTCCCTGTTCAGTCTATCGTCAATGGACATTTGGGTTTGTTCCAGGTCTTTGCTATTGTAAACAGTGCTCCTATGAATATTCGTGTGAATGCGTCCTTATAGTAGAATGATTTATAATCCTTTGGGTATATACCCAGTAATGAGATTGCTGGGTCAAATGGAATTTCTATTTCTAGGTCCTTGAGGAATCTCCACAGTCTTCCACAATGGTTGAACTAATTTACACTCCCATCAACAGTGTAAAAGTGTTCCTATTTCTCCACATCCTTTCCAGCATCTGTTGCCTCCTGATTTTTTAATGATCACCATTCTAACTGGCATGAGATGGTATCTCAATGTAGTTTTGATTTGCATTTCTCTAATGACCAGTGAGGATGAGCATTTTTTCATATGTTTGTTGGCCTCATATATGTCTTCATTTGTAAAGTATCTGTTCATGTCCTTCACCACTTTTGAATGGGCTTGTTTGTTTTTTTCTTGTAAATCTGTTTTAGTTCTTTGTAAATTCTGGATATCAGCCCTTTGTCAGATGGATAGACGGCAAAATTTTTTTCCCATTCTGTTCGTTGCCGATTCGCTCTAATGACTATTTCTTTTGTTATGCAGAAGCTGTGGAGTTTGATTAGGTTCCATTTTATTTTGGCTTTTGTTGCCAATGCTTTTGGTGTTTTGGTCATGAAGTCCTTGCCTATGTGTACGTCCTGAATGGTTTTGCCTAGGTTTCCTTCTAGGGTTTTTATGGTGTTAGGTCTATGTTTAAGTCTTTAATCCATCTGGAGGGAATTTTAGTGTAAAGTGTCAGGAAGGGGTCCAGTTTCTGCTTTCTGCACATGGCTAGCCAGTTTTCCCAACACCATTTCTCAAACAGGGAATGCTTTCCATATTGCTTGTTTTTGTCAGGTTTGTCAAAGATCAGATGGTTGTAGATGTGTAGTGTTACCTCCGAGGCCTCTGTTCCACTCCATTGGTCTATGTCTCTGTTTTGGTACCAGTACCATGCTGTTTTGATTACTGTAGCCTTGTAGTATAGTTTGAAGTCTGTTAGTGTGATGCCTCCTGCTTTTTTTTTTTTTTTTTTTTTTTGGCTTAGAATTGACTTGGCTATGTGGGCTCTCTTTCAGTTCCATATGAAGTTTAAGGTGCTTTTTTCCAGTTCTGTGAAGAAGGTCATCGGTAGCCTGATGGGGATGGCATTGAATCTGTAAATTACATTGGGCAGTATGTCCATTTTCATGATATTGATTATTCCTAACCATGAACATGGAATGTTTCTCCATCTGTTTGTGTCCTTTTTTACTTCATTGAGCAGTGGCTTGTAGTTCACCTTGAAGAGGTCCTTTATGTTCCTTGTAAGTTGTATTCCTAGGTATTTTATTCTCTTTGCAGCAATTGTGAATGGCAGTTCGTTCTTGATGTGGCTCTCTTTAAGTCTGTTATTGGTGTATAGGAATGCTTGTGATTTTTGCACATTGATTTTGTATCCTGAGACTATGCTGAAGTTGCTTATCAGTTTCAGGAGATTTTGGGCTGAGACGATGGGGTCTTCTAGATATACAATCATGTTGTCTACAAATAGAGGCAATTTGATTTCCTCCTTTCCTATTTGAATACCCTTTATTTCTTTTTCTTGACTGATTTCTCTGGCTAAAACTTCCAATACTATATAGAATGGGAGTGGTGAGAGAGGGCATCCTCATCTAGTGCCAGATTTCAAAGGGAATTTCTTCCAGATTTTGTCCTTTCAGTATGATATTGGCTGTTCATTTGTCATAAATAGCTTTTATTATTTTGAGATACATTCCATCAATACCTAGTTTATTGAGGGTTTTTAGCATAAAGGGCTGTTGAATTTTGTCAAAGGCCTTCTCTGCATCAATTGAGATAATCACATGGTTTTTGTCTTTGGTTCTGTTTATGTGGTGAATTATGTTAATAGACTTGCATATGTTGAACTAGCCTTGCATCCCTGGGATGAAGCCTACTCAATCATGGTGGATAAGCTCTTTGATATGCTGTTGCAGTCGGTTTGCCAGTATTTTATTGAAGATTTTTGCATCTATGTTCATCGTGGATATTGGCCTGACGTTTTCTTTTCTTGTTGAGTCTCTGCTGGGTTTTGGTATCAGGATGATGTTGGTCTCATAAAATGATTTGGGAAGGGTTCCCTCTCTTTGGATTGTTTGAAATAGTTTCAGAAGGAATGGTATCAGCTCCTCTTTGTATGGCTGGTAGAATTCGGCTGTGAACCTGTCGGGACCTGGGTTTTTTTTGGGTGGTAGGCTCTTAATTGCTGCCTCAACTTCAGCCCTTGTTATTGGTCTATTCAGGATTTTGGCTTCTTCCTGGTTTAGGCTTGGGAGGAGGCAAGTGTCCAGGAATTATCCGTTTCTTCCAGGTTTACTAGTTTCTGTGCATAGAGTTTTTGTAATAATCTCTGATGGTAGTTTGTATTTCTGTGGAATCTGTGGTGATATCCCCTTTATCGTTTTTTATTGCATCTATTTGGTTATTCTCTCTTTTCTTTTTTTAAAATATGGCTAGTGGTCTGTCTCTTTTGTTGATCTTTTCAAAAAACCAGCTCCTAGATATAATGAGTTTTTGAAGGGTTTTTTGTGTCTCCATCTTCTTCAGTTCTGCTCAGATCTTAGTTATTTCTTGTCTTCTGCTAGGTTTTGAGTTTTTTTGGTCTAGCTCCTCTAGCTCTTTCAATTTTGATGATAGTGCGTCAATTTTAGATCTTTCCTTGCTTCTCATGTTGGCTTTTATTGCTATATATTTTCCTCTACAGACTGTTTTAAATGTGTCCCAGAGATTCTGGTATGTTGTGCCTTCATTCTTGTTTGTTTTGAAGAACATCTTTATTTCTGCCATCATTTCATTGTTTATCCAGTCAACTTTCTAGAGCCAGTTGTTCAGTTTTCATAAAGTTGTGTGGTTCTGAGTTAGTTTCTTAATTTTGAGTTCTAACTTGATGGCACTGTGGTCTGAGAGACTGTTTGTTATGATTTCCGTTCTTTTGCATTTGCTGAGGGGTGATTTACTTCCAATTATGTGGTCAATTTTAGAGTAGGTGTGACGTGGTGCTGAGAAGAATGTATATTCTGTGGATTTGGGGTGGAGAGTTCAGTAAATGTCTATTAGGTTTGCCTGGTCCAGGTCTGAGTTCAAGTCCTGGATATCCTTGTTAATTTTCTGACTCGTTGATCTGTCTAATATTAACAATGGGGTGTTAAAGTCTCCCAATATTATTGTGTGGGAGTCTAAGTCTCTTTGTAAGTCATTAAGAATGTGCTTTATGTATCTGGGTGCTCCTGTATTGGGTGCATATATATTTAGGATCGTTAGCTCTTCTTGTTGTATTGATCCTTTTACTATTATGTAATGTTCTTCTTTGTCTCTTTCGATATTTGTTGTTTTAAAGTTTATTTTATATGAGATGAGAATTGCAGCTCCTGCTTTTTTTTGCTCTCCATTTGCTTGGTAAATCTTCCTCCATCTCTTTATGTTGAGCCTTTGTGTATCCTTGCATGTGAGATGGGTTTCCTGGATACAGCACACTGATGGGTTTTGGCTTTTTATCCAATTTGCCAGTCTGTGTCTTTTGATTGGACTATTTAGCTTATTTACATTTAGGGTTAATATTGTTATGTGTGAATTTGATCCTGCCATTTTGCTGCTAGCTGGCTGTTTTTCTTGTTAGTTGATGCAGTTTCTTCATTGTGTTGATGGTCTTTACCATTTGGTATGTTTTTGGAGGGGCTGGTACTGGTTATTCCTTTCTAGGTTTAGTGCCTCTTTCAGGAGCTCTTGTAAAGCAGGCCTGGTGGTGATAAAATCTCTGAGTACTTGCTTGTTCGTAAAGGATTGTATTTTTTCTTGACTTATGAAGCTTAGGTTGGCTGGATATGAAATTCTGGGTTGAAAATTCTTTTCTTTAAGGATGTTGAATATTGGCTCCCACTCTCTTCTGGCTTGTAGGGTTTCTGCTGAGAGATCTGCTGTGAGTCTGATGAGCTTCCCTTTGTGGGTAACCCGACCTTTCTCTCTGGCTGCCCTTAGCATTTCTCCTTCATTTCAACCCTGGTGAATCTGACGATTATGTGCCTTGGGGTTGCTCTTCTTAAGGAATATCTTTGTGGTGTTCTTTGTATTTCCTGGACTTGAATATTGGCCTGCCTTGCTAGGTTCAGGAAGTTTTCCTGGATAATATCCTGCAGAGTATTTTCCAGCTTGGATTCATTCTCTTTGTCACATTCAGGTACACCTATCAAATGTAGATTAGGTCTTTTCACATAGTTCCATATTTCTTGGAGACTTTGTTCCTTCCTTTTTACCCTTTTTTCTCTAATCTTGCCTTCTCGTTTTGTTTCACTGAGTTGATCTTCAACCTCTGATATTCTTTATTCTGCTTGGTCAATTCAGCTGTTGAAACTTGTGTATGCTTCATGAAGTTCTCGTGTTGTGTTTTTCAGCTCCACCAATTCACTTATATTCCTCTCTAAGTTGTTTATTCTCATTTCGTCAAATCTTTTTTCAAGGTTTTTAGTTTCTTCTTTGCATTGGGTTAGAACAGGCATCCCCAAGCTATGGCCCGCAGGCCGCATGCAGCCCCCTGAGGCCATTTATCCGCCCCCCCGCCGCACTTCAGGAAGGGGCACCTCTTTCATTGGTGGTCAGTGAGAGGAGCACAGTATGTGGCAGCCCTCCAATGGTCTGAGGGACAGTGAACTGGCCCCCTGTGTAAAAAGTTTGGGGACGCCTGGGTTAGAACATGTTCTTTTAGCTCACAGAAGTTTCTTATTACCCACCCTCTGAAGCCTGATTCTGTCAATTTATCACACTCATTCTCCCTCCAGCCTTGTGCCCTTGCTGGTGAGGAGTGGTGATCCCGTGTAGGAGGAGAGGTGTTCTGATTTCTGGTGTTTTCATCCTTTTTGTGCTGGTTTCTTCCCATCTTTGTGTATTTATTCACCTGTCATCTTTGTATTTGTTGACTTTTGGATTGGGTCTCTGAGTGGATGTCCAGTTTGTTGATGATGAAGTGATTTCTTTGTGTTTCTTAGTTTTCCTTCTACCAGTCAGGCCCCTCTGCTGTAGGACTGCTGAGGTCCACTCCAGGCCCTGCTTGCCTGGGGATCACCTGAAGCAGCTGCAGAACAGTAAGGGTTGCTGCCAGTTTCTTCTGCTGTCTTTGTCCCTGAAGGATACCCACCTGATGTCAGTCTCAGCTCTCCTTTATGAGGTGATTCTGGATATATGGGGGTCAGGAAGCTGCTTGAGGAGACATTCTATCCTTTATAGGAGTTCAAGTGCTCAGCTTTGAGCTCCATTGTTCATTCAGAGTTGCTGAGCAGGTACGTTTAAGTCTGCTGCAGCTGAACTCATAAACCCCCTTTTTTCCCCGCAGGTGCTCTGTCCTGTGAAGTTAGGGCTTTATTTATGAGTTTCTGTTGTGCCGCTGGCTTTTTTCAGGGCTGCCCTGCCCAGTGAGGAGGCAACCTAGTCACTGTCTGCCTGCAGAGGCTTTGCTGAGCTGGTGTGGGCTCCGCCCAGCTGCCATATGAACTTCCCTGCAGTCCTGTTTTTATGGGTGTAGTCAGAACTGCCTCGGCAGTGGTGGCCCACCTGTGTAACAGCAGAGTCTCTCTGTAATGGCGGGCTGCCTCAGTGATGGTGGGCTGCCTCAGTAATGGCAGACTACCTCCATAGTTGTAGAGTGCCTCCATAATGGCGGACACCCCTCTCCCACAGAACTGGACCACCCCGGGTTTAGTTTTGCTTGCTGTGACCTCTCAATCCAGAGCATTTCTGATTGCTGTTTTTTTTGTGGGGGTAGGACCAGCCAAGCCTGATCACCTGGCTCCCTGCCTCAGAGCCTTTTTTTTTTTTTTTGTCTCCCAGGTGTTCCAGTCGCCTGCTGAAAAGGCGCCTGGATCTGTGTGATTTCCTGTGTGGTGACCCACTGCACCAGCTGAAATGGCTGCACTGAGATTTGTGGCACTTTTTTGCCCGGGAATCTCCTGGCCTGGCTCCCTGTTTCAGTACCCTTTTCTATCAGTTGAATGGGTGACTCTGTCTTCCCCGAGCTCCAATCACCAGCTAAAACAGTGCCTGGACCCATGTATTTTGTATGGAGAACCACTGCGCCAGGATGCCAGCCAAAACAGCCACTCCGGCTGAAACAGCCACACTGGCTGCACCACCGAAACAGCTGCACTGGTGACCCATGGGGCTCCTCTGCTTGGGAATCTCCTGGTCTGTGGGCAATAAAAATCTCCCTGGAAATGCGGCATCCAGTCATCCTCCACGCTTTCACTGGGAGCTGCAATCCTGAGCTGCTCCTAATCAGCCATCTTGGATCCGTCCCTTAATCCTGAGTTCTAATTTGATTGTGCTGTGGTCTGAGAGACTGTCATGATTTCCGTTCTTTTGCATTTGCTGAGGAGTGATTTACTTCCAAGTATTTGGTCAATTTTAGAGTAAGTGTGATGTGGTTGGTGCTGAGAAGAATGTATATTCTGTGGATTTGGGGTAGAGTGTTCTGTAAATGTCTGTTAGGTCCATTTGGTCCAGATCTGAGTTCAAGTCCTGAATATCCTTGTTGACTTTCTGTCTCATTGATCTGTCCAATATTGTCAGTGGAATGTTAAAGTCACCCACTATTATTCTGTGGGAATCTAAGTCTCTTTGTAGGTTTGTAAGAACTTGCTTTATGTATCTGGGTGCTCCTTCATTGGGTGCATATATATGTAGGATAGTTAGCTCTTCTTGTTACCTTGATCCTTTTACCATTATGTAATTCCCTTCTTTGTTGGTTTAAAATCCGTTTTATCAGAGACTAGGATTGCTACCTCTGCTTTTTTTATGCTCTCCATTTGCTTGGTAAATCTTCCTCCATCCCTTTATTTTGAGTCTATGTGAATCTTTGCATGTGAGATGGGTCTCTTGAATACAGCACACAGATGGGTCTTGGCATTTATCCAGTTTGCCAGTCTGTGTCTTTTGATTGGGGCATTTAGGCCATTTGCATTCAACGTTAATATTGTTTTCTTTGAATTTGATCCTGCTATTTTGTTCCACTGGCTGGTTGTTTTGCCTGTTAATTGACATGGCTCCTTCATTGCATTATTATTTTTTACCATTTGGTATGTTTTTGCAGTGGCTAGTACTGGTTGTTCCTTTCCATGTTTAGTGCTTCCTTCAGGACCTCTTGTAAGACAGGTCTTGTAGCAACGAAATCTCCCAGAAATTGCTTGTCCATAAAGGATTTTATTTTTTTTCACTTATGAAGCTTAGTTTGGCCAGATATGAAATTCTGGGTTGAAAGTTTTTTTCTTTAAGGATGTTGAATATTGGCCCCTACTCCCTTCTAGCTTGTAGGGTTTCTGCCAAGAAATCTGCTGTGAGTCTGATGGTCTTTCCTTTGTGGGTGACTCAACCTTTCTCTATGGCTGCCCTTAGGATTTTTTCCTTCATTTCCACTCTGGTGAATCTGATGATTATGTGGCTTGGGCTTGATCTTCTTGAGGACTATCTTTGTGGTGTTCTTTGTATTTCCTGGATTTGAATTGGCCTGCCTTATTTGGTTGGGGAAGTTCTCTTGAATAGTATCCTGAAGAGTGTTTTCTAGCTTGGATTCATTCTCCCCATCACATTCAGGTATACTGATCAAGTGTAGATTAGGTCTCTTCACATAGTCCCATACTTCTTGGAGGCTTTGTTCATTTCTTTTCACTCTTTTTTTTCTCTAATCTTGTCTTCTCATTTTATTTCATTGATTTGATCTTCAATCTCTGATATCCTTTCTTTCACTTGGTTGATTTGGCTACTGAAACTTGTGTATGCTTCACAAAGTTCTTGTGCTATGATTTTCAGCTCCATCAAGTTATTTATTATCTTTTCTAAGCTGGTTATTCTAGGTAGAATTTTGTCTAACCTTTTTTCAATGTTCTTAGTTTCTTTGCATTGGTTTAGAGCATGGTCTTTTAACTCAGAGAAATTTATTATTACCCACCTTCTGAAGCCTTCTTCTGTCAATTTGTCAAACTCGTTCTCTATCTTGTTTTGTTCTCTTGATGGTGAGGAGTTGTGGTCCCCGGAAGGAGAAGAGGTGTTCTGGTCTTTGATGGTTTTATCCTTTGTGCACTGGTTTCTTCCCATCTTTGGGGGTTTATCTCCTTTTGATCTTTGAAGTTGGTCATTTCGGGAGGAATCTCTGGACGTTCTTTCTGTTGAGGTTGGAGCTATATCGTTTTTGGCCTGTAGAGGCGCTGCTGGGCTGCCTCGGATTAGTCAGGCTGCTGGGTGGGTGGTCTTCTCCTGGAATATGTTTATGCAGGTGAGATTAGCCCTGCCTTCCCAATGGCATCTTTCCTTCCCTGAGCTGAATCTTCCCAGTTGGGGTCAAACTGGTGTATTTGCTGTGATGCTCTCTAGCACCTGGGCTTCAGTTTGAGTTTTGTGGGGGTGGGGTCTTCTAAGCCTTATGGACTGTTTCCCTGCTTTCACTCTGCCTCTTTCTGTGGGACAGAAGTTCCATCCCACTGGCCTTAGTCCAGACTTCTACTCAGGTCCCTGCTGGCAACTTGCAGCACCAGGAGGGAGCTGTTGCTCAATTTGCTTCGACAACCCAGGGCGTCCCTCAGTCTGGCAGGGCTCTCGTGGACCATGGGTTGCAGGAGGGATGAGGGAAGCACAGGATCTGAATCGGAGTACTGAGGGGGTGCAGTCCCCGACTACTGAGCCAGCTGCATGTTCCAGGTGGGGATGGCCCCACCCTGTCTTGGTTCTCCCTCCCTGGGCTTCTATCGCCCTGCTTTTGGCTCACTTTCCCTGGGCTATTTTCAGTGTCCTACCAGTCCCACCGAAACAAACCTGGCACCTCGCTTGGAATTGTGAAGTCCTCTAGCTCTCTGCATCTCATTCTCTGGGAGCTGCATTCTGGTGTTGTCTCCTCTCAGCCATCTTGGTGCACGCCCTTGATGTTTGTTTTTGAGATGGAGTCTGTGTTGCCTCGGCTAGAGTGCAATGGTGCAATATTGGCTCACTGCAACCTCTGCCTCTCTGGTTCAAGCAGTTCTGCCTCAGCCTCCTGAGTAGCTGGAATTACAGGTATGCACCCCCATTCTGGTCTAATTTTTGTGTTTTTAGTAGAGATGGGATTTCACCATGTTGGCCAGTCTGGTCTTGAATTCTTGACCTCAGATTATCTAAATGCCTTGGTCTCTCAAAGTGATGGAATTTACAGGTGTGAGCCACCATGCCTGACCTCAGCCTCCATTTTGAAGACCGACTCAACTCCCTTGTCGATTGGTCCTCCCGGCGAGATCGTGCAGCAGGCAGAGTTTTGCTTTCCCCTTCCCTTGCATTGAACACGGTGCTGCGCATAAATGGGCACTCGATGCCAATTGCTGAATTGTGTTTAAGAGACAAGTCCTGGTCTATATTGTACCCCTAAAAGCTCTAATGGCTACAGTTCAGGCTTGAGAAGCTGAATGGGTTCAAATGATAAGGACATCCTGAGAGAGGAAATTCAAGCCAGGCATAAAAGGAACATCTTAGGGAAACATTTAGCTGCCTCCTTGGGTGAATTTTTCAATATGTGCACATGAAAGACGAGATTATTAAGTCAACGGAGTTACAGTTAAATACCATTCTAGAAAGAAATGATGACATGACTCTGATCTAATGTCACAATAAAGATGCCTCTTCACCAACTGGAGGTGCCTGATAAATTTGCCACTTACTTGCTGATTTACGGATTTGTCTTAAGGAACACTTCAAGTTCCTGTGGACCGTCATCTTAGTATGTGGGGTTGGGGTTCAAGAGGCTGCAAATCCCTAAGTAAGGACAGCCAAAGTGGTTGTCAGCCGCAAAGACCAGAGAAACGTGAGCTTTAAAGGATCAGAATTAACTATAACCTCTCCCAGCTTTTCATTTGCTTGAAAGTCACAGAAACACAGCTCTTTTCAATGTTGCCTCTCCTAGTCTGCTTTTTTTTTTTTTTTTTTAATAGAAGCAAGATCATACATAACTGATCCGCTTTCTTTCTTGTGGTCTGTCTGCTCATAATCCTAGACTTCATTAGTTAGCACCCACATTCAACAGACATGCAGCATGGCTGAGTTGAAAGAGCACTGAATTGAGAATCGAGAAAATTGGGTTCACTAGGAATTTATCCTTCCCAAATAAGTAATAAAGGAGATATACAAAGGTTTTGCTGGAAGTCTAACCATATGTGATCAGGAATAAAAAGTCAGAAATCACTTAATGCCCCACCAATAGGGAATTCTAATCGGTCGTGAAGCAGTATCTATATGCTAATTTAGCATGATGGCTTTGAAGACAGAATTCCTGAATTTAAGTCCCAGCTTCACCACCTCCTACCTATGACGTCTTGGATAAGTTATTTAAACTACTTATGCCTCAGTTTTCCAATCTGTAAAATAACAGAATCTACTCCACTGGATTGTTGTATAGATTGTATTATTATATATACAGACTTAGAACAGCATTTGGTACACACGAAGGGCTTAATAAATAGTATGACCATATAATTTATCACCTAAGACAGCACTGGGACAATGACTTCCATAGTTGATAGAAGATGACTTTTAACCGAGAATTTTATACCCAACCAATGGCCAAGTGGGAAGGAAGAAAAAAGGAAAGTTTCAGCATGTATGTACTCAAAAAACGTACCTCCAAGCTTATTTTTTTCCCTAATAGGCAACTGAAGAATGTTATCTAGCAGGACAAGCAGGTAAAACATAAAGGAGTCCAGTCCAAGAGCCAATATACCCATCACAGGTGAAGGGCAAAGGGAATTCCTTAGACAGTGTTGAAGGACTAGGAATGTGGCCTTGCAGGCACCTAGGGGAACTTTCAATTCAGATAGGAACAAGCAAAGTGGGAGCTCCAAAAGGAGCTTTATTGAGTATAAGTATTGGGTTAAATACAGTACTAGAACCAAATGGGCTAAAACTGATTGTTTTGGGGGAAGAGAACATTAGAGCAGGTAACAGGGAGAGAAGGGGAGTAACTTTTTAATAATAAGCATTTTAGTGTTATTTGCATGATTTTCTAAATGTATCTAAATTATTAAAATGGGAAAAAGCACACTATTATGTACATGTACAAGTGTTCTATTTGGTAAAAATAAACGTCTCTATTTTTACTTAATAATTTAAAAAATTGATTTCCTTTGGTTTTCTCTGACCTCTTTCTGGATATTTTATTAGTTAGATATTATACATTTTAATCTTTTATTATTTCTTTCCTCTTCTTTTCCATCTCTTGGACTTTTTGTTCTACTTTTGAAGGATTAACTGATCACTATGGTATACAATTTCTTTACTGAATCTTTATACTGATTATCTTTAGCCAACAATATGAATATTAATAGATATATTTGCTTTGTTATTTTAGCGGCACTATAAACCTAAAATAGCAATAGTCAACAAGAATGTTGTTAGAGTTTCTAAATTGAAAAAAAAAATTGCAATCTAGAGCTAGGACTTTCAGTGCTAAGGAAATATTCACCGACCTGAATAAACAGGGCTTTTTGTTTATCCAGAAAGGCGTAAGGTGTGCCTATATTTTGCATTAGTTGGGTGGTGTGTAGAAAATTGCCTGTTTCATTTCATAAGAAATACTGCCAAACTCAGTTGTTAAACTAGCACAGACTTAATGTCAGCCACTATTTTAAACCACATTCGTACATAAATGCACCCTTTTTTTCCTTGGAGTTGTTTTCCTCAAAACATCCATAAATCTGGACAGTTTTCTGTTTTTAAGACTGTCAGTGCTTGACACGTTGGAGGGATTTCCATAAGCATTAAGTAGCAAAGTTCTGTGATTTTTTTTTTTTTTGGAGATAATTAGTGCAAATTCTTAATTTGGCCCTTTAGGTCAGTTCAGTAGAAACTGTCTTCCCGCTTCTTTTCCCAAGCCTCTTCCTCCCTCCCTTGCTTCCCCTTCAGCTGGGCAGTGGAGGAGCAGGGTTCTCAGGAAGCTGCTGTGGTAGTTAGGTCTGTACAGAGCTCCAGCACACAGATAGTTGGTGCTGATATATTCATTTAATAAATATCCAAATGCCAACTACGTACCAGGCACTGTGCTAGCCTGGGATGCAGAAGTGAACAAGACAGACATAGTTCTTGCTTTCTTTACTTGCTATTAGGAAGACAGGACAGAAACAGCTTAATACATCATTGATCATTTACTTGTAATCATACTAGGTGCCACAAGGGAGAAATGCAGAATGCACAGTCAGTCTTTGGTGAATGAATGATGCATCAGTCCATTTTCACATGGCTATACAGAATGACCTGAAATGGGGTAATTTATAAAGGAAAGAGGCTTAATTAATGCACAGTTCCACATGGCTGGGGAGGCCTCAGGAAACTTACAATCATGGCAGAAGGCAAAGGAGAAGCAAGGCACACCTTACATGGCAGCAGGAAGCAGAGGGGTGGGGGGGGGGGAAGTGCCACACTTTTAAACCTTCAGAGTTCTCATGAGAACTCACTATCACAAGAACAGCATGGGGGAAACTGCCCCCATGATACAATCACCTCCCACCAGGTCCCTCCCCTGAAATGCAGGGATTACAATTCGAGATGAAATTTGGGTGGGGACACAGAGCCAAACCTTATCAAATGAATATTCTTCATCTCAGAATGGAGCACTGAGAGCAAACAGATGAGATGTCACTGACTTTTGAAAAGCTACTGTTTTTAAAAGAAAATCTTGCTCAAAAGGCTATACTGTGTTTTTAAGAAGAAAATTTACTAATTTATTACTTGATGCCAAGTTGGGGAAAAAATCAGTTCATTTCAGAGTGTGGCCTTTACGGCAAGTTCTTCTCCACATAAATTATGAAAGCTACATCTCAATTATCTCATACACATCAAAGTGTGTGAGAAAGAGGCACTATCAATTCACTGGCCTGTCATCTATAAGTTCTCAGCATTTCAGAGAGAACCGTAACTCTCTTACAGCATGTTTCAGGCGACTAGAGTTACCGAGGGAACAGCTCCTGGACCTAACAAAATGATTTATGGTGATGAAATCAAAGCCTGAACTGTGAAGTACAAGGAAGTAAACAGATGAGCTAAGATGTTAGGTCTTGGCAAAGTTCATGTACTGAACAGAAGACTATAGAAAAAAAATTATGGAGAAGTTATGTTACAAGTCTTATGTCCGCTTCCTGGTTGGGGTCAAACTAGTTCAAAGATTTTGAATTTGGTAAAATTTCAGCTTTCAGTCACAGGGAATGTCTTATCTGCAGCACATAGCTTCTCATTGGTGTCATCGTTATGTCTGTGGCTGGTGTGGTTTTCCAACTGCTCGTCAGCAATGTGATGAGGAAGAGAGCCACGTGGCTCTGTGATATTTGATGACTATGAAAAAAAAACCATCAAGAGTCCCTGTAGCCAGGGTGCTTTAAAATTATTGATAGTCAGAAGGAGAGTAGTTGTTCAGTATTTGTCTTTTTCTTGGAACTCACTTTATTCCAAATGATCTCTTTCATGTTCAATGAAGAGGAAATGCCTTTTTCTGACCACTTTTGTTAAAACTTTCAATTGGACCGTTCATTTTTTCAGTCAGTAAATCAATAAGTACTTTAATAGCATGGTCCTTTCCATCAAACTGTTCCTTGTATAGTGGAGAGAGTGGACACATAGGTAACTCTGAAACACATGGCCAGAGCAGTGAGGCGCCAGGGTATTGCACGTATCACCCAGAACATGGGTGAAGAGAAAAGGCACAGAGGCTCTCTGTGGAGGAAATTGAAAAATAAAGTTTGGTGGAAAAGGAAGGGAAGTGATGTGGGGGAGTGGTTCAAGAAGAGCAGACCTCAGTAACAAAAGTCCAGTAGTGAGAAATAGCGTGAACTGATGCAGGTGAGGGGCATAGTAAGGCTAGACCCCAAAGTGTCATCACGAACAGTGCAGGGACCGATGAAGACAGTGACGTAGTTGGGGGCAAGTTAATTCTTGAGTTCTGACCTGTAGAGGAGGGGGAAAGCCAGGAAGGAATTTAAATTTTGTCCACTTTTACATAGTGCCCAAAGTGACAAGGCCAGGTTTACGTTCGGGATAGAAGATAGATGTGAGTGGGGCATGATCAGGCGGGAATCTGTCAGTTAGCCCAGGAGAATGATGGTGGCCTAGAGGAGTGGCATCAAGGCGGAGAGGAGGGACAGATTTCAGAATTATTCAGGAGAAAAATTATTAGGACTTATCAGAAGGCATGAAAGTAATGATGGAGGCAGTGACAACTCCAAATTGTCTAGTTTGAGTGAAGAAGCAGCAGCAGATCAACTCAGATGCAGCATGGAAGAAGTGTCTCCCTTAATGGGGAAGATGATGAGATGAGTTCAGGTGGGTTTGAGGTTTCTGTGGGACCACGGGTGACAAGCAGAGGTAGATGTATGAAGCTAGATGGAAATGCTGTAGTGAAGAGCTTTATCTGCCATCATTTTTTGGCTGCATTTGAACATGTATGAGTGGATGACAAGGGAAAAGACCACAGGAATAAGGGCAGAACTGTAGGAAATTCGACCTCTGATTGTAAAAAGAAGAGCCTTGAGAGAAGATATAGAAGAAGCAGAGGAGCCCCTGGAAGGCTGAGGTTCACTGTGAAATAAGACATGAAATAAGAAATAAGATGTCTACTTTCTTAGACAGAGTAGCCAGGCTGTCATTGAGACTTGGTGAGAATAGAACAACTAGAACAATTTAGGGGAAGGGGAAGGCTAAGAGGCATGGGAAGTATGAATAGGAGGGGAAGTGGAATAAACCAAAATATGCCCTGGTTTTTGAAAAACTTGGATAAGAAAAGGAGGAAAATGTGAAGAGTAACTAGAGGCAGATGAAAGGCCAAGTGTAGAGATTTTTTTTTTTTTTTTTTTAGGATGGAAGAAGCTTGATCTAGGGAAGGTCTTATTGCTGTTGAACAATGTTCTGCTGTCAACAGTGATACAGTTGTGGGTTTCAGGGCACAGGTGGTTATGGAGGCCTTAGACGAGAGAAAGCATCCCTCATTCCCAGAGACTAAAAAGGAGAGGGGACGGGCTTGCATATGTGGTTAGGGATGCATTTGTACATGTAACTGTGGGGCAGGGGTCTATGGTAGCAGTTGATGAAGTTTAAACCTGATGGCCTTGTTCTCCATGGAGTCATCGTCTTCATTTGTTTGTTTGTTGCGATTTTAAAAAATAGTGGTAAAAAAGATATAATGAACGTTACTGTTGTAATCATTTTAAGTGTATAATTCAGTGGTCTATGAAGTCATGTTAAAAACTCTGTTCTATAGAGAACTGATGAGAGCGACGGGAATGAGAAGTGAGCAGAGGTCTGGAGGAAACAAGGAAGGCCCACTTGAAGTCAGAGGCCATGTGTTTGTATCAGCAAGGTTATCCAGTTGTTCTGTAGAAGAGTTATGCCACCACCTCGATATAGGATCCAAGAAAAATTGGAATTGGGGCAGCTGGCTAACCTTATGGAAAAAGTAAAATTATAGCTGTACCTCATAGCCTGCAATAAAATTAATCCAGATGAACTAAGCAATTAATTGCTTTAAAGGCCTGATATTAAAACACAGAATAAAATATATAGTAACCTTTATATTATGTTTATAGAGTCTGAGGGTACAAAAGGCAGACTGTAGCAGTAAGCATGACGTTGATGATTTGTATGTTATCACTTTTTCTTTAAATGTTGACTCAGACTTATATGTTCCTCAAGAGTAGCTCTTTGAAATATTTTATTGTGTATTGTACATTTTTTATGTTTATTCTTTGTAATTCTAATTCAATTTTCAAACAAATTTTCTTTATTCCATCAAACTATGGACAAATATAGTCCCAAGAAAATAAGACAACTTCTTGCCCTAAAAGAGCTTATCATCTAGTTGGCGGGGAGAATATATAAATAGGTAATTTTACCAGAGTATATTAGGATGCAGTGATAGAAATTTTGAGTTAACCAATATTTAGGGATTATCTATTTGTGTTTTGTTTGTTTTTTTGAGACAGAGTCTTGCTCTGTGGTCCAGGCTGGAGTGCAGTGGTGCAATCTCAGCTCACTGCAACCTTTGCCTCCTGGGTTTAAGTGATTCTTGGGCCTCAGCCTCCCAAATAGCTGGGATTACAGGCGCCTGCCACCACACTCGGCTAATTTTTGTATTTTTAGTAGAGATGGGGTTTTACAATGTTAGCCAGGCTGGTTTTGAACCCCTGACCTCAAGTGATCTGTCCGCCTCCCAAAGTGCTGGGATTACAGGCATGAGCCAGAGCTCCTGACCAGGATTACCTATTTGTGCTGACACGGCGCTTAATGCTGGGTTTGGATACTTAACAAAGTTTAACAACTTAGTGCAAAGCCTGTTAACATCGGGGGGATCTTAGAGGGTGCAGTGGAAACACATTTTCTGGGAGTCTAAACTTTGAGTAGGGATCAGGAAGGCTGAGTAAGTTCACCTGAGCTTGAAGGATGGGTAGGAGTTAGCTTCTAGAAGTGCTGGATTTCGAGTCCAAGATGCTGCTATTTTAGAGATGGAACTTCACACATTCAGATGCATTAACTCGGAGCACAATTACCACACACTGGACAATAAAAAAGTTTCACTTCTAGTTTCTACAGCAATATGTAAAGATGGCAGAGTTTATGCAGTATGCTGTGGCTTGTTTCTGTCTAGCTGCCTAAAGGCTAACTCATTAAAATTCAAGGATGAATTACATGGTGGGTGGCAGAACAAATGTATTCTTCACTGAGCAGAGCTAGGACCTTCAATACAGTTTTTCCCAGAACCAAAGTCACTCTTTGCAGCTGTTCAGTAAGACATGATTCAAATATCACCTCCTCCTCCAAATCTACCATGACACCACCAGCTCTTAATCTGCATTAGACCCATATGGTAATGAGAGCAATAAGAAAAAAAAAAATAGAGCAATGCTGGTTCCATCCTTGATTTTTCTTGCGACCAGGTACATATCTCACCTAGTTATAAAATAATTTAAATATTAATGTTTTTAAAAGCTAAATATGTCTCTAGTTGATGGTGTAATTCACAGAGAAGAATTATTCCAAGAGATTTAAAGCATAATAATTTGAGTAGAAATCTCTGTTTTGTTTTTTGAGACAGGGTCTTACTCTGTCACTCAGCCTAGAGGGCAGTAATGTGATCGTAGCTAACTGCAACCTTGAACTCCTGGGCTCAAACAATCCTCCCGACAGAGCCTCCCAAGCAGCTGAGATTATAGGCAGGCACCACCGCAGCCAGCTAATTTTTAAAAATTTTTATGTAGATACAGAGTCTCACTATGTTTCCCAGGCTTGTCTGGACTTCCTGGCCTCAAGAAATCCTCCCAACTCAGCCACCCGAAAAGTATAAATCTCTAATGGGGTGTACCCAAAGAACAAAAAGAGCAGCAGAAAGCTTGGTAGAAGTGTTCATATTGTTGCTCAGATCCTGTTGTGGGTATATTGTGGGATAAAACAAATGATCAATCATGTGATGTTCTTATTTAGTCATTCCTGGTTTGGTTGAGTGCCAGCATTCTTAGAGTGGGAGAGAGAAAATGCAGATGTTAACATGAAATAACTGAAAAACAAACCCTGAATTTGATTGGAAGATTATATATGTCTCTCTGTCTATCTGTGCACTTGCATTTTTTACTAGCTCTATTCTCTGTAAAGTCCTAGACACAGAGATCAACTCAGTAGCTGTGATGTCTCCTAGTACTCAGATTCTTCAAACACCTTTTCCCCTGAAAGAAATTGGTGCTTCTTGAAGAAATGGCAGATTCTGGATCTGGAGAAGGAAATGAAAAAGATGAACCTAGAACATCCTGCCATGTCAGACAGTAACAAAGTCATCAGAGACTACTGCCGTCCTGTCCGAGGGACTTAGGAGTGAAACCTGCAGAAGATTTCTGCTGGCCAACAAAATAGAGGCAATAGCTGCAATGGATCAATACACATCGTATGTTACATATCCATGGAATGACTCCATGAGCATTCATGAGTCCATATTAAATTGGTCACATTATTTTAAAACCAACTTATTATTTTGCAAATGGTAAATAAGAAGAAAGAAACATGAATTCCACCTTTGCAATACACTACTACGTAACCAAGTTGAAAATAAAATTACTTCAAAAAAAAAATCAAAGTAATTCAGCTTAAAAAAAAGAAAAAAAGAAGAAGAAACAACAACAGAATTAGGACATCACCGCTTTGCAAACCCTGATAAGTCAATGAATCTAAGAACTGAAAAAGGCTGCCAAAATCACAAAAAGAGTGAAGATGAGATATTTAGTGCTTCTTGGTGGAAAAACACACAACCACCTAGGGAGTATGTTTTATGGGACTAATTGTTTTCTTCTCCAAGTTCTTATGGTGGACTGTGAACTCCCGGTACCTCAGAATGTGACTGTATAGGAGACAGGGCCTTGAAAGAGGTAATTAAGTTAAAATGAGGTCATTGTGATGGGCCCTAATCCCTTCTAAAGGTGGGAGCATAGGAAGAGGAAATTTGGACAGATACAGAGGGAGAACCATGTAAAGACACAGGGAGAAGATGGCCACGTACAAGCCAAGGAGAGAGGCCTCAGGAGAAACCAACTCTGTGGACACCTTGATCTTGGACTTCTAGCTTCAAGAATTCCAAGAAAATTCATTTCTATTGTTTAAGCCACCCTGTCTATGGTACTTGGTTATGGCCACCCTAAGAAACTAGGTAGTCTTGCCCCCCAAAACCCAACTCATGCCCCCCAAAACCCAAAATAGATGATGGGATGGGGATTAGTAAGTAGGCCAGAGATGAAATAAGATTGTCTATATATGGATAACTTTTGAAGTTGAGTAATTAGTTCTGTGATTCTTTATGCTATTTTGTCTTTTTTTCCTGTATATTTAAAATTTGCAAAGTAACTAAAATAAGTTGTATCAACTTTATTCTTAGTTAATAAATGTCACGATTTACCATCTGGATAGATAAACTTTTCCAAAATTAAACTGAGTCAATACTGCTATACTCTCCCAAAGAACTTTCACTCCAGTTGCTACCAATCAGCTCACGGAAACACTGTCCTCCTTCCTTCCCTGTGTTGTCCTCTGATGTATAAATTAGCAAGTGATGCCAAGGAAGCACCAGCATGAAGAGAAACTAGACTTGATTTAGTTTCAGAAGCCCCAAGCTGCTGGAATCGGCAGACCTTCCTGAATGTCTTACATAAAATCTCCCACCTCTCTGGGAACATCAGGAATTACATTCAACTCTTCTAATAGGTAGCCCTAGATGATCTAATAGACCGCATTTCTGGTAAGATTTTGGACAGCTGCCTCTGGGGCTGTGTACACGAGAAAACCTGATGTGATCATTACTCCATATAAATCATTTAAAAATACTGAGCAAAAATCAATAAACACTCTGTGTATTTCTACATCATGGACAAACTCTTGGCAACAGTAACCTTTGGCAGTATGTTATTCTGCCCAGGAAGACAACATGCTTGATTTAGAGTGCATGGCTGGTGTAACTAGAAGCCCAGCTGGAGCCCATAAGGGCAACCAGCAATGTTGGTGACATCACTATGGCAAGGATGGCATTTTTCACATTCTGGAGCTTGGGAAGGCAATCTGGCAAATTAGTGAAAAAGTGTTCACTTAGGGTAATGTAAGACCTTTCTTGTTTCAATTAATTCTTTGGAATAGTGGTAGAATATTTAACAAGGCTTTCAAGTAAAGTGGTTGTGTTTCCTATGAAACTGAAGCAATAAATCAAACCAAAATAGTCACAACCTGAGGTTTGAAGCATATGGTGTGTGTAATTTTGCTGAACTGCGTAATCTTTTCGATGCTTTCCTTACAGAGGAGAGCCCTAGAGAGTGGGCTTTTCCTTCTTAAAGGAAAAATAAATATGTTTACATTTTGTTATGTCTGTCTGCCTTTTAACAATGGCATTCAAGCAATATTAATATGTCTGAAATAGGTATAATGGCAATTTGGGATGACATGTCTTGGGCTTTCTCAAATACTTCTTTAGGGAGTGACTTAGTTTTGATCTCGAGACAGTGTAGCTAGCATACGAGTGTGGGATGATCCAATTTTGTTTAGAAACTTAATTCTGTCCCATTTTTGCAAAATAGTTTTATCCATAGATACTCAGACCTATTTCATAAATTAATCTTTGAATTGTTAATGATCATAAACATTTTTGCTATTTTAGGAGGGTAGAAACTCTTGAGCAAGAATAAAATATTTAAGCTGGTATAAAAAATTAACTTTCATATTTCATTATGAACAACTGATTATCCTTGGAAGTTTATTGCCATCAGATAATCTTTTAGTACCCATTTCACTCATGTACAGGTATAGCAGTAAATTAGCTATTGTTTATGCATATACTAATGTTTGTGTCTTTTGCCATGAGTCTGTATTACATAGACTTTTCACTTTCTTTGTGGGTTCCCAGAGGACCTGGTACATGGCTGAACACGTAATTGGTGTTTGCTCAATAACTTTGGCCAAGAATGTCTAAAGTTCGGAGAAACAGATGGAAAGCTTCTGGATCCTTATTGTCCTGATTAATCAGTTGAATGTTACTTTGGACCTTTATTTTAAATAGGATGTTAACATTCAGAGGTAGAACCTCAATTTTCCCAGCATCCGGCAGACTGCAAATAAAACAAGTAACCATGTCTAGATAAGTCTCTGTAAGCTCCTGTGGATTTTGATCACTAAAATTTTGCTGCTTTTTATAAGCCCCTTGCTGTTGCACTTACCAAGAATCTCCCAAGCATCAACTATCCTTGGGTAAACTCCATTAACGTTTAAATTTTTCTCTACTAATAATAGCTAAAATGGTTGTATATTCATTCGTTCATCCAAATACAAAGAAAAAAATTTGTATTTGTTCATCCAACTATAATATATAAAGATGACTTTCGGTTTTTAATCATCTCCATGACAATTATTGATCTAGTATTAAATAAGCGTTCTCCCAGAGGATTAAGATTAAATGTTTTGCAAATAAGATACATTATGCATGATTCTGTGGCAGCAGGGAGAAAAGGAAGATTAATGTGTGAGAAATAAGGTTGGATCAGCTCAGTGATGATATGTCTAAAATGAACTGTAGTCTCGGTTTACCCTGTTCCTCGTTTGTGGTATAACCCTTCAAACTATGCTCTCTCAAGGACAGCTGATCATGCCTTAGAGTACCCTTCCTAGCTGTGTGCACTGAGGCCTGGTCTCTGGTTCTGGAATAAACAGGAGCACAGAAGGGTAAAAGGGAGTATTTTCTCAGGCAGCCAGGGTCACTGACATCATGCCACATATGTGGCTGACTGTGTCAGCAGTAACACCCACCCCACCTATGTAGCCCTTTAAAGTCCTAATTGTGATTTCCTGGAAGATTCTGTCTGTAGGTGTGGACTACACCATCACACACAAAAAAGATCTTTAAAGAGCAGAGGTCTTGTTTTCCTGCAAATGTTCCAACGAGAAAATAACAGGGAAAGAAGGCTTGTTCTCCCAGAAAGCACAGATCCTGCCAAATGGTTTCTAAATGTGTTTCTCAAAAATTTCCATGTGCCATCAATGGCTTTTTAGTACTTTTGGAAATGGAAGGAGCAGAAATTGGTACCACTGTGAGAAAGCAAACATTGAAGGAAACCAGCTTGCTGAGAAAACAGGTAGTCGTGCTTTTAAGTCACAGCGCAGATATGGCACCAGACCTCTTCACAAGCTTGAAGTACACGAGTACACAGAGTTACATCACATTCTGATGCTTCAAGGAAAATGCTGAAGTCCCAAAGGAAGTTTCCACATCACTTCTCTATTTGAAACTCAAGTGAATGACTCTTTCTGGGGTTTATATTAGGCAACTAGAGTAACTCACTGGAACTTCAGCAAACAGTAATTTTCTTCTTTAATCTTGGAATCCAAAAAGACAGTAATTTAACCACTTATTAGAACTATTTTTAGTCAACCAGAAAATATCCAGAAGATGTGGGTCTGAATGCCAAAGAGAAGAATATAAGGATTGTTCCTGGGCAGGACTGAAGCTGGGTGGCCAGTTATCCAGAATAACTGTCTGGCTTCATCCATTTCAGTCCACATGTTTATTCAAGCTGCTTATTTTGTCAACATACCGGGAGTTCATTGAATTGTTTGGTCATGAATCAAAGGGTTTGACATGGACGCTACTGTGGGCCCAGCTCGAGTCACAAGAAGGTGGAAGACCAAAGACCCAGCTTGGCAGCATCCTCAGAGGGTCCCTTCTTCAACCATCTGGAGTGTTTTCTCTGGCAAAGGAGTGAAAATGAAAGTCGAGCTTGTCCCACTGGTTTTAGACAGTTACATAAGCAAGGCACAGCCAGTCCTTTCCTCCCTGAAGGCTGAAGCCTATTTTATCATCTCACTCCATTTCCCTGCTGTTCAGGCTGCTAGGAAAATTTTGGTCATTTCTCAAATAACCAACAATTTTTAAGGAAAATTTAAATATGTTTTGTTATTTAAAATCGGTTCCACCACACCCCAAACCCTTTATCATGTATAGTCACAATTTCTGTCGCCAGAGATAGAAAAAACACTCTTTTTTTGGTATCACTATAGAAGCAAGCAAAATTGTCAGAAAATGTGATCTATGTCAGGAATTCTGCTAGATGCTGAAGATACAAAAACATAAGGAACAATTCCTTCCCTTTATCACAGATTTACTGAGGGCAGGAGTCAACATGACAACCCTAAGTGTCACCGGTATGAACAATGGTCTGTGGGGAAGACGGGAGGGAATCTTTGTGTCCCAGTGTTGCAGGTGGGTAGATACTGAGGGATGCTTTGTGGGACAGGTAACGCTTCAGCTGCATTTTCAAGGCTGTGTGGGAAATTAAAAGAAGAGTGTGGAGGTGGGGGCAGGAAAGGAATTCCAGCCATGTGGAATTGCATAAACCGAAGCACGGAAGAGTGAACCATCGTGATGTCTTGAGGGAATGGCAGGTTGTCTGGCATGGATAAAACACAGGGTATTGTTTTGAAAGTGTGGTGGGAAGCAAAGATGAAATTGCAGCACAGGGAACAGACTGTGTAGTGTTTTAAATTCCACACTGAAGATTTTGTGCTTAATTTGAATAGGCCATGAGCTGTTGTTTTAAATTTTTTAAGTAAGGAAGTGATATAATCAAATCATATGTTAGAAAGAATATCTGATATATAATAAGTATAGAAAACTGCTGAATGAATGGAGCTAAGGAAGGAGAGACCGAGGGAGATAAGTGATAACTACAGTCATCCTGATGATGGGAGCCTGAATTAGAGAGCTGGGGGTGGTGGGATAGCTTAAAGAAAGACTCAGTGGGACTTGGCAACTAACTATGTGTGGAGGAATGGAGAAGTAAAAGTGAAAGCTAATTCTGATATGTCTCTCTTGGGTGGCAGAGTATATGGTGATATCATTGACCAAAATAGGGAAGACAGAAAGGAGAGTGTATTTTGAGGGGTGACAGGTGGGTAGAGAAAGCAGAGAGATGGGGAGATAAGTTGAGAGGCAGCATTCTACAATATACAGCTGACATGTATAAATTTTTACTGTGGGTCAAACACCATTTTAAATGCTTTGTAAGTATTAACTCATTTAATCCTCATAAAGAGTAGTATCACAGTATTGTTCCTATTTTATTTTTGAGACTGAGTCTTGCTGTATTAAATAACTCTTGCTGTGTCACCCAGGCTGGAGTGCAGTGGTGTGATCTTGGTTCACTACAACCTCCGCCTCCCGGGTTCCAGCAATTCTCATGCCTCATCTTCCTGAGTGGCTGGGATTACAGGCACTCACCATCACACCTGGCTAATTTTTTTTTATTTTTTGGAGAGATTGGGTTTCACCATGTTAGCCAGGCTGGTCTTGAACTCCTGACCTCTAGTGATTCACCCACCTAGGCCTCCCAAAGTGCTGGGATTATAGGCGTGAGCCACTGTACCTAGCCTGTTCCTGTTTTATAGACGAGATAATTGCATAGGTTTGGAAGGCAACAACTCCTGCGTTCAAATCCCAGCTTTCCTGCTTTTCAGCAGTCTGATCTTGAATATGTAAAAAAATAGGTAATAACTATCATATAAAATTATTACAAAGATTAGAGATAATACATATAAACCAACTGGCATAGTGTCTGTAACCTCATATGTCTCAAGATATACTAGAAAGTATTATTATTATCAGTGATGAGATATCCTTGTGCTAGGTCCAGTAAAAAATCAGGCATTTGTGTCTAGATTGTAAGAACTGAAAGTAAAATATTTAAACATCAATATGTTGATGTTGGTTGGATCCTTGGATATAAATACTATTCCCTGGCTTGGAGGTGAGTGGCAGTGTATGAAGAGGTAAGAACTGGGGGTAGAATTCTAGAAAATACCAATGGTAAAGGAGCAGGAAGAATAAAAGATTCTTCCAAAAGAAATATAGATGAAATAATATTAGAAGTAAGAAGGGAGACATAGAAAAGTTTTAAAAGCTCAAGAGCAAAGGGTTTCTAAGAAGAAGGCGATATCAACAACCACAAATGCTTCTGGGAAGCCATATTGGAAAATCTAAAAAGAGATGATTTGATCTGACAGATACAAGAGAGGTTGCTGTTGGCGGGGGTAAGAACCATTACAGTGAAGTAATGGTAACCCAAGGCACAACTTCAGCAGATGAAGGAGAAGTAAATGAAGAAGTAGAAACAAAAGAACAGGAAGTTTTTTCCTTTAAATAGTGAGTCTCCATTTCATCTGCCAGTGATTCCATTTGGAAAGCACTTTAGGAATGGTGGACTAAGGACCTCCAAAAATATGCTCCTCTAAAAAGGAAATAAGATCACTGGCAAAAATTGTCAAAATCACCTTCTTAAAAACACTGGAGACCAGGCACAGTGGTTTATGCCTGTAATCCCAGCACTTTGGGAGCCTGAGGTGGGTGGATCACTTGAGGTCAGGAGTTCAAGACCAGACTAGCCAACATGGTGAAAACTGTCTCTACTAAAAATACAAAAATTAGCTGAGTGTGGTGGTGTACTCCTGTAATCCCAGCTACCTGGGAGGCTGAGGCAGGAGAATCGTTTGAACCGGGGAGGTGGAGGTTGCAGTGAGCCGAGCTCACGCCATTGCACTCCAGCCTGGCAACAGACTGAGACTCCATCTCAAATAAATAAATAAATAACAACAACAACAACAACAACAACAACAACACCCCTGGGAATGAACCAAATGCTTGCAGCAATTCTTGGAGCATTTATTTGAGAAACATGGCCGAACCTTGGTAATAGTGATTTTTGTGGCATCTGAAATTGCGCTATTCTCATCTCTTCCTAAATCCATGGCAGCCTTAAAAATCAACAGCTTCACATCCACGGAAACTGTAAACATCAGTAGCTTACCAGTCACTGGAAGCTGAACACAGATTCGAAGCTCTTTGAGAAGCCCTGTACCCAAAGACAGGTCATATTTGACGTGTCTTGAAATCTCTTGAAAAACTTTATTCTCAGGGCTTGTTTTTGTCTGACCTGACTGTGTGTGAACAGCTCTATCCCATGGGCATTTGCCAAAAGCAAAAAATTAAGACACCCAGAGAAATTAGAAAGAATGGCCCATACACAGGGTAAAAAAACAGTCAATAGAAACGATCTCCAAGGAAACGGAAACGTTGGATTTACCAAACAAAAACTTTATTATTTATTTATTTGAGACAGAGTGTTGCTTTTTCACCTAGGCTGGAGAGAAGTGGTGTGATCTTGACTCACTGTAACCTCTGCCTCTTGGGTTCAAGCAATTCTCCTGCCTCGGCCTCCTGAGTAGCTGGGATTACAGGTACCTACCTCTGTGCATGGCTGATTTTTGTATTTTTCACAGAGATGGGGTTTCACCATGTTGGTCAGGCTGGTCTTGAATTTCTGACCTCAAGTGATCCAACTGCCTCAGCCTCCCAAAGTACTGGGATTACAGGCATGAGTCACTGTGCCCAGATCTGACATACGATTCTTGAAATTGTTTAGTGTTAAGACTTTTAATTGTCTTCCTTAAAAGAACACTGCACAAACAGATATATTATTTCTTTATGGAAAGAAAAATTGTACCCAGTATTTCTACCTGAAGCCAGGCTGTTCTTGAACTCCTAGCCTCAATCTATCCACCCACCTGAGCCTCCCAAAGTGCTAGGATTATAGCCATGAGCCACTATGCCCAGCCCAGACAAAGACTTTAAATCAGCTATTATAAATATGTTCAAATCACTAAAGGAACCATATCTAAAGAATTAAAGGAGAGTATGAAAATATTTTATCAAGCAGAGAATATCAATAACAAGATAGCAATCATTTAAAAAATTCTGAAGTTGCTAGGTCACACCTATAATTCCAGCACTTTGGGAGGCCAAGGTGGGCAGATCACTTGAGGTCAAGAATCTGAGAACAGCTTAGCCAACATGGTGAAACCTCATCCCTACTAAAAATACAAATGTCAGCAGGACGTGGTGGCATGTGCCTGTAGTCCCGACTATTCGGGAGGCCTAGGCACAAAAATCACCTGAGTCTGGGAGGCGGAGATTGCAGTGACATTGGGCCACATCTCTCCAGCCTGGGCAAAATAGTCAGACCCTGTCTAAAAATAAAAATAATAATAATAATAAATTCTGGGCTATGCACAGTGGCTCACACCTGTAATCCCAGCACTTTGAGAGGCCAAGGCGGGCAGATCACCTTAGGTCAAGAGTTCCAGACCAGCCTGGGCAACATGGTGAAACCTGTCTCTACTAAAAATACAAAAATTAGCCAGGCATAGTGGCAATGCCTCTAGTCGCAGCTGCTTGGGAGGCTGAAGTATGAGAATTGCTTGAACCCAGGAGGTAGAGGTTGCAGTGAACAGAGATCATGCCACTGCATTCCAGCCCTGGTGACAGAATGAGACCCCACTTATAAAATTCTGGAGTTGAAAAGTATAATAAAAAATAAGGAATTTACTAAATTTTCTAGAGGAACTCAAGAGGAGATTTGTACTGTCAAAAAGTAATCAGTGAGCTCGAATATAGGTCAATTGAAATTATTCCAGTCTAAGTGACCAAAAAAAAAAAAAGAAAGAAAAATGAACAGAGCCTCTGAGATGGTAGGATACCATCAAGTGTGCCAACATAGAAAAATGGTAATCTCAGAAATAGAGAAAGGGGAAGAAAGACTATATGAAGAAATGATAGCCAAAACTTCCCAGATTTGATGAAAAACAGTAATCTATATGTTCAAGAGGTTTAACAAACTCTGAGTAAGATAAGCTCAAAGACTCATCATAGTCAAACTGTTTAAAGGTAAAGACAGAGAATCTAGAAAGTAAAAAATGAAAACTGACTATCATATAAATAAGAGATCCTTAGTAAAGCCTGGGCACCATGGCTCATGACTCTAATCCCAGTGTTTTGAGAGGCCATCGCAGAAGGATTGCTTGAGGCCAGGCCTGGCCAGGAATTGAGACCAGCCTAGGCAATGTAGTCAGACCTCATCTCTATCCAAATAAAAATAAAAACTTCAGCTGGGTATAGTAGTGCATGCCTATAGTCATGAATACTCAGGAGGCTAAGGTAGAAGGATCACTTGAGTTCAGGAGTTCAAAGCTGCAGTGAGCTATGATCCCACTATAGTCCTTTTAAAAAGGCGACAGTCTCTTTTAAAAAAAAAAGCCAGGTATGGTAGCTCATGCCTGTAATCACAGCACTTTGGGAGGCTAAGATGGGTGGATCCCTTGGCCCCAGGAGTTTAGGACCAGCCTGGCAACATTATGAAACTCTGTCTCTGTAACAAATGCAGAAATTAGGCAAAGTAGTGTACACCTGTAGTTCTAGCTACTTGGGAGGCTGCGGTTGTGAGGACTACTTGAACATGGGAGGCGAAGGCTTCACTGAGCTGTGATTGTACCGCTGCATTCCAGCCTAGGTGACAGAGTGAGACTTCTTTTAACTCAGAGAGAGCAAGAGAAAGAGAGAGAGAGCGAGCGAGAGAGAGAGCGAGCGATCCTCAATAAGATTTACATGAATTAACAGCAGAAACCATGGAAGCCAGAAGGCAAGAGGATGACATATTCAAAGTGTTAAAGGAAAGACTGTCAGCCAAGAATTCTATGTATGCAGCAATTTGTAGTATGCAGCAATACTATGCTTCTGTGCTTCAAAAATGAAAAAGATGTTCTCAGATAAACAAAAATGGAAAATTTTTTTCACTAGCAGATCTGCCTTGCAAGAAATGTTAAAGAGGATATTTCAGACTAAAATGAAAGGGCCATACACATGAACTCAAATCCACATAAAGAAATAAAGAGCACTGGTACAGGGCACTGGTAAATACATAGGTATGTTATAAAGTCAATATTAATATATTTTTGATTTGTAACTTCTCTTTTCTCCTATGTGATTTAAAAGATAACTACATAAAACAGTAATTATAAAATTATGTTGATAGGCTTATAATTTAGAAAAATGTAATTTGTCTGAAACTAATAGCAAAGGAGAAAAGAGGAAATGGAGTTATACTGAAGCAAAATTTTTCATATGATGGAAATTAAGTTGGTATTAATCCTAACTAACTAGATTATTTTGAAATAAGGTATTAATGATAATCCCCAGGCGAACCAATAAGAAAGTAACTCAAAATCACATACTAAAAGATACAACAAGGAAATTAAAATAGTGTACTATTTAAATGAAATGCAAGGCTAAAATGTTAAAAAAATATCTATTTGCCACAAAAGAACACATGAAGAAATAGAGAAACAAAAAATATTTAAGACTTATAGAAAACAAATATCAAAATTACAGATATAAATCCTACCAAATCAATGACTATGACTATATTAAGTGCAAATGGACTGAACAATCAAATTAAAAGTCAAACATTGTGCTGGGTTTGGTGGCATATGCCTGTAATCCCATCACTTTGGGAGGCCAAGGCAGGAAGACGGCTTGGGGACAGGAGCTTGAGACCAGACTGGGCAATAGAGTGAGGCCCCATCTCTACAAAAAGAATTTTTTTTAAGTAACCAGGCATGGTGGCATGCACCTGTAGTCCCAGCTACTCAGGAGACTGATGTGGCAAGATCACTTGAGCCCATTCCTTTTTGTAACATTTTTCATGACTTTCACAGACAATCTTCAACATGCCCGAACTTTCTTACTTTGTTTTATAGCTGCCTTTATTAAAGGTGCATTCTTATCTATAACTTTCTTAATATTTCTTTCTCTTCTTCCTATTTTCTCTCTCTCCTTTGTCTTACCCTTTGTGTCTTTCTCTGATCTCTGTCTCTTCCAGTTTCTCTCTTTTTCTTTCCTTCTATTTGTCTCTATAATCTTTGTTTCTGTCCCAATCTCTTTTTGCCAGACTCATAGGATCTTTTCCTTAAGTCTCTATTTCATTTGTGCTCTTTCTTTCTCTGGTTCTCCACATCTGCCGTTTCCTCTCCTTTCTCTTTTTGATTTCTTTTCTTACTTTGTCCCTCTCCTAGTTTCTCTTTTTTCTTTGCTGGTCTTTCCCTTGCTGTATATTAAATGCTTAGATAAGATTCTGTGTTTCTGCCAGGTACAGTGGCTCATGCCTATAATCCCAGGACTTTGGGAAGCTGAGGTGGGCAAATCATCTGAGGTCGGGAGTTTGAGACCAGCCTTGCCAACATGGAGAAATGCTGTCTCTCCTAAAAATACAAAATTAGCCAGGTGTGCTGGTGCATGCCTGTAATCCCAGCTACTTGGGAGGTTGAGGCAGGAGAATCACTTGAACCTGGGAGGCAGAAGTTGTGGTAAGCTGGGATTGCACCATTGCACTCCAGCCTGGGCAAGAAGAGTGAAACTCCATCTAAAAAAAAAAAAAAAAAAAAAAAATTCTGGATTTGGGGTATTAACTCTTTAATTTCTTTTATTATTAATTCCTTAAGGTCCTGTATATTCTAATGGGGATTTCTTACCTATTTGTAACCTTTAAGACACCTCAACTAAAGAATACTGACCCCACGGCTTTTCTTTCCTTGGTATTTTCCAAGGAATACTTCACCATCTTTCCTGTGGCTTCTCTTACCTATCCCTGTTTTTAGAAACAGTCTCCATACTGGGTGCCAGTTAGTTTCTTGCCTATCCCATTTTTCAGAGGCTTGTCCTTCTTTTTCACAGGGAGAGTTCTAACTATCCCCGCCCCACTTCTGGAGGTCTCTTTCACTCCTTTCCTTTCGTTTCAACCTCTCTGGCCTTTAGGCTATATGAAATGGTCACAGAACTTTCAGGTCCATTCATTTTGCCCTGACTGGCCTCTAGGCTGTATGAAACTATCACAGATCTTTCAGAGAAGAGCCACTCACATCAAACTCACACATGGACACCCACACTCAACCTCCAGAATTTTGACCACCAAGGAAGTCCTTTGTGATCCCCTTTTGACATTTCCTACCTTGGTCTGTGCACAGAGTTGCCTGGCCAATGCAACACTGCAAGTGTTTTCCCCATGCTGCTGAGTTTGGGTTTATTCCTTGCATCAGGTGGGTCCTGATTCCTTATTCCTGAGGCCACCGCAGTGAGGCAGCAGGGCACATCTCTTCATGAAGGAGAACCAGAGAGTGCTCCCAGAGGGGAATGGGTCCCTGTATGGGCCACTGTTTTGTTAGAAATGCTTGTTCCTGGGTGCCAACAGCAAAAGTTAGCATTCAGACAAAATGTTTTCTCATCAAGGCAATTTTACCTTCTGCAGAAAGGGTGTTACCTATCAGCAATCCTGCCATGAGAGCACACTGAATAAAGGAAAGGCAGGAATATTTATTCTTTACACGTTGGATCTTCACTGCTGTGTCCTATCTCCATTGGTTGGAGCTGGACTTCAGTCTAAGCTAAAGCAGATTGGCTAACAACTTAAAACTTTCCTAAATAGGTAAAGGCAATGGAGAACAAAGGAAGAGAGGAAGTTGGTCACAAAAGGACTTAGAAAAGTAATAACATTTCTGAAGAAGGAACAGGCATAGGCTGTGAGCTGGGACATGCCTGGGAGCATGTCCAGCACAAATATCTTGGTTAAAGTACAAGGACATAGAATGTACTTACTCCTTTACATCTAACAGGTACATAAAATAGAGTTAATAATGAGTTACTAGCAGAAAGTAAGAAGGTTTTGAAGAAAGTTAGTCTTGAAAAGAAACTATTATTTCTAACATTCATTATTATTATTAAGAAGGGAAACTTGGAAGAGGAACTTTTTACTTTCTACAACAATGGTGCTGGGATGACTAGATATCCATCAACAAACTATAATATATTCATGCAGTGAAATATTATTTGGCCATAAAAAGGAATGTAGTACATTCTACAACATGGACAATTTTTGATATAATTATTCTAACTGAAAGACAATCACAAAAGGCCACATTTTATATGATTCCATTTATATAAAATGTCCCCAGTAGGAAAATGCATAGAGATAGTAGATTAGTTGTTGCTAGGGGCTGGAGGAAGGGGAGAATGGGGACTGAGTGTTAATAAATACAAAGTATCTTTTTGGGGATAGTGAAAATGTCTGAAATTATTAAGTGGTGGCGATTGTATAATCTTTTGAATATTAGAAAACCCTACTTAATTGTTCACTTAAATGTGTGTGGGTTCAATAACATGAATTATATCTCAATTTAAAAATGACCTAAAACGATTAAATAATATGATCGAACAATCTGGATCTAGTGATATAAAATCAATTTATTTAATCAGCAGATATATACAATATCCTCTTCCAGACATTTGGGGATGTCTCAGAAATATCTCACCATCTTCTTCTCCCCTTCCCCGACAATATAGTCTTAGAGCTACTAGGTACAGCCTGGCAAAGTGATTGCCTGCCCCAGAGTGGGAAACTGGGAGACCGTGGTGGTCCAGAGCAGGGTGAGAAGGGGTCTGCTGGGGAGAATATCCTGAGTTGGGATGTTGGGTTCTAAGTGGTGTGAGCAAGGCATACACAAGGCAGAGGGATGGCAGTAGCATTGGGAAATTGCTTATAGTCAAGGAGACAGATCAGGTAAGTAAATATGTAAAAGGAATGGGAGCCATGTTTATCACTGTAGTAGAAGAAATTTATAAATATGGCAAGGGAGAAAACTAGAATTTTCCAAACAAAAACTAGTTTTGTCTAGGGGTGACACAGGAGCAGTGTTGCCCCTAGAGCAATAAGAATGCTTAACATCGAGATCTTGGTTTCTAAATACCATTCTCCATGAAAAGGAACTAGAGTTCTGTATTAGTCTTTTTTCCCACTGCTATAAAGATACACCTGAGACTGGGTCATTTATAAAGAAAAGAGGTTTAATTGGCTCATGGTTCTGCAGGCTGTACAGGCTGCTGCTTCTAGGGAGGGCTCAGGAAACTTACAGTCATGGCTAAAGATGGAGGGAAAGCGGAAGCAGGTATGTCTTCTCATGGCCAACAAGAGAGAGAAAGAGCAAAGGGGAAGGTGTTACACACTTCCTTTTCTTTCTTTCTTTCTTTTTTTCTCTTTCTTTTTCCTTCCTTCCTTCTTTCTTTTTCTTTCCGTCTTTCTTTTTCCTTCTTTCTTTTCTTCTTTCTTTCTCCCTCCCTTCCTCTTTCCTTCCTTCCTTCCTTCGTTCTTCTTTCCTTCTTTCTTTTTCTTTTTCCTTCTCTCTCTCTCTCTTTTTCTCTCTCTCTTTCTCTCTCTTCTTTCTTTCTTTCTTTCTTTCTTTCTTTCTTTCTTTCTTTCTTTCTTTCCGAGACAGAGTCTCACTCTGTCACCCAGGCTGGAGTGCAGTGGCATGATCTTGGCTCACTGCAATCTCCACCGCCCAGGTTGAAGCAGTTCCTGTGCCTCAGCTTCTCAAGTAGGTGAGATTACAGGCATGCACCACCATGCCCAGTTAATTATGTTTGTGTATTTAGTAGAGATGGGTTTCACTTATGTTCAACAGACTGGTCTGGAACTCCTGAACTCTGGTGATTTTCCTGCCTTGGCCTCCCAAAGTGCTGGGATTACAGGCCTGAGCCACTGTGTCCGGCCTCCACACTTTTAAACAACTAGATCTTGTGAGAACTCTGTCATGAGACAGTGTTAGGGGGATGGTGCTAAATGATTAGAAACCACCCCTGTAATCCAATCACCCCCCACCAGGCCCCGCCTCCAAGAAGTCCCTTCATAAAATGGATTATTCCAGGGCTGAGGTGGGAAAAGATGACCATGGAACATCTTTTGTGCCAAAACATAAGGAAGTTTATGAAGATTGACAGGGACATGTCAAAAGGACACAGAAGGCAGATTGAAGGGCTTCTACTAGCCAAATCTGGGATAACTTGAGCATCAAAATGAAAATGTTTGTGATGGATTATTACTTATTGGATAAGGCAGGAAACCATGAGCCCATACTGAAATAAATCGACTTAAACAAGTAACACATTTGATATGGGATGAGATTTTTACATAAATTTAAAGTATTTTTCTAGAAACTAATAACAAGAAATGTGATAGGATAAAGGAGAATTCTGGTAGATAGTATTTTAAGCAAATGACCTAAGTGAATGTCATCAGTAATGGGACAACTCAAAACTACGGTTATTCTGTGTGATTCCTGTCCAAAGATGCATAACCCGAATCTAACCCAGAGGAAACATAAGAGACCCAAAGTGACAGACATCTACAAAATAACTGGCCTGGATTCTTCAAAAGTATCAAGGCTATGTGAAAGTCACAGGAAGACTGAGAAATGGTTCCAGATCGAAGGAGACATAAAAACTAAATGTAACTTGTGATTCTGATCGAGATCCTTTTGCAAAATGGGCATTATTGGGATGCCTGGCCAAACTTGAGTGGTGTCTGAGGATTTGATGTTAGTAATATAAAAATGTTAACTTTTCAATTTTCTCTGCTTTTGACAGTTATGTTGAGGTTCTGTAGAATGTCCTTGTTTGTGGGAATTGCACACTGAAGTACTTGGGGATGAGGGGTCTCCTGTCAGCAACACACTTATAACTGGTTCGGGAAAAGAAGATTTGGTACTGTGCTTCCAACTTTTCTATAAGCTTCAGATTGTTTCAAAGAAAGAAAAGCATGTGACCCTAGGGGGCCTATTTATTGTAATAATTAAGTAGTAAGAATGTTGCACTAAAAATGTGTGGTGGTGGTGGTGTTCACCGTGGCGCATGCATGTGTTTGATGCTATTTTGTGTGTGCCCCTGACACCTGACCATCACCCAGGCCTGGCACTCATGACCCAACTGGAGCCAAACCTTCTCCTCCTTGGTTTGTCTCTTTAGACGTTGGGGCCCATCTGAAAGATCAATATAGTGTGGGTAAATGCCCATAGTCGATGTGGCCAGTATAGTTGTAAAACCTTTAGTATCTTTGAACTACATCTAATTTCTAACTTTCTATTGCTTCTGGTGATCCCAATTTCAGGGACCTAGGAGATACTGAATTTAAATTACAAGGTTATTAAATAGTTTAGCACTTAAGTGAAGACTAAAGATGGGCAAGGATTTTTCTTTTCTAAACACTTCTATATAGTTACTTGTATAACATGGTAAAGAAAAGGTGACATTTGTGTGAAATGGTTTTCCCATGCGTCGTTAATCAAGCTAATATGAACTATAAGCAATATCTGTTGCTTACATTCTCATCATCAGCTATCCTGCCTTTTAAACTTCCTTGAAATTATTTTTAGCTATTCATCTGTACTTGTAAATAACAAAACTCAGTTAAACTGAACCGCAGGTATCTGGTCCTACATAGCTCCCTGCAGGGAGGGGAAAGGGGCTGTAGAGCAGGTGGAGGTGAAGGGAGTGGGAGGGGAGCAGGCATCTCATCACTCGGTTCTGATCTTCCTTGTCCTTCCCTCATTTTCCATTCTTCAAGATTAGTTGAGTGTCAGTTATATGCCAGGCAGGGTAATGGCACTGGGGAGCCAGTGATGAAACAGATACACTCTGGGTCTTTTCAGGAGCACTGAATTTGTAGGGAGAGAGTCTGCTGAGCTAGGAATTCAAGAATATTCTGGCTGGGTATGGTGGCTCACAACTGTAATCCAAGCCCTCAGGAGACCAAAGCGGGCAGATCATGAGGTCAGGAGTTTGAGACTAGCCTCACCAATATGGTTAAATCTCATCTCTACTAAAAATACAAAAAAACCCAGCCTGGTCTTGAACTCCTGACCTCAGGTGATCCGCCCACCTCAGCCTCCCAAAGTGCTGGGATTACAGGCGTGAGCCATCGCGCCCGGCAGGTTTTAGTTTTTATTTTTCTTACCATGCTTATGTTTCGCTCTGTCTTCTCAAACACATGGAGAACATTTATAAGTCCTGTTTCACATCCTTGTCTGCTAATTCTATCATTGTTTCCCTGAGAAAACATCTGTTTTTCTGAGTCTGACTTGCCCATTTTTGTTAAGATGAAAAATGTAATATTACTAAGATCTCCTCTGGGTGTACTTAGTCATCTTGAAAGTTGCACTAAGTTATCAATGGAGTATCAGAAAATAAGACCTTTGGAAAAAGATCTAAATATGTTTAGCTCAATAGCACTCAATGCAATATGAAATCACAGTTGATATTGGACGGAAAATTTTAAGGAACAGAAATTCAATCTCTCATATCAACATAAACATCAGACACAAACCATAATTTACCATGCACTGACTTCTTCCTATTTTTCTAAAGAGAATGTTTAAAAGTTTGAGCTGAATTATATGACACAATATAATTGCATTTCCACAAGTTTTTGATTTAAATAGCCTACATGTTAAAACAAGGACCTCTTAGATTTACTTAAGAGTTTTACATAAACACAAAAAATGTTCTAGACTAACTGTTTCAATTTTAGAAGCACCATGTGGACACATAGCCTTTAAAAGATATTAAAATTGTGTAAAGTACACATGCAGCTTAACCTTTACTTACTTGTTTTTGAACATTTTTTTAATTTAAATTATTTTCTTCAAACTTGACCTGAAATAAAAATAGCTATCTCCACCAATAGAACATTCAAGCTGGGGCAGGACGAAGACAAGGCTTGAATCCGTAGGTCCTGGGTAATTCCTTGGCTAATATTTTCCCCAGGCTGCAACTAAAATCCAGCTTCCGTGAGTAGAGAGGAGTGTTGTCATTTGGTTATTTCCACCAAATTAAAAACTTAATGCTTTCACTGAGTTAAAATGGAATCCTGCTTAAGCCAAAGTCAGTCAAAACTCTCTCTCTCACACACACACACACACACACACACAAATTAGCCAAGCATGGTGGCATGTGCCTGTAACCCCAGCTATTTTCTCCAGCCTGGGTGACAGAGTGAGACTCTGTCTCACAAAATAATAAAATAAAATAAAATAAAATTCTAGTACTTTCCACAGAAGAAGTCAGGCCAGGCGTGATGGCTCATACCTGTAATCCCAGCACTTTGGGAGGCCGAGGCAGGTGGATCACCTGAGGTCAGAAGTTCAAGACCAGCCTGGCTACCATGGTGATACCCCATCTTTACTAAAAACACAAAAATTAGCCAGGCGTGGTGGCAGACATTTGTAATCCCAGCTACTTTGGAGGCTGAGGTGGGTAAATTGCTTGAACCAAGGATGCAGAGGCTGCAGTGAGCTGAGATTGTGCCATTGCACTCCAGCCTGGGTGACAGAGTGAAACTCTGTCTTAAAAAAAAAAAAAAAAAGTCAAATAGTGCTATTAAAGGAGAAAAATTGCTGCATGACAGGAATAAGAAAAGCCTTCATGGAAAAGGTGATGTTGAAAGCCCCAACTTAGTTGCAGCTTTCCAGAAAGAAGGAAGAGAGAGAATCACAAGCAGAAGGAAATTGAAGCAAGGCTGAGTCTCAGAGTGCAGCTTCTCTGGAGCTCGAGGTGAAGGCAAAGGCACAAGGAAGGACTGTGTGTGTCTGAGAGTAGGGACAGGAGGATCCACTGGGGTTGGACCTTTTCCCCCCCTACTCTGTCACCCAGGGCTGGAGTGCAGTGACTTGATCTCGACTCAGTGCAGCCTCTGCCGCCCGGGTTCAAGAGATTCTCCTGCCTTGGCCTCCTGAGTAGCTGTAATTATAGGTGTGTGCTGCCATGCCCAGCTAATTTTTTGTATTTTTAGTAGAGACAGGGTTGCACCATGTTGGCCAGGTTGGTCTCGAACTCCTGACCTCAGATGATCTGCCCGCTTCAGCCTTCCAAAGTGCTGGGATTACAGGCCACCACACCCAGCAGGACCATTTTTAAAAAGAAAGCAGACAGGCCAGGCAGTGGCTCACACCTGTAATTCTAGCACTTTGGTAGGCCGAGGTGAGTGGATCACAAGGTCAGGAGTTCAGGACCAGCCTGACCAATATGGCACAACCCTGTCTCTACTAAAAATAATAATAAAAAAATTATCCAGGCATAGTGGCACTCACCTGTAATCCCAACTACTCGGGAGGCTGAGGCAGGATAATCGCTTACTTGGGAGGTAGAGGTTGCAGTGAGCTAAGATTGTGTCATAGCACTCCAGCCTGGGTGACAGAGTGAGACTCTGTCTCTAAATAAATCAATTAATTAAAGCAGACAAAAATCAATCAGCAACAACAAACTCCCCTGTATGCTACGCTGAGGAGTTTGGACTTTCTTCTAGGATGATGGGATGTCAGGGGAGGGTCTGCTGGAGACACCCATGATCACTTCCCTCCCAGCACAGGAATTCTGTGATTCTCAGGAGCAGGAAGGAACTGCCTGACCTCTGTATGCTGTGAGAATTGCTCACACTCTTGCTTCACTGAGCTCTCTGCTCACACATTACCTCTTCCTCTCCTGTCTAACCTCATGAAAACAGCATGCCCAAGACTTTCTACTCCTCATCTGCCTTTATTTTTCTACCTAGAACTTCCCAAGTATTTCACTTATCTGTGTGGTGTTTGTCTCCCCCACAGGTATATAAGCTCTATGACAACAGCGACTTTGTCTTATTACTATTGGTCCTCACGGTGCCTTGTACTGTGCCAGCCATATAGAAAATGCCTGTAGATTCTTGAATGAGTGAAGAGTGATGCAAATCTCCCACAAATCACGGTCCAAGACCTTGGAAACTCACAGTCTCGGATTCTAGAAAGAGAACTTTGCAGTCTCTAAGGGGCTCTTGCAGCCCAGGTTGAGAGATGGTGAATAAGAAGTCTCAAGAGGCTCTCTAAACAACAACAGCTTTCCAAACACGTTGGCAAATCCCAACCCTTACAATTCTGTTTCTGTCTGTTCCCCAGAGCCAGCCTTTGATAATGGAAAGGCAGGGCTGAGATAATGTTCTATTTTAGGGTTGTTAGAACTTAGCCAAAGATCTCACCAGGGCAAGAGGAAGAAGCCTAGATCTTTCCTCTAAAATGTAGTCCAAAGCCAGAGCTTGGACTAGAAAAGCTGGTGATTTCCTGAATGTGCATGAGACCTCAAAATGGGCAGGTCATGTCCCTCAGGAGATCACATGGGTCTCATGATGCCTCGGCCTTAGCGTATCACTTTCAACTTCACAGCATCTTCCATGCTAGGCTCTGAAGGGACATAGGGCCACCATGGTACAGTAGAGCCTTCATCAACAAGCTTCCTAGACAAGTGTCGCTCTTGGGGGTAGTTCTTTGGATCTCTAGGAGTCTGCTGATGTAGAGTGGCCAGAGTCCAGAAACTTCTCGGAATTGGTCACGTCTTCTGCTTTCCCAAGCCACATGGCTAGAATCATCTTAAATTACTAGAAAAACAGACAAATCTCAATGATCTGAAAACCGGTGGCCTTGTTTCTAGGTCTTTACCATTTGAGAACCAATCAATGTGTTCCTGTTCCAGGCAACCAAAACCTCATGTCCTGGATATGCAAGGAAAACAGAGTCGTGCCTCTTTTGCCTGGCATATGAGTGACTTCGAGGACACTGATCGGAGAAATTCCAAATGGGCTACTCTTGTTAGGCAGAGTAAGTCACTAATGCCAAGAGCTTCCGAGCCGTCTAAGCTGCCGAAGCTACCAAAAAAGGAAAAGGTACGATTTTTTGCTTTTCTAAATCGTCATAGAAAATGTCAGGCTGCTTTAACATATAAATTGGGGCGGGGCTTTTCATACTAATACTAAGTTTGATAGCTTCTTTTAAACCATCGAAGCATTTTGTAATCCATATTGGATTGCCACAGTGATGTTTATTCAGTGGGTAAGTGGGCATCATTCCCCTTTTATAGTTAAAACAAGGGGTTGCGTCCTCAGAATTTCTTATCACTAGGTTTGACCTCGAGATAACAGCCATTCCTGTGATTTCCAAGAACCGAGAAAGCATTGTTTATGAAATGGAGGTAAATCTGTAGCTCCCCTCAAACCCCTCACAGACTGGTTCGCAGAGCAAACTTATACCCATTTGAATGCTAGGATTTCCCCTGAACTACTTATGGAATCATGGGCAAGCTGCCTAATTCCCTGTATGGGTTTTTATAAGTAAAATGGGGATTTGGGTATCTGTTCTGAATATTTCACAGAGTTAGGAGGAGAATTAAGTAAAGAATGTGGAAGTATATATTCAACAACTATTTCCTGAGGTCTGTGTACAAACCATTCGCCAATAATAGCTTTCTGCCTAATCCCACAGCACAATGAACTTTGCAGGCGTCCAGTTTTCTCAATGGAGTTTGACAGCAAATTTCCATGATAGAAAAAGGAATAGAATCACTCAGGCCCATTCTGAGACTCCTGTTCCCCACACATAGAAAGACTTCTTGCTCTTTTGGAGAATCTTGCCAACTCACTAGAATGTTACTCACCCTCTGTTGCCAGAGATCTGATTCATTAGCAAGTAATTATGTCTACTTGAGACATTCTGTGCAGGAGGGAGACTTAGTTGTCCGCCTCAGAAGATGCTGACCTTAGGAATAGTTCGTATTGAAAAAGGGAACAGTTCAACAAATAACATTTCTATGTAGTCTGAATTTTGGGATAGGTCCAAATGAAGTGATTTATTGCCGTGTGTGGAGGAGGGCTTGGATTAGTTACTTTCCATCACTGAACTAATTTTGTGTCAGATTAGAGCTATTACGGATTAAATTATCCCAAACGCCTCGATCATTCACCAAAGCCAGTTGAGATATTTTTTGCATTAAGAAAGTCTGTTAAAAGACTTCTTATTTTGATTTCAAATTTGTAGAGCAAGTTGTAACAACAGCACAAAGAGCTCTGAATGTACTCTTTCCCCAGCCCCATCTGTTGTTCATTTTATTCGCCTTAGTGTTTGCTTTCTTGCTCTCTGTCTTGCACCATTTGAGGTCACATTGCAGACATGATGCCCCCCCAACTTCTCCTGTCTTTTAAAAAAAGATATGGTGGTCTTACTGTGTTGCCCAGGCTGGAGTGCAGTGGCTACTCAAGGTGCATAACCACAGTGCACCACAGCCCTGAACTCCTGGACTCAAACGATCATCCCACCTGAGCCTCCCGAGTAGCTAGGACTATAGGCACAGACCCTGTGGATTAAATGGTCTACAGGCTAGACCCTTCACTCCTAAATATTTCAGGGTGTATTTCCTAAGAACAAGGATGCTCTTCCACCCAACCACAGTATAACGTATAAGATTCAGGAAATTTAACATTGATACAGTGTATTATTATCTAATCTAAAGTTCATAGTCGTATTTTCTTAAATAGCAGATGGTGGTGGTTTGCACCTATAATCCCAGCACTTTGGGAGGCTAAGGTGGAAGGATCACTTGAGCCCAGGAGTTTCAGAGCAACCTGGGCAACATAGTGAGACCCTGTCTCTACAAAAAATATTAAAAATTAGGCAGGTGTGGTGGTACACGTCTGTAATCCCAGCTACTCAGGAGGCTGAGGTGGGAGGTTTGCTTGAGCACAAACCTTCAAGTCTGCAGTGAGCTATGATTTTGTCACTGCCCTCCAGGCTGCATGACAGAGAGCCTGACTGTCTTAAATAATAACAATAGCAACAAGGTATTAACTGATAACCTTTGTTATATCTGGATCCAATCTAGGACCATGTATTACATTTAGTTATCACGATAGTCTCTTCAGTCTCCTTCAGTTTGGAAGAGTTCCGCAGTCTGGTGTTTTATAACATGGACATTTTTGAGGAATGTAAATGGGCTTGTCTGATGTTTCCTCAGGAGTGGGTTCAGGTTATGTGTTTTTGTCAGGAATCCCAGAGAAGTGACGTAGCTGTATGCTCAGTGCATCACATCAAAAGGCACCTGAGGCTGGTTTAACCCGTTATTCATGAGAGTAAGTTGAGCACTTGGTCATACGCCATTCCAGAAATGAACAACATACTGAATCATTCAAAATAATTTCTCTTTATATCAATGAGGCTTTCTTCTAAATTTCCAGAGATACATTAGATACTTGTCACACAAGTTCATTTTTTGGACTAACCTGCAGAGTTTGTGTGGATGCTTCAGTAAATAATCCCTCTTTTACATGAATCCTCTTCAAGGAAAATAAATTGGGACAAGTGCTCTTATATATTCAAGAGCAAATAATGAATACCACATGTGAAAAAGCCTCCAGCGCAATGCCTCACACAGAGCCGCCAGTGAGTGGCTATCATTACTATTCTTACTTGAGATGCCAACGCATTTTGCATTCTTATGCTGCAAGAATCAGAACCATGCCCTGAAAGCCTCTAAAAAGTAGAAATTTGTCTGTGTTACTGGGCCACTTGGGGGAAATTTTAAAAGCTTAGACCTATAGACAGTATCACAAGCTTTCTTATCAAAAGAGATGGTTGAGAAGGGAGATATTTTATATTGATGCTTTTGAGTTTGGTTTTCCATTTATAAACAAGTTTAGAGAGCTTAATTACAGTGTTTCTAAAAACTATAATTTAGGGGATTTAACAGTATGTATCATTCTTGTATACATTCACCAAAAAATGTTCTTATAAATGCTTTTGGAAATTCATTTAGTCTCTAAACTGCTTCTTCTATAATGTCCCAAATCTCTCTTTTTAAATCACAAACTGTCTATTAAGTTCTATCTTCTATTCCATTCATTATTTCCCCATTCCGGATTTCCGATAGTTCTTTTCCTTCATGTAATAGCTACCCAAGTGTTGTAAAATTTATGTACATGTGATAGACACTTTTAATGTAATTCATTTCTTTGCTGGCAAATATTCTCATTGTCTTCCTTCATTCCAATACATGGACATCAGTCTCATGATCATTCTTTTCCTCATCCACTCGAGTTTGAGAGCAGTACTCTTAAATTTTAAAGGTCATATGCATCACCTGGGGATCATGTTAAGATGCAGATTATAATTCAGTAGGTCTGAAATGGGTTTGAGATTTTGCATTTCTGTCAAGCTCCTAGGAAGTGCAGTTAGTTGTTGCTGGTGTGGGGACCTTGAGGAGCAAGGGGCTGGAGGACTGACAATGAATTCAATTTTGTGCTAGGAACAGGAAGGACTTGATGAGGCAAAGGGAAGAGGGAACGGAGGGGGATTTGGTGAGGCAAAGGAAAGTCTATTCTAGGAAGAATCCACTTAACAGGGCAAAGACAATGATAACCTAGCACCTCTGGGGAAGTATATGTGGTTCAGTGTGGCTGAAGATAGAACACAAGAGTTATCTGGCGATGAGGCTGGAGATGAATCAGCTGGGTCATTTGAGTGCCCAGGGCTGGGCTTTTATTTTTTTTTGAGATGGAGTCTCATTCTGTTGCCCAGGCTGGAGTGTAGTGGTGCAATCTTGGCTCACTGCAGCCTCCGCCTCCTGGGTTCAAGTGATTCTCCTGCCTCAGCCTCCCAAGTAGCTAGGATTACAGGTGCACACCACTACGCCCAGCTAATGTTTGCATTTTTAGTAGAGACAAGGTTTCACTATGTTGGCCAGGCTGATCTCAAACTCTGACCTCAAGTGATCCACCCACCTTGGCCTCCCAAAGTGTAGGGATTACAGGCGTGTGCCACAGCTCTCAGCCTAGGCTGACCTTAAATAAAGAAGTGACAGGGTTAAATTTTCATTTTAGAAAGATGGAGGCATCAGCTGGGAGGACTGATTAGAGCTGCTTGATTACGAAAAGGTGGTGTGTTTGGAAGGCATTTCGGTAACTCAATTGAGAACGAGGAAGGATTGTTGTAAGGCTGAAAGAAAGGCGCAAACGTAACGCATTTGAGACATAAGGAAGGTTGTTTCGACAGCTTTCAGTGCTGACTAGACGTGGGAAAAAAATTTGTTATTGTGGGAGGAAGGATATAGAGGCTGAACCCTCAGATCTCTGTGAGGTGGTGGGGAGTGGGAGCCAGGTGCCAGCACATAGAGAATGAATAGGAAGCAAAGAAGTGAAAGGCAAGTAAAGCTCTCTAGAAAATGTTTAGCTCTCGATAAAGGAAAGACAGGATAAAAAGAGGGGACATAGGAGAAGGAAGAACTTAATATAAGGGGCTTTAAAAAAATACGTTTTGAGTAGAAAAAAGTAAATTGAGAACCTAAAGGTGAGGGAAGGGGATAACTGATGGTTTGAGATCCTCAAGAAAAAAGAGGGAGAGGCATGACTTATAGGAATTAATATGTAACTGTAGGGATGAATCTTTATAGGAAGGGAACTCTTTTCCTCCCCACCTGCCCCTGCCTTTTTCTTTGAGTTGGAGTCTCGTCCTGTCACCCAGTCTGGAGTGCAATGGCACGATTTCAGTTCACTGCAGTCTCTGCCTTTCAGGTTCAAATGATTCTCCTGCCTCAGTGTCCAGAGTAGCTAGGATTACAGGTGCCTGCAACCACGCCCAGCTAATTTTTTTATTTGTGGTAGAGATAGGGTTTGACCATGTTGGCCAGGCTGGTCTCGCACTCCTGACCTCAGGTGATCCACCTGCCTCAGCCTCCCAAAGTGCTGGGATTACAGGCATGAGCCACCATGCCCAGACTTTTCCTCCACTTTTAACAAAATGTTACCTTTTTCCTTCTCAGAGGGTTGCTTCTGTTTTTCAGTTCTTTTTAACACATATTCAGACTGTGTGACATCTATGTCAACCTTTATGGGGTAATTCTCAAGTTGGTAGTGTTTATTATGTTAAAGGTATTTGCTTGAGTCTACTTCCTGTAATTTGGAATGATGATTTTTTTGATCCTACTCAACTCTATTTAGGGTTATCATGCCATATCATTGGGCTGATCTCCTAAGTACCTGTATCAGTCAGGGTTTTCCAGAGAAACAGAACCAATGGTGTGTGTGTGTGTGTGTGTGTGTGTGCGCGTGCACAGGCACACAAGAGCTGGGAGAGGTGTTTAGGCTTAAAGTAAGTTTAGAGATGTTTTATTTTGGATCCAGTGACTGTGGAAGTTGGCAAATCGAAATGCAGCAGGGTCGGCCAACAGGGCAGAGACCCTGGGAGGAACTGATGTTGCAGCTCAAGCCTGAAGGCAGTTTGCAGGCAGAATTCTCTCTTCCTGGGGAAACGTCAATCTTTCTCTTAAAACCTTCAATAGATTGAATGAGGCCTACCACATTATGGAGGATAATCATTGTTATTCAAAGTCTACTGACTTAAATATTAACTCACATAAGAAATAGCTGCACAGCATCATCCAGATTGGTGTTTGACCAAATATCAGAGTACTATAGCCTAGCCAAGTTGACACATAAAATTAACCATCACAGGCTAGGCCTGGTGGCTCACGCCTATAATCCCAATGCTTTGGGAAGCTGAGGCAGGAAGATCCTGTAAGTCCTAGAGTTCAAGATCAGCCTGGGCAACAGAGTGAGACCCTGTCTCTACAAAAAAAAAAAAAATTTTTTTTTTAAAATTATCTGGGTGTGTTGGTGCATGCCTGTAGTCCCAACTACTTGGGAGGCTGAGACAGGAGGTTCACTTGAGGCCAGAAGTTTGAGGTTCCTGTGAGGTATGATCATGCCACTGTACTCCAGCCTTGGTGACAAAGTAAGACCTTGTCTCTTAAACAAACAAACAAAAAACCCTAACCATCACAGTACCCCTCCCTCTCATCTGTTGTGAGGATTAAATCAGGTTAACATACAAAAAACACCTGACAGAACGGTCCAAGCACTAGGGAAGCAAAAAGCACTGTGGTGTGCACGTGTGTTTAAATCCTTTTATCGATGGCATGATTTTAAAGCTGTTTCACCCGAGTGCACAGTGGGAAAACCAACCTTGGAGAGCTGAGCATGCAGGAAAAGGAAAAAAAAAAAAAAAAGCTCCTGGGAAAAATACTTGAAATTTTCATTTATCAGAAAGGATTTTGAAATATCTACTGTAATTTCCCCCATGGTCTTTAAGAGAACATAACTCAGTATAGCTTATGTTGGTACCAACAGTTGCATTCAATGGCATATTTTTTCCTGAGACCAGATGTATCAGTGGACATTGTCCCTTTTCACAGCAAATATTTTACAATGCCCCCTTATTACCCTAAAATAAAATTTACAAAGTACTCAATTTATATCAAACCAATATGGTACCCTATTGTAATTTAAAATAAATGTAAAAGTAATTTATAATACTACTTTAATCCATAACTATTGGGGCACTAGATTAGAAAATACAATGCAGTAGACAGATGAAGTAAGCGTCCACATACAGAGTCTTCATGAATGCAGTAGCTATGAGTGAAGACCGATAGAGACGTGCTGTATTGGTGACTCAAATTCCATGGGTACCAGAGCTGTTGGTAACACAGTTTTCCAAAAGTATGTCAATTCTTGGTAAAGACCAAGTGACCAATTCTTGTTAACATTCTAAACCTTACAAAGTAAAAATCCTCCCTCAATTTATACAACAGCTGCATTCCTGGAGAATGCATTATGTACTAAAATCATGTTAAACATATATTGTATTATGTACAGCAGAATTATCAGATCATTATAAATGGGCTTTCTTAGCCACATAAATGTCCAGCAGGACATTGAATGGTTACACAGGAGGTGGGACAGTTCCTCGTCCCGTGGGGCTATTTCTCGTGGTGCAGGACATTTTGCCTGTCACCTGAGCTCCCACCTTCTCTGTGTCAGTAATCCTAACCTGTCATTATGCTAACCAAAAATGTCCCCGCATTTCCAGAACACCCTGGTTGAAAACCACTAACATATATAATTGGCTTGTTTTCAGCATGAATTATTAGAAATGAAACCTCTATATTTGATTAAATGTAACACGCAAATCACTTGTAGCACCAGGAAAATGTTCAAGATAAATTCAAAAGGTTTATTGCACCAAATGCCACAGAAAAATGGATCAAAATAATACACAAACAAGTTTAAAAAAAATTCCCACACAATGACACTGGTATCTATTCAAACTGATCAAAAACGAAGTCCTATCAATTTCTCTTAGGGAGCTTCAAATAAGAAATTCCAGAATTTTCTCTTTTTTGAAATACCACTTAAGTTTAAGCATATTGCAATCTTGCTTTCAAGATATATGGTTCATCATGTTTTGACATTTAAAAATTAACATTCAGAGGGGACTGCTTGATTTAGGCAAAAATTATATTAAAATACCCTCTCCCCCAAGCACAATAAAAAACAAATTGTTCACATTTACCAAGAGAAGCTGAAGACATTTTCATTTTAACAGTGAAAGTATGCATGAACAAAATACTCTCAAAAGTACATAGTAGTGGAAAAATCCAGACATTTAAAAGAATTTTGGGATCACTTTATATTCTGTATTTTTATGTACAACCAACTCTAGTGAAGAACCTAAAAAGCTACAGACTAAATTTTTATAAAATCTCAGGACCTAATTACAAGAGCCCAAACAACAGTTTAGTATCATTTAGCAAGCCGGGGATTTTTTTCTCCCTCCAAAAAAGTTAATTTTGAAAAATATGGTTAAGTTTAAAAAGTTGCAGTGTGTAAACGGCAGTTCCATGGGATGTGAAAAGATTATAGTTACTTTCATTAAAAAACAGCACACTTCAGAAAAATGGATTGAAGCCTGTACAAAAAGCTATTTAACACTGATAAAAAATAAAATACTTTGGAATTATGCACAAGTATGGAAGCTACATTTTAATTTTTCATTGTCATAGTCTAAAACGTACACAATTACCTTTACATTCATTTCACTTATCGATTTATTAAAAATAAAACTGCAACATGCTAGAAAGAGGTCCATCACAGGGACATTTACGGACTTCTGCTCTGTCATGCCTCACTAGCTTGCTTAGAAAAGCAAGATGCTACAAAAGTTACACTCAACAGGTAAGACGTAATAAGTTGAAGAAACCCTAAAGGTGGAATCCTATCAACTGAGGTAGATTTCTTTTCTTTCTTTTTTAGAAAAATTTTTATTTTTTTCTTGAGGTGGGCATGGGAGTGGGTGGGATCCCTTTCTTGCCTCTGCGGCTAAGCCAGAATGAAGCCACTGGGTGGTGCACGATGTGTGAGCGGGTGGATCTCAACACAAGTCCATGAGTTGTTTTCTTTTTCGCTTTTAGGAAGAGGTTGAATTTAAGACAAAGAAACTTGAATGTTAAATATTTAAAGGATTATAAAAGAGCAGCAACATTCTTGGTCTATTTTTGTAGGCAACAGATATGAGGATTAGGTTCTGACTGGAATCCTGAGTGTCGCGGAGACAGCCCCCACACGTGACCCACCTGTTTTCCAACAGGCATTTTTCCAAGAGTGAGTTTTGGAACATTAAGAGGCAAATTTTCTCAGGCTTTGAGGGATCTGGGCTGAATTTTTTTTAATGTATAGAGTTTAGAACAAACCATTTAAAGCTCAGTGTCCCCTATATGGGTCTAATTATCAACAAGCCACTATGTCCACATTAGAATTGAACTGATTTTGTAACAAGTTATTTTCTGTGAAACCCTGGAAGGTGGTGAATGAGGGAAAGTGCCCAAAACATGTAAACAAGAAAAAAGGAACTAGAGACGAGGGGAATGCTTTAAACTGTAAAAGCTGTAACATCAGCTCTGACAGTTAACACGTAATGAGAAATGGATGTGGGGTGGGCTGAGCCACAGGTGAGGTTCCTTCTCTCTCTGTAACACAACAGCAAACAATGATGTGATGGAACTACAGAACACCAAAGTCAAATGCTAGGCAAAAGGAAATAGGAACACATTAAAAAGAATGAACATTTCCATTTTCAATGAATGACATAAAATGAAAATTAACCATCTTACAAATCTTAATACACTTATCTACATTTTGCATCATTAAAAAAAAAGGGGGGAAAGTAGCAGTTCTGATTTTTATCAAATAAAAAAATTGAAGTCATTCTAGTCCCTAATAGGGAAGTTACTTCATATTTCTTAGGTACAAAGACACATGAAAAGAACTGGAATTAATTCATAAAACAGTGGAAGGGAATCGGAGCCTGTTCAAGAACTACAAAGTGCTAACGCTGTTTAGCTTTGCTAGATTAGCTCCTTTTAATGACCAATGTTTTAAAGTCTTTTACTTTACCCTGGATATCAGTACATAGTCTGTTTCACGGTCAGTAAACTATAGTTTCTTTCATATTAACAAAAACAATTTTTTTTTGCATGAACTTTGGGAAATAATTCATTTTGGTAGGTTTTATACAATGGGTAAGTTAATTTCTGGAAAAATGTTTTGAAAAGGATGTAGGAATTAGAAGGCACAGAAATGATAATGTAAAAATTGAGATCATATATGGATTTTTTCTAGATGTTCAAGCTAATTGCTTTCATTAGTCATCCTGAACTGTTGCAGGTTTCATTTCCCACCAGGACCGCTGTGCCTTTTAAAGTAGAAATAGTTATTTGTATTAACTGTAAGAAAAAAGTGGCTTCAGCTGGAAGAACTTACCAACAGAAACACTCTTGAGCTTATAGAAATAACTTTGGTAAATGGCCTCTCTTAAAAAGGCTGCTGAAAGCTCTAAAATACAAGGATAAAACATGGTTTCAGACTGTACACTTTGCTGCTACAAACTACATCTTGATGGGATTAAGAGGCTACATTGATTCTTGGGTTTATTGCACCAACAATCCATCTCTGACCTACCTGTGGCTGCATCTGAAACAAGGTAAACTCCCAGAAGAAATGAAAACAGTGGGTCCCTAAAGCACTCTTCCCAACAGGCAATACTTTTACATGTCTTATGTCAAATAGTCAACTGCTACCGCCACTGGAGCTGAAGATGGCACAGTGTGGCTTTCTTCGTTTCACCCTGTGTAAAAAGCAAACCCTGACCTGGAATCCAAAGTCTGCGTTCTGACTGTCGTCTAAGAATAGCAACGTATGTTTTCTCCAGTTTGGGGAGCTCATGCTCAAACCTGGAAGCAGTTTCCTACTGGAATGTTATGTACACTGTCGACCTCCCCGCTCAAGTCACTTGTCCTTATTCTGCCCAAACAGCACAAGGCGATCTGTCCCAATAGCTTAGCGTTTAGTGTAGTGCTTATGTTTCCTCCTATCAAAAAGGTCTCTTTGATTCATGGGTAACAAATGGCCTGAAGTGTTCCAGACAATCACAAATGCCATTATGTCAAGTAAACCTAAGTCTTCAATGAAGCATCAGCTTGACAGCAAAAACACAAAACAAAAAGGTGGAATGACTGTTTCTGTTTGCTCTTCTCATGCTTTTGACATCACAGAGAGCTTATTCCTTTCTCCTTCCGTTGAGAATTTGATTTTTTTCTTCCAAGGAAGAACTATCCTGAGCTTTAGCTTATAAGAGTATTTGAGCCACATAAGGAGAATGAGTACTGGCAATAGCAGTCAACAGAGGCAGGTCGTTGGATTCAATCCTGAATATCGAGAAAAGAAAAGAATATTACTTGAAAATAGCATGAGAAAGTGTTATTTCTAGGTACCAAGTTTGAGTATCATTTAAAACTAATGAAAAAGCAAAGCAGAAGGAAGGATAATAAACTTATTCTTTTCATAAAATATTCCAGTGGACACTGACCAGGGAGGCAAAGGGAGAGAAACACAGGAAGTGTGTTGTGCCTGTGTGAGACATAAAGCTCTTTCATGGCAGGGGCCACCAGACTTTCTCACTTTCCTGTGTTCCCTGTATAACTTCATTGTATCATACTTTAAGGTTTTCTCATTACAAACTCATTCTTCCACTCCACACTCCTAAATGCATACTGATTTTTCACCTAAGGGCAGATTGCTCTTAGAAAAATGGTGATGGTAGCAATTTCTGAAACCTTGGGCATGTGTTCAAAGGTTATACGACTGAGATCCTCAGAAGATTCTGAGAGCAAGGTGACACTAAAAGATACCGAGTTAAGAGACATGGTAGTTTCAAACGGACACAGCACTGGCTGCCTCTCTTCCAGCTGAGGTGGATACAGTATGGGCACTGGCTAAATGATGTCAGGTGTCATTAAAAAAATTCAACTGTTTCAGTCTGTGGAATGTGTCCTAATTCTTTCCCTTGACTTTCTCAAAATAATAAAAAATTAAAACAGTATCTGGCATCACTTCATGGGGTTTTCTAGTTCGTCTCCAGTCATGCTACATACAGATCCGATTTCAGAGTGGACAGAAGTTCTCTAGCGCTTTTAGTCCTACTGGCCCTGACTGTGGGCGGAGGGGGATAAGGAAAGGATGAACATGGGCCCACTAATAAGGCACTAAGAGGACCTAGAGAAGAGCAAAGGGGAATCGCAGCTTATGATAACAGGTGCTGATGCACACCTGTGAGGGTCGAGGACCAGGGAAAGTCCTCGAAATGTAAGGTGCACATCGGCAGTGGACAGTCTAATAAGGCAGGATTGAAGTAAGAGGCTGCTAGAGAGAGAAACAAAAGCAAAGAAATCACAAAGAGGCATGTTGCAAGTTAACTGCAAAAGCAAACACCTTATAAGGGGGAAATACTTAGTAAATAAAGTATGTAAGAAAAATCTATGACAGGAAATGCCCAGAGCCAAATAGTACAGGCATCACATTCTGGGTGTGAAAGATGAAAAATCTGAGGAAAATACAAAGGCCCAGGTCTCTTAGCAGGCTTAGAGAATTTAAACGTCCACAATATAAACGATATTTTCTTGTCCTGAGTTTGGGGAATTGTCATCATGGATGAGCGGGGGGCAGTTCCCCAAATGGACAATGTCTTTGTTCTCTTTTGAAAAATCAAGCAGACAGTAAAACGAAGGTCAGAATTTCTTCCTCTAGAGAAGTTATAGCAAATACCCTCTGGAGGATGACAGGAAATTTTAGTATCACATGTCTCCTCTTCAGTGGGCTTATAATAAAGGAAGGAAACCGCTGTCACCCTGCAGACACTCAGGCAGGCTCAAGCCCAGAAGGGCCCTTCCTGCCACCGGGCGGAATGTGTGACCTGCTCCTCCTCCAGGAAGTGAAATGTAAACACCAGCTGCTGCTGCATGTCCCACAGCTTGTGACTTCAGCACCTTACTCAGTTACTGGAAACGGGCAGTGTGGGATTAAATTTTCTTTTCAAGCCTAAGATAATCCACGCAGAGGAGTAACAGAGCACCACCAGCCTAAACCCCTGCGATTGTTTGGGGCGTATGAAGCCCAGTATCAATCAGATACAAGGAACATGCTGTTCACAGGGGAGCTGCAGAGGCATGTATCTGATGGACTCCACATACTTTGATGGGTGACCAGGGCCTGAGTTTACGTTGGCACAGGCTGAACACATCAGTGGGTACAATGCTTCACAGCACTTCACAGAACTCACCCCAGTACGACACCTAATTCTTTCACATGGACTCGTGTGTGTCCCCGGAGATACTCAGACAGCATTTTGCTTTTAAGGTACATCTCCTGTAGTCTGTCTTCAAGATGCATGATGCACTGCAAAGCCAAGAACATTCATAATGAGGAAGAGAAGTCAAATATCTGCCAATATTTAAAGAATTTCCTTAATTCATTTCTAACTATATAGTTTCAATCTCATCCGTTTCAAATACACTTACAAAATCACAAGCCATCACAAACCCTACCGCTACCAGGTATAAGAATAGGTTCTTGTAAAACAAAACTTACTTTTGCTAACTATTAAGATTTACATATGTATTATTCTGGTCTTCTTAAGTATTTTTTCATAGTTGAAATCATTCCGAAAGTACATTCCTTGCCTTTAAACACTTTATAATAATCCTTTCCCACATTATTAAGAACTCTTTATTGATATAATTTTTATAGCTAAACAATCTTGAGAATGTGAATTTACACTTACCCACATAGCAATTTGCATTTTTGTTCTTATAAATAATTTAGTAAACAGTATCTCTTTTGTTTTCTCCTCCCAGTATCTCAGATTATTCTGGCCCAATGCATTTCCACAGGAGACTGACTGGAATAGGTCACTTTGAACCTGCCCCACAGCATTTTTTTTTTTTTCTTCAAGAATATATTTTAACTAGGTCTTTAGTAACAATAAAGAAAAGGCAATTATTTTCAGGACATCTTTTCCCTTGGAATGGTGTTCTGCTGCATTTTTTAGGGACTAGCAACCATCTGTGTCTTTCACCAGAGGCAAATGCTTTTGCATTTGGCAGGCAGAGCTACCCAAGCAGCTTCAGTAAGACACCTGATGGCTTTGGCAACGGTAATTCCATCATACATAATTTTCTTCTAGACCATTAGGCCTGTTATTTTCAAGGTAAAAAAATTAACAGATGCATTTGAAAATGTTGATCTTGACCATCTGGGCTGATCAGTGGCATGGAAAAATATCTATGAGAGATGCAATGTTTTCAGTTTTTCATTGGTTTAAAATCTTAAATGCATTGTGTCAGGTGGATGAAACACAACTGCTAAGTGACTAAGAGTTATAAAGCAAGAGAGATTTCACCAATTCTCATAGAAATGCTCCTCCAAGTAAACAAAGTGGTGAAAGGATCTCTAATTAGCTTTCAGTTCCTTATGGAGTGAAACAGAAAATTTTCAATAAGAGTTACAAAATATTAAAAAGTATTCATATTACATTGAATCCTTTCTCTTTTGAAAAAGTAATTACAGTGTTTACAGTCTGAAAACTATATGATGCAATGTGAAAATAAGAACTCTGGTCTATATGTATATATACTAGACATGAAATCCAAGCATTTAGACAACTTTTAGCCAGGCACAGTGGCTCATGCATGTAATCCCAGCACTTTGGGAGGCTAAGGTAGGAGGATTACTTGAGTCCAGGAGCTCGAGACCAGCCTAGGCAACATAGTGAGACCCTGTCTCCACAAAAATTAAAAAATTACCTGGGCATAGTGGCATACACCTGTAGTCCTAACTACTTGGGAGGCTGAGGTAGCAAAATTGCTTGAGCCCAGGAGGTCAAGGCTGCAGTGAGCCCAGATCATGCTACTGCACTATGGCTTGGGTAACAAAATGAGACTCTGTCTCAAAAAAAAAAAAAAAAAAAAAAAAAAAAAAACCATTAAAAAAAATACTTGAGTATTAAATCGAACAGTGCTGGGGGCTTTCTAATTCCCCTTTCTGGGATTTTATTGGATTTCTCCAATTTTTAATTTCCGAAATTTCAAATAGCTACTTTCACTTTTTGTATTGAAGGTTCTAAAAGCCATTTAAATCACAGGTTCCATTCAAGTGATTTTTTTTTTTAAGTGAATTTTAAATTGCAGGTAAAATTTTCTTTCATCTTGGTTTTGTTAGGTTAAATAAGGCTTTCATACTACTAAGTGCTTGAACATACTTCTGTCCAAATGAAGTAAAAAGAATTAACTATAATTGCTTTGATAACCAAGATACCAATTATGACAAGATCTATGTATCATAGAATGAAATACAAAAGTTTGGCAAATACTTTAAGATTTATAACTATGAAGCCTAATACACATTCCTTCCCTTACAGAAAAGGAAACATTAGCCTCTAAATCAGCATAACTCAACCTGCTTCTAGAAGGAAAAATGGCCTACAACTGTAGAATGAAAAGTAAGATCATAATCCATAAATGCTTCTCATACTGCCCCAGGACAGATGTCTTCCAAGAGTATGCTTCAGCTTAACATACAGAGTTTGGAAAATAAAGAGAGTGTGGAAAAAAAGGTGTTGTCAGTCTTTGCAATCATTCATGAAACTAATTGTTATTAACTATCATACTAACAGTAGCTGTTTACTGAATGCTTATAACATCTAACACCATTCCAAATGCTGTATGTTAATTCTCTTAATATAATCTCATAACCATATGAGATGGGTTCTATTATTTCCCCAGCTTTGCAGATAAGGAAATTGAGGCTTTGAAAGGTTACATGGTTAGGAAAGAGCAGAACTTGTATTTAACTCCAGGCTGTTGGACTCTAAAGCTAACATATATGGCCTTTAAAGTATCTTATATTGGCATGGTGCTTTGGCAGTAAAAAGCAGTTATCACATTCCTAATTTTCAGAAGATTCTCACAAAACCCTTGTTGAACAGGTACTATCTTCATTTTACAAATAAGAAAGCTGAGGCTTGGAGAGTCTCAGGATTGCCCATTGTAACACAACTAACCAATGGCAAAGCCTAGACCATAACCCAGCTACGCAGTGTGGTCCTCCTGCCTTGCCACGCTGTCAGGACTTTGATAACAACTAGATGGTATTCGGAGCACCTTCTTCAAAGCCATAAAAGTCTTGACTCTTTTTAAGGAATGGGTACATGTATAGATTCAGTCATAAAAACCCAGGCCAGTGACCACTGCATTTGCAATTAGCGTAGGTAATTAATGTTCAAAAGCTTCCTGCTTTGTTGAGTAAACAGGTTGGCATCATTTTTGGAGGCCAGGAGGCAGACAACAGCTATTCTGGGTTTGGGCTGTGCTTCAGAGAACAGTGCTATGCAGACTCTTTCCTGACACACCTGTCTCGAAGGTCAGCCCATCCAGGCTTTAACTAGCTGTATGCCATATGCCCATAAGCTTCTCTCTCTCTCTCAAGTGTTCATCATCACTAGAAACGCTTTTCTTCTTTTGAAACCTTTCCCCCTCCCTCTCTAAATGTATTTTCTCTTTCTTTCAATTTCTCAGCACATACACAGATTCGGAAAAGATCTTTTGTTGTGGATGTTAATTCCAGTGGCTAGCAGGGAGCTACTGACAGCTTTCTAAGAGTTTATAGGCTCTGTTTGTTGTTTGTATTTAAAGCATTGTTATGAAAGTGATTTTAAAATTCCATTTGGAAAGAAACAATTAGGCCAGGTGCGGTGGCTCACACCTGTAATCCCAGCACTTTGGGAGGCAGAGGCGGGCTGATTGCTTGAGCCCAGGAATTCGAGACCAGCCTGAGCAACACGGCAAAACCTGTCTCTACAAGAAATACAAAAATTAGCTGGCGTGGTGGCACATGCCTGTGGTCCCAGCTACTCAGGAGGGTGAGGTGGGAGGATCGCTTGAGCACAGGAGGCATAGGTTGCAGTGAGTGAAGATCACCCCATCATATCACTGCAGCCTGGGTGACAGAGTAAGACCCTATCTCAAAAAAAAAAAAAAAAAAAAAGCAACAATTGATATTACATGTGTATAGTACTTCCAAATTTGAAATGTTTGCACAAACCATACTCTATTTTATCCTTAACACCTTTGTGAAAATGTTCACTTAACAGAGGGAACTACAATCCTTTTACAAACTGGCCTACTTATTTTAATGCCAATCTAATAAAAGGAGAACTCATGAGTTCCCCAGTACATGATTTACAATTTCCTTTTATGCTTGATCTCTCCACCCGTTCCTTATTTACTGCACCATATATCTTGTTCCAAAAAATTCCAGTGCTACTCCTTGTTATTTGTTTCATGGAAGAGCTACTGTTACTGAAATCTATCCTGTTGCTGGTTTTATGTTGCATGTTCTAGTTTTAGTTATGCCAACCTCCAATAAACTTTTGAGTTTGTGATTGTATAAGCAAAATGTCATTAAAAGTATTTTAAAACTGTATTTCTTTGGTGATGTAAGAACCAGTACTTACAAAATCAGCAGGGAGGTGAAGCTTGTAGAGCTGTAAGATGGACTGAAGCAAACTGGACACCTGACTAGAGACCAGGACATCCTGGCCTAGTTTCATGTTGTCTGTTGCTTTCCTCTGACTCGTAGCTACCTGCACACTCCATTTATCCGTGTCTGCGATAATACAGACAGCTTCAGCTATTGGCTCATCCAACACTGGATGCTGAAAGAGAAACACAGTAGGTCAACTTCCCACCATACCTCCGAGTGATGATCAGAATGTCCGCAGTCTTTTTGTTTGGCGTTACACTAACAGTTTAGAAGTTGGAGGTAGGAGCTACAGAAATTTGGAGCTTTACAGGGACTCAAAGAGGAGTGTCATTAAATCATTATTTTAAATTAATTTCATAAAACTGCATTTAATCCTTTTTTTCCCTTACACCTAGGAGGTTTGCTATAACCATTGTTAAATGTTCACAGAAAGCAAAAAGATACATGCCGTCACTACAGTTCAGGATATTAAAATTCATTTCTTTTTGAAAGGATGCACTCTCCTTTGAAAATGGGGAAAGTGTACGTAAGGTGTAGGATATTCCATCCTCATTTCCCTAATAACAAAGCTAGGCAGGATAACTGAGTATTTCCTTAAAGTTACAGCTTTAATCATGAAGCAAAGTTGGGTAACTGTGTGTGCTACGTATACAAATCATCTCTAATAACCATCTAAAATCACCAGGTGAATCCAAAGGGTCAAAGTTTCACTACTGATAAATAATAATTAAAATGTGAAATTCTTGACAGCTGGGCAGTTATGAATACAGCAGATTTAACAACTGGTAAATTGTGCCATAGGGTAAATAGGGTAAACATTGAAGCCATCACAAGGACTTTTTAAAAAAATCTAATTTCCCAAAACAAAGTGTAACTGCTTGGGAGGGGTGGGTGGGGGAGGGGGAGACTAGAGAGAGCCAGAGACAGAGAGACCTGCTTCAAAGCCAATGCACATAGGCACAGTTTCCTAACCCTCATTACCAAGGAATATTAGTACTGGCTGCATCTGTCCTTAACCCTTTCTACTATCCTGGGGTGACTGCTTGATTTTTTTGGCTGCTTAAATAACTTCCTCCAATAAATCCATCTGAATTTGCCTTTGAAGAATGGTCTGTCTTAGATAAGGCCCAGTGAGACTGCAATCAGGCGTCCACCCTTCCGTCCATCAAGGTGTGGTTGTATGGCCCAAGCTACGCCAGCTGGATGCTCCTTGGAGAAAGGAAAATTCCTGGGAAATCCTTGTGGGTACTACAGAAGACCAAAAGTCCCTGGCACCACCATATTCCTTCTCAGACAGCATTAGTAAAGGCCTGGTGAGACTTAGTACAAACACCTTCAAATAGTTCATGGTTCCTGGAACTCCAGAATTGCTTTGTTGCCTATTTCAACCCTCATTCTTTGGTTTTCTCATCAATTCTATATATTCTCGATATTCTTCCACTAAAGTCGCTCCTGTAAACAAGAGTTACTAACTGCAACAAAGAACCCAAAGAGATACACAACTTTGCCACAGGACCATGGTTACCTGTGATTTTTACAACTTAAGCCAAGTAGTGGGAAGGCTGCAAATACAAATCAAAGACGCGTGGTGCCACACTGTAATTTTAACAGGTGATCTGACTCCCTAGTCTTAGACTCTGTGATTAAAAGAGGAGCCTGGGCAGCTTCATATTCCTGCTCACAAATGGGGAAGAGAGTGGTGAGATGAATGAAAACTTCGTGGGGACCAGCAGTTTTTCCTACTATTGTCTAAGGGGGAATAGTAGGAAAAATATAAGCCCTATTATCAGAGTTTATATTTTTTCCATTGAAAGGAACAGGCAAAGTCTAAGGTTCAATATTTATCTGTTCAAATAGTTTTAAATATGAGATCTAAAGAATTTGATAAAGTATACTTTGAATTCATAAAGCCCAGTTTCCCAAGATAGTTCTCGTTTTGTAGAATTATTAATTGAAGAGAACAAAGATTTTCTTACATGCATAATGACCTCCTCACCATTTTCAACCAAAGGTAATGACCCTTTCACCCCGACGCTTCTTACATAGGCATATATACACTCTCCACAATGGACACCTAAAGACACAGGGCCTTGGTGACTTCTCTTTACAAGTTCCTCCAAGGTCTTGTTCATCAGTGTGTCATAAATTTATCGCAAGATGCCATCAATCTGTCTGGTCCTTATGAAAAAAAAAAAAAAAAGGAAATTTGAACACTTAAAATATTTGTATTTGGGGTTCAAGCTCCTTCACTGCTTTGCATCTGTTAGAAATCCACAACATGCTGGTCATGCCATGGAACAGATCTGTATTAGGGACCGTTCCCTCATACTGACCATATGTCAACATACAATGAGTTGAACATACACCTGTCACCTTTCACAGTGAATTCTGGCTTTTGTGAGGGGAAGGGGGAGGAGGAGGACTGATTTGCAGTAGGTAATTTGGCCCTAGGTTCAAATCAAACTTAGTCTTCTAAATGATCTTCCCACCGCAGTGATAGGGAAGGGAAAAGTGTGCCAATCCCCTTATCCAACAGTGCAGGGACTATAAATTATATGGTACCACTACCAACATAAAGGGCTTTGTTTTAAGCAACTAATTGCTGGGATAAGAACCAAGAAGCGTACTAGGAAGGTGATGGATGGAAGATTCTAAAACTCTTACCTGCTTAGTTACTTTTAAAATAATTGAGCCAACCTCTCTGCCCCTTTTTGTTACTGATATAACCTAGGCTTGCAGAATTTTCATGTAAAAACATGAAAAATGAGCACAAGTCTTTTTATTTATTTTTTAGAGACAAGAGGTTACTTTTGCCCAGGCTGGAGTGCAGAAGTCTGATCACAGTTCATAGTAACCTCAAGCTTCTGGGCTCAAGTGATCCTCCTGCCTCAGCTTCCCAAGCAGCTGGGACTACAGACATGTGCCACCACACCTGGCTAATTAAAAGAATTTTTTTTTGTAGAGATGGGGTCTTGCTATGTTGCCCAGCCTAGTCTCAAACTCCTGGCTTCAAGCGCTCCTCCCACCTCTGCCTCCAAAGAACAGGGATTATAGCTGTGAGCCACTCCATTTGGCCTCTAAAGTTTCTTATTTTATTTATTTTTTTTGAGACAGTTTTGTTCTGTTGCCAGGCTAGAGTGAAGTGGTGCAATCTCGGCTCACTGCAACACCTGCCTCCTGGGTTCAAGCAATTTTCATGTCTCCTGGGTAGCTAGAACACAGGTGTGTACCACTATACCCAGCTAATTTTTATATTTTTAATAGAGACAGGGTTTTGCTGTGTTTGCCAGGCTGGTCTCAAACTCCTGGCCTCAAGTGATCTGCCTGCCTCAACCTCCGAAAATGCTGGGACTACAGGCTCACAAGTAATTTTTAAATCACTGGAGCAAAGAGGCAGAATTCTGAGGCAGAGACTTGAGTAAAGACTTAAGAATAATGTCTAAAGATGGAGGCAAACTGACAAATCTTCTCTCTGCATCCTTAGCCTCTAGCACAGGAGCTGGCATTTGAAAAATGTTACTTGCTGAATGAAAATGAAACAGATTAAAACACAAGCAAATGACAAGAGTTGGTGAGCATCTTGTGTTCCCTACAGCGTGGATCGCTGACTTTCATGCATGCAGGCCCCAGGAACAGAAAAGAACCAGTAGAACATTTTCAAAAGAGCATCTTAAAAAAAAATACTCCAAGAATTACACATTCTCAGGCTATTAAATACATACCACACAATTCTCTGAATCAATCCAATTGCCTCCATCTAATTATATCACTTAGTAGCTACTTACTTATCTACTAAAGAATAAACAACTTTTAAAGAAAGAACAAACTAGAGGGGAGTCTAAATATTCAAGAAAAAGAAATGAATGCTGGAAAGAGATAAAAATATCATCAGCTACTTTAGTTACAATGCAAAGGACAGCGGAGCCACTGCTGGCCATCCCTGATCAGGCCTGAACTTGCACTGGGTCAGAGAGTTGAAGCTGAAGTTCTGGTGACTGGAGATTTCTGATAATCTTTCCAAAGGAAACTCCTCCCCATTAGAGAGTGGGCAGTGTAAACAGACTTACCAGTTAATCTCTAGGTTTTCAGAATTTAAAGAACTCTAAGATCCAGAAAACTATGTTTGGATTTGTCGCAGAAATATATACCGGCACATACCTTATGCCCTGGAATTCAATTTAACATTTCTCTTATGAGGACACTTTGTTTTTGTTTGTTTGTTTTTGAGAAAGAGTCTCTCTTTGTCTCCCAGGCTGGGGTGCAGCGGTGCGTTCTCGGCTCACTACAACCTCCGCCTCCTGGGCTCAAGCAATTCTCCTGCCTCATCCTCCTGGGTAGCTGGGATTACAGGAACCTGCCACCATGCCTGGCTAATGTTTTGTATTTTTGGTAGAGATGAGGTTTCACTGTGTTGGCCAGGCTGCTCTCAAACTCCTGACCTCAAGTGATTGACCCACCTTGGCCTCCCAAAGTGCTGGGATTACAGGCGTGAATCACCATGCCTGGCTGGGAAGACTATTTTTAAGGCATCTATAGAACCACAGTAAACAAACACTGAATTATATGTATGCTTCTTTATAATACTATTTCTTACAGCTATACCTTAATAGAAGTTAGTAAATAGTAAAACCTGTCAAGTAAGTTTTTTCAGTTTACAATTTTATCAAGTTCATGTGCATAGCAGGTTTCATACATACACTTATTTGCAGGAACATACATGTAGCAGTTTTTGTTTTTTTTTTTTTTTTGAGACAGTCTCACTCTGTCACCCAGTGCTGGAGTGCAGTGGTGCAATCTCGGCTCACTGCAACCTCCACCTCCTGGATCCAAGCGATTCTCCTGCCTCAGCCTCCGGAGTAGCTGGGACCACAGGTGCGTGCCACCACGCCTGCCTAATTTTTTGTATTTTTAGTAGAGGCAGGGTTTCATGGTGTTAGCCAGAATGGTCTCGATCTCCTGACCTTGTGATCTGTCCCCCTCGGCCACCCAAAGTGCTAGGATTATAGGCGTGAGCCACTACACCCGGCCCACATGTAGCAGTATTTTTAAGAAATTAAGTACTCCAAAAAATGCGAACCTAAGATTGACTGATTTAAACACCTATGAAAAGCCTGATCCACCATCTGCTATTCTTAGAACCTGGAGTTTGGGCATGGGGACTAAAGAAAAGGAATAGGAAGGAGGGGCGTGGCTGTACCCCAACGCCGACAACTGAACCATGGTGAGCCTCACTTTGGCCTCCCAAACACCTTAAGGAAAAGGGAGATATGATCTGGATACCTGTTGGTTTAGTAAGATTACCTGGCAAAATTCCTCTTCTTAATGTTAAAATCTTTTTTCCCAAAGGTTTTTTTTTTTTTTTTTTTTTTACCTTGACTATCTCTAGAAAAACAAACCAAAAAGTCCACATTGTACTGTTACCTTTTTAAAAGTTCTCCTGCAAACCATTATTGTCTCAGATTAATCAGGTCCTCCGATGTAAGAGTTCCAAATGAAAATCTGAGAGAAATACTAATATTAAATATAGTCATTTCCATTTAAAATGCCCGTTTGAGAAACTTTACAAACCTGATGGATGCTGACATACATCAATTTCCCTCTTCTCTCTCAAGCTAAGGAGCCGATGTTTTTTCTTTTCTTTTCTTTTCTTTTCTTTTTTTTTTTGAGACGGAGTTTCGCCCTTGTTACCCAGGCTGGAGTGCAATGGCGCGATCTCGGCTCACCGCAACCTCCGCCTCCTGGGCTCAGGCAATTCTCCTGCCTCAGCCTCCTGAGTAGCTGGGATTACAGGCACGTGCCACCATGCCCAGCTAATTTTTTGCACTTTTAGTAGAGACGGGGTTTCACCATGTTGACCAGGATGGTCTCAATCTCTCGACCTCGTGATCCACCCGCCTCGGCCTCCCAAAGTGCTGGGATTACAGGCTTGAGCCACCGCGCCCAGCCTTTTCTTTTCTTTTTTTTGAGACAGAGTCTCACTCTGTTGCCCAGGCTGGAATGCAATGGTACGATCTCGACTCACCGCAACCTCTGCTTCCCAGGCTCAAATGAGTCTCGTGCCTCAGCTTCCCGAGTAGCTGGGGCTACAGGCACATCACCATACCCAGCTAATTTTTGTATTTTTTTAGTAGAGGTGGGGTTGCGCCATGTTGGCCAGGCTGGTTGTAAACTCCTGGCCTCAAGTGATCCACCTCCCTTTACCTGGCCAAGAGCTGATGGTTTTAAGTGTGGTACTTCCTCACATGCGCTCGCTCTCTCTCCTGCCACCTTGTGAAGAAGGTACTTGCTTCTCCTCCAGCATGCAGAACTGAGAGTCAATTAAGCCTCTTTCTTTTATAAATTGCCCAATCTTGGGCAGTATTTAACAGCGGTGTGAAAATGGGACTCATACAGCCTCCTTCTCCAGGCCAAAAAGACTCTTGCTCTTACCTCAGGTTGTGCCCAGAATGTCTTCCCTGCCACCCCATCTCAAGTCTACAATCCCTCGAGGACCCGGCTTGGGTCCACCCCTTGCCCTGGAAACCTTCCCCCTACACATCGCACTGCTCTTCCTCTGACCTCTGAGAACACTTGCTGTCCACACCATTCATTTAGGCATTTCATCACACAGTGTCTTCACTTGTTCCTGATTTCACGTTTGTTTACTCAGTGATTTTATAAGTAATTCAAGGAGCAAACTTATATTTCTTTTTCTTCTGTGGCCTTTGAAAGAAACATAACAAAGTGCTGGGCATGTGCAAAATATCATACATAATCTACCTTTAGTAAACGGTTTATTTTTGGATTCCACTCAGTTCCTATTAAGTCATCTGTGCCTTTTTTTTTTCTGGCATATTATACCTCCAATGCAGAATAATTAATACATTTCTTTTCTATGTGCCACATTTAAATGACTGATATTCCATGTGATTATCTATTTTTAACCCAATGAAGAGTGAGGAAATGCCGTTCTTATATATATGCTTCCCATTAACCACTTATTCATTCATCACGCCATTTCTCCTGTTGGGGGAGGCAGGAACACAGTGCTGCTCTACAGATAGGAACATTCGAGACAAACAAATATATATATAAAGAGCATATTAAGTATCTTGGTATGTAAGAAATAGAGTCTAGGAACTCACAAGTGTTTCCAACTTTTAGCCCAATGAGTCTGCCAAACCCTCTACTATAAAATCCAAGGACCACATCAGGGTAGAAATCCCTTAGAAGACAAGAGTGCAAGAAGTGTGAATGATGGTCTGAATTTACTGTCATCAGGAGGAGACACAGCTACTTCCATCATGCACTTTGCTACAAAGGTTCCCCATCTTTATGCTGCTTGACACTGACCCTTTATCATTGTTCAAAGCTATCAGCCCACATTTGTATTACAGAAAGCAGGAGCATGGAGACTTCTGTATTCATAACCAGCTCTGAAATCTGCACAACAGTTATAACAGTGCGGGTTTAACTGTCAGGGATAAGCCACTGGGAAGCCTCTTTAAAATACAAAGGGAACAGGCAACTTATGATTCAGGTAACTGGAAGCACGTCCCTCTGCGTTTTTCTCTGAGATATCCTGGATAATAAAATACATGATTCTTTGGCTTCATTTGCCTATTTGTTAATCGTTTTATATAATTCTGGTATGTTTTATACATTTATTAAACTGTACTTGAATAAGAGAATGCTACATGATAAAATGCCTTTCCACAATGATTCTCATTATGTTACGGCACCATGACTTAATATTAGCCTTTACACAGCTGCAAGAAAGGCCTTTAGTCAGTCATGCAAAGAGCCCAGTATGATGAATGCAATGACAGTCACCTTCTCAGCATTACTCCTAGCTGAAGGTCCTCAGATCCCCTTTGGTATTTTCCTGCCTCCTCAGAGGAGAAGACCCACCCATGTAACTCCATCTTTCACAATCTTGGAATTCAAGATTCAGGCCGTGCAAGATAGTCCTTGGCCAACCTACTCCACTAGGATGGCTGAGAACCACTGAAAGGACTGCAGAGGTGTCTAAATTGTAGACCAGTTTTTTAAAAAAATGTAAACAAACCACAAAACCCCTCCAGTCTCAAATCCATCTAGAGAAAACAAAACTGGTTATCACTCATTATTCTTAAACCATCTCTTCCAATATATAAAGTCATCTAGAATTTTTTTTTTAACTACATGTTGAGTAGACATTCCTGATAGCAGTTTTACTGAGAGAGGGGACAGACAGACCTCCTGATGGTGGCAAAGCCGGCTCTGAGATATGCTGAAGGGGTCATCAGGGAAAGGGGCTTCGATTCCCTGGAAGAGCCATGCTATCCCCTGCACCATTCCTTGCTTCTCATTCTCACTCTGCTACTGACCCGAGCTGAGTCCTCACCACAGCCACCCTGTGTGCACGTCCTCAGCACCCTGGTCTCCCGCTGCCACACACCTGACCATGCTGTTTTCACTGCTTATTTATTTCTTGGTATTTCCTGTTAAATCGTAAACTCCCTGAGGAGAGGTGCCATGTCTTCCTCTCTCTGGCTACTTCTAAGAGTTTTCTTTATCTTTGATCTTCAGTTGTTAAGTGTGAATTTTTTTTTATATTCTCCCTACAGTTGCTTATTTAACCTGAAAATTTTCAGCTATTCTTTCTTTGAATATTACTTTCTCTCATTTTCTCTATTCTCTTTCTGCGTATGTTATAAAGTCTCTTTATTCTGGCCTCCACATCTTGTACTTGCTCTTTGATATTTTTCATGTCTTTTTGTCTCAGAACTCAAAAAGATAATTTCTTAAGTAGCCTCCATTTCAAATTCTAATTCTCTTTAGCTGTATTTAATCTGCTCTGTTCTTTAACCTATCCCTGGAGTTTTATTTTCAGGTATTGTTTTTCCATTTTAGAAGTTCTTTTTAGTTCTTATATGAATCTACATGATCATTTATCACTGTCCTCTCTTTTTTTAAGGTTCCAATTCCTTTTTTTTTTTTTAATTACCGTAAACATTTTAAACATAGCTTCTTTAACAGTTGTTGCCGACTGCAGGAGTGCTAATTCTCCTGCTTGTATGTGCTTGCTCTCTGCTCATGATGATTTCCTGGTTTCCCACATATGTTTGTAATTTCTGAATGTGGGCCTATCTTACTGGAGCAATGTTTCATTTTCCTACATGAATCTCATGAGTTTGTGGTTGTGAAAGTGTCTAAAGTAGTGTGCTTTCTTCTGCCAGAGTCCTAAAAGTTTCTATGCTCCTGGTTTTTATGTTTATTTCTTGGGTAGGGATTCGCAAATCACTTGGGTAGAATAAATCTGGACCTGAAACCCACAAATAGCACAGACCAGGGGTTTTGATTTCTCATGGGTAACTTTATTTTCCCCAACCTGTTTCCAGCCTGTTTCTTTGCTGCTTCACTGCTTATGTCTGGTGATTTCTAGTCTCCTTTTCATGCAAGAATAGTTATCTAAAACTCCAGGCTTTAGGTAAGCGGCTTGATTCCAGGTCTCAAGCCTTATGTGCAATATAAGACCACAATCTCTCATCCTCGGGTGAATCCGAGAACCTCAGCACCAAATTCCTCGGACCTGTATCAAAACTGAAATCCCGGAGGACCAGCTCATGCTACTGCTTTGGTTTAGATTTCTATTCATCTCTGGCACAAAAGGATTTCCAATTTTTTCACATACACAGGAATTATAACAGTGGGGCAGCAATGAGGATGGTGATATTTCATCTATCACTATATAGTTTTAGAGGGGAGACATGCCATGTATACCAGTTTAGTACATGTTGCTGGAACTTTCCCACATCAGATCTTTTTTTTAGGTGGGGTGTGGGGGTGTGGGGTTGGGGAGGGGGAAACAGGGTCTCACTCTCACCCAGGCTGGAATGTACTAGCTCCATCATAGCTCACTGCAGTCTCAACTTCCAGAGCTCAAATCATCATCCCATCTCAGCCTCCTGACTAGCTAGGACCATGGGCACACAGCCACCATACCCCAGCTAATTCTACCTCAGATTTTGACTACTGCTATAACCACAGTGCCAAGCACATAAAAGGTACCTGATAAGTATTTTTCAACAGATAAATCTCTGAGATGTGATTCTCCCCACTCCACCTCAAAAGCATCTCCAGCTTCTCTGCCCCATCAAGTGACACAAGTTATCCCAACCACCTGAAGTGCCACCACTGGAGATTTCTAGTGCATCAAACATATTTTTAACCCATGAAAATATCAGAAGGGGTAACAATCATATATGACCTTATCATAACTCTTTACATTTGCTTATCAGAAATTTTTCTCTTGGAAACAGGTTTAACATCAGTCACTAAAGGCTTAAGAATTGTAACGAGGTAAAGAAGAAGAGGAAAATCAATCATTTTGGACCTTGGGACATGGCTGAGGGATCCTGGTAGGTATACATGAAGACTTGGGGGTAGAGGGAAAGAAGGAAGGGTCCAAAGTGTGGGGAAATGGTCTGGAGGCATGCAGAAAAAACGCCTGACCTCCTGTGAATCTGTGCTATGTGCTCACCAGGCTCATGCCCAAATGTAGCCAGTGGCCTTGAAGAAAACAGTATGCAGCCTCTGGAATAGCTGCACTGTCAGGCTGGCTGCTTGCTGAGTTCAGTCTGAAGTTGAGAAGAGGTGCTCAAGGTCAGAAAGGGTTATCAGAATAAAGTTGTGTGATGAGATGTGCAACTCCAAAATAAAACCAGAGAGGGTTAGTAGCTTTTTTTTTTTTTTTTTTTTTTTTTTTTTTCCAGAGAATGGCACAGGTGTTCAAATATCTTGTAGGTAGTAAAAAATTTGGGGAAAAACATCAAAATTAGACATGTGTCGAACTCTGTCACGATGCAAAAGACATGAAACCCAAGAGACTTATAATAAATGTTTATTCTCCTTCATGTAAAGACAATGAACACACAGAGCTGCAGGCATCATGTCTAAACATCTGATTCTTCCCCTTTGTATTTTAAAGAAAGGCCATCTCCCTTTTCTCTTTACTTCAGAAAAAAGGGATACTTGTAATAGACACACACGGCTGTAACTCCAGTTTTATGGGGAAGAGTCAACTAATGTTAGTGAGCACTTTCTATGTGTCAGGCACCAGGCATGGTGCTGGGGATATACAGGGAAATTAAGTCCCTGCTTTCTGCTTCAAGGTGCCTGCAGCCCTCGTGAGAGGAAGACCACTGGAACAGAACAGGGACATGGTGCCTAGAATTATTTCGAAGAAGAGGCAACATATGAAATGGGTCTTCAAAAATGTAAGAAAGTGTGTTCCATAGTGCCATAGGCAAAGAAAGTATAATCTGATAGGCAGATAGGTGTGAGTAAAGGTGGACTATATACAGAATGGCAAATAGTGTGACTGGGGCATAAGAGGAGATACAGGGTATGTGTGTGTGTGTGTACTTGAAGGACATAAAAGGGACAATTCCGGCTAAGAAGTTTATAGTTTATTTTCTTAGAAAATAGGAAGCTATTCAAGCAAAAGAGTAAATGACTGTCTCGTGCTTTAGAAAGTCCTCTTGCAGCACTGTACAAGCTGAACAAAAGGAGTAAAGCGGACACAGGGATGTCATTCGGGAAGATCAAAAGAACTTAAAAACACTAGTCACATTGAGAAGGGGAGAGAATCACAATGATTTCAGATTGGAGTTGGAGATACCTAGAGATCAGTTATTTTATTTGTTTTTACCACAGTCTACGATAAGAAATACATTTTAACACCATGATCTGGCAGAGGTGCTTACATGACATCATGGCCTGGCAGGACATGCCATTTACATACAAGTGTGACATGTGTGCATATGTGTGTATAAATACACACATAATACAAAGGTTTGACTAATCAATAAGCCTAATTATGTCTAATGATTTTAGTTCTATGTCATTAAAAAACTGGTAATCAAAACCCATTTATAGGTCAAAATATGTAGTTTTAAAAACGCTCCATAGGCCAAGGGGCATAGGTAGTGTTGCACTGAGGGCCGTGGCTATAGAAGACAGTGCCAGAGGCCCGAGGCACTGCCATGTGTATTATCCAGTCAGGGGGAAAAGAAAACAAGAGATGTTCCGAAACAGCAGATTTGTCCTACATAGATGGTTTCTTTGTATCCTATTGACTGTAAGGTTGTTGCTGACCTGAGGTATTTAATGTTACGTGTGAGATACTTAAGTAATGACTTACCATTTGAAGGGGCTTGCTGTTCTTTTCTAGTCCTACAGGTTGATTGCACTGCATGGACTAATTAGGTATTCATGAGCATGTATATATCACAGCCATGCTCTTAGCAAAGCTCTCTATCTGTGCTACCGATTCCTGCATGATATTTCTGGAGTCAATCTGTTGCTATGCTTAAAATTAAATGGAAGAGGCTGCTGTCTCCAATGGTTACTTCATCTTATAAATTATTTTGTAAAATGCCTGAAGCCCTAGAGCACAGTTGATTTTTTAAAAACATCAAAATGTAGTGTTAATTTTGGTCTTGATGAGCCTGCCCTGCAGAGTTAGAGCTGTCCAGTCTGTTCCTGGGCAGAGTGAAAGTGAATGTTTTTAGCACTCAATGAATGTGTGTACTGGTTCTGTTCAGTCATCCCCAACAGTAGGCCCCTGAGATTGACAAGGCCATTGACTAGTTAGGAGAACTTTAAATACATATGCATATATATGCATATAGCTTTCTTAACTCTGACAGTAATTTTCATTTTTGCTAAAATAAGGGTTGTCATTCTCCTCTCCCTTATTAAAAACATGATGTATTGCTGTATCATTTACAAAGCACTTTCACATTTTATAGCACTTTAGGTTCTGGGGTACATGTGCAGAACGTGCAGGATTGTTGCACAGGTACACACATGGCAATGTGGTTTGCTGCCTCCATCCCTCCATCACCTATATCTGGCATTACTACCCATGTCATCCCTCCCCAATTCCCTACCCCCAGCTGTCTCTCCCCTAGTCCCCTGCAACAGACTCCAGTGTGTGATGCTCCCCTCTGTGTCCATGTGTTCTCATTGTTCAATATCCACCTATGAGTGAGAACATGTAGCATTTGATTTTCTGTTCTTGTGTCAGTTTGCTGAGAATGATGGTTTCCACATTCATCTGTGTCCCTACAAAGGACACAAACTCATCGTTTTTATGGTTGCATAGTATTCCATGGTGTATATGTTCCATATTTTCTTTCTCCAGTCTATCACTGATGGCCATTTGGGTTGGTTCCAGGTCTTTGCTATTGTAAACAGTGCTGCAATGAACACACGTGTGCATGTGTCTTTATAATAGAATGATTTATAATCCTTTGGATATATACCAGTAATGGGATTGCTGGGTCAAATGGAATTTCTATTTCTAGATCTTTGAGGAATCGCCACACTGTCTTCCACAATGGTTGAATTAACTTATACTCCCACCAACAGTGTAAGAGTGTTCCTATTTCTCCACATCTTCTCCAGCATCTGTCTCCTGATTTTTTAATGATCGCCATTCTAACTGGCGTGAGATGGTATCTCAATGTGGTTCTGATTTGCATTTCTCTAATGATCAGTGATGATGAGCATTTTTTCATATGTTTGTTGGCCTCACATATGTATTCTTTTGAAAAATGTCTGTTCATGTCCTTCACCCACTTCTGAATGGGTTTTTTTCTTGTAAATCTGTTTTAGTTCTTTATAGATTCTGGATATTAGCTCTTTGTCAGGTGGGTAGATGGCAAAAATTTTTTCCCATTCTGTTGGTTGCCGGTTCACTCTAATGATTGTTTCTTTTGTGGTACAGAAGCTCTGGAGTTTATTAGATCCCATTTGTCTATTTTGGCTTTTGTTGCCAATGCTTTTGGTGTTTTAGTCATGAAGTCCTTGCCTATGCCTGTGCCCTGAATGGTTCTGCCTAGGTTTTCTTCTAGGGTTTTTATGGTGTTAGGTCTTATGTTTAAGTCTTTAATCCATCTGGAGTTAATTTTAGTGTAAGGTGTCAGGAAGGGGTCCAGTTTCTGCTTTCTGCACATGGCTAGCCAGTTTTCCCAACACCATTTCTCAAACAGGGAATCCTTTCCCCATTGCTTGTTTTTGTCAGGTTTGTCAAAGATCAGATGGTTGTAGATGTGTACTGTTGCCTCCGAGGCCTCTGTTCTGTTCCATTGGTCTATATCTCTATTTTGGTACCAGTAACATGCTGTTTTGATTACTATAGCCTTGTAGCATAATTTGAAGTCAGGTAGCATGATACCTCCAGCTTTGTTCTTTTTGCTTAGAATTGACTTGGCTATGTAAGGTCTCTTTTGGTTCCATATGAAGTTTAAGGTGCTTTTTTCCAGTTCTGTGAAGAGGGTCATTGGTAGCTTGAGGGGGACAGAATTGAATCTATAATTACTTTGGGCAGTATGGCCATTTTCACAATATTGATTCTTCCTAACCATGAGCATGGAATGTTTTTCCATTTGTTTGTGTCCTCTCTTATTTCCTTGAGCAGTGGTTTGTAGTTCTCCTTGAAGAGGTCCTTTATATCCTTTGTTAGTTGTATTCCCAGGTATTTTATTCTCTTTGTAGCAATTGTGAATGGCAGTTCCCTCTTGATTTGGCTCTCTTTAAGTCTGTTATTGGTGTATAGGAAGGCTTGTGATTTCTGCACATTGATTTCGTATCCTGAGACTTTGCTGAAGTTATCAGTTTCAGGAGATTTTAGGCTGAGACAATGGGGTCTTCTAAATATACAGTCATGTCATCCACAAATAGAGACAATTTGACTTCCTCCTTTTCTAATTGAATACACTTTATTTCTTTTTCTTGCCTAATTGCTCTGGCTAGAACTTCCAGTACTATATTGAATAGGAATGGTGAGAGAGGACATCCTTGTGTAGTGCCAGATTTCAAAGGGAATGCTTCCAGTTTTTACCCATTCAGTATGGTATTTGCTGTGGGTTTGTTTTAAACAGTCTTTATTATTTTGAGATACGTTCCATTGATACTTCGTTTTACTGAGACTGTTTAGCATAAAGGGCTGTTGAATTTTGTCAAAGGCCTTCTCTGTATCTATTGAGATAATCATGTGGTTTTTGTCTTTGGTTCTGTTTATGCGGTGAATTCTGTTTATAGACTTGTGTATATTGAACCAGCCTTGCATCCCTGGAATGAAGCCTACTTGATGGTGATGGATAAGGTTTTTGATGTGCTGTTGCAATCTGTTTGCCAGTATTTCATTGAAGATTTTTGCATCTATGTTCATCATGGATATTGGCTTGAAGCTGTCCTTTCTTCTTGAGTCTCTGCCGGGTTTTGGTATCAGGATGATATTGGTTTCATAAAATGTTTTGGGAAGGATTCCCTCTTTTTGCATTGTTTGGAATAGTTTCAGAAGGAATGGTACCAGCTCTTCTTTGTATGTCTGGTAGAATTCAGCTGTGAACCTACCTGGACCTGGGCTTTTTTTGGTTGGTAGGCTATTAATTGCTTCCTCAACTTCAGCCCTTGTTATTGGTCTATTCAGGGTTTCAGATTCTTCCTGGTTTATGCTTGGGAGGGTGCAAGTGTCTAAGAATTTATCCATTTCCTCCAGGTTTACTGGTTTGTGTGCATAGAGTTGTTTGTAGTAATCTCTGATGGTAGTTTGTGTTTCTGTGGAATCTATGGTGATATCCCCTTTATTGTTTTTTATTGCATCCCTTTGATTCTTCTCTCTTTTCTTTTTTATTAATCTGGCTAGTGGTCTCTTTTGTTGATCTTTTCAAAAACCAGCTCCTGGATTTGTTGATTTTTTTGAAGGCTTTTTGGTGTCTCTATCTTCTTCAGTTCCGCTCTGATCTTAGTTATTTCTTGCTTTCTGCTAGCTTTTGAATTTTTTTGATCTTGCTCCTCTAGCTCTTTCAATTTTGATGACAGCATGTTGATTTTAGATCATTCCTTGCTTTTCATGTGGGCATTTATTGCTATAAATTTTCCTCTAGACACTGCTTTAAATGTGTCCCAGAGATTCTGGTATGTTGTGTCTTCATTCTTGTTGGTTTCGAAGAACATCTTTATTTCTACCATCATTTCATTGTTTATCCAGTCAACATTCAAGAGCCAGTTGTTCAGTTTCCATGAAGTTGTGAGGTTCTGGGTTAGTTTCTTAATTCTGAGTTCTAATTTGATTGCACTGTGGTCTCAGAGACTGTTTGTTATGATTTCCATTCTTTTGCATTTGCTGAGGAGTGATTTACTTCCAATTATGTGATCAATTTTAGAGTAGGTGCAATGTGGTGCTGAGAAGAATGTATATTCTTTGGATTTGGGGTGGAGAGTTCTGTAAATGTCTATTAGGTTTGCTTGATCCAGATCTGAGTTCAAATCCTGGATATCCTTGTTAATTTTCTGTCTCCTTGATCTAATATTGACAGTGGAGTGAGTTAAAGTCTCCTACTATTATTGTGTGGGAGTCTAAGTCTCTTTGTAGGTCATTAAGAACTTGCTTTATGTACCTGGGTTCTCCTGTATTGGGTGTGTATATATTTAAGATCGTTAACTCTTCTTACTGAATTGATCCTTTTACCATTCTGCAATGTGCTTCTTTGTGTCTTTTGATCTTTGTTGGTTTAAAGTCTATTTTATCAGAGACTAGGATTGCCAATTCCTTTTTTTTTTGGCTCTCCATTTACTTGGTAAATCTTCCTCCATCTCTTTATTTTGAGTCTATATGTGTCCTTGCACGTGAAATGGGTTTCCTAGATACAGCACACCAATAGGTTTTGACTTTTTATCCAATTTGCCAGTCTGTGTTTTTTATTGGGGCATTTAGCCCATTTACGCTTTAGGTTAATATTGTTATGTGTGAATATGATCCTGCCATTTTGATGCTAGCTGGTTGTTTTGCCCTTTAGTTGATGCAGTTTCTTCATTGTGTCAATGGTCTTTACCATTTGGTATGTTTTTGGAGTGGCTGGTACTGTTTGTTCCTTTCTATGTTTAGTGCTTGTCTCAGGAGCTCTTGTAAAGCAGGCCTGGTGGTGATGAAAGCTCTGAGCAATTGCTCATTTGCAAAGGATTTTATTTCTCCTTTGCTTATGACACTTAGTTTGGCTGGATATGAAATTCTAGGTTGAAAGTTCTTTTCTTTAAGGATGTTGAATTTTGGCCCCCACTCTCTTCTGGCTTATAGGGTTTCTGCTGAGAGATCCATTGTGAGTCTAATGGGCTTCCCTTTGTAGGTAACCCGACCTTTCTCGCTGGCCGCCATTAGCATTTTTTCCTTCATTTCAACCCTGTGAATCTGGATTATGTTTCTTGGGGTTGCTCTTCTTGAGAAATATCTTTCTCGTGTTCTCTGTATTTCCTGGACTTGAATATTGGCCTGCCTTGCTAGGTTGGGGAAGTTTTCCTGGATAATATCCTGAAGAGTGTTTTCCAGCTTGGATTCATTCCCTCCGTCACATTCAGGTACACCTATCAAACGCAGATTAGGTATTTTCACATAATCTCATATTTCTTGGAGGCTTTGTTCATTTCTTTTTACTCTTTTTTCTCTAATCTTGCCTTCTTGTTTTATTTCATTGAGTTGATCTTCAATCTCTGATATCCTTTCTTGTGCTTGGCCAATTCAGCTATTGAAACTTGTGTATGCATTGTGAAGTTCTCATGTTTTGTTTTTCAGCTCTGTCAAGTCATTTATATTCTTCTCTAAGCTGTTTATTCTCATTAGCATTTTGTCAAACCTTTTTTCAAGGTTCTTGGTTTCTTTGCATTGGGTTAGAACATGTTCATTTAGCTCAAAGAAGTTTGTTATTACCCACTTTCTGAAGCCTGTTTCAGTCAATTCATCAGACTCGTTCTCCATCCAGCCTTGTTCCCTTGCTGGTGAGGAGTTGTGACTCCTTGGAGGAGGAGAAGCATTCTGGTTTTGGGTGTTTTCATACTTTTTGCACTGGTTTCTTCCCATCTTTGTGGATTTATCTACCTGTGGTCTTTGTAGTTGGTAACTTTCACATGGGATCTCTGAGTGGACATTCTTTTTGTTGATGATGAATTTATTTCTTTCTGTTTCTTAGGTTTCCTTCTAACAGTCAGGCCCCTCTGCTGTAGGACTGCTGGAGGTCCACTCCAGACCCTGCTTGCCTGGGGATCACCTGCGGCAGCTGCAGAACAGTAAGGGTTGCTGCCAGTTTCTTCTGTTATCTTTGTCCCAGAAGGATACATGCCAGATGTCAGCCTGAGCTCTCCTTTATGAGGTGTCTCTTCAGATACACAGGGTTTGGGGAGTTGCCTGAGCGGAGTGTTTGTCCCTTATAGGAGCTCAAGTGCTGAGCTGTGAGCTCCACTGTTCCATTCAGAGCTGCTGGGCAGGGACATTAAGTCTGGGCAGCAGAACTCATAACCAACTTTTTTTCCCAGGTGCTCTGTCTTGGGAAGGTGGGGCTTTATTTATAAGTTCCTGACATGCTGCTGACTTTTAGCCCAGTGAGGAGGCAGCCTAGTCACAATGTGCCAGCAGAGGCATTGCTGAGCTGCTGTGGGCTCTGCCCAGCTGCTGTGTCAACTTCCTTGCAGTTTTCTTTATAGAGGTATAGTTAGAACTGCCTCAGTAATGGCGGTCTGCCTCGATGCAGGCTGTCTCTGTAATGGCGAACTGCCTCAGTAGTGGTGGATTGCCTTGGTAATGGCGGACTGCCTTGATAGTGGTGGACTGCCTCGGTAGTGTGGACTACCTTGGTAATGGCAGATACCCTCCCCCCCACAGAGCTGGACCGTCCCAGGTCAGCTGTGCTTGCTGTGAAACTCTCAATCCAGAGTGTTTCAGACTGCTGGTCTTTGTGGGACCAGCTGAGCCAGATCACCTGGCTCCCTCTTTCAGCCCCCTTTTTTTCAGTTGAACGGGCGATTCTGTCTCCCAGGCATTCTGGGCACCAGTTGAAATGGCCACCCTGATTTGTGTGAGTTTTTGTGCGGAGACCTGCTGTGCAGGCTGAAACAGCTGTGCTGGAAACTCCTGGTGCTTTTCCGCCTGGGAATCTCCTGGTCTGTGGGCAGCAAAAACTCGTTTGGAAATGCGGTTGTCACTCACTTTCTGCGTTCTTGCTGGGAACTGCATGCCAGAGCTGTTCCTATTTGGCCATCTTGGATCTCGAGATAGAGTTTTGCAATACTGCCCAGGCTGACCTCAAAGGATCCTCCCACCTTGGCCTCCCAAAGCTCTGGCATTACAGGGGTGAAGCACCACATCTGGCCCACATATAATAATAACTAACATTTACTGGGCATTTATCAGTGTGCCAGGCAATGTGCTAACCACTTGATATGCATTATCTCACAGAATATTCAAACCCAGCCTATGACATAAGTACCGTTCGCAGTATGGATTAGAAAATTAAAGACACTTCACCAACGCCACAGAGCCACTAAGGGGTGAAACATAATTCAAACTTAGGTTTGTCTGTCTTCAGAAGTTAACTTCCTATCCACTGAATCATATTTCATCTGTTCCTCCAAATACATTTTTCTGGGGCTTAGCAATGCCAGTTGATTTACCTGAAATTATCAGCAAAGGAGTGGCAATATGAGGACTCAAACCCAAACCATCAACACTAAGTCAGTGATCTTCCATCACCTTACACTGCAACATAATAACCCCTACAGCACCCCTGTCAGCGGTAGTCACAGGCCAGACACAGGAGGAAAAAGGAGAGGGAAAAGGCTACTCAAGAGTCACAGGCATAGAATGCTGCTGGCACACACCCCCACTCTCTTTCCATTTAAAGTCAAAAGGAAAACAGAGCAAAGAATGCCTAAGATGTGGCAAGAAAAAAAATGAAACCATATTACTTTACACTAATTTAACGCAGCTGTATAACCTATATGTTAGGAGGCAGAGAGAGTTCAAATGACAGAAAAGAGGTAGTATATGGACTAAATAAGGATACGTGTTTAAATATTTAAAGAACTTCTGAATCTTGACGTGAAAGTCAGCAATAAAAATGAAAACAGATGAAACAAAGTTACTATATCTTTCTTTCATAAGAGGCTAGGACAAGAAAAGTTCAAAAAAATTCTTAATATTGGAGGCTCTACAAAGCAATCTCTCAATGAGAGAAAAACTCCAAACTGGTAGTTATAAAAATGTAATGAGACAGGATCACTTGGGCCCAGTTCAAGTCCAGCCAGGGCAATACAGGGAGACCCCAATCTCTTTAAAAAAAAAAAAAAGGTGCACATTTAATTAACATAACACAGATTATAAAGTCCAAATTGTGTACAGGTCTAGAAAATAGATCAATAACCTGAACCAACTGCTTTTAAAGAATTAAAAATCCTTCTCTAAAAAGAATTGTAAGTACCAAAGCCTGCTGAAGTCTAGCATGAGCACTGAAATTCATATTCAAAAAATAGGTTTGTTTTTTCTTATTTTTTTAATGCTTTTATTTTTGAGATGAAGTCTTGCTATGTTGCCCAAGCTGGTCTTGAACTCCTGAGCTCAAGCGATCTACCCAACTTGGCCTCTCAAAATGCTGGGATTACAAGCATAACTGTGGCCAACTCAAAAAACAGATTTTGGAAGCAAGTTATAATAAAGCAATTTATTACAATTTTCTTCAACAAGCTATTATTTCAGCTCTAACTCTGGTCATATACTTGGTTTTGGATCTCTGCTTCTTTCTCTGGCAAAATCAAGAATTTAAATATTCACTAGGTTTTATGGAGCAGTAAAATCAGTATAATGTTTAAAAAAAAATTCCTAAAATATTTTTCAACAAATGTTTGTAAATGGATGTCGAAAGCAAGCCTGTTTTGTGTGTGTGTTTTAAAAAACACTGCCATAGACCAGAGTGCCAGTCTGAGAGGCAGTTTAAACAGAACACTACTTCAAGAGCAAAATTTGTTACGATGAATGTGTCAAGTGAAATTAGAAATCCACTAATGCTAATTGGATATATTCTGAACATATTAAACTTCTGAATATATTTTCATGAACCCTTTGCAATTTCCTATAAACACCCATGCATGGCTGCACTTTGGATTTACCCACACTTTGGATTTACCCACTTTGGATTTACACACAATATAGGTTATTATGCTTAATAACTTTCAATCTCTCAGGGTGAAACCATAGTTTAAAGAAATGAGAAAAGCTACAGTGTGAAGACACCCCTTCTAAAAGGGAAAATGAAATATTAAAAAGCTTGAAGAATAATGACAAACATGGCTGTGTTTTTTCAAATATAAGAATTATAGAGCCAGATGGTCACCATGAAAATCTAATACACAAAAATTAGAACTTGCCAGCCTATGGAAAACATAAAATATTTCATGAATGGTTTTACAGATAAGTTCAAGGAGGGTTATCAATCGATAGATTGCATTTCCAGAGTGGTCAGTGAGTAAATCCAGGACATATGTCACTGAGGACAATCCTGTTATTTCCTGTGTAGTCTCTTGGTACCTTTGTCAGAAGCAGATCACTGGGCTTCATGGAAGAAAGGTCTAGTAAGCAACACTAATGTTCTTAGGAATCAAAATGATAGCAGAGCAGGAAAAAACGCACCCACAGTTTGGCATGTGTGAATATAAACATGAGGTGCTGACAGAAAAGGTGCCTTAATGTTATAGGAAGTTACTAAACACACGTAAGTACAGTATGTGAAATTGCCAAGGCATCAGACATTGTTTTGGACAACTTAGAAAGATAGCATTACACAATGAGGGCATTGTTCTTACTGGGTTCACTGATGCATGAACCTGTGAAATGATAGACGACTATACGGTGCCTACAACTGTGAAGGGAAATTATGATATTACATAATTATGATATTATAGAGACAAAAGCAATTTCATAGCTTCATTCCATGAATATCCTGGTGAGGGGTGGTGTGTGACCACAAAGCAGGGGTGGGGTTGGGAACATTTGGCCACACACGTGTACACTGGGCCGGCTTTCCCCAGCTTCGGACAGCCCTAGCCTCATCTCTTTGCCCTCCTCATTGAGGGACGTTATGAGGACATCTGCTTCACTACTGACATTTTTTCCCATTTCACATAAATATCCTTAGCCTGTTTAGCCTGTGTCTGATGTTTAGTCTTCACAGAGGAGATGCTCAAGGCCAAAGATAACATGCAATGCCTTTCTTTCCACCTCAGAAAAAATACTTGTTGGCCCAGAGGTAGGTAACAGGCCAAATTCCAATTTTCTTAACGTGATGAGGACTTTCCCTATTGCACAAGATACAAAATGTTTCCAGTACAAAAGGTCTATTTTTGCACATCTTCCCAATTAAAAACAGACCCATCAGACTGAAAATTTCCTTAACTGCTTAGTTCCTGTCGCACTGCAGATAGCAGAAAAGCACTTAATGGCAGCCACGAGACAATTTTCCAGTAAGACTTGTTAATCTTTATACAGTCATCCTCATGCAGCCATCAAAGTGAACTTAATGACAAATCAGTTAAAACAAATCACGTTTAGGAACTTGTTTAAGCATTGAATAAAAACAAACCATATGTGATACCTCTTCAGTCCTCACCGTGACGGCATATAATTATCACCATCTGTGCTGTTTATTCCATTTGTCCAGCCTAACTGCTCCCCTAAACACCCCCAGAGCAACTCTTTGCCCTTCTCTGTCCTGTTCTGGGCCCCAGGAGGCTGACCTCTAAGCACCACAGGGCTGTGTCTGCATCAGCCGTGCCCCTGCTCTCCGGCTTTCAGCTGGGCTTAGCCAATGAGAGGCAGCAGAAAGAGATCAGAGAACGGGAGGAGGGATGGCAGGAAGTCATCCCCTCCTCACTGCTCCTGCAGTCAGGCCGCCCCTCGCCCCTCGTCCTGGCTCAGGCTTCAGGGCTCTGATGTCGCGCTCCCTCCCCTTGCTCTCCCAGGCCCAGGTGTGCTTCTAGCTTCCAGCTGCTGCTAGGCCCCAAGTGCTTCACTAGCCCTAGCTGGTTCCCATAACCCTGCCCGCATCTCCATCAACAATCCTTAACCTAGTCTTTCTTCAGTCTAAACACCTGTTGTCGGCCAAGACCTTGGCTGACAGACTGTCAGCAGCCAGAGGGTCCATGCTGGGATCACTTACGTGGACCGTGTGGACGAGGTCGGCCACCAGGCACTGCTTCAGCTTCTCGTCACTGCTGGTCCCATGAAGCACAAGATCAGGCATGTATGTGGGGCAGTAGCCCGCCAGAAGGGAGCGGCCAAAGTTCCTTACATTCTGAGTGCTGATGCTCTGAGACCTAAAACAACATTTGGCCCATTAAAATGCACAGCTGAAAATGTACCTTCGTCATTATCATTGGTACAGGCACCCCAATGACACAGGGAAACAAAACAGATTCAGGGTGATCCATGTCACCAAGCCTCAAGTTAAGCGGATCACAGGTGTAGAAAAAGGAGAGGACTGGGGGAGAAAAGCGAGTATTTTAAAGTGGAAGGTGGGGGGTGGCAAGGAAAGTATATCCACGGCTAGGTATGAGTTTATTTTTGTTCCTCACATTGGACATCCACCAGGCAGTCTGTGTCAAAATACTGATGAAAAGTCTGAGGAAGGGCTCTTGCCAAAAGCCTGGCTTGAGAAATCTGATATATCTGCACAGACTAGTGCCAACGACAGTGCCGAAGATCAGAAGAAATCTCTAATTACTGCTTTCAGTCATCACAGACCAGATAATCAACCTGATGGAGTGTTAAGGAAGAGGTGCGGTTTCCCAACCACCTCGGGCTGCTCTGGTCGGCAGGAGAGAGGCCACACGGTGAGTGTAATCCACCACCTCCCAAGCAAGGCATCTGCTGCCCGCCACGGACCTTCCCTGCAGTTGACAGAAAATTAAACTCCCTGTTCCCTCCCCCACCTCCACCACATCCCTTAGCTTCCCCCAGAGGGGCACGATAGCTTCGAAGACAACCACCGGCCGCCGGCCCCTGTGAGCTCAGTGGTGCTAAGCCGGTGACCATCCTTGGAAGGGCAGGCAGGAGGCCGTTTGTAATGGAATTGATAGTACTGCTAATGTTCTGTGGAAAAAAAAAAAAAAAATACCGTGTGGGAAGCAGACCACATACAGTAGCTAACGCGATCACTGGTGTCAGGTCAGCGGAATTGGCACTCAGGGCCCTGTACTTCCCAGCCTGCCGGAGTTACCTTGGCAGAGGCAGCTCCACTTCCACGGACCCTGCAGTCCCGTCAGCACCGTGACCCAGGTCCAGCAGGGCTGAAGCGCAGGCTTCGTCGTCACTGTCTCCCAGGGCGCTATCCGAGCTTTCATTTCGGGGAATGTCTCCTTCAGTCCTGAAGTTGGCCTTCTTGTCGGCATCCCCACAGGGGATATTTGCAGCAGCCGCCGGGCCAGGGCCCCGCTGGACACACCTGGGGGAACCAGGCTCCAGCGCAGGTGCAGCCTTCACATACAAAGCCCCGGCTGCCTCCAGCCTCCTCCCTCCGGTCCCTGCCGCAGCGGCGGAGGCTGCGTCCGAGTCGGCAGCCTGGCTGAGCTGCCCGGCAGCATCTGCCGCCGCTTCGTTTCTGCTGCCTCTGTCCTCTGCAAAACCTTTGTCAGACTCGCCTTCGTCCCCCTCCAAAGGCTGATTCTGAGGGCAGCAGACGCTCTCCTGAAAGCCAGGGTTGAAAGGGCTCCCAGAAACCTGCGGGTCCTGAGCCACATCGGTGGCCGTCCTGGCCCCCAGCGAGGGGCCACAGGTCTTCATCCGTTCCTCCATTTTTTTCATGCGGCTTTCCAAGTCAGACTCTGGAGATGCGGAGCTCCCGATCTGGAAAGTGACCTTTTCTAAGGGAGGTCTCTCCCGGAGATGTCTGTCAGGGCAAGGCCAGGCCACTGACCGGTCTGGCAGTCTCGTAGGCATCTCCACTTTACACAGCTCACAGACACCTTGCTCCTCCAGCTTCATTCCTGCCCCCAGAACTGCACAGCTGGAAAGTCTGGAAGAGCCATCTTGCGGTGCCTCTTTATTTTTTTCATCCCCACAAAAGCCATTCTGAGGTTTCCAGGAACTGTCGGATGCTGGCTCCTGGTACCCTGTGCTACAAGCCTCAGAACTCTGCTCCGGCCTCCTGTGAGCTTCTTTGTCAGGTTTAAGACCCAGGTCTCTACTGTCATTGCCCTCTGGGCTCTCAGGAAACTCTGCCGGCCAGGGGTTTTGTCTCTCAGCTGCTGTTGGTGGTAGGATGGGGGGTACAAGAGCAGGCTCGTTCCTCACCGTAACGACCACATACTCGGACTCCTCCACCTCTCCTTTCTCCAACGCTGTCATGATCTTGCTCCCGTTTAAAACCTGGTCACCTTCACCGTGATTGCCACTCCAGGTCAGCTGGTTTTCTTGTAGCTCAGAGCAACGGAGAAAGTAGGTCAGGACATAAAGTATTCGCTGGACCAAGTCCTTCTGCTTCCCTACCACCACGGTGCGAGTCAGTCTCACTGGAGAGCCTATGGCTCCGTAAAGATCACCTAGACAGCAAAGGTGGACACAAAGGCAGTGGTCTCTGGAGTTAGCACGTCACAGATACATCAGCCTTTACAAGAGCAAAATGGGTGACTTATTCCCAATCTGGAATCACTGCTTCTGACTCCTGATTTCTACTTTCTAGTAATGATGACATTTTAGTTTTGCCACTGTAAGAGTGTCAGCCTGGACACAGGCTGCGGCTGGTCACCCCTGGTGTGTGGGAGTCATGCTGCTGTGCACACAGTCCCTCCCAGTGCCTGCTGGGTCTTCCCCGCAGCCCAGCTGGTCCACCAATGAGATGGCCCAAGGAAAGCTAAAGCCAGAGCTCTGAATATGTGACAAGATCTAATACTATATATCTTGGAAACTAGAATAGTAAGAATTTGTTGGAAGAATCCCAGGACACTGGGCCTTGGGAGAAAATCCAAATTCAGGAATTTCTCAACAGAAGGGCAGTGAATTAATTCAAAATACTTAATGAGGTGGTCTACATAAAATTATTTTAATATGCATACACACACCAAGTAGAATCAGTTTGATTAACAAGAAGAAAATCACTTAGTCTTGAATAATGAGTCTGAAGGTTTTATTTTACTTCACTTGAAGTGAAGTAAAATATACCTGTAATCCCAGCACTTTGGGAGGCTGAGGCAGGTGATCACTTGAGGTCAGGAGTTCAAGACCAGCCTGGCCAACATGGCAAAATCCTGACTCTTCCCAAATACAAAAATTAGCCAGGCATGGTGGTGTGTACCTGTAGTCCCAGCTACTTGAGAGGCCGAGGCAGGAGAATTGCTTGAACCTGGGATCCAGAGACTGCAGTGAGCTGAGCGAGATTGTGCCACTGCACTCCAGCCCGGGTGACAGAGCAAGACTCTGTCTCAGAAAAGAAAAGAAAAGAAAAGAAAAGAAAAGAAAAGAAAAGAAAATTCAACTGGAAAAAAAATGTCCATTAGTTATATCCTGACAAGTTGATTAAAAACTGACTAATGTACCATGGGCTCTACAATCAGCTTAAGGAGGAAAGAATAAGGGGAAATGTATCATCCAACCATCCAGCAATAAGCCTTTCATCAAAAGTACTTAAGTGCTTAACTATTAAAACTACTGCATTTGATAATTTATATTTTATAATAAGTTACACGTTTGATAATATGGAAAATTATAATAACCTATGTCTACTAACTGGACAGGCACTGTGTTAAGATCCTAAAGATGAATCTCGGACGGGTGTGGTGGCTCACGCCTGTAATCCCAACACTTTAGGAGGCCGAGGTGGGTAGAACACCTGAGGTCAGCAGTTTGAGACTAGCCTGGCTAACGTGGTGAAACCCTATCTCTGCCAAAAATACAAACATTTAGCTGGGCTTGGTTGCGGACACCTGTAATCCCAGCTACTCAGGAGGCTGAGGCAGGAGAATAGCTTGAACTTGGGAGGCGGAGGTTGCAGTGAGCTGAGATCACACTACCACACTCCAGCCTGGGCGACAGAGCAAGACTCCATCTCAAAAAAAAAAAAAAAAAAAAGAATAACCAGAATGTTGGAACAAATCAAAACCTAAGAAGATACTAAATAAACGAGAAGTGATACATGATAATTGGTATAAATCAGAATTTAGGAAGTTTGAAACCCTCTGAGGAATGCATCTAGAGAGGAAGGAAAGCAGTTATAAAGGCATATACTAGATAAAACTAATTAAAATAGATGAATATGGAAAAAAAAAGTTATGAGAACCATCGGAAAGTACCTCCTCCTGGGACCCATTAGGAAATACCTCCTTCTGCAAGTATTCCCTTGTGTACGGCTCCTAAGAACATTCAAAGGGCAGGACAGAAATCATAAACAATCCTCTCTACAAAATGACTAGATTATAGGCTGACAGGGCTTTAATTGAGAGGCCTTTCCAAGTGACTGAGAAATCAGACTAGAGTAACTCAGAACTGTAGTCTGAAGCTAGGACTTTTGTTTGAGAAAACCTTCCTAAGAGCTCATTACTGTTACTTTGATTACATCTGTCTGTTGCTGCAGGATATCAAGTCATTTCAGAAATTCATGAGACTTTTTTTGTTAAATCAGTTGCAATATTAATAAAGAAGAAACATTACTTATCCAAAATCTGGTACAACAAACCACAGGGGAAAGGCCACTCAGAATGATATTATTATTTTTTAGCAATGCATTTGAGTATTGTACATTTTAATAACCAAGGAATAAATGGAAATGGTAAAACAAGGAAGGTTATTAAAAATACAACTTATAATAATTTAAACTATAGAAAGTAACGAGAGCAATGTGTGTGGAAACAGTGCTATTACGTTATAGCCAAACTTCATAAAATAAAGCATTATTAAAACAATATACCCATAATATTAAATATTTACTGGATCTTGGAAGTTGAAGGCAATTTCTTTTTGAGTCCTGGATAATTGAAGCTAATTTTTAGAGTGGATTTGTTTTCATGAGTATAATTTTTTAAAATGAAGAAATTGCACAACCATATGAATGTACTTAACCCAACTGAACTGTACACTTTGAAACGGTTAAGATAATAAACATTGTTATATGCTTTTTACCTGAATTAAAAATAAAAATTTAAAAGAGAGTCAAAAGACACAGTGGCACCTGTCCTGGAAAAGCTCTCAGAGGAGTCTTTGCAAATGATTCCAGATAGTCTTCTCTTTTACTTAGGAATCCGGATTAAAATTATATCTGTATCATTGTGTATTCCCAGCGGTTTCGATTTTCATGTTTACTGTGACTTGCTAAATACTGCATGAAAACAATAAAATGTGAAGCAACTGCTTCTGCTTGTCAAATTATTGAACCTCCCTCCCCCTCTAAAACTTCTTTGTAATAATGGAAACTCGGCCATCACTTAACACTTGGCTTTATAAAGCTACCACAGGCCTTTGCTGCCCGGGGCCTCGTCCCCTCCTCACCCTCCTCTTGTCAATAGCCAAACCCCTGATGGATTTGTTTGGGAGAAGGGAGGACTGAAGTCTTTCAACAATACATGATCTCCTCTGAAAGATGAGGATTGTGAACCCACAGGAAAAGACTCTCCCTTGTTATGCTGAACACAGGGAACTAATGGCTCTCAATTAGTTACATTTCAAATGAGAAGCACCGCCTAATTATAAACACATTTATCTAACTAAATGCACGCTACTTAATTAGCATTGTTTTGAAATGGGTGACCCAGCAGCATGGAATACAATGTTTCCTTACTATCCAGCCCCCTTTGCTTTTCCACTTAATGAGCCTGCATTTTTTTTTTTAAGACTATTATTGTTCCATGAAACAAAAACAACCGTGTTCTGTGTTTCCCAGGAAAAACTCCCTGTATGACCAAGAATGAGCCAGGCATGTTCTGAGTAACGATCAAATCAGGGTAATTAGGATATCCAGCACCCCAAACTTTTTTTTTTTTTTTTTTTTTTTGAGACAGAGTCTCGCTGTTGCCCAGGTGGGAGGGCAGTGGCGCAATCTCGGCTCACTGAAACCTCTGCCTCTGAGGCTCAAGCAATTCTCCTGCCTCAGCCTCCCGAGCATCTGAAACCACAGGCACCCACCACGAAGCCTGGGCAATTTTTTTTGTATGTTTAGTGGAGACGGAGTTTCACTGTGTTATCCAGGATGGTCTCAATCTCCTGACCTCGTGATCCACCTGCCTCGGCCTCCCAAAGTGCTGGGACCACAGGTGTGAACCACCACGCCTGGCCCCCACCCCAAACTTTGATCATTTCTTTGTGTTGGGAACAGTGGAAAACTCTATTCTAGCTTTCTCTGAAAATAAGCTATTCTTAACTATCGTAATCCTACAGTGCTAAAGAACACTAGAACTTATTCCTCCTATCCAGTTGTAATTTTGCATTTTTTAACTAGCCTCTTTCCATATCCCCTCTCCCTTAAGTCCATCTAAATATCCATAAATTCTTTACTTAACTGAGTTAGAACACATCTTTTACCTCTAACCATGAGGGGACTTGTATTCTCTTAAGACCACAAGGACACGACAACATCTGTATTGTTACAAAATGAGGCTAAGAGTACTAAAGGTAGGGATGAGAATCTAATGAATATGTGTAAAAACAGTGCTTGGCTCCTAGTGTCAGCTTTCATTATTATTAAAACATGCTGCTTTCCAGGATGAGGTGCTTTTCTGTGGATATTTTTGATTGTTACAACTTCAGGCGGGAGGAAGGAGGGGCAGTTCTACTGGCACCTAGTAAACGGAGGCCAAGCATGCCATTCAACATCTGCTAATGCGCAAGACAGCTCTTCCCACGCCCCACAACAACTCAACCAACAAAGAATTATCTGGTCAACAGGGCTGAGGTTAAGAAATTCTGCTCTAGGGTAAACAGCCACTGTGGAATGGGAGAACACAGTTGGTTACGCTGCTTTAAGAGTGTAGCACAAAGCTGCCAGTAGGGAAAGAAGAGGAAGGGGGTGGCCCTACAGTTCGAATCCATGGACCAACTTCCTATTCCCCGTCTGCCCAATGACAACCTGTGAATTATTGGGTGAGAGAGCCAGTATAAACTACAAATACTAGCATTTTTTGCAACTCCATCCCATAAATAATATTATCTGAATAGTCAAATTAGGTACTAACCCAGCTGTGCCCAGAGAGGATTATACGGATGTGTTTTGGCCAGCATGTTCACTGACTGGGAGGTACGTTTCTCTGAGAAGGCTTTAATGGGAGGGTGATCCACAGGCATGACCGTTGGGACCCAGGCCAGGTGGTAGGTTAACACTGCAGTCAGTAAGGCAGCAAAAAACCTTGGAGAAATGGAAAAAGAAACAACCAGCTTAGTCAATGCAAAAAGACGGATGTCCTATGCAGTACCTACATTGGCTATGGGAGTTGCATACAAGTCTCCAGAGAGTTGAAGCTTACTGGTTTTTATTGATCTGTTCTATCAGAAGTGTAAACTCCTTGAGAAAGCGCTGGCAGAGCTGGTTTTTTTCCAAAGTGCTGGACATCATGGTAAGCCATACCGGTTCAGCTATCCTCGGAACAGAATATAAGTTCCTGATAGTTCCTCTACAGAAGAGAAAGACAGGGAAACACAAAAGTGTCAGAAACACTATTGTGGATAATCTTGGTGTAAGAGAATAAAGGAGAAAACAACTTGAATCTATGCAGTCCTTAAGGGATTCAAGCACCACACATAACAGGGGTTGGCAAACTATGGCCCACAGGCCAAATCCGACTGCCACCTTCTTTTGTAAAAAAAAGGTTTGGGTCACAGCCATGTTCATTCATTTATTTATTGTCTATGGCTGCTTCTGTGGGACAATGGCTAAGTTGGATTGCTGCTATGGAGACTCTACAGAAACATTAAGTACAGAACTACAAAGCCGTACTTTCAGTTTCTTCACCTTTGAAAAACGGACACTTCATTAAAGTAGGACCCAGAGTCGGAAGCACAAGCCAGTGTCCAGTCTGACCACAGCAGAGCAACAGACAAATCTCCAGTGCTTCCCCAAAAAACCATGGCAGGTTTACTAATCATCAGATTACCTCCAAAGAGCACAACTTTGTCATTTCTCATATATGACTTAAATCTTAGTGATCACCAGATAACAAGTAACATGTTACTTGAGTACTTTATATATAACCCATAGTTCAAAAAGCCTTGTGATTTTGCTCCAGATAGCATTATAGGTTCATTGGCATATATTTTAAGCATCATAAAAGTGTTCTAACATTCAAAGGATTATAACATTTTTTTATCCTTCAGCTATGGAGTAACAGTTTGACTCATTAGCTCATGACTGCTTTGGAGTGGGATTCCATTCCCCATCAAGAAACTGGTCGACAAAATGGTGCAACAATCCCAACTCAGCATGATGAGAGAGGATCCCACCACAGTTTACCTTTCCATGCAGATACTAGGAGCAAGGTCTCCAGATACCAGTTTCCAGAGGACACTGGGTATAAACTAGGACTGACCTGGCAAACTGGAACGTATTATCTCCCTGACGTGTATAACCTCTCCATCTGTGCTTTGAATAAGCATCCCTGAACTCAAGTTTCCACATCTGTAAAATGGGGTTAGTAGTGCTTAGGCTTTCTGTGAGGCTGACATAAGATAATGAATAGACTGGTGAGAGATACCTGAATATTAGTTTTCCCCCTTCATCCTGTTAAAAACATTCCTATCAGGGACTGTCAGTTGAGCAGTAGTGAGGATTACTCGGTGGTCAATTACTTAGATTTTTTGCTTCATGTGTTCTGTTTCCATCTTGCAGGGTGGAACCACAAAAGTGAGGAATAACTGCCAGGCCCCCAATTCTTCCAAGTCACAGTTTCTCTTTACTCACGGCTGCTCACAAGTATCTCCTGCTGGATTTGCCAAACTTTGTCACATTACCTGAATTCTCCCAGAGCTTCCATCAATCGGCTGACGTAAAACTGGACTCGGAGGCTTGATTCTGCTATTTTCCTACAGGAGATCATAGCCTTTATTGAAGAGAAAGCAAGCCAAATTACTGAGAAGAAATTTTATAACTTATCTTCTGGGCTTTATTAATTAAAAAATATTATGCAATCAATTAAAAACACTCAAGATAATAACGCAAAGCAGTCATTTCCTTCCCTAAGGCAACCCAGTATCTGGTAACTAACATTAATGTGCCTAAGAATTTATCACTGCTATGGGTGACTTAACTCTCTTAGGAAAGATCTGATACATAAGCAAAGAAATTCTGCCATCTTCAAAGCCCCAAATCACTTCTCTATTTGACTCTGGATTACATCCTTATTACCTTTTCAATTGCACTCTTCAGCCTGTTCATGTGAGATTCAAACAGGGGAAAATGAGAAAAGAAGAAGTCCTGGAAATTCCTTTGTGCTTCTTCTTTCTCACATAGGGAAAAGATGATACTTATGGCAATTTTCTTCCTCCTAACCATAGCTGGATTAGAACTACAGGTTTCTTCAGCCAAGCTGAATGTCTCATCAGTTGACCTGGAGGGAAACAGAAGTTTGCAAAGTTGCCATGCATCAATGAGTCACACTGAAGATCAACTGTAATGCCTGGGATGACACCCAGAACTTTCTGTCGTAACTAAGAGTATATCTGCCTTCACTTCATTCTCTTCTATAATTCACCGGCATGAAGATGAGAACGTCAGCTTGCTTGCCACACAGCATTATCCTAACATGGGAAGAAACTCAAATGAAAACTACAAGTAATTTAAATTTCCGTTTGTTACTCTTGTCCTTTTCCTTTGGATCATTTTATGTCAAATTGATGATATTTAGGAAGGAGTGTGAAGTATCTGTTTACCCAAAACACAGCCCCTTTGCTTTGGCTGATAGATAGCAATAGATAAGACCAAAGAGAAATGATCCTTCATGGTATTCTGTTGAACAAGAGTATCACATTTGAACATTTACTGGCACTTCCAGGATTACTTTCCCAGGGCTATTGTTCCCCGCCCCCAGGGCTATTAAAACCACTAGATGGAAGTGACTCTTCTAAGTGCTCAGATTAAGCCATGTGATTAAGCTCTCTGAAAATCCTCCAAGCAGAAAGACTTACCTCTCTTCTGCTACAGCAGAATTTAAAAAAAAAAAAAAAAAAAAAAAAATCTGAGTCTTTTGGGAGAGTTGGCTTCTATGATGACAGCCACGAAGCTCAAAACTTCTAAATATAATTTTAATTTGTCTTAAGGGGTAAGCCTCACAAAAATGGCCTAACCATGTCACTTACTTAACTATTGAGAAAAGCCAGTGTAGCTACCACATAACTACTAACAGCAAGAATACAAATAAAAAAGTTTTTTTCTACAGAAACACTGACACAAAGGATGTAACAGTGCAAATGAAAGCCCTAGACTAGCACATAGTAGGCGTATGCAATCCATTTTATCTTTCTCACAAACTCCATCATCTAGTCTCATATCTCTGCCAATATGGGAAGGTACTACTTCCTCCATTTTCTTTATTACAAATTACAACATAACAATTACTTGTCCTGGGCAGAATATGAGAATTAGCCTTCTGCCCCTGGTCTTCAACTTACTTAGTTAGGCCTTTACTCATAGTCTTTAATGCTCATGTGATTTCAAATAAATCCAGATTTTATTATTAAACAAGCATACACCAAAAGTGTTATGCTCAGTGTTAAGCTATTTAATTAATATAATTAATTTTGGGGGGACACAGGCACACACCACCTTGCCTGGCTACTTTTTTTTTTTTTTGGTAGAGATGGAGTCTCCCTGTGTTGCCCAAGATGGCCTTGAACTCCTGAGCTCAAGTGATTCTTCCGCCTCAGCATCCCAAAGTGCTGGGATCACAGACATGAGCCACTGTGCCTGGCTGTTTCATTTTTAAAGGAAAGGAGATAGATATCTTATTATAACCTCAGTTAGATGTGACTAGTTCCCTTAACTTCAAGCAAGAGCCTGGAGATGTAGGTATGGTTGGTAAATCAGTAAAAGGATTTCACTCCAGATGTGTCACTGAAGGCACAAGGTGCTGTTATAACTGCTACACATTGTAATAAACCATCACCTGCTTTCTCTGGGAAATCCCTGTATTCTAATCATCAGAGAAGATTCCTGAGGCTTCCTACAGTCCTCATACAGTCCTCTCTCTTTTTTTACCAAAGTACTGATACTAAAGCCTTGTTTCCTTGCACTACAGTAGTTGATTTCTGTTCTGTTTGGGGAATTCTCCTGAGTTTATGTTACAGTAAGGCTTGCTTGCAAACCTTTCCTCTTTGCTGTCATCTTATATTTCCCTTCTTCTTCCAAAGGAAAATGACCCTATCAGTCCACTCATCTTTAGGCCAGCTTGATCTTTAATAATCAAATTGTAATAAACACTGAACATCATCATCCTCTCCACCCTATAAACAATAGCCAGTGCTCTCGTCAGTGTTAATGTAGCAGAGAGTGCCACCTGCTGAATTTCTGAAAAACTTCCATAGCTATAATAGAGTGGATAATTTACTTGCTTCACTATAACCTTCCACTGAATTCTAAATCAACTGAGCTTCATTCTGCAGTCTTGGATTAACCATGCAACCTGGAATAAATCAGGTCATGTAGTATCTTACTTATAATTTAAAAATTATTCTACAAAAAAGGATGTTTAAGAATATTTCCAAAAATTTAAGTATGGGCCCCAGTACTTCATCACATCTTTATCTCCATGTCACCAGAGAAGGTACACAGGCTGTTCTGCAAATGTGGAAACTGAGGCAGAGTGCTGACTCAACTTTTTTCAGGAACAGAAAGGTTCTTAGTGACAATGCTGGAGTTAGAACCCAGGATTCCTATCTTCTAGTTTAGGCTCATTACTTGGATACTGGCAATGACCAAGGACTCTGACTCTATGCCTAATCTGTCTGCTGGTGCTCATGCTAGCCAATGCATCATACCAGGCAGAGCACTGAGGGAAGGGGGCTGGAAGCAGTCTGATCAGCTGACAGTCCTGAGAGTCAAGGAAAGACTGCAGCTACACACAATTTTTTTCCTTATAAAGAAATCAAACAGAAGTTTGTTAACACTTATGAATAAGCATTTATGTACATTGTAGGTACTACTAAGGCAAAAATGACTATTTAAGTACATCTCAATAATCTATCATTGATATCAGGATTCTTTGGTCTAATTATTATTTGTTTCAGCTTTGAACTTATGCTCAATCTATGTATTACATTGGACCATATGAAATTGTAGGTCAAGGAACATCGCATCAGCAACTTTATAAGGTTGGTCCAATTTAATAATTCAAATCAAAAGGCTTCCTGGGACATTATACTTTGCTCTTTAAGGTTTCAGTTGCCTCGGTAAGTGATGGAATCCCTGAGGTTAGCTGTTAAATGCCTGAGCCCCATTCCCCATTTAATCAAATTCCCCCCTTTTAATCAAAGCTTACCACCTGGCACAGCAGGGGGCCCTGAGGTCAGTGTGAAGCCAGCTGTTAAGATTTGTGAATATTGAAAACATTCATTCTAGTTTAAGGAATAAAGTGTTGCCCAATTCTAACAAAAAAAGAAAACTGTGACTATCAGCCCTGCTACCTTTAACTCTCTAAGGAAGGACATTTTTAATTACCATGAATTGTCTGTCAAAGAGAAGCAATCATAATGGTTGGTACCCCCTGTTCTCCTGCCTATAGCATAAAAAACTAATTTTCCCACCTGCATACCTGCCAAAGAGGAGAGATCAACTACAACATCCTTTAAATGAAGGGACCTTCACAGGCACAGTGATCAGTTTAAAACGTCTGCTACCCATGCATTCTCGGAGTTTAGCAGTTCTCTATTAGGGCTGGCTGCGTGGGCATGTGACCGTGCTCACACAGGGTCCTGCCCTCGCTAGCCCCCCAGGCTTCATTTCACGTTCTGTGATTACCATCTTGAATTTTTAATAATTTTATCTTTGAACTTTTGTGCTATAAATCAAGTCTAATGAGACAATGAAGCTCAGAAAAGGATACCCCAAAGTATGGCACTTTGGTATGCTGAGTATTTTGAACCGAAGGACAGGGGCTCAGAAGCAAGACCTTGCTTTTCTGACTTTCTCTTGCCCTTCCTTCTCCTGCTCCCCTTTCTCCCCAAAGGCATAGAAACTAAGATTCCTGTTCCCCAAGGTAAGTCACAAAAACCTGAGCCTCTTTTTTCCCCAAAGCCAACTGTAAAACCTATTATAGAAATACTATTCTAACTTCCTCCCACCTTTGTAAGTGCTGGCCACAAATAATTTCTCTGACTTACCTTGTCTGAAAATAGATCATAAGACCCTCCCATTCCAGAGGGGTCTTACCCTCTACCTGGGAGGAAGGAATGCTATACAGAGAGGTCAAAAAGAATTCTGACGAGACAGGTGCTGCTGGGTTTTCCTGCTTAAGTTTATTACCATTAGATCATATTCCTTTATCCAATCACATTTCTACATGGCAGTCCATTCTTTGTTGAATGTAAGCATAAAAACATAGTTTTCTTTGGGTTCCTCAATCTTCATTTCTAAAGGCACCATGTCATGTGAAACTTGGACTAAATAAAATTGTTATCTTTCTCTCTTGTTACCCTGTATTTGTTATAGGAGTGTCAGCCATGACCCTTATGATATGGAGGAATATTATCGTACCCTTTCCACCCCTATACGTGCACATGAGTAGTGACGACACTGGGCAGCAGTTTGTATATGGGTGATCTGAGAACCAAGGATTTGCAGCCCAGACAGTGAGAAACTGGCCCAGCACTAGGCACGTACCCACAAGTCTGAGGCAGGCCACGGTGTTACAAGACTCTAAAGTGGAATGGCTGGGTCTTGGACCCACACAGACGGCTGTGACTGTGGCGACAGCAGAAGCTGCAGTAGCCATAGTTGTGGGAGATAGGGGAATAGGGGAGAGAGAGGAAGGATTCTGGCAGCTTCAGGAACCACAGTGGAAGGCCAGCTTGCCCATTAGTCACCGGAGCCAGTCCCTATACAGTCTGCACAGATATTTAACTCTCTGACCTGAACCCCAGGACAGTAAATTATCACAAAGTAAAAGCCTAAATGGGGACATTGCAATAAAAAATATCAGGGAATTATTATAATTTGGTAAACAGTTTAGACTGTTTCTGAAAACTGCTGCAACAATGCAAAGTAAATATTCATAGGCATAGAAAGAGAAATTGAATGTAAAGATGTTATACTGGACAAAAAAACCCACACTGTTTTCATATGAAGCTTCAGATGAACAAATTATTAAAGAGGAAGGCCATTTTAAAATTAATTTTTCCTCGTAATTGAGGACACAGTGATAGAATGCATAAATAGGCATTTTGAATTATATATAACTCATGAGAACATTTTTAGTTTCTTGTAAGATCTCCACAAGTTACAGGAAATGTCAGAAGAAATATTAAAATAACCTTGTATAAATTTACATCTAAAATTAAATTCAGACTTACTCAAAATGGATGTGTGAAGAATTAAATCTTTTAAAAAACTGTTTAACAAGAATCATCTGATCCAGATGTACTAAAATTTACATCTTGAAAGTTAATAAAAAATTTATCCAAATGTTGCCATGGTCCATAAAGCTATGTAACACTGCATCAGCAGAAAGATCCTTCTCCAAGTAAAAAGTTATCAAAAATTATTTGCCACCTTGCATTTGCCAGGACTATCATTTTCAATTATATCAATTGAAAGCCAAGTTACTAAAACTATAAACTTTGATGACCAAACAAATGTATTTGCAGAAAAGTCTTATGACACAAGATATCACATATTATAATATAAAATTATGACACCAAAAATATTATGTTTGGAATTTATAAGTTTATATTATCATTCATCTATCACCATAATCTCTATTACATCTTTTATATATATATGCTTCAAGATAAACTTTTTTTCCTTTTTAATCCCTTTAATAGCACTTTTCTTGTTTTTTGAATAACAAGCACCACATATTTATTTTGCACTGGTCCCATAAATTAGGTAGCCAGCCTTGACTGTAATCACAACCTTTCCGAATGTGGGATACTTATTTTAGCTGTAAGTTCACTAGAGATTCGCTAGTTCCCAATGCCAGATCTCAAATCAAATTAGTTTTGAAAAATTTCAAAGGAGTTGAGAAACATGATTTCAACTTTGAATTTAAACCTGAAGGGATAAAAAAGCATTTTCAGAAAAGAGAAGATGTTGAAAAAGGATGGTTTCCAAGACTTAACTCTTCCAATCACAGAAGCTGGTATAATGCCAGTGAGGACGGTGGTGGCGCCTTCTCCTGACAGTTGCAGTAATGATAATGATAATGATAATGATAATGACAGCAATAATAATAGCAAATAATTCACACTGGCCGTATTTTATTGCCCACATCCTATGTCTTGGCTAAACACTGGACTTGCTTTATCTCGTTTAACCCTCCCAGCAACACTGTGAGGCTGTGCTACTATTATCATATTGCAGATGAGGATGCAATGCCTAGAATCCACGTTAACTTATTCTATCATACACCTACTGAGTGACAGAGCTAGGTCTTGTGTTCACACAAAATTCCAAGCTTTTAATCATTTAATCCAAAGTCCACCAACCAAAAAGCAGCTTCTTGATGGGTGATGAAGCTGTAATTTTGTTCTTTCTCGCTAGCTTCTAGGATTGTGAAAGAGACAGAAGTGAGGCAAGCAACCTGATGTGTGCTACTCACACCCCCCGACCCGTCAGTTTCTCGGCTTGTCCCTTCAGTGCCATCTCTTCCAGGAAGGGCTCCCTCATTCCCCCCATGACCATCACTGTGTTTTCTCCATCCTGAGTCTCACAGCACTTTATATCTGCCTATGATATTTGTCACATAACATCTTTATACCATTATTTATGTGTGTACCACCTTATAAACTACTTAAGTACAGGCACAAAGCTGAAATGTCTTATACCTTCACAGATCCCTGCATATGGTGAGGAATAGTCAATTTACTAAATCAGTTAATTGACATGCATTTTTATAGGTACACAAAAAAATTTCCCTTCAAGTATTTGGACTGTAGGAAGAAAAAGTTGGAAGCTATGAATGTAACAGCAAACGTACATTTTTGCACACAACTGAACTTTAGATGCAAAAACCAACCGAAATGAAAGCAGAAAATACCTAGATGCCAACTCTATTTATAATCATGTTCATAAGGTTTAGTTTAAGAATTTACATTACACAAAGAGAATATATCACAGACCCTTGACTTCATATATTTTTGAATACCACATTGGTATCACTGTGGCCACAAAGAGACTCACCTCCCTTATTACTTATAAAAGCTACATCTGGAAGGGACCCTATTTAAAGAGAGCACACCATTTTACATGAAAACCCAATCTAGCTCATGAAACAACTATCCAGATACTTCCCAGTGTCTTCCAAAGGAGGAGATTTTTAAATTTTAGCTTTTATTTATTCTTTCCTTCGAACTTCTAATTTGTAAACTTGCAGGCTAAGCTGAAGCTAATAAAAAAGTTTGGTTCTTTTTCCTCTGACAATAGGCGCGAACAGTTGCCCTGCCAGTTTCATCAAGCTGCCTACACTAGTGCTCTTCTCGGCAAGAGGAAACTTGCAACTCACCTCCTTGGAATGATGCCATTTTCCAAACTTGTTGTCTGACTTCGAAGCCAGCGGCGCTGGTAACTGCTGGAAGAAGATGTAGAGGAGCTTGGAGATGGGAACGGCGTGATCAAAAGACTGCTTAATGAGGCTGTAGGAAGAATTTAGAATTGGAAAGTTGAGGACAATTAGTCCTTACGTAGCTACATAAAGCACATCATCATCAATATATTTAATATCGTGGAACTGTACATTTAAAATTGTGTATTTCATATCACTGAACTGTACACTTCGCCATTAAAAAAATGACAAAAACCGTGATTACCTTTGCATCAACCTAATAAATGGTTAAGAAGGTAAATGTTATGTTATGTGTATTTTAATGCAATCCAAAAATTGGAAAAAAAAATCTATGCCAAGTTAACCTAAAATTTCAGGTTCTACCAGTCATATCCAGCAGGGGGAGACTATAATTTCTCTCTTCCTAAGATTTCTGAATAGCAAAGAAAACATCCTTTAAAAAGGAAAACAAATTAAAGGAAATAAGAGTCACAGATATAGCAAGTGCATAAATTAGCAGGCCCATATTACAAATGCAAAATAATCATTACTCAGAATGTAGATTGCAGATTTCTACTAAAATGGTCCACATAACATAACCATATTGCCAACTGGTAACTAATGCCATACACAATGCTTACTTACACATATTTCCTCCTAAGAACTCCTTCACTCTATACTTTGAGGTAAAGTTTAGGCAACTAAGTTTTTTCCCCCCCCAGAGTAGCCTGTATCCCAACCCCCATCTCCATATATACAATACTGATCCTCCTTCCTTCCAGCCCCTACTGCTACTCTCTTGTCTGTGAAAAAGAAACCTCTACTCTTCAATATGCTTTCTGCTTGGATTACTTATTTGCCTCTAAGCCTTTCTCTGCCTCCTCCTGCAACATATTAGACGCCTACAGTTGTGTCTTGGAAAGTATGAGCTGACAGTGCCAACCCAGACTTTTCTAACAAGCAGGGAGGAGGAACTAGTCTCTCTCAGGTAGCCAAAGTGTTTCTTTCAAGTCAAGCTGCTTGATGAACATCTACTGGTTTGAAAGAATGGAAGAAAACAGACTTGTTCTGCTTGACTTCCCTAGGGCTAAGGAATCAGACATTGAAATGTCACTCAGTCCAGTGGAAAAGAAAATAGGGTGCTATGAATGGCCAGTCAACATTTCTGAAGCAAATCACAGGGCAAAGGAAATTGATTTTGCTAACTACAGCATACTATGCTCATGGATATCACTTGAAAAAGCACTGTCTCCACATGAACTATTACATTTTTATTTATACTTTTGTAGCCAAATGTAAATAACCTGATAAAGCAGTGCCTCCACATGAACTATTATATTTTCATTTATACTTTTATAGCCAAATGTAAATAACCTGACTCCTTGGCCTGAACTCTGGGAGTTACTTTGCTATCAATTAATAAGAAATGCCAGGTGTGCTAGGCAACTGGGGTACAGTGGTGTACAAGTCTATAATAGCATTAGCGAACACGATGACTCAAGTTTCTTTCCAAAGCAAAGGTCTATCAGGTGCTTTTCCTTTTATCTAGCTGATATTTACAGAAAATTTGTTTGGTAGGTCTTAATCATCTTTGCATCGATTGTACCCGTAACAGCACCTTGACCACAGCAGGCAATTAGCAAATACTTCCTGAATGTATGGAACTTTGTTTAACCGAACTGTTACCCACATGTGGCTGGCCCCAGTAAGCTAACCTGGTTGCCACCTTGAGACCAGACTTAAATCCCCCAAACCAAATTCACATTTCAAGTATCAGTAAAGAGGTAATTAATTTTACTGAGAATTTTGAAGGGAGTTAGAAGAGAGCTTTTCCTCAGAGTCACGCAAAACTACCTAATAGAATATCCCAATTAGATATTTCTGCCCTGCCCCCTAGAGTTCCCAAAGTCCTCTGTAGAATCCAGAAGCCCCCGTCCGTATCTCCAGGATCCTGCCTCTCTCCTTGCCTTATGCTGAGCAAATCAACTTCTTCCAGGCAGGGAGAGGACAAGGTTGACGAGTGGTACTTGTTGGTATTTTTCTCCTGTCACAGTACTGGGGCTCAGAAAACAATATTCCAAAATATGGTGCCTTGGCATGCTGAGCACTTTGAACCAAAGGGCACTGGAAGGCCTCAGAAGTCAACTCTGTCTCAGCCCTTCTCCTGCCCTTCTTTCTTCTGCTCCCCATCCTCCCTGCAAGGCAAACCACAGAAACTAAAATTCCTCCTCATCAAGGCAAGCCATAGAAACTAGATCCCCTTTTCTCCAAAGCCAGCCATGAAACTTAGAACTGTTACTCTAACATTCCCTTGCCTTTCTTTGTAAGAGCAGGCTACAAAGAAATTCTTAGGCCTAGTTTCTCTGAAAGTAGAATGTAAGACCCTCAATTCCGGAAGGGGTCCAGTCCTATACCTGGCAGGAAAAAATGCCACACAGAGAGATCAAGACAAATTGGGATGGGCCCTTGCTGGATGGGTTTTCCCCTTCAGTCTTACTATAAGATCATTCCCTTCTGTCCAACCAGTTCTACCTGGCTACCCACTCTTCACCAAATCTAAGCATAAAAACGGACAGTTTTCCCTTGAGTCTTTGGGTATCTCTGAAGACTCCCATGCCATATAAAATTTTGATGCATTCTTCAATATGACAATTGCAATTTTCAACTTCAGAATTTCTGCTTGATTCTTTTAAATTATTTCTATTTCTTCATTAAATAAGGATTCTGAATTCCTTCTCTGTGTTCTCTTGAATTTTCAGTTTCCTCAACACAGCTGCTATTTTGAATTCTCTGTCTGAAAGGTCACATATCTCTGCCTCTCCAGGACTGGCCCCTGATGCCTTATTTAGTCCATTTGGTAAGGTAATGTGATCCTGGTTGGTCTTTATGCTTGTGGATGTCAGTCAGTGTTTGGCCATTGAAAAGTAAGGTTATTTATTGTCATATTCACAAGCTGGGCTTGTTTGTACCCATCCTTCTTGGGCAGGCTTTCCAAGTATTTGAAGGGACTTGGGTACTGTGATCTAAGTTTGTGGTCACTGCAGCTGTATCTGCAGTAGGGAATACCCCAAGCCAACTGACACTGTGCTTCCCTTGGCTGATCTTAGATAAGATCTAGAAAAATTCTCTGGATTATCAGTCAAAGACTCTTGTTCTCTTCCCTTACTTTCTCCCAAACAGAGTTTCTCTTTCTCTCTCTCTGCTGAGCTGGAGGAGGGGTGACACAAACATCCTTGTGACCACGACCACTGAGACTGCACTGGGTCAGACTTGAAGCCAGCGCAACACCGGATGTTACCCAAGCCCCGCTGCAACTCCTACCTGGTTACCGCCTATGTTTGCTCAAGAATATAGGGCTCTAAAATCAGCAGGTGGTGAAGCCAGTCAGGGTTGTATTCTTCCCTTAAAGTTCCCCCTGCTGGGTCCTGAGATGCTGTCTTAGAGTCAAGGCCTGGAGTCACAAACCTTAGGAATCTACCTGGTGTTCTGCTCTGCTGCAGCTGAGTTTGCACCCAAGCCACAAGACAAAGTCATTCCAACTCTTCCCTCCCCTTTCTCCAGGCAGAGGGGTCTCTCCCGTTGTCCACCAGCGCGACAGGCCCACAGCGGGTACTGCCAGCCCATAGCTGATGTTCACTTAACCCCAAGGCCTCTCCAGTGAGCTTATGGTGAATGTGGTGAGGCCTGGGACTCAGCCTTAGGGCAGCGGGCTCCCCTCTGGCCCAGGGCAGGTCCACAGATGCTGTTCAAGAGCCAACATCTGGAACTGAGGACCCTAAAAGCCTTCTTGGTGCTCTACCCCACAGTGGCCAAGCTGGTACCCTGGTGCAAGACAGAGTCCTCTTCATTCTTTCCTCTGCTTTTCTCAAGCATAAGGGGCCTTTCCTCATAGTCACCACAGGTGTGAATATGCCAGGTCACATCATGTCTCAGAGTCTCACCCAGGGCCTTAGAAGTCAGCAGGTGATGAATACTGCCAGGACTGGGTCCTTCCCTTCAAGGCAGTGGGTTCCCTTGTGGCCTAGGCTGTGTCTGAAAATGTTGTCTGGGGTCGAGGGCCTAGAATGGGGACCTCAAGACACTGCCCAGTGCTCTATCCTGCTGGGTCTGAGCTGGTATCCAGGTTGCAAGACAAAGTCCTCTTTACTCTTCCCTCTCCTCTCATCAAGTGGAAGAAAGGAGTCCCGCCTGCGCCTAGGAGCTATACTGTCTGGGGCTGGGAGACTGGTGTGACACAAGCCCTCCCTTAGCTGCCCTGGCTGATGTATCACTAGGCCACTGGCTCCGAGCCCAGCACGGCATCAGGACTGGCCTAGAAGTTGCAGTCCTTGTGGCCTAGACAGCCTTTCAAGTTTTTTTATTTAGGACCCTCGAGCACTTCGGCCCATGGTGGCAAGGCTTTCCAAAACTCAAGTTCCAACTGCTGGGATGGGCGTCTCCTTCTGGCTAGGGCTGGAGTAAGTGCTCGTGGGCGTCAGCTGATCTCTGCCTGGTGTTGGCAGCACTGCATTCCAATGCAAAGTTTCTCCCCCCAGCGCACAGATTCCCTTTCTGCACCAAGCAGCCAGGGGATAGGGGAGGGGTGGCGTTGGCAATTTAAGACTGTCTCTCTTTCCCTCCTACCTTCTATGAAGTTAAAACCGGGTCCTGTTGCTCACCTGATTTTTGGTTCTTATGAAGGAGCTTTTTTGTGTGTGGACAGTTTTCAGATTTGGTGTTCCTGCAGGGAGGACAATCAGTGGAGGCTTCCTTCAGCCATCTTGCTCTGCCTCCTTTTCACGTAAAATTTTGATTAACTAAATTTGTTATGCTTTTCTCTTGTTAACCTATATTTGGTTACAGGCATGTCAGCTATGACCCTTATGAGGGATGATAAAAGGTATCACACCCTTTCTGCCGCTACAACACAAGATAGCGATGACCCTGAGGTCCAATTTATTCTGGAAATTATCTGTATTGCATAATTCAGGTTAGCAAACTGAGTAAAAGTCCAGGCTCCTGGTTCAAATCTTGCTTCTGTGTCTAATAGCTGACACTTGGACAGCAGTTTATTTAACCTGTCAGCTTTCTCATCTGTAAAACCGGGACAATAAAGTACCACACCTTGGTATTTTTCATGAAAGCTGCTATCTGCTTGTGGATTCTGAATTGTTTAGTGGATCAAAATCAACATTTAAAAAAAACAGAAAAGAAAATAGAGAATATTGGACTGTTAATATAGAGGTGTTACTAGATCATGATGTAAAATGCATTAGCAAAGGTTGTAGATGAAAGAAAAATGTGAAAAACAGCTATTTCATAAGCTTCCTGTGAAGATCAAACAAATCAATACATGTACAACACTGAACCCAGTGCCCCACATGATAAACGTTAGCTTTTCACGCCTAATCATTCTTGGAAAAGGTGGGCCAAGTAAGACACGTCAGAGTATGAAACGATTATTAGTTCTGATTAATTATGAGAATAACTTAGAACTTGTAATAGAGACGTAACAAGGGAAGGCAAAAAATCAAAGAGGACATTCCTTTTTTCCTGCTGGATGACACTTATTACGGCATGCAAATGAGACAGTTGATATTAAAGTGTTGGCTTAGTGCTTTCCAGCATTTCCTCCTCAAAAATATTTTAAGATTTTTAAGTAAAAGTGCTGTGGCACATCACTGTTAATCATATACTCTAGATAACAATTCAGTAAACTTTCAAATGCAAGAGGACTAACCTTAACCTGAAAACAACTGCCATTTTCATGATAAAAGGCAGGATTTAGTCAACATGAGTGTATTTGAAAGTTGGCTTGGCTCACTGTCTGAATGGCAGTGCCTTCTGATGGCACATGCATTCAGCACAATGCACGCAGTGCTAGAGTGCTGGTATACATCTGAGCCACCTGGAGAGCTTGTTTAAAAAGAAAGCTTCACGGAGGTGGTGGTACAAGCATGTGTGTCCAGTAACTTGGAGCCTGAGGCAGGAAGACAGCTCAAGCCCAGAGAATCGCTTGAGCCTAGGAGCTTGAGTTCAGCCTGAACATAATGAGACCTCATCTCTTAAAAAAAAAAAAAAAAGACAGGACAGCAACATGGGCTCTCCCCTAGTTGATTCACTACCTTTGAAATAGGGCCTAGCATCTACATGGTAATGAAAAGAACTTTTGCATGAGTTCAGTGCTAGCTATGCCCCCAATTAACTCTGTGTACTGGATAAAGAAATTCTCCAATTGGTGTCTCAGTTAAAACATGCATGATTTTTAGTTAAATTATTCACAGGCTCAGTTTCAGTTTTAAGTGTTATATCTAAATGTTCCTTAATATTTTTAGGAGCTTTTCTTTTTACAATACTTTCATAATTAGAAAAAAAGTTAATACATATAGGTTGCAAAGACTTTGGCAGTTTGTGCATTAAGAAGAAAATTAAAATTAACCCCAGTCTCATCACCAGATTACTGTTAACATTTTAACCCTGGTTAACTCCCTACTTAAACAACTGTGCTTTTGTCGCCACCCTCCTAGCTACGGAGGTATATTCAACTAGCATCCATTTATTCCTGCAGAGATTAACAATCAGAAAAGAGAATCACTCTAAAGATTTTAAAATGCTGATTGCTGCTGTTCCTGGCATGTGCCAATCAGGTTCAAGATTAATGTTGAACTTTCTCTAGAAAAAAAAAAAAAATCGCTACTTGTGACAGTTTACTAGAAAACAGTGGACTGATTATTTGACAAAAGAATTTGGATTTGACCAAATAAGGCCCTGAAACTCTTAAATTTATTCACTCAATGAATATTTACTGAACGCTTATGAAGCGCCTGCACCACACTAGGGACCTAGGATAGAAACTGAAGGGACACAGGCAGAGTAGCTGCAACTCACACTCACGGAATAAATATTGTTTCAGACTGTGGTGACTACTATAGAAATAAGTTACCATGATTTTCTCTAAGTAACTAGGACAAAGGCTTCTGGATTTCGTAGAGGTAAATTCTTTAATCAGGGGTCAGAGGGTATCTTTTTGAAAATGGGTCATCTCAACTGAGACTCAAATGCCAACAAAAGCCACCCATGGAAAAGGCCCAAAGAGAAGACATCCCAGACATTCTATATGAAAAGAACCAGATAATATCAATAATTACCAAAAAAATCCATGCATACTCCTACATGTGTGTGTATATATATATATATATGTATATATATATGTCTGTATATAAATATATATATGTATATGGATGGACTTATTTTCTCCCCTCATTCAAATATTCATTGAGCATCTAGGAGATAACCAGTACTATACAAGATTCTGGGAACAGAAAGGTTGGGTGGGTTTCTGCCCTCATGGAGCTCATACTCTGAGGGAGAAGAAAAACAAAAGTCTTCAAGGATTTAATAATATTACCACAGAATACGGTAAGTCTAGAAAGAAAGTGCAAAAAATCAAGCACTCAGAAGCAGCTCCAATTTCTTCAAAGGAAAAAGTTTTGAGGTTGGCTTATTTACTCTGCTGAAAAATGTGATTATAGTTCCAAACAAGAGCACCCTCAGACTTTGTGCAGGAAATAGGGCTATAGCAAACGATCAGGGTAGGACCCTAGAACAGCAGATCTATGCTCTGCTAGGCACTTTCATTTGCAAGGAGACATCTAGGGAAAGGATGCTGCAGAGAACTCCTAACTCTTCTGTATCTTCAGCAGCCATCCAAATACATGTGGAAACAATCCCATCAAAATAAAAAAAAGGATCAGTGGGCTCACACCCCTTATTTCCTCTCCAGGTTCATTCTGTGCCACTCTTTCATCCCCACGATACATCTTTGCACTAGCCTTTCCCATACCCAAGATGCTCTTTGTTGTGATCTTTGCATAGCTGGTCCCTACTGGCATTCAAGTCTCAGCTGAAATTTCATCTTTTTAGAGAGGGCTTCCATAAGTTTTCTTTTCCTCAATGGTAAGTGGTTACCTACATTTTATTGTCTATTATCTGTCTCTCCTTTATTGAATATAAAATCTCTGAGATCAGGGATAATGTCCATTTGATCACTGATCTATTCACATATCCTAGAAGACATGTCTGCCACGTGAGATGCTCAAGAAATCCTGCTAAATGAAGAATGAGCAAACGATGTGAAGGATGGCAGTGATGTGCATCTCAATCAAATGCGACAGAAATTAAGCATTAGAGAAATAAATTTCTAGACGGAATTCAAATGCTGAATTTGTTAAAAGTTTTCTGTGGCCAAAGCAGTATATACGGCATTTAGATTTTCTTTTTCTCAACACACAAACACAGGAGTATTTAAAAGGTAAATGAGTAGAACTGTAGTTATTGTCTAGCAGGAAAATTTCATCTAAAATAAACCAAACCTGTTAACTTAATAGAAAAATCAAATTTTAAGGAATACATTTTAGTTCCCAAGTCACAAAATGATTTTAGGACTTTAAAGGCCACAAAAGCTAAACGGGTACTTTAAAGTTTTAGTAAAATTCCTATAAAGACCCTTTAATAAAAAGCCAATGTTCTTATCACCTTGATTTCAAAACATCTTAAAATTTTTCCTTTTTAGAAAATGTGTATAAATTTCTAAAATTGTATAAATTTCTAAAAAAATTATATAGGATTTAAAACAAATTTATAAGGGGCACAAATGCAGTTTTGTTATATGAGTATGTTGTATGGTAAAATACCTTAAATTTAAATTTATCTAAGGTATAAACACTAGCCACCTTGGTAACCACTCACTCCCTGCATTTACGTGCCAAATTATTCTCATATCTTTTGTCTTTTATCCATAGTTTGGGCTCTAAGAAAGAAGTGTCTACAAAAGACTTACAAAGGGCATAAAAATGTGGTCCTTTATTATTCCATTTAAGTAAAAGTTATTCAGTCTGGCTTCACAAAGGATTTTAATTCAAGTTACACTGAATTTATAGATTAATTTGCAGAATTTGATTTATCACTCCATTTATTTAGGTCTTCTTTTAATATTTTTTACAATTTCTCCATAGCAGTATCACACATTTTTTTTCTTAGATTTATTCCTTTATCCCTTATAGTTTTTATTGCTATCTGCATTACTTTCTAATTTTTCTTAAACAGGTATATAAGTATGCAAATTTAGAAAGAAAAAAGCTAAAGCAAAAGAGCCAACAAATTTGTGGAAATGAAAAAGATAAATATCCATGCCAGGAAAATACCGAGGGCCTGAAATAGGAGAAGTATGAAGAAATAAGAAACTGAGCCACACTACAGATTATCAAGCTCACATATATGAAGACAAGGCAAAGCAAGGCTAAGGCCAAGGCCAAGATTCAATGGTAAAGATACGACCAGGCATTTGTAGATTTGGATAATTTATTACTTACATAGACAGCGAAAAGAAGAATAAGCCAAAGGTGCCAGCTCCCAGTGATCCTTGCCCCACTTACCAAAAAGGACAACACCAAGACAAAAGGGGCCAAATGCCTACGAGGCAAGTTATGGGCTATCCCATTGCTGGGGAGTCAGTTCTAGACTGCAGCTAACTAACTGCTTTTATATACTGCAGCTCTAGTCTGAGGCAGGCAGGGCAGAATGTCCCATACCTCATCAGAACTCTGGAGTTGATGAGAAACTACCATGACAGCCTCCCAGGGGAGGTAGGGAAGTGTTCCTGGAGGATCAAGTCATACTGCCAGGACTCAGATAAGTGCAGCTCAAGCAGTTGCCTATATGGAATTGTGCAAGGTCAATGGGGTGTCACAGCCTTTCCCCCATACAAAGAACAAACAAAAACGGTACCTCCTTTGCTCTTGCTCCTCTCTACAAAGCACTCTATCAGTTCAGTCAGTGAAGGGTTCAAGTACAACTGGGATGTCATCCTTCATTATTCAATGGTGGCCCACATTGTAATAAAGAATCTGACTTATTTCTTGATGTTCAATGGCTGATAGCTTTACCCTCTTCTCCCTCTTCGCCTTCTGCTCCACACCTGGGCAAACTGATGAGAAAGCTCAGGTGCTCTCTCCTTTGGTGCCAGTGAGAATTTCAAATGATATGCAGGAACCTTCACTCCAGCCTTACCCCGCAACCACCATAAAAGCCCCGGTCTAATCCCCCGTCCCATTCTCTCAGGACATTTTCCAGCCAGCTCAAGAAGCCCACCCTATTCTCTCCCCAGAAGAGCCTCATTATATGAGTAATAAGCCCTTTCATATCCTCTTGGTGTGTGAATGTAGAGTCATCAATCTTGACATCTAAACCAAATTTTGGGTGGTTGTCCATCCCGCATCTGTAGAGTGATCAAATCATGTCTTATTTGAACACTATGATAATGTGTATTCTTATCCTGAAAGTTCATTTCAAAGCATTTAAATAAAAATGTTTAAAAGTACATATTACAAGTTTTCCTTATACTGACATTCTGCTTATTTTACCACTTTTAAGAACAGAGGAAATGCAGGTGCAGGCAGAATGGAGAAAGTATTTCGCTTATCAATGATATGAACATCTTGTTGAAGAAGAATCTAAAGCTGAATTCAGGACCATAGACAAGGCTTGATGACACTGGTCTCAATCCCAGCCCTCTGAACCTTACTCTACTCATGTACTCAAGACTTCGAAATTTTAGCTTCTGGTCAGGCACAGTGGCTCATGCCTGTAATCCCAGCACTTTGGGAGGCCAAGGTGGTGGATCACCTGAGGTTGGGAGTTCAAGACCAACCTGCCCAACATGGCAAAACCCTGTTTCTATTGAAAATACAAAAATCAGCTGGGTGTGGTGGTGTGTGCCTGTGATGCCAGCTACTCTGGAGGGTGAGGCAGGAGAATCGCTTGAACTTGGGAGGTGGAGGTTGCAGTGAGCCGAGACTGTGCCACTGCACTCCAGCCTGGGCAACAAAGCGAGACCTTGTCTCAAAAGAAACAAAAAACAAAAAAAATTTAGCTTCTGATCAAACCCATCTCACTAGAGCCAGTTTCCTATTTCTTTTTCTTTTCTTTTCTTTTGAGATGGAGTCTCGCTCTGTTGCCCAGGCTGGAGTGGTAATGGCACAATCTCGGCTCACTGAAACCTCTGCCTCCCGGTTTCAAGCGATTCTTCTGCCTCAGACTCCAGAGTAGCCGAGACTACAGGTGCGTGCCAGCACACCCGGCTAATTTTTGTATTTTCAGTAGAGACGGGGTATCACCATATTGGCCAGGCTGTTCTCAAACTCCTGACCCTATGATCTACCTACCTTGCCCTCCCAAAGTGCTGGGATTATAGATGTGAGCTACTGTGCCTGGCGCAGTTTCCCATTTCTAAATTATAGCCGACTACGAACAACTGGAGAACTTGTAGACGCTTCAAGGTAAAAATTTATCCCAATCTCTGTAGCTAAAAAATTATCTCAATATCCGTCTGCCCTGAATGGGGCCTCCTGCTGTCCCTGTACTGGCTAATGTCCACCTTCCACTTGCTTTTTCAGGTTAGAAACTGGAGAGGCATCCTTGGTTCCTCCTTCCTCCTCCGTATCCTGTGTCCCATTCATCACCAGACTTTGCCAATGCAACCTCCTAGGATGACTGAAAACCACCCCTCTTCTTTCCCAAGACTCTACTTGAACATTTCGAATGGGAACCACTAGAATAACCCCTATGTTTTGGATTTGTACATGTAAAGAGGACATATTCAAAATATCTAAAAGGAAATACAATGAGGATGCACTCCCCTCCATATCTGCTCCAGCTTGTGCTGCTTTTTCCAAAGACAGTCTGAGTGAAGAAATGGCTGACTCCAGAATAGGGGTAGGAAATATACAAGATGACTCTGGAGCACTTGTGCCAGAAAGTAAGGAGGTGCTCAAAACACTCACCCCAACCCCTCACAGAGAGTGGTATGTTAAAGGAGCATGGGAGCCTACTGAGAGAGTTCTCAATGGCCAAAACCGAAACGATTCGAGCAACAAAAGAAATGAAGTGGTGGGGCGCTGTGGCTTATGCCTGTAACCCCAATATTTTGGGAGGCTGAGGTGGGAGAATTGCTTGAGCCCAGGAGTTTGAGAGCAGCCTGGACAACATAGTGGGGCCTTGTTTCTACATAAAACGAATAAAAAATTGCTGGGTGTGGTGTTGCATGACTATAGTCCCAGCTACTCAGGGGGCTGAGGGAGGATCCCTTCTGCTCAGGATTTTGATGCTGCAGTGGTGCAGTGAGCTATGATCACACCAGTGCACTCCAGCCTAGGAGAAAGCAAGACTGTCTCAAACAAACAAACAAACAAAAAGAAATGAAGTAGTGTTGGTTTATAGTCCAAAGTGAAAAATAAATATCTTTGAGTCCATAGCAGTATAATGAGTTAACCAGTAAATGGGAGAAGAGACCTATCTCCCATGCAGAAGAAGTCCAAATAATTTATGTAGATATTCTGTCCTCAAAGAGGGGCAGCATAATTCCCCACCCCTTTGGCGTGGGCTAAGCAGAGTGACTTCTTTCTAAAGTACACAGTGTAGAGAGAAGGAAATAAAGGGTAACTTACAGTGGAGAGTGGACAGAGAAACTGACAAACACTACCTCAGTCAAGTAATCAAGGCCAATATTAACCATCATAAATCATGTTGGGAGCATATACCCTTGATAGGATGTGATGAAAATGGCACTTTACTTCTGTGATCTTCCTTCCCCAAACCCATAACCTCAGTGTAGTCACGAAAAAAAATTAAACAAATTCTAATAATGGAGCTAACCGGTACTCCTCAAGATTACCAAAAAACCAAAGAAAATCTGAGACATCGCCACAGCTAAGAGAAGCCTGAAGAACATGACAACCAAGTCCAATGTCCCAGAACCAGAAAAGGCCATTAGGCAAAAAACCACGGAAATTTGAAAACCGTGAACTTTATTTAGCTAATAGTAATAATGTGTCAGTATTGGTTCATTCATTGTAACTAATATATCATACTAATATAAGATGTTAATAATAGGGTAAACTGCGTGCAGGTTACATGGGAACTCTTGCGGTACCGTCTCAATTTTTCTTTAAGAAAAATCTCATTACACTACTATGGCATGGTAGCTCACACCTATAATCTCAGCACTTTGAGAGGCCAACGCGGGTGGATTGCTTGAGCTCAGGAATTCCAGACCAGCCTGGGCAACATGGTGAAACCTCATCTCTACCAAAAATACAAAAATTAGACAGGTGTGGTGGCGCGTAACTGTAGTCCCAGCTACTTGGGAGGTGGGAGGATGGCTTAAGTCTGCGGGTCAGAAGTTACAGTGAGCCAAGATTGTGCCATTGCACTCCAGCCTTGGCAACAGAGCCAGAAAAAAAAAAAAAAAAACAGGCCTAAAAGAGAATAAATAATATCTTTATGTCTTTAATTTCTCTACATCTTCTACTGCTAACTTAACTCTGACACTTTGAGTCCCTGCTGTTTCAGAACTTGGGCCTTTGTCCCTACAGAACTTTAGATGGGTACAAGGAGAGAAACCTTAGAGAACAAACCTCACTGTGAACATAAAGAGTTCTTACACTAACAGAGTATTAAATCCCACCACAGATGTCAACCTCACGCTAGTCTTGACATGGACTCCGTGACTTCAGAACTGCTCCCAGGTATGATATCTGAAGGTAAACGCATCTACCAGGATAGCACGGAGAGCAAAATGCTACTGAGGGCCATTTGCAGCCCCCTCCACCATCTGTGCTCCCTTCCTCCCAACAGGAGAGCTGGACACTGGAAGTAAAGGCTGCCCAGAATAGAAGTCAAACTACCAAGGAAAGCCCGTCTTCTCCAAATTCCAAAATTCACATTGGTATCAAGGCCTATCCTCCACTCCCTCCAATCTGGTCAGTCCCAGTTCCTCTCATGGACTGTGAAAAAGCATTCAGATCTGGCTGAATCTTTACTTGTAATCTGACTTTCTACTTTAACTTGAACTTGGCTTCCCAACTTTTCTGTTTCGCAAAGAGCAAGGAAAAGCAGTTTCAGGAGAAATTTAGAATCTGAATACAAAACAAGTAAGATTTCAACCTGTACAACGTGAGCCATTTATATGAGCTACATTATAAACGGAAAGTTACCTAGGAAAATCCAAATATCCTTCTAATAATGTTTGTTATTAGGTCCCTCAAATTCCCTGAATCTTTTTTCCACAACAAAAAAGGACATAAACAAATAAATAAGGTTACAGCTGTATAGAAACTGTGATGCTGGTGTTCAGAACGAGCCCCAGTAGCTGAATGGTTCTCATATTTCTTTCTTTTATTTATTTATTTATTTTTAAGATGGAGTTTCGCTCTTATTGCCCAGGCTGGAGTGCAATGGCATGATCTTGGCTCACCGCAACTTCTGCCTCCCAGGCTCAAGTGATTCTTCTGCCTCAGCCTCCCTACTAGCTGGGATTACAGGCATGCGCCACCACACCTGGCTGATTTTGTATTTTTAGTAGAGACGGGGTTTCTCCATGTTGGTCAGGCTGGTCTCGAACTCCCGATCTCAGGTGATCTGCCTGCCTTGGCCTCCCAAAGTGCTGGGATTACAGATGTGAGCCACTGCGCCTGGCCTGTTTCTCATCTTTCTTTCTTTCACAGAGAGCTAAAGAGCTCCTGCCACACAGAGGCAAACATGTTAAACTTCGGCACCCACTGAGACAGCCGTCTTCACTAAGAGGGACCTTGGTTCTAGGGCTGTGCTTCCACTCTGCGACTACTGCTGAAGCCCACACCTTGCCTGGAAAGTCAACTGTAACAAAGTCCTACTGCCAGTCCTGCCAGGAGCTAGGTTGCGGGTGGTTCCAAAGGCAGGGAGCCCAGCCTTGAAACACAAAGCTCTGTAACACATGCTCCCTGTCCTTGAGTAACTGACACAACTCACTTATCCGACAGTGTCCCACAAAAACTGGAGGAGTTATCTTGAGCACTGTTAAACAGAAACAAAACGAAGCCAGTTCACTTACAGTTTGATATGTTGCCCTTTACCGTCTCAGATTTTATGTTGTACAAAGGGGTCTGTAAGTAAAAATGATACAGGGCTGATCGATTAGTCTCTCTCTGTTCTTTCTTTTGAGATGAAGTCTTTGTCACCCAGTCTGGAGTACAGTGGTGCAATCTCGGTTCACTGCAACCTCTGCCTCCTGGGTATAAGTGATTCTCATGCCTCAGCCTCATTAGCCTCATTAGTAGCTGGGACTACAAGTAAGTGCTACTATGCCTGGCTAATTTTTTTTTTTTTTTTTTTTTTTTTTTTTAGAGATGAGCTTTCACCATGTTGGTCAGACTGGTCTCAAACTCTTGACCTCAAGTGATCTGCTCCCCTTGGCCTCCCAAAGTGCTCGGATTACAGGCATGAGCCACTGTGCTGGGCCTGATCAGTGAGAGTTTCTGACCTAAGGTTCCCAGCCCAACTTTACAGAAAAGATTATGAACACCAAAAAACATCAATTTTAACCACAAATAAAATACTATATACTTTACATTATGTGACATATGTAAACCAAACCAGGGACTCAGTAACAAATCACATTTCATTTAGTAACCCAAGAGCAGAGTTGCACAGAGTGGGATAAAAGGCTCTGAGACTACACAGGAGCACAGGGACCTTTGAATAGTGTCTAAGGGGTGGGGCTGGACAGAGAAATGAGTGAAAGGCCAGGAAGAACAGCATTTGAGGCCTGGATCCAGTCTGAGCACGGGCGAGCTGGCCCATTTGTCGAAGGTGTCATGTATCACAAGAGAAACCAGCAGGGTGCTCCTAGTCTCCTGGAAGGTACGGGCTTGCCTGTAGGATATGTATGGATCAGGCAGAGCACCACACACCACCAAGTCTTTGAATTTCAGTTCACTCATTCATCACCCTTCTCAGATTTGTCAAGAAGGCAAAACTCAAAAGCAGTCATATACAAAAGGTAAAACCAAGAGATCTTAAAAGCAGTAATAGAAAAGTTTAGGCCATGAAGCAAGAAGAGAAGGCTACCTGATAAAATCTACATCAGCATGTCTCTAGAACAGAAGAAAAGAAACGGTGACCAGGTCAGCTGGCCAGCCCTCCCACTGTCACAGATTTACTTCCACAAACCCTTCTCTTCCTCTGATTTTATACTCAATAGCCGAGCAAGCACATTACTAGTACAATTGGCTCAAGGAAGCACTCTGGAAAGAAACTTCTTAACAAACATTAGTCTCATATGAATTTGAGTGTTAGGAAAAAACAGCTTATGTTGCACAATCACTCACAGATGCTGTACATTAAAGTTTCAGATCTTTAGATATGTCAGACTATCTTAGGAAGGAAAAAGAACAGGATGCGGGTTATCTACCTATCTTCTACTTTCCCAACTGCTCACCATTGTGATAGCTCACTGTTAGTTAAACCAATAAGCAGAGTACAAGTACCTGATCGAGCAATGCCACTGTCCCTGTCTTCGTTCTGTCCTCTGCTTGGCATATCAACTGGTGTGCTGTGTGCTGAGGTAAGGAACAAGGAAATCATGTTATCGGGCTCTTCAGAGTTAAAGTTTGTAAAACAACTGAGGTAATTTTTACATTTCAAAGAAGGCTACTGCTACTGATGATTGGCATAAGCTTACAATAGAGACTAACTAGAAAGCAAAATTAAATATATAAAAAGATGGTGAGAAGAAGAGAGAACCAAGTAACCATCTGACTGTATTCAATTGTAGCATATGAACTTTTTTGAGTGATGTTCAACTCTTAAAAACAAATGGAAGAATTATTATTTGAATAATTAATTATCTGAATAATAAATGATTTGTGCAGTTGATGCAATGAACAAACATTTTCAGGTAGTTGTTTTTTTTTTAGTAGTAGTATTTAAATAGCAATGTATTTTCAAAATGCTTTATAATCAGTTTTAGTAGCAACTGTAGGCGACTTAGGGAAGAGAAATACTTGAAAACCATTTCATAAATTCGAAAAATGTTTCTCTGTTTATAACCCACTCTCTTGGCAGATAGAAAACATTTATGTTCATTTTCAAATATTTCTTCCTCCATTTCTTTCCATATACACCCATACACAATATTATTGTAGAGTTACTTAGAAAAACTCATGTCCTGGCATGAATTTTGGAAAACACTCTGAAGTATTATAGACTTCTAGGAATGCTTCAGATTGGCCTAAGCTGTATACTTACTGAGCTAGAAGGCAGATGTGATGCTGCTGTAGTGAAGTTCTACAATGGACAAGCAGCCCAGTGCTCTGCCTGATTATTACACCTGCCAGCTGTTTTTTAAAGCATGTTTATTTTCACAATTGTAAAGTGAGTATTTGTTATCCTCACTCTAAGCAGGTGGGAGGATGTTGGTTTCATTAGGGTATCAGCTAACTATGGTGCTTAGCATATCTCAGGCCACAAAGAAAAGAAAGAAAAACACCATTTGCTATACTCACAACTTTAAATGTTAGTAATGGAGGTTCCCCACAAGTTAATCATGCCAAGACAAGTTAAATCTCAGAGATACCAAGATGACTATACCTGTAAATAACCTAGAAATTGTATTTACACTACTTAAATGAGAGAGAGACAGAGAGAGAAGTCTTCCATGCTCTTATTAGCGTGACTTTTAAAGAAACTCCGTGCAGGTAAGGATGCAGTTGAATAAGTGGGTAAAAGACACCAAGGCAAAGGGAAACAGTTCATAGTAGCAGAAGAGGCCCAGAAAAACCAGAAAAAAAAAAATCCTCTTAGAAATAATAAGGGCTCATTTCAGATTAAAATCAGCTTACACTTAGAGTATTAGTGAAGACATTTATGAGAGAGGTTCATTGGTGGAATTTTCAAAACACCATGGATTTGGCCGCATTTGAAACCAATATCTGCTATCACAAGAGCCCCTTGGATTTCTAGAGAGGCACAAGTAGGATTTTTTTCCTAAGAACCTGCTCAGGATTTATTAACGTGTGTGGGTCACACTGTACTCAGCATTCCACACAAACCTGCAAAGAAAGAAGCACTCCGGGTGAGCCGGAGAGGTCCTCCTTCAGCTACCCCCTGCAGCAGTTTGCTGCTGCATGCTTGCAGCAGACCTAGAGATGGAAACACATAGAAGAGGGCAAACAAAGTACACACACCAAAAATAAACATAGATTAAAGATAATGCAAAAAAAAAATACTCAAATAAAGCAAAACACACACCCACAATAGTGTATTCAGAAAGAAAGAATTTGAGTGTCTGATTTTACCTAGGTTACTTGCAGTACGACAAGGACCCAAACTATTCTGATTTGTGTTCAGTTTTCCCAAATTAGGGTCTTGGTTGATGTACTCAAAGCTGTCTTGCAAGCTGTATCCAGGGAGCGGGGGAGGAGAAAGAGGACAAAAATGTCAAGAAGCTACTAAAGCTGTTTTCTAATAGACTTCCAAATATAGACAACAACTAATCAGTCCCTCAATATTTTTTTTTTAAATAAACAAATGAAGTCTCACATCTACCAAAGGGAATTAAACTTGCAACTTCAGGTGAATTTGTTTGGAAGAAAATGCTATTTTGGAGGTAGCTCAACCCATGTAACTAAACAACTGTATTTCTAACAATTTCCTATTATATAATGAGACACCAAACTGTAAATTTTGCTTCAGTGACTTGGGATACTACTAGTCATTTCTACATTTTGCTTAAGCAACTGACACACAACAAGTTGCCATCCATTTCAAGTATTTTACATAAACCCTCAAAAGGAAATTAACTTGTTGTTAACATCAATGAGCAATTCAGCAACTTTTTTCAGGAATAAAATATAACAAATTATAATTCTTATAGGAGTTTCATTTCACAACTTCTAAAAACAATTACTCATAAAAATATGAGGGAAGCAGACTTTAATAATTTGTTGTATTCATTAACAATTAAAATAAAGACTTTTGCTGTGTGTAGAACTGACAAAAACAACGACAAAAAGACTTTGAGAATAGTACAGCATAATGAAGCCAAAATCATTTTTATATAAATCTGCATTTAAAGGAATTAATGAAATAAATATTCAGGTAATCTCAAGGGTCAGTTAAAAACAAATCTCATAAGAAATAAATAACAATTCTCATATTGGCTTAAGTCATGACAGTCCAATGTTAAATGCTCAAACTGTTTTGTTGAAGAGTAAGCCAAGACTCATTCAATGGTATTCAAACATACAGAGAAATATTTTTAATTTCCCAGGATAAGAAAAAACAGCTTTCACTTGACCCCTAAGAATGTCCTTTAGTTTATAACAAGCTTTTCTTTCAAATTTATCAAAGTATAACTGGTGCTTTGTTTTAAAAAAGGAAGTATATAAAATATTTCTACTTGAAAGTTCAAGATATATGAATGAATATGCGAAAATGAGTTTAAGTTATTAGATATTTCAGAATTCATTATGCAGAAGTGTAAAATCAGAGGAAAAAAGTCAGGAGTTTTTTAAAAAGTAAAAATATTGCATGCCCCAAGTACCAATCAATCACAAAGGCTAAACCGACCACTCAGAATAGATGGCAAGCACAAACCAACCACCCGGCCACACAGGTGCTTATCAGACTGGAAAAACTCCTTAGGCACTTTAATCCTTCAGAAATAATTTGAGATAGGATCTTGGTTTGTCACCCAGGTTAGAGTACAGTGGCACAATTACTCTTCACTGCAGCCTCAACCTCTCAGGTTCAAGTGATCCTCCCTTATCAGCCTCCCAAGTAGCTGGGACCACAGACATGCACCACCATGCCTGGCTAATTTATTATTATTATTATTATTTGTAGAGACAGGATCTCCCTATGATGCACAGGCTTGTTTTGAACTCCTAGGCTCAAGTGACCCTCCCACTGTAATCCCAACGTATTGGGATTCCAGGCATGAATCACCATGCCAAGATTGCTTTTTAAAAAAAGATAAAATAGTACTGGAAAACACAGTAAGATCACTAATGTAGCCCCTTTCCTTTTTTTATTTTTTATTTTCCAAGAAACTAAAAATTGGCAACTGGGTAACAGATGACTCATTTGTCTTTAGGGCCACCTAATAAAGTCAAAGGTTTTTCTCACTGTTTATAGGACAGTAGTAGCCACTTTTAAAACACCTTTGTTAATTTGGACTTATTCTGCTTCTCATTTCAAAATGCCTTGTGACCCTTAAAGAATTACTCTTTCAAGAAATACATACTTTAAAAAAATGGGGTGGGGAGTGCAAAATCCTACACTTACTTATTTGTACTTCCACAGAAGCTGCCCATTCTAGCAGAGAAGACTTTACTAATCATCAGTTGTGGAGGAGAACTGGGGAAAAAAAGGAAGGAGAGGGGGAAAAATACATTTATGAGTTAAGGAGTCAATAGCACCACTGCACTTCTCAAAACTAGTAGAATAGGAAGCCTAGACTCACCGGATGTAGTGTATCTTTAAGGTGGAGCCTTTGTAACTCATTGCAACTGAGCCAAACATCATTTCCCCCAACATGTTGACATCAGAAGCTGGTCTTGTGTACTACATGCAAGAAACCAAAATCAAAGTTAGTACGTGGAAAGTGATAAGCAATAAAACAGAAAATAATTTTTATTAATCTCATTAGTGTCATCGATAATTAAAACTATTTCTCAAAGCTTCAAGTGGTCATTTTACAATCTTAATTTATAATGGCGATTGCCTATTTGCCCCCCAAAGTATTACTAATGTTTGTGATTTCTCTTTTATACACAATATTGTCATATAGGAGCCAAGTGTTTTATCAGAGTTCATTTTTATTTTTGTTATGAGACACAAAGATTACTATTATTTCTATTTATAAACCCTGAATAGAAGATTAAAATATGAAAATAACAGTAACTCTACCCTTGCTACTAAGAAAATATCCTGAAAAGAAATATGGTTCATAACAGTACGGCAAAAAAATGCCCAATGCTGCAGGTAGGGTTTTGTGAGGGCCCAAAAGATAACAACAGATGGTCTGATAACCCTAAAGTTTTACAAAAGTATTTCAAAAACATTTGTCCCCTCCAGCTTCTGACCAGTCTCTCTCATCCTTTTGCCATTCAAAGGGTGGACTGCCTGTCTCCCCTTCCTCCACTATCGCTGGCTTGTTATTCTTATGTTCAAACTAGTCCAACTACTCCAATGATGACCTCCTCTCTCCGAGTCAAATCCAATGGACACTTTCCAGTTTGCTTTATTAAACTTCTTTCAATATATCTGATGCTGTTCATGACTCTCCATTATGAATCTCTTCTTTCTCAGATCATCCCTTACTGTGGTTTTGCCTGGAGGTCACCCCTACTAACTGCCTGCATTTTCAACTATTCTTTTGATTTTGATAATTGTTTACACAGAATACCCCTTACATCTTTGTCTCTAGGCCCAGAGCTCTCCTGGAGATCTAGAACCTTATACCCCAATACATCCATTCACCTAGTGACATCTGAATGAGTGTCTTGGGATATAGGATTCTTAGTACCTATGCTAAATGCTGGTGACACACTGATGAACACAATAGGTATGAATGTGGAGCAAATCGGTGTGCCACCAGGTGGCCACAAAGCAACCATGGTTCTGCCCCTTGACGTTAGGATTCTCTGTCAGTGTGCTTTCCAAGCAAGGAAAAACACAGGAATCACCCTTAACATACGCTTCCAAATCTTTTTTAAAACTCCTAATACACAGACACAGACAGACACACAAGTATACACACACTGACACACAAACACACACTTGCTTATACAAGGTTGCAGAGGCGGAAAGAGAAAGATAAATCTATCAGCTCTGTTCAGTTAGGTTCCTCTCTCTCGTTATAGCTCACACCAACTTCTTCCCAGTACACACTGACAGAAATCAACTGGTTTTCACATTCTTTATTACTAACTTCCACCCACCTCCTTCATTTATAATCTGCTTTTTCTTGGGGTACAAGGGTCACATGCCAACTGTAATTCTCAACCTGCTGAAAATTCTACTCTATACTTTTTAAACTGCAATCCACTTTGAGACCCAGGCGCACTATGTCTCAAAAAGGGCAAAAGAGTGGCACAAATCCTGACTATGAAATTAACAAAGTTCTCTGGATCCATAGCTACTGCTAATTTCCCTGGTGTTGTTTTTCCAGCAAAATAGTAGACAAGATTCTACGAGGGCTTAAAACAAGTTCAATATATTCCCCATCAATTGATATCCTTCTGCCATTTAATATTTATAAAACATCTCTTCCTTTTTATCTTGTTAGTCAATATTTCTCAATAATCTTAATCCCTTTCCTTGCACGTGCGCGCGCGCGCACACACACACACACACACACACCCCCTATAAAAAATGCCACCAGCCTTGTATCCTTCATACTCAAATTAGATCTTGCCATTTCTTTCCTCTCCCATACAAGGCTTTCTTCCTTTTACTGGCATGTTCTGTTCTCTTAGGATGCCCATATACATTCCCAGAATCCTTAGGAATTCTTACAACAAAACTGGAAAGTACATGTTTATTATTCTGGATCAGACAGCAAAGGAAACAAAGCAAGGTAATTTGCCTAACTGGCAATATTTCTTCCTCATCCAGTACACAGTAGGCTGTATCACCTCTGCTTGATTACAGTTTTTATTGGAGATAAAAGCCACAGAGCAAAAACAACATCAATGTGAAACATTTAAGAGTACCCTGTTGAATACTTGTCCTCCTATTTCTGGAGCAGAGCCCTCAAGCAGGCATTATTTCCTGAGGAGAAATTATAGTAAATAACTTTACCCCCAGGGGCTATTCCCACAGAAGGGATGGTTGTACCTGGTACTTTGGAAGCTGCTCCTTCGCATGGTGTGAAGATCCCCCAGAAGAACTGTGGGAAGAGATGAAGCTGCTGCTGCTGCTGCTGCTGCTGCTGACGCTGCTGCTGACGCTGCTGCTCCCCTGGCAGCACTTGGCTGATATTTTAATAGGGATATCTTCTGTTTTCTAGGTTGAGAGAGACAGGCAAGGCAAAACATTGCTAAGTATATCAGGTTCGTCAACAGTTCTTTATTGGGAATTCCTTTTCAAAAGCATTCTGGTGCCTAAGTTGCATTAAAAACCAGAAACTTGTATTTTTTTTCTAGTAATGACAAAAACATGGTTCCTGAGAGTCTATAATGGGAAGGCAGAATGCTGAAGAAGGGTTCTAGACAAAAGGAGGTAGGTTATGTATTAAGACTTTATCCTCTTCAAATAATTTAACTACTATTTATACTTCATATAATTGATCTCTGTTTTGGTTATTAGATTTTTGGTTATTAGCTTTTTAGTACTATGTAGAGTCATAATCCATTGAATTGAAGAGGAGAAAGATGAGGCTTCAGATCTAAATTTTTACTAAGCACATGGAACTAATAAAATTATTAACCTGGGCAGACTGGCTTGTGTTTTTAATGACACACCTCCTCTAGTAAAGGCAACAGGAAGGAAAATCATGAGGCTGAATTTGTAAGGGATGAAACCAAAACCCTGAAACAGGAGCTACTGTGAATCACATAGCATGTGATGGAAATATGGTCTTCAAAGGTTAAGGACAATAGAGGATTCTCTACTATACGTTCCCCAAATAGAGTTTGTCACTAATTTTTATCACAGTGACAAAAATATAAGGATAAACCTTTATTAATATTTAACTTCCCCTTGAATATATTACTCCCTGCAGAAGCCTCCTGCACCCTCCATGGTAAGTTGTTTCTATTCTGAGTCTTCTTTGCCTTTTTTTCCTTGTGCAGCTTTTGCTTGGAGAAACATGAATGCAACTGCAGCTTATCTAATCTCCAGTGTGACAGTCACACTGGTGGTCTAATGCAAATGCCTACAGTCACGTGCTTGATACAAACTCATGATGTTTTGTGCTTGCCAAGGGAGGCTGGGGCGGTGGGGACTGAAAACGGGGAAAGAATGTAAGGAAAACACAAAATGTGCTGGACCAAAACCGTCACTCCAGCAATGATGGCATTCAAAGTGGCACTTGGTTATTCCTGAGCATCCAGCACTCCCTCAACACTCTCTCAACATACAGCTGTTACTTAGTATCACTTAAGCCAGAAACACAGCCCCTCAAAAGGCCTCAGTGACACAAGTCCCACCTGCCTCAGACTGATAGGCCCTTTGGCTAGAGTACAACACGCTGAAGAGTCTATAATTGGAGATGGCACTTGGTATAGTGAATAGCGCACTAACTGGATTCGTTTGTAGACTCGGGCAAGCTACAAACCTCCTGAACCTAAGAGTCCTTTTTGGTTCGATGAGTGCTTCTAAGAAAGCCTATGTTTCCAGATTCCAGCATGATCACTGCTGCAGTACACTGAAGATTCCAGTTCCTTTTGAAAACTTGTGTTTCTTTTCCGCTCCACAAGCCACCACTAGGAGCAGTCCCAGTGATAGGTGATAGAAGCTCAACTAAAACATCCTTGTTTGGCCTTCAGAGAAATGGGAAATCATTCAAGAAATCAAGAGGTAAACCATCTCCTGTCCACCAAAGGGCCAATTGCTGGCTCACCTAAATTTCAGTCACAAAGCTAACCAGGAAAGCCTACAGTGAATCACCTGAGAGATTTCTTGGTCTCACCACCCTCCCCTCCACCTACCTAACAAGCCCAACAACTACTGTAATGATTAGCCACCTGGCAGAATTCCACTTTAAAATATTGTAGAATCCACCCAGCTAAACTGTGTTTAACCAAACACTTCCTTCCTGCAGAAATGATCCTTATCAAAAGCAGGAACACCACCCCTTGGCCTCGGAGAGACAAAGACTGTGTTATAAACTGTTCATTTACTTAGCTGCACATTCTACGAACTGCCAGTATTTGGTCGGTATAGGTAGCAACTTATTGAACATAGAAAGAATGAATACAAATGGATTTATTTAATTTGTAGGCATCTGAACAAATATTGAAAAGAGCATAAAGGTCTAAAGTGAATTTAGAAGTACTGTGGTCTCCTCTCCAAAAAGACCCAGAAGGGATCAGACTCTTCTCACCTTCAACATGTTATTTTACCATTCCCCTTCTGGCTCCAAGGGACCAAGAGCTGCTCTGTCCTCATTCTACCCATCCCTTGTCCCTCACCTCACACCACCACCACCACTACCACCCAACTCTCCACGGAAAAAAAAGGGTGGGGAATAATTAAAAGCTCCCCTGGTCATAAGGGTTTGAGAAACAATCCTTTTTGAAGGCAACGATGAAGATTTGCATATGGAAGGCATGTAAGTGAGTAAGGCTGTTTGATTTTGTTAACCCAGTGCTACTTCTTATCTATGAGAAACACTAGACAGAATGATATTCAGGCTCACACTTTTTTTTTTTTTTAAATGAATTTTAGAGTTCTCCCTTCCCATTACATTTGAGGCACACACTTGCCATCAAAATCTTACTGGATTGCAACTCACCAGCAAATTTGCCTCTAGTACTATTAATAGTTCGCTACTTAGCTCCTGTCATGATGACTTGCTAACAGCTTCACTTGTGTTTAGTAGTGAGCATACTCATACCTGTTGGGGGTAGGGCTTTGATTATTCAATGCTTGCTTATGTTTCTTCTGAACTATGAATGGCACTGTACAATATAACTCAAAGAGAAGATTACAGATTAATCAATGATTGATCAGAGGGGGGTTAAAAGCACAAAAGAAAAAGGAGAAAGCAACTCAGCATTTCATACCTGAGCTGTCACCTCTTCAACCTTTTGAACAGCTTTAGAGTCAAACAAGACTTGTCTGCCTCTCCTTTCACAGTCCTGGTAAACTATCAGGCGAATCTCATTCAGGTCAAACTCCGAACATGACCAACTGTGGATTAAAAAGAGAGAAAGAAGTTATGTTATCCACAACACGTGAGATGATCACGGACAGATAAGCTTCCCAGTCATCATGCCTGCGTGCACATCAAAAGGTCACAACCATGCAGGGATAGTGATCCTCTCAGAACTGGGGCACCAGTGAGCCTGGGACAGATAGCCTTCCTTTTATGTGGATTCCAACTGGCCATACAAAAATCGCCAGTTTTCATGACAAGGGTAGAGAAGACTGCTTTAAATAATAAATCACTGGAGAGAAAGCTTCTCCTTCCAAAGCCAGTTTGGACCCAGATGGCAGTCAGAAATCATAAGGACATGCGGAGAGGGCTAAATTTGGATGCCTGGGTTCTGGGGACAGCATATCGGAGTTAAAGGAGTGTTAAAGCTTCTGTGTTGTTGGGCCAGGGACCAATTGGAGCAAGTCGGTAGAGCCTTCTCTTCCTCTCCCACTCACCCACACTGAGGTCAAATTGAGAGTAATTACACACCCTAAAATTTATTATTTTCCCCGATTATGGCTAGCTCTAATACAGGAGTTTCAAAAGCCAAGTGCATCACTGTAGAGTATCAGAATTGCTAGTAATTACAGTCAGCAAGAAGAGAAGCATGTTTCTAAGCAAACCAAAAGCAACTGGGATCAAACTGCTCTGAGGAAAATATAGGTTCATTCTTAGTAAATGACAGAGTGAGGAAACTATAGAAAAAGTAATCATTTAAAAATGCACGGCTTTGGGCATACTCAGTTTTTAACCCATCCAGTCCAGTCAACACGTATTTGAGTGTCTGTGATGTTCCAGGCACTGTGGTTGCTGCTGGAGACTCAGCAGTTAATTAACTGGAAAGACCTGGTCCCCGCCCTAACGGAGTTCATGGTTCAGTGGGGAATATTAGGCAAAGAATCACAGATGAATGTATCACTACAAACTGTGAAAGTTCAAAAAGGAGCAGTAAACAGTTTCAGATTTCCAGACTGAAGAGGTGGGGAAGAGAGACAGGGAAGTCTCTAAGGACTTGAGGTGACATTTAAAGACAGACCTGAAGAAGTAAAACGGAGGAAGCACACCACAGGAACAGAGAGGGACGTGCTAAGGTCTAAGACTGCCGAACTGGAGAAGGAAACAGACAAAGGCCAGACAGCGAGTGCCGCGAGGTAGAAAGGATGGCAGGCAGGGGCCAGGATCATGCTTTCCCTCCTCGAGAAACCAAGGAAAACAGATGCTTGATAAGATCAGGTCTGCACTTTTTGAAAGTTCAATCTGGCTGTTAAGGAAAACGGGGGTGGAACAGATGAAGACTGGAAGCAGGAAAGCCAAACAGCATTCATAATTAGAGTTCCAGCCCTTCATAATGAAGGCTAGAGCTGCAGCGGCAGAGGAGGGGGAAAGGGGACTGACTGTGGTGGCATGCTCCCAGGACAGAGCTGAGCCGGTTTCCCAATGGACCAGAGAGGTGCCCAAGGTGAAAGGCAGCCAACTGGTTAGAGAAGCCGAGGGGGAGCTCTGAAGGGACAGACGAGGACAGATAGACAAGCAGAGAGACATACAAAAGCAAACTGTAAAACTAGGAGGCGGTATAAATGAAGTCAGACACATCTGGATTAAAATCCAAATGCCTCCGGCCTTCTAGTTCTTCATCAGTACAATGAGAATGTTAAGCCTGCCCTTACAAAGGCTGTATGGATTAAATGAAATGCATCAAGTGTTTCATACAAAGAGTGACATACAGTAAGTGCTCCAAAATGGCAATCATTACCTCAGAGGATTTACTATTATGATTTTTAAAGAAAATTAATACAGTGTCTGATAATCACAAATTGTGCATCTCTGGTCTTTTCTGTTTTCAGGCAGTTAATATTGAACATGTTCTTTTTGGGTAGCGATTTGTTTTCTTAAATCCCTACAGCAAAACATAACAAAGTTCTGGTTGTACCTTTTTTCAATAAGCTGTGTCCTAAACTATCGTGCCCAGCATCCTTTCTTCCTAATTTTGATAACAATACGGCAAGTTTATTTTCAGACCATTTCCCTCTACTCTCAGTCCAGAGAGAGTCCATGTTTCAGGTCTGGCTAATGAGACATGGTCATATGACCCAGGCTGGCTGTGTGAGTCAGGCCCAAAACTCAGTTGTTCAGCTCGTAAGTAGTAACCCTGGCATTGGCAGTGGCTATTTTTGCCATCATGAAGTAAGGGCCTGTCTGAAAATGAAGTCAGCATGGAGGAAAGCAGAGGTGAGCAATGGAATGAAACAGATTCCTGGCAGCACCAGAAGCCAGTTGTTCCTGAGTAAGTACCATTCCTGGAATTAGTTCACGGTTACTTACAACCAACACAGTCTGATGACTATGACTCAGACCACTGAATTTTAAAATTACAGAAGGCCGAGGAGGGCGGAACACTTGAGGTCAGGAGTTCAAGACCAGCCTGGCAAACCACGGCCAACATGGTAAAACCCCATCTACACTAAAAATATGAAAATTAGCCAGGTGCACTGGTGGGCACCCATAATTCCAGCTACTTGGGAGGCTGAAGCAGCAGAATCGCTTGAACCTGGGAGGCAGAGGTTACAGTGAGCCGAGATGGTACCACTGTACTTCAGTCTGGGTGACAGAGGGAGATTCCATCTCAAAATTTAAAAAGTTACACAAGATCATTAAAAAGGCCCTGAAACTATATATTATTATAAAATAGTACATATGTTGAAGTTGTTAAAAGTAAAAAAAAAAAAAAAAAAAAAATCAGAATTGCCTTGCATTTTCTTTTCAATCAGTTTTGCCCTAATAATTACATTTTACCAAGACAGCATAATCTATAACCAAGTTGTTCAATCCTCATTTTTGAAGAATAAAATGTATTCAAGTATCAAACTGAAAACAGCTAGTGTAGAAGAGATAAAATTCAATGATGATCATAACACCTTATTAAATGTTTCAGGTTATTTTTCAATGAAAAAAAGATGGAAATAAAAATCATGGAAGATTGTTCTGATCCAGGAGTCTAAAAATAATCTTTTTTAATTTAAAAATTTTAAAAAGACACAGAGGGGAAAAATATGTATTTCAGATTGTCTCATTTTTTAATCCAAATGCTTTAGAAGTATTTTATAAGATATAAGTGATAGACACAGTGGCTCGTAACTGTAATCCCAACTACTTAGGTTGCTGAAACAAAGAGTATCAGTTGAGCCCAGGAATTCCAGACAAGACTGCACAGCACAGCAAGACTCAGATTCTTTTAAAACTTGAAAAAAATTAGCTGGTTATTATGGTATGCACCTGTAGTCCCAGCTACTTAGGAGGCTGAGGCGGGAGGATCACTCGAGCCCAGGAGTTCAAGGCTGCAATGAGCCAATGATCACACCATTGCACTCGGACTCTAGCCTTGATGACAGAGCGAGATCCCATCTCTTAAACAAACAAACAAACAAAAAACAAAAAAACAAAACAAAATGGTCAGGTGCAATGGCTCACGTATGTAATCCCAGCAATTTGGGAGACTGAGGCTGATTGATCACTTGAGCCCAGGAGTTTGAGGACAGCCAGGGCAACAGGGTGAAACGTCATCTCTACTAAAAACAGAAAAAGTTAGCTGAGCATGGTGGGGCACACCTGTAGTCCTAGCTACTGGAGTGTGTAGGCTGAGATGGTAGAATCACCTGAGCTCGGGAAGTCGAGGCTGCTGTGAGCTGAGATCACATCATTGCATTCCAGCCTGGGCGACAGAGTGAGACTGTATCTCAAAATAAATAAATAAATAAATAAAATAAAATAAAAAGAGGAAAACTCTATTCTTCCATATGAATACTCTCTTTGGTTTAATACATAAATATAATTTCAACATTGACATTTCTTTTCTTTCTTCCTTATTTTTTGGAGACAGGGTTTTGCTCTGTCACCCAGGCTAGAGTGCAGTGGCACCATCTCGGCTCACCGCAGCCTCAACCTCCTGCTCAAGCAATTCTTTCACCTCAGCCCCCCAAGTAGCAGGGACGACAGGTATGCACCACCATGCCTACCTAATTTCTTTGTATTTTTTGTAGAGACAGAGTTTTACATGGTAAAGCCCTGGACCAATAAGGAGCTGGTCTCAAACTCCTGAGGCTCAGGCAATCTGCCTGCCTCAGCCTCCCAAAGCACAGGGAGACACTGACATTTTAATGTTAGTAGAGGAAAAAACAGTTGCATAATTTGGTCAAGGAAACAGAGGCAGAACAAAGGCCATTAGTGCTTCAGAATGAGAGAGGCTGGGGATCAAATCTCAGCTCTGCCTCCCACCAGTTCTACAGTTTTGGGAATGTCTCCCCTAGGAGTACTTACAGGTCCTGTTACGAAGATTAAAAGAGACGATCTAAGGAAATTTCCAGCACACTCCCAGCCCCTTTCCCAGCCAACCCTGATACAACACGTCTTGAGTTACTGATAGCCACATGTCACACACATTCTCTTCACATTCATATTCACTTCTACATTCAACTAGCAGTTACTGTGGAGCTTCCAAGAGCACGGACCACAGTTCCTGGTGCTTTATTGAAGACATCTCTCATATGACTGGGAGCCATTCAGCATGACTTAAAGGGGTATGAAAATAAGTCTCGGGGCTTTTGCCTTAAATATCTGACCATTTCAGAACAATGTATTCTAATCCGAGTTACTTCATTTCTCTGTTCTTGCTTAACACAAAGAATGATCAATGTCCTTGGCATCAGGGTGTTATTTATGGCTACTTTTTGACTTCAAGCACAATAAGGTAAGATGATTTGTCTACCTTTTCTTATTGTAAAATTTAAGCAAAATGACTTATATGGACTCTTTTTGGTTTTAAAATTCCTTGATGCCACGATTTGCCTGGTTAGAACTGAAACCAGGCCTTATTTCTGGGACTACTCAAGAGTGAAAAGGCAAATAACCAAAGTCTCAATTACTTCCCTGAAACATGACAGGCACTAGTTCAAGTGATCTGAAACACAGAAAACACAATTCTCTTTAAAATATCTAAAGCCATATACTGTAGTTTAAATAGTGTCCCCTCAAAAGATGGTGTTCAAGTTCTAATTTCTATACCTATGAATATGACTTTGCTTGGAAACAGGGTCTCTGCAGATATAATCAAGTGAAGATGAGGTCATATTAAATTAGTAGGGGCCCTAATCCAATGACTGGTGTCCTCCTAGGAAGGGGGAAATTTGGACAAAGACACAGAAAGAATAATGAACAGGGAAGTCACTGCGGACTGAGGGCACAGAACAAATACAAAAAGACAATATCACTGGGTGCTTGGACTGTGTCCTGCAGAAGAACCACACGGCAAATGAGGCTGGAAAAGGACTTGAGGACTACTTGTGAGGGACTGTAAATGCTATGCCAAGGAATGCATCTGTTGCTCTGCAAGCTGTGGTATGCCAATTCCAAGATTTCAAGAAAGAGAATGACATGATCTGACCTGTGTTTTAGGAGGAGAACTAAAGTGGTTTGAGAAGACCACTTTCAGGACAAATGCGGAGATAGTGACTTGTAAATCCAGGGTTTCGAGGAGTCATGGCCAATAAGGAAAAGAGCAGTAGTTGTATAATGTGCTGCAGGGTGATTTGCTATAGCCTTCAAGACCAGTTCTAGTGTAGGTATTGATTCTTCTCTTGAACTTTTACAGGAATCAGAGAAGTGATCATGGGTATCCCCACATTGAAAAAGCATCAGTTTTTCCTCTTGGTCTCACACAAGGAAACCACCCTATACAGTCAAAAATAAGTTTACATAAAGAGTTTAAAGAACAGTCTTGTGACCCAAGAAGGTAGGTATTTAAACCTTCAGGAATGATAGAAAACTTTCAATGGTCCAAGAAAAGGTAAAACAAAACAAAACAAAGACAAACAATAATGATCACAACAAAAACTGACAAAAATACTTTCTATTTCACCAGCAGTTCCTGCCAGCCTACTACCTGGCAAGCATTCTGAGACAGAGCAGTGAGCAAACCGTAACCCTGCCCCTATGAAATGTACTATGTGACATTTTCCAACCACTCTTCAACCCTATTCTATACTCTTTTTTTTCTGCCAACCTCCACAATTTCCTTACTCTCTTAAAAAACAAAAAAGTTTCTAAGTACAAACAGAAATCTCTCAAAAGGTTTGCTCAAAAAGAGTGGGAAAACCCAAAGGGCTTGGCAATGAAAGTTCACCATCAGCACAAAATATACGTTATTTCTCACCTCGTAACAAGCTGTTTATTTCAAGAAAAAAAAATTATGTAAATAGATGGCAGTAACAGATTTGGAATTCATTTATCTTTTGGTATGTTAGCACTCTCAGGAAGACTGCACTGGCTCTCCTTTCTTCCCCTATTTTGCACTTATACAGCCTTAGCTGTGTGAATTGCCCAGTGCAATTTCAGAGGAACTGCATAAAAACTCACCACTGAGTTGCTGTCCTGTGATCAGGAGTATAGTAAACAGCACTTAAAGATTCCAGTTCTCATCAGAAGCTTTAATATATATTGCTTACCTAAAGATATTAATATTAATTTACAAACAATTCCAATTAAATGTAGTCCACCATTGTTATATTATCAACACATAGCTATACTGCATGTTGGTCGCAAATTCCTACATCTTTAAGAAATTAGGTGATATATAAATCCTTTATTCTTTTTGTAAAGGAAAATGTGGAATGAAAGAGGAAATATGTTTAATCAGCAGCAACGACATGGCAGGAGCACTGTAACATAAAACTATACTTCTGAGTTCATTCCTTCTGCACACTTACATAGGCACTGTGAAACGTACCAGGAGCAGAAATTAACTAGATCCAGTCTTTATCTCAATATGCTTACAACTGGGAATGCAAAGGCCAAATATAAATACTAAGTTAACTATACTGCTGCAGGTACCGAGATAAATGTCTACAGGGACTTATGGGGACTCTAAAGGAGAAAGAGGTCAAGTCCACATAGATGGGTGAGGGATGAATGTGAGTCACAGAGGACATGATGCTTGTGACATAGATTAGGATTCAGCAGGGTCAACAGAGCTTCCAACTCTAGCTCTACTGCGTTCAACCCAGATGATTTTAGGAACACTCCAACCCTAGCGCTGAGCTTTCCTAAAATGCATCTGCCTTATCTACCTACCTCACAAGATTGTTCACGAAAAACAGAAAATAAGTTATGAAAGCACTTTTAAAACTGTAAAGCATAATTCAAAGATCTCAGATACGCAGTTCCTTAACGGAGTGCCTTGGGGTTAGATGTTTCAGAATTCAGAATTTTTTTTAGAAATCAGAAAGATGCTACACTACACATTACATAATACCTCTTCCAGGGACTGAGATATAATCGGACCCCCAAATCAAATTAATATTTCACCAGCCCAAGTTATGAATATTTATGCGAAGTGGGTTAGAGAGACACTATAAACAGCCTCACAACAGCTCAGATCAATTCCAAAAGATTTTCCAGAAATTTTAGGATTTTGGAATTACAGGATAAAGGATGGTTGATTAATTTAGTGATTACCATGTCTGAGAAAAGGACAAAAGACTGGAATAAATAACTTTCAGTTTCTCTACATTTTCCTGAATATAACTGATCTCTAACAATAATGACAGTCAAAAGTTTATGTGTAAGTAGGTTGTTTGTAACTCTAAGCTTGTTTTTTCCCTACCTGCCAATAAAACAATGCCTAAATGGTAGCAAAGGTCACAAGTTAAAACCACGTAAGTCTTTAAATGTGTTCATACAGCAGTGACAGAACATTATCATATCTGTCACAATACAGCCTAAGATTTGGGTGCTATAAACAGGGAACTACAAAGTACAGAGAGGAAACGACAGAATTTCTTCCTTCTTTTCTGAGTTCAGGATCACATTAAGTAAAACTCTTAAAGAGGTAAAGTTTGTATGTGGCACGTACAGCACCACTACCCACATTCCACTGCCCTGAGGCCACACAGCAGAGACAAAACAGCAGAGCACTGCACTGGATGTCTGATTGCCTAGGCTGGAGGCAGGGTCCCACAGTCTAATCTCAGTCACTCCTTCACCTCTTAACCCAGTGTCTCCTCCTCTATAAAAGGATGGGTTGGGGCCAGGTGAGGTGGCTCACACCTGTAATCCTGGCACTTTGGGAAGCTGAGGCAGACCTATCACTTGAGGCCAGGAGTTTGAGACCAGCCTGACTAACATGGTGAAACCCATCTCTACTAAAAATATGAAAATTAGCCAGATGGTGGGTGCCTTGATCATAGCTACTTGGGAGGCTAAGACACAAGAATCACTTAGACATGGGAGATGGAGGCTGCAGTGAGCCGAGATCACACAGCTGTACTCCAGCCTGGGCAACAAAGTGAGACTCTGTCTGAAAAAGGGAAAAAGAAAAAATGGGGAATGGGGTGCAACTAAAATTATGCCTAAAAGTCTGGTGCTTCCAATTCTAACACATTGTAATCCCAAGTTATCTATTAAATGTGCATAGTGTAATTTAGAATAGATGATCTCAGCCAGATACTATAAGTAAAGCGATCTTAATGAATTAACCTACATTATTACTACATGGTATCCCTTAAACCTTCCAACAAAACGCTGTGTATAGAATGCTACTGTAAGTCTAGAAAAAGGAAAAACTGGGGGTGGGGAACTCTGTGTTTTATTATACATGTGTAGACTGTCTCTAAAAAATATACAATGAATTGGTTATACTAGTTGTCTCTGGAGTAGAAAGCTGGATTACTGGATAAAAAAGAAAGCAGAAGGCTTTTCATTCTACACTCTTTACAGAGCAAAGGGAAAGACTTTCTCTACGCTACGTAATACACATCCATCCCTCCATCCTAGTGAGAAGGAGTGTAGACTGGACCCAGGCATCCTGGGCCAGGTCCTACCTCTGCCTCTTCCCAGCAATGTAACTTTGGTGAGTTACCTGACCTCTTTGTGCCTCAATAGCCTTATCTGCAAAATGGAGATAATACAATAGTACCAACCTTCTAAGTGCTGCTTTGGTGATCAAATGTAAAGCACTTAACACAGAGCCAGGCACACTGGAAGTGTGCTCTAAACATGCACCATAATTTTGTGTCTTTTGAATACTAAGATGTGTGATTGTATTATCTCTTGAAAAAGTAAAAACAACAAAGATGAAGACTACAACAAGAACATCCTATTTTTTTTTAACCCAAAGAATCTATTATTGCTTTGAAGTAAACCCTTAAAACCCTTAATCACGGTTTCCTTTAAGAGGCTTCTTGGTAGCTGAAGCATGAGGCAGTGGGTGAACTCCTACAGGGAAACCACCTTAATGAATTCTAAGCATTCAGATTCAGTTTTCAAATATGTAGTTTGGCCCGGACAATGGCATTTATTGAGCTTTCTTCTCGGCACTCATACACTACATTTTCCTGTCCTTCTTCATTCCCTCCCTCTTCCAAGGACCGGAGGAAGTTTCTCTCTAAAAAAGCAATCCCTCTGGGAGGCTGAGGCAGAAGAACTGCTTGAACCCGGGAGGCCGAGGTTGCAGCGAGTCGAGATCATGCCACTGCCCTCCAACCTGGGTGACACAGCAAGACTCTGTCTCAAAAAAAAAAAATAAAAATAAAAAATAAAAATATTTTTAAAAAGCAATCCCTCTTCTCATTTATTAAATCCATCATCTATGGCTTTCAGTTTCTGATTGCTGTTCTAGTGGTGTATCAAATGGATTTCCATCATATTAAATAACTGCCTTTTTTGCTGCATAATTCTCACAGAGCCTAGAGACACCAATTCCAGAAGTTCTGGTGTTTGCATGTAGGCAGGCGAAGGCTGCTGATCAGAACTACACAGCACATGCACAAATAATTGCCTAACATTTTAGAGTTTACCAAACACTTCTTCAGAATTCACCTGACCCGACCTTCTCAAATGTCCTGTGAGAGTCTGTATTGTATAACATATTGTATGAACTTTAACACGGTTATGGCCAGTAAGTGGCTAAGTCAGGACTAAAATCAGTATCTCCTGACTCCAGATTCTGTGTTCATCCAAGTCTACTACACTAGCGCCTTGATACCAGTAACACGTTAGGGTAACATTCTCTTCCTTCTAGGACCTTCCTCGGCATGTCCTTCTGAGATGTAAAAACCTGTACTCCAGCGTGCGCAGAGTGAGTCCCCATCTCTTAAAAGAAGAAGCAAGACGGATCCAAGACAGCCAATTAGGAGCAGCTCAGGATTGCAGCTCCCAGTGAAAGTGCGGAGAGCGAGTGGACGCCGCATTTCCAGACAGATTTTTATTGCCCACAGACCAGGAGATTCCCCGGTGGAGGAGCCCCACGGGTCACCAGCGTGACTGGTTTGGCTGGCACAGCTGTTTCAGCTGGTGGGGCTGTTTCGCCTGTACAAAATACATGGGTCTGGCTGCCATTTTAGCTGGCGATTGGAGCTCCGGGAAGGCAGACTCGCCCATTCATCTGATTAAAAAAGGGACTGAAACAGGGAGCCAGGCCAGGAGATTCCTGGGCAAAAAAGTGCCACGAATCTCAGCGCCACTGTTTCAGCTGGCGCACTGGGTTGCCACAGGGGAAATCACACAGAACCCACCACCTTTTCAACAGGCGACTGGAACACCTGGGAGACGGTCGACCATTCAATTAAAAAAAAAAAAAAGGCTCTGAGGCAGGGAGCCAGGTGATCAGGCTCAGCTGGTCCCAGCCCCACAAAAAAACAGCAACTGGAAACACTCTGGATTGAGAGTTTCACAGCAAGCCCAGCTGAACCCCGGTGGTCTAGCTCTGTGGGGGATGGGTGTCCACCATTAGCAAGGCAGTCCACCACTACGGAGGTAGTTTGCCATTGCTGAGGCAGCCTGCCATTACAGAGAGGGTCTGCTATTATAGAGGCCGGCCGCCATTGCCGAGGCAGTTCTAACTACACCTGTATAAACAGGACTGCAGGGAAGTTCACAGGGCAGCTGGGCGGAGCCCACAGCAGCTCAGCAAAGCCTCTGCTGGCAGACAGTGACTAGGCTGCCTCCTCACTGGGCAGGGCAGCCCTGAAAAAAGGCAGCAACACAACAAAAACTCATAAATAAAGCCCTCACTCCCTGGGACAGAACACCTGGGAAAAAATAAAAGGCAGTGGGGGGGCAGAGGGGGGGTTATGAGTTCTGCTATAGCAGACTTAAACATACCTGCCCAGCAGCCCTGAATGAACAACGGAGCTCACAGCTCAGCACTTGAGCTCCTATGAAGGACAGACAGACTTCTCAAGCAGCTCCCTGACCCCTGTATATCCAGAGTTACCTCATAAAGGAGAGCTCAAATAGACATTTGGTGGGTATCCTTCTGGGACAAAGATAGCAGCAGAAGAAACTGGCAGCAACCCTTACTGTTCTGCAGCAGCTTCAGGGGATCCCCAGGCAAGGAGGGCCTGGAGTGAACCTCAGCAGTCCTACAGCAGAGGGGCCAGACTGTTAGAAGGAAAACTAAGAAACAAAGAAATAACTTCATCATCAACAAACTGGACGTCCACTCGGAGACCCACTCTGAAAGTCAACAACTACAAAGACAACAAGTGGATAAAACTGCAAAGATAAGAAGAAACCAGCGCAAAAAGGTTGAAAACACCCGAAACCAGACTACCTCTCCTCCTACAAGGGATCACTACTCCTCACTAGCAAGGGAAAAGGCTGAATGGAGAATGAGTGTGATGAATTGACAGAATCAGGCGTCAGAAGGTGGGCAATAAGAAACTTCTATGAGCTAAAAGAACATGTTCTAACCCAGTACAAAGAAGACACTAAAAACCTTGAAAAAAGATTTGACGAAACGAGAATAAACAACTTATATAGGAATATAAGTGAAGTGATGGAGCTGAAAAACACAACACGAGAACTACACAAAGCATATACAAGTTTCAACAGCCGAAATGACCAAGCAGAATAAAGGATATCAGAGGTGGAAGATCAACTCAGTGAAATAAAATGAGAAGATAAGATTAGAGAAAAAAGGGTAAAAACGAATGAACAAAGTCTCCAAGAAATATGGGACTATGTGAAAAGACCTAATCTACGTTTGATAGGTGTACCTGAATGTGACAAAGAGAATGAATCCAAGCTGGAAAATACTCTGCAGGATATTATCCAGGAAAAATTCCCCAACCTAGCAAGGCAGGCCAATATTCAAGTCCAGGAAATACAGAGACCACCACAAAGATATTCCTCAAGAAGAGCAACCCAAAGGCACATAATCGTCAGATTCACCAGGGTTAAAATGAAGGAGAAATGCTAAGGGCAGCCAGAGAGAAAGGTCGGGTAACCCACAAAGGAAAGCCCATCAGACTCACAGCAGATCTCTCAGCAGAAACCCTACAAGCTAGAAGAAGAGTGGGGGCCAATATTCAACATCCTTATAGAAAAGAACTTTCAACCTAGAATTTCATATCCAGCCAAACTAAGCTTCATAAGTCAAGGAAAAATAAAATCCTTTGCAAACAAGCAAGTACTCAGAGATTTCATCACCACCAGGCCTGCTTTATAAGAGCTCCTGAAAGAGGCTCTACATATACAAAGGAACAACCAGTACCAGCCACTCCAAAAAGGTGCCAAAGACACAATGAAGAAACTGCATCAACTAATGGGCAAAACAGCCAGCTGGCATCAAAATGGCAGGATCAAATTCACACATAATATTAACCCTGAATGTAAATGAGCTAAATGCCCCAATCAAAAGACACAGACTGGCAAATTGGATACAAAGCAAAAACCCATTGGTGTACTGTATCCAGGAAACCCATCTCACATGCAGAGATACACAAAGGCTCAAAATAAAGGGATGGAGGAAGATTTACCAAGCAAATGGAGAGCAAAAAAAAAGCAGGAGTTGCAATTCTCATCTCTAATAAAATGGACTTTGAAGAAAAGAGAGAATAATCAAATAGGTGCAATAAAAAATGATAAAGGGGTATCACCATAGATTCCACAGAAATATAAGCCATCATCAGATTATTACAAACAACTCTATGCATAGAAACTAGTAAACCTGGAAGAAATGGATAAATTCCTGGACACTTGCATCCTCCCAAGCCTAAACCAGGAAGAAGTCAAAACCCTGAATAGACCAATGACAAAGGCAGAAGTTTAAGCAGCAATTAAAAGCCTACCACCCCCAAAAAAGCCCAGGGCCTGATGGGTTCACAGCTGAATTCTACCAGACATATACAAAGAGGAGCTGGTACCATTCCTTCTGAAACTATTCCAAACAATCCAAAAAGAGGGAATCCTTCCCAAATCATTTTATGAGAACAACATCATCCTGATACCAAAGCCCGGAAGACTCACCAAGAAAAAAAATTTCAGGACAATATCCATGATGAACATAGATGCAAAAATCTTCAATAAAATACTGGCAAACCAACTGCAACAGCACATCAAAAAGCTTATCCGCCATGATCAAGTAGGCTTCATTCCGGGATGCAAGGCTGGTTCAACATACACAAGTCTATAAACGTAATTCACCACATAAACAGAACCACAGACAAAAACCGCATGATTATCTGAATAGATGCAGAGAAGGCCTTTGACAAAACTCAACAGCCCTTTATGCTAAAAAAAAAAAAAAAAAAAAAAAAAAAAAGCCCCAGTAAACTAGGTATTGATGGAACATATCATAAAATAATAACAAAGATCAAAAGAGACAAAGAAGGACATTACAGAATGGTTAAAGGATCAATGCAACAAGAAGAGCTAATGATCCTAAATATATATGCACCCAATGCAGGAGCACCCAGATACGTAAGACAAGTTCTTAATTACTTACAAAGAGACTTAGACTCCCATACAATAATAGTGGGAGACTTTAACACCCCATTTTCAATATTAGACAGATCAACCAGATAGAAAATTAACAAGGATATCCAGGACTTGAACTCAGATCTGGACCAAGCAAACCTAATAGACAGTTACAGAACTCTCCACCCCAAATCCACAGAATATACATTATTCTCAGCACCACATTGCACCTACTCTAAAATTGACCACATAATTGGAAGTAAATTACTCCTCAGCAAATGTAAAAGAGTAGAAATCATAACAGTCTCTCAGACCACAGTGCAATCAAGTTAGAACTCAGAATTCAGAAACTAACTCGGAACCACACAGCTTCATGGAAACTGAACAACTTGCTCTTGAATGTTGACTGCATAAACAATGAAATGAAGGCAGAAATAAAGATGATCTTCGAAACCAAAAAGAACAAAGACACAACATACCAGAATCTCTGGGACACATTTAAAGCAGTCTCTAAAGAAAAATATATAGGAATAAATGCCAACATGAGAAGCAAGGAACGATCTAAAATTAATTCCAGATGGATTAAAGACTTAAGCATAAGACCTAACACCATAAAAACCCTAGAAGAAAATCTAGGCAGAACCATTCAGGACATAGGTGTAGGCAAGGACTTCATGACCAAAACACCAAAAGCATTGGCAACAAAAGCCAAAATAGACAAATGGGACCTAATCAAACTCCACAGCTTCTGCACAGCAAAAGAAACAGTCATTAGAGTGAATTGGCAAACAACAGAATGGGAAAAAATTTTTGCAGTCTACCCATCTGACAAAGGGCTGGTATCCAGAATCCACAAAGAACTAAAACAGATTTACAATAAAAAAAGCAAACAAACCATTCAAAAGTGGGCGAAGGATATGAACAGACACTCTACAAAAGAAGACATACCTGAAGCCAACAAACATATGAAAAAATGTTCATCCTTACTGGTCATTAGAGAAATGCAAATCAAAACTACATTGATATACCTTCTCACACCAGTTAGAATGGTGATGATTAAAAAATCTGGAGACCATAGATGCTGGAGAGGATATGGATGAATAGGAACACTTTTACACTGTTGGTGGGAGTGAAAATTAGTTCATCCATTGTGGAAGACAGTGTGGCGATTCCTGAAGGACCTAGAAACAGAAATTCCATTTGACCCAGCAATCCCATTATTGGGTATATCCCATAAGGACACATGCACATGAATGTTCATTGCAGCACAGTTTACAATAGCAAAGACCTGGAACCAACCTAAATTCCCATCGATGATAGACTGGACAGGGAAAATGTGGCACATATACACCATGGAATATTATGCAGCCATCAAAAATGATGAGTCTGTGTCCTTTGTAGAGTCATGGATAAATCTGGAGACCATCATTCTCAGCAAACTGACACAAGAACAGAAAATCAAACACTGCATGTTCTCACTCATAGGTGGGTGTTGAACAATGAGAACACATGGACACAGGGAGGGGAGCATCACACACTGAGGTCTGTTGGGGAGAAATAGGGGAGGGTCAGTGGGGGGTGGGGAGTTGGAGAGAGAGAGCATGGGGAGAAATGCCAGATATAGGTGATGGGGAGGAAGGCAGCAAATCACACTGCCATGTGTGTACCTATGCAACAATCTTGCATGTTCTTCACATGTACCCCAAAACCTAAAATGCAATAAAAAAAAGAAAAGCACCAAGATCAAACTAATATATAATTTTTTTACCTTAAAAAAAAGGAAGAAGAAGAAAGAAGGAGGAGGAGGAAGAGAAAGTATGGGATTGACAAAAGAATAGGGAAACTGGTCAAGGGAAGAGAATAGAGAGTTTGGGAAAAATCCACATAAATATAAATCAACCGATATTTGACAAAGGAGCAACAGTGATACAATGGAGCAAAGACAGTCTTCTCAACAAATGCTGCTGGAGTATCTGGACATCCACGTGCAAAAAAAAAAAGGAATCTCAACACAGACCTTACATCCTTCACAAAAATAAACCCCAAATGGCTTACAAACCTAAGTGTAAAAAGCAAAACTACAAAACTCACAGAAGATAACACCAGAGAAAATATACACGACCTTGGGCATGGCGAAGGATTTTTAGATACAACATGAAAGCCATGGTCCATGAAAGAAATTATTGAGAAGCTGGACTTCGTTAAAATTAAAAACTTCTGCTCTGAGAAAGACACTGTCAAGGGAATGAGAAGACAAGACACAGACTGAGACAAAACAATCACAAAAAATATATCTGATAAACAACTATTTTATCCAAAACAAAGAACACTTAAAACTCAGTAAGAAATCAAACCTCCTGATGAAAAAGTGGCAAAAGATCTGAACAGACACCTCACCAAAGATCATATAAATGGGAAATAAGCATATGAAAAGTTGATCCACATTGTTTGTCATTAGAGAAACACAAATTTAGACAACAAGAGATACTACTACATGCCTATTAGAATGGCCAAAGTCCGGAACACTGACAATGCCAAATGCTGGTGAGGATGTGGAGCAACAGAAACTCTCATCCACTGGTGGCAGTGCTATTGTTTTGGAAGAGTTTGGCAGTTTCTTACGAAACTAAACATACTTCTACCTTACAATCCAGCAATGGGACTCCTTGTTATTTAACCAAATTAGTGGAAAAGCAGGCAGCTATGTACATGAGCTTGATTCATAATTGCCAAAACGTGGAAGCAACCAAGATGTCCTTCAGTATGCAAAGAGATGGTCAATGGAACATTATTCAGTGCTAAAAAAGAAATAAACCATCAAGTTATGAAGAGACATGAAGAGACCTTGAATGTATATTTCTAACTGAAAGAAACCAATCTGAAAAGGCTACATACTGTATGACTCTAATCAAATGACATTCTGGAAAAGGCAAAACTGTGGAGACAGTAAAAAGACAAGTGGTTGCCTGGGGTTAGGGGAAACAGAGGGATAAATAGGCGAGATGCAGAGGATTTCTAAGGCAGTGAAACTATCTAATATGAATAGCGGATGTGTGTCATTACACTTCTGTCAAAACCTATAGAATATACAACACTAAGAGTGAACCTGAATGCCAGCTATGGACTTTGGGTGACAGTGATGTGCCAATACAGATTCCTCAGTGGTCACACAGATATCACTGTGGCATGGGATGGTGATACTGTGGGGGCAAGGTACATATGGGAATTCTGTAATTTCTGCTCAGTTTTGCTCTGAACCTAAAATTGCTCTAAAAAATATTTAAAAGGAAAAAAATTATTTTAATTTCAGTTGTCAAAGGAACTTTAAAAAATATATTAACTTTCAGGAATAAGTACTAGTTTAAACATTTGTGACAGGATTATTTTCTGAAGACATTTTTTGTCTGTTAGAGTTTGCTACAGAATATCCTGTAAAGATGGGAACCAAGGACATACAACCTGAGCTTCAGATGTAGCTATCAAGTCTATCTCTGCTCAGCAGAATTACAGGCCGTCTCCTCCTTGTTCTATCCACCTGGCTGGGAAAAGGAGGGTCAGTCCTCACATTCTGCTCTACAGAAGGCATCCAACCACCACATGTGGTCTTGCTCCTACTGACAGAGGGGAATGTTCCCCTAAAATAGTTCACAGTGAGGTAGGTATTAGTGACTTCCTACAGAGAACAATGCTTAAATACAAAGAAATGAGAATTTAATAATAGGAGTTTTTGATGTCAAACAGGGTCCAGTGGGAAAGATATTAAGGGCAGGTGACCTCTGCCTCCCTCTCATACCACAGTATGCAGCTGCCAGACCATCCACCAGCACACCTCCACTCCATTCACATTCCCATGAAGGATCATGTACTTTCTGAATCCAAATCATCTTTGCCCTGAGGCAATATCCTTATTTTTAGGATGCACACCAGGCATGTTCCTGCCTTAAGATCTTTGTACTTCCTGTTCCCTCTGTTGAAAATGTACTTCCTCAAACACCCACATGGCTTGTTCACTCACGTGGAAAAAGATTACCACTGAGCTATTTCTGACTCCCTTGATTACCCAAGGCCGAGTCTTTACATTTCTCTAACTTTGGGACTCATGGATCACTGGCAGATTATCAGACTATTAGCTGGAAAGGACTTCAGACACTGCCTCCTGTCCACTGGTTCTCAAGTTGGCTCATTGTTAGAAATACCCTAGAAGCTGTGTGTGTGTGTGTGTGTGTGTGTGTGTGTGTGTAAAATCAACAATGCTTCATAAGTTCTACCTCCAGGAATCTGGTTCAATGAATCTGAAGCTGAGGCTTAATAAACAGCATTCCATTCTACCATCTTTCTTTCTTTTTTAGAAAACAAAAACAGAAAGATGAGATGATGTTCCCAAAGACAGTGATTTCAAGGCAGAGAAGACCCTCAGATCACAAAATCAGGGTAGAGAAGATCACCATGTCAAAAGTCCTTCCATTTTATCTGGTATTAAGTCTAGTTTCTCATATGCTAGAGAGCTGAAAATTAGTAAGTGGGAAAACAGCTTAACTAAGTTCCTTTTTTTGCCTTTGGACAGGGTGAGGCATGAAAGTGAAAGGATATGGCATAGTGAGAAAAATGGATTTTCATTCACATCTGTTCTGTAAAACCTAAAGTAGTATTTTTAAAAAACTTTTTTTTTTTTTTGCGATAGTCTCGTTCTGTTGCCCAAGCTGGAGTGCTGTGGCACAATCACTGCAACTTAGGCCTCCTGGGTTCAAGCAATTCTCCTTCCTCACCCTCCTGAGTAGCTTGGATTACAGGCACATGGCACCATGCCCAGCTAATTTTTGTATTTTTAGTAGAGACAGGGTTTCACCATGTTGATCGGGTTGGTCTCAATCTCCTGACCTCATGATCCACCTGGCTCGGCCTCCCAAAGTGCTGGAATTACAGGCATGAGCCATCGCATCTGGCCTAAAAAACCTTGCTTAAACCCTTAAAGACATAAGGCTGACAGATGGATGTACACCTGATACCTAAATATCCCCTTGGGAACTCATAAAAGGAAAGAAAATTCCCAGGAACCTTGGTGTTTTTAGAACCCACAGACTGGATTTCCTTCGGTGACTTTTGACAGTTATAATCTTAGATGGGTCACAAGTTATTGCTCTTGCCAATTCCCACCAGGGCTTGCTACCTCACTGTTCAGCAATTATTCATCTTTTGTCACTATAACAATAAAAGGATAAGGCTAAGCCAGAGCCTGACTCACCACAGGAGTCATAACAGGAGACTCAGAGATGTTGGAGGACCAGTTCAGCCAACATTCCAGTTCAGCACAGAGCTGAGTAGAACTTGAGGAAAAAAGCCTTCAGAAGCCGCCCAATCAGTGACTGGCCCGCAGACTCCAGAGCTGGACTAACCTCATCTTCTGCCTGGAACACTGTCATTCCGGATGCAGTTTGCTATGGTGACTAATAACAAGTGCTTTACTCTGTTATATCATCAATGCTTATCCAAATATGACCCAGACAAAAGCTGATGTCAGTTGTTAGCATCTATGAAAATCTCCTATATTAAGACTGCTATAGACTGGATAGGGAAAATGTGGTACATATACACCATGGAATATTACGCAGCCATCAAAAACGATGAGTTCACGTCCTTTGTAGGGACATGGATGAACCTGGAAACCATCATTCTCAGCAAACTGACACAAGAGCAGAAAATCAAACACCGCATATTCTCACTCATAGGTGGGTGTTGAACAATAAGAACACATGGACACAGGGAGGGGAGCACTACACACTGGGGTCCATTGGGGGGAAATGGGGGAGGGACGGGGGGGTGGGGGGTGGGAAGAGATAGCATGGGGAGAAATGACAGATACAGGCAAGGGGACGGAAGGCAGAAAACCACACTGCCATGTGTGTACCTATGCAACAATCTTGCATGTTCTTCACATGTACCCCAAAACCTAAAATGCAATTAAAAAAAAAAAAAGACTGCTGACTTATTCCTCCTAAGTGATGTATCCTCAGAGGGAAAAGACAAATGTTCTTGAACCCTAAATCAGACATGACACTGCATTCCTTGACTCATTCACTCTTATCGGTCTGGAATCATAGCTCAAAATCCCTACCATCGGCCAGCAGAAATAAACTATTCTAACTAGTCAAAGAAAAATTCTCATGGTACATAAAAGTAAAAAAGGAAGGAATGCAGGAAGTGCAGAAGAACGTGTGACAGCAATACTCAATGCATTGAAAGAGTCACACCCAACCATTTATGACCTCTCAATGAAGCTTGCCACAAAGCACAAGACCATCAGCTGACTAGAGTTTGTTTTTTTTCTCTACCCACTTCATTTGACCTGTCCAACAGCTACATTTTCTATTAAGTGGTATCAGGGTAGAGTGGTTTTCACATTGTTTCTAGGTATAGCACACAGTGAGAAACATTCTTTCCACTCCTACAAAGCCTGCATTACACTTTCTTTTAATGACCTTTTATTATACTCTTCAGAATTCTTTGGTGGGTTGCCTTAGCATATCTCTCTCTAAATCTGTGACTATTTTTATATTTCCTAGTCAGTAATCCCAACTGCTATAAATAAAGAGTGGTCATAAAATCATGGTCAGTTTATCTATGTGAAACAGCTCACCAGGGAAAAATGCATCCAGGTTTCTTCTGTCCTTACTTTCTTATTAAGTAACTACCATAGACAGTCTAAGGATTTCCCTTTTTTAATAGAATTACCTCATCTAAAATGTACATAAAATGAGTATCTATACTCATTAATCCTTCTGCTTCTTCTATCCTGGCGATTCTAAAGCAGTATAGAGAATTTCTTCTGAATCGAAGTTTCAAGATCTGAAACTGTAAAGCACAATTGACTCTGAAGTGCTCTGTTTCAGTTCCTCTTCAGTGTACAAAGGGTATACTTTAAAGACACGGCAAGTTTTCTTTTGCCACCAGAGCAACAATGATCCACAGATATGTGTGGCAAGTCCCAGATTTCTCATATAAACAGCCCTATGGATTGTTTGCTAATTTGCTGGGAAAGTTTCAAAAACTCGAAAGTTGCTATAGTCAGTATTTTAAGAAAGAGGATTAGAAGCAATTGTTTGAAGATGATACTATATACCTGGCATCATATTTAAGTCACTAGATTTTCTTTTTTTCTGAGATGGAGTCTTGCTGTGTTGCCCAGGCTGGGGTGCGGTGGTATGATCTCAGTTCACTGCAACCTCCGCTTCCCGGATTCAAGTGATTCTCCTGCCTCAGTGTCCCAAGTAGCTGGGATTAAAGATGCCTGCCACCATGCCTGGCTAATTTTGGTATTTTTAGTATAGATGTGGTTTTACCATATTGGTCAGGCTGGTCTCAAACTCTTTTTTTTTTTTTTTTTTTTTTTTTTTTTTTGAGACGGAGTTTCGCTCTTGTTACCCAGGCTGGAGTGCAATGGCGCAATCTCGGCTCACCGCAACCTCACCTCCTGGGTTCAGGCAATTCTCCTGCCTCAGCCTCCTGAGTAGCTGGGATTACAGGCACGTGCCACCACGCCCAGCTAATTTTTTTTGTATTTTTAGTAGAGACAGGGTTTCACCATGTTGACCAGGTTGGTCTCGATCTCTCGACCTCGTGATCCACCCGCCTCTGCCTCCCAAAGTGCTGGGATTACAGGCTTGAGCCACCGCGCCCGGCGGTCTCAAACTCTTGACCTCAAGTGATTCTCCTGCCTTGGCTTTCCAAAGTGCTGGTATTACAAACATGAGCCACCATGCCCAGCCAAGAGTCACTAGATTTGAAGGGAGTTTCAGCAAGGTATTTTTACTTACAAGCCATTTAAGATACCTCTCAGCAAACTCTGCAGTTTTTTGTTGACTCTGGAATTTCATGAAATGAATTGAACCCCAATATCCACCTTTATAGAGGTTAGGGGGAATGGAAATGGAGATGCAGAGGACAATTCCTCTCCTGAAATGTGTCATGCTACATGAGCCACAATGAGATGACCAACATGTTTCTTTCTGCATTGTTTGTTTGTTTTACACTGTGGCCATCATCACGTGTACAACATAATTCTACTGTAACTGTGGAATCTTTCTCTTCATCTTTTCAGTTACTGAAAAATCATGAGAAGAAAAAAAAAAACCCTGCTTGTCAGTGTGGTGAACTAAGGAGACCACCTGGAACTACTGATTTAAGATATCAAAGAACAAGAAGGGGTTGGAAGTCCTAGCTACCTGACTGCCACATGACTTGGACAAACAGATAACTCGTGAGCACTCTGGAGCCAGGTCCTTCAGTGCAAGCACCTGTCAATAATTGACTTCTACCCTTAAATTGGCCTAAGTCCTAAAGAAATTCTGGAAACCAAGCACAATACTGCAAGTAAGCAATGTTTCTAAGATCACAGTAAGGAGAAGAGAAAGCAGATGAGGTCTACCACACCACGTTGTTTGACTAGAGATGAATTCCAACTAATTGACAAATGCATGCCATTATTTTACAAAGTGCTAAAAAAAAAATTCTCAGCACTAGAGAAGTAAATCTAATGGAAGGTAAAACAAGGAAAGAGGATAACAGGCATGAAAATGTCAAAGTTTAAACCATCGCTTAAATAAAATGATTAAAATCTTAGCAAAGAATAGCACGTGCACTGAAGGTGAGAAGCAGCAGTTCAAATAAAAAATGTTAGGTTTCCAAAAAATTGGCCCTGCATATTATTTTCTTACATGGACATTCGCTCCCTACCTTTCATCCTAAATAGCTATTCTGGGATCTAGAATTGTACAGAATAACAAAAATAGGAAATATAGAAGGCCGTACTACATCTAAGAATCTCAGAAGAAGAAAGAATTTTTAAAAGAATCTGAGTCAATTACATAGTTGAACAGTTAAGAGTGAAACTCAGAGAAGCCTGGAGACTGGCCCGGGGTTAGAGGCAGCAGAGCTTAGGGATCAGGATTCAGATAAACTTGAGTGTCACTCCATTACTCTCTCCTATCACTCAGCTACCCTTTCTTGATAAGACACAGATAAAAACAGATAGTATAAAAGTGAAATTATTATCTGAACACTCTAGTTATTTTTCTAATGTACCATATTATTACCTCCTCCTCTACAAATAGATCTCTTTAACTGAATGAAGAGACTGTGACCTAACACTTGTAAAGTAACTTCCCCACTTCTCTCTCACTCCCCAATCTACTGGGCTCCTACACTTTGGTGGACTACCTCCCATTTTACTAAGCTTCTTTTTTCTTTTTTCTAGATGGAGATCTTACTCTGTTGCCCTGTTTTATTAAGTTTCTATTTTTAAAAAATGACAAAGATTTTTACGGAACAAAAGCTGCATTCTGATTATTTTTAACCAAACCAAGAAACATACTTATGGGATAAACAGATGATGAGACATGTTAATTTTGAGAAAACTTCTGTAATAAAAAAAACATTTTAAGTGAATTTATTTTAGGATTATTATTATTATTATTATTATTTGAGATGGAGTTTCACTCTTGTTACCGAGGCTGGAGTGCAATGGCACGATCTTGGCTCACCGCAACCTCCGCCTCCTGGGTTCAGGCAATTCTCCTGCCTCAGCCTCCTGAGTAGCTGGGATTACAGGCACGCACCACCATGCCCAGCTAATTTTTTGTATTTTTAGTAGAGACAGGGTTTCACCATGTTGACCAGGACGGTCTCGATCTCTTGACCTCGTGATCCACCCTCCTCGACCTCCCAAAGTGCTGGGATTACAGGCTTGAGCCACCGCGCCCGGCCGTATTATTATTATTTTAAAAAGACAGGGTCTTACTCAGTTGCCCAGACTGAAGTATAGGGGTAAAATCACAATTTATTGCAGCCTACAACTCTTGGGCGCAAACAATCTCCCACCTCAGCTTCCCAAGCAGCTGGCACCACAGCTCCATGCCCTTATAACCAGCTAATTATTTTTATTTTTTTGCAGAGATGGGGTCTTGCTATGTTACCCTGGCTGGTCTTGAACTCCTAGGCTCAAGTGATCCTCCCACTTCATTTTCCCAAAGTGTTTGGATTACAGGATTGAGCCACCATGCCCAGGTTAAATGAACTTATAAACTCTCTTATACACTAATCATTAACTTATGGCTCTCCTTACTATCTATGGAAGAATTTGGAATGAAATGCAATTCTCAAAAGAGTTTTTTTGTTTTTACTAATATGCAATAAAATTCTTTACAAATGGTGTTTCAATTAAGTACCACTAATAACAAAATAAATAAATTATTCCAAAGTGGACTTAATAATAAACCAAAAAGAATATTGCAGGTATGTTATTCTTTTTAGACAAGTTCCATTATTAAAATTTCCTGCTCATAATGCATCCTTCTCATGGAGAGGGTTTTCCAGAGGAAGCCTGGGTCTCCCCCACCACCCTGCCTCCAAATGGAAAAGCACATCCACCTGCTCACCACGCAGACTATGAAGTGAGAACGCCCAGGCCTGTGCCCCATCTACTAACTGTGCTGGTACTTCAGGATGGCACCTTTTTTCCCTGATAATTACTACGAACAGTATCATCCAAGCTTCAACAGACAAAGGTGTAAACATTTCTTACAAGTTGGCTCCAGCAGAGGTAATGAAATGAAGAAAATAGGTGGGTAGTGGATTCACAACAGTCACTAAAAAATACCCATGCTTACATCTTTTCTGTAAGAGAAAGAACTTGTCTCTGCACACCCACCAGTAACCCTATTTCTCCTACTTAAAAGCACTTACAAGAAGCAACAACTTTCAGATCAACACAACTCCATCTCCTTAGTACACAGTGAATTAAATAAAAAATTATCTGAGATTTCGAAACAGAACTAAAGTTTCAAACCTGTTGTTGAGTTCCGTGTGGTCAGTGCTCCTGTCCACCCTGGCGTGTTTTTTAATCTTTGAGCATAAAAGCGCCCTGTGAATCTTCCCAGCACGAGGAACAGCATCACTCACACATCGGGCTGAGTCTTGCCAGCTCCCGGACTGCTTTGTGGTCTTCCCTGTGCCGCCACACATCTCCTGAGCGGTTTAATGTTCTTCCGGTTTACCTCAACCACCAACATGGACTTGGACACAAATCCTGAAGTTCCTTTGTTATGTGAGGAATATTCCGTAGAGACCAGCAATTCTAAACAATCATTACACTGCTATGCAGTATGTGAGAAAAGTTAGCTGGCAGCAGCGTACTAATTTCCCCTTTCAAAATTAAAAAAAAAAAAAAAGGTGGAACATTCGTTTGTTACGTAAATTAACCCCGCCAATAATTTAGGAAGTCAGATCCATCTATTATATTATAAAACGTGCTGTCTGCAATCCCACTATAAACGTAGACAAGTCCTACTTTTGTTCCTAAGCTTGTACTCCAGTTAGCAGAGACAAGACACTTAACAGGTTGAGCAGCTTGGACTGACTCACTCCATCTGTGCTCCCTAGCTGGAGATTATGTAGTAGTCAAGTAATTGGTCACAAGACCTATTCATATGGCTCTGGGCAATGCAGTGGCTTGCCTTCCGAAGCTGCAAGGTTGTTCTGACATTGGCCACACCACCCTCTTAATGGCTCTCATGTGAGCCAGTGTCAGCTGACAGGTCTTACTCTGCAACCTTGCAAAATTCTACTCACAGCAAGCAAGGGATGGTTACCCACAACAGCCAAATGTAGGACTTAATGTATAGATGGCATGGGGTGGTGGGACACAGATTCGCAACATATCCTTGCTTTAATACAAGGGGGAAAAATGATCATGAGCAGCCATATACCCTTGAAACTCTTGCATTGAATTTCTAGGCATATTCAAGCTAAGAAAGTTCAACCTGAGGACAAAAGCAGCTCAATTTTGATTTCTGATGCTAATATTCTTCATCTGAAAAAGGAGAACAATGCTACAGAATCAATATGATTCTGTGGGTTCATAAAGAAAACATTTTTCTTTTATTAGAAATAAAAATAAAAAATAAAAAATAAAGAAATAAAAATCAAGATCCTTGGAATACAGGTCAAATCTTGACACACAAAACTACAAGGGATTGCCCCAATTCTTTACCTTTTCCTGGTCCTGGAATTTGGTGAAGAAAACATTAATAGATCCCTAAAATCTGATAAACTCTTGGCTAGTCCTTTGGCTTCAGCAGTTTTTAAATGTACCTTTGTATTAGGATGGTCCAAAAGCAATTGCGGTTTTTGCCGTCATTTGTAATATATGGTATCCATACATTTCACTCCACAAGTGTGAGAAAAGCTAACACCATGGCATGGCCTTCTTATGACATTCTGATGTATATATGTATATAATCCTTAAAACTCCTTCAAAAAATATCTGAAATTCACTCTCTCCTGAGAAATAAAAATTGCAACATAACCTACGACAACTTGAATTCTCTGTGGCACACGCTAAATTGATAGTATCGTGATACAATCAGAAAAAGAAAATAAATTCCTTTTTCCAAGAACACATTTTGAGCTTAAAACTTAACCGACATGGCCAAAGTATGATCATGAGTTCTCTTTTCCCATAAACTGCCTTAAAAGTCACTTTCTCTTTTTAACAGAGAATTAAAAGATTACTTATGCAAGCACTATAAAAGCACCTGTAGATAATGCTTATAATTGCAGTGCTTTGAGAGGCCAAGCTGAGAGAACTACAGTACTTGAGGCAGGATTTAAAGACTGGCCTGGACAACATAGCAAGACCTCTTCTCTACAAAAAATGAGAAAATTAGCCAGGAGTGGTGGCATGTGCCTGTAGTCCAGCTACTCAGGAAACTGAGATGGGAGGAACAGGTGAGCTATGACCGCACCACTGCACTCCAGCCTGGACAACAGAGAGAGACCCTGTGTCAAAAAAAAAAAAAAAAAAAAAGTGTATCATGTATAATATCTCTCTTATATACTAGATTATAAATTCCTTGCATGTAAGCCTAGGTCTTGACATTCATTTTCATACCTCATGCAGGTTTTATCCATGGTAGATGTCCGACAGATACTTTCTGATTGGTTTAATAACACTAAATATTTGCATTAAAACTATTATATGGGCTGGGTGCGGTGGCTCACACTGACAATCCCAGCACTTTGGGAGGCTGAGGTGGCCGCTCAACTCCTTATCATTTGAGGTCAGGAGTTCGAGATCAGTCTGGCCAACATGGTGAAACCCCATCTCTACTAAAAAAAAATATACAAAAACATTAGCCAGGTGTGGTGGTGTATGCCTGTAGTCCAGTTACTTGGGAGTCTGAGGCAGGAGAATTGCTTGAACTTGAGAGGCAGAGGTTGCAGTGAACTGAGATCACGCCGCTGCACTCTAGCCTAGGCGACACAGCAAGACTCTGTCTCAAAAGAAAACAAAAAACAAAAAACAAAACAAAACAAAAACCCAAAACTATGATATGAATCTAACTGCAACAAGCAGTGCGCTTCCTTGATAGTCAGATGCATACGTTTGATCAGCAGGGTGCCTGTACACTCACACTCCATTTCTCCCTTTCTCTCCTACAGCAAAAGCTCCCATAGAGACTTTTAACATCTTGTGATCACTCCAATCACAGCATATCTTAACAGAAAAGATTTTTAGATTTTTTTAAAAGTGAAATGACAGCTCCTCTGTTACTCTGCTTAGTAAGACATAATTCCACAGTTCAAAATCTGATAAAATGTAATAAAACAGAAATGCAAAACAAAACCATACCTATTAGATTTAAAAAGGGATGCCTCTATATGACTTCAAATTTCCTCATGTTTAAATGGGAGCTTGGAAATTTCTTCAGTAGTGGAAAATCCATAATTGTATCATCTCAACCATTCCTCTGAGACATTAGAGTAACTCAGAGAGGTATGTGTAGATTTTTCTGCTTAACAGTCTATTCTCTTCCTCAATCCAAACTCCCTGTTGTCTTGATCTTCTCTTTCCTAAAATAGAATCATATACTTCTAGAGGTATTCATACTGTGATTCATTATCACGCTGGGTGCTCTGCTCTTAAATATTAAATACGTTGCATATTACAATTTATCATCAAACCTATTTGCAACTCTACACATGGCCAGTTATCTATTTCCTTTCTACAGTTCATCCACGTATCATAGAAAATAATTTGGGTTATCCAAAGTTTACACATTTACAAAGCATCTGCCATCACTGGCTAGACTCCCACACTCCACACACAGTTCACCAGGTTGTGGACTGGAACTGCAGCTGCCACCATTGCTACTTTCACAATGCTGATGAACTTTGTAAGACACTGGAAGGGAGGACCACAGAAGTACGAAAGCAAGACGAATCCATGTGGTATATGTAAGGAAGGGAGACTACTGCTTTGATTTACTAAAGCTGCTATTTGTACTGTTTCCAATCTCATATGCCAGGTACTAGGTGGTCCTAGAGAAGAGTGCCAAGTTTAAGAATCAATAAATAGCACAGCATCACTTAGATCATCAAAGGCAAGTATCTAGTACTCAAGACAAGTCCAACCTCTTTTCCCTGTGGCCAGAATCTCCAATCAATCACAACACTGTCTCCCGTGACGGCCCGACTCCTCTCCAAATCCTCTGGATGCAGTGCCGCCAGGACCCACCTCCAATCCAGAATCTGACGTCTGAGAAAAAGCCCATTCCCATGCCTGATTTACAGTTGGGAGAAGCAAAGTCATGGAAGTTTCTAGGTTAAGTATTCATGCATTTCTGTAATTCCTTGATCTCACATTCTTCACATGATGAAAAGCAATGGTCATGATATGTAATAAAAAATTAACTCAAAAGCAACAATTGAGAAATGTAGCTTGAAGGAGAAAAATCTAAGACATAATACAGCTCCCTAAAAAGTCTATTCTAATTACTCTCATTTAATGAGACTTGCAGTAAATAATCTTTCTCCTTTCAGCATGTCCAGTCTTGAAAGAAAAAAAAAAAAAAAACCTCTTTCTCTGTCTATTCACATTACTTGAATGAGAAAAAAAGGAAAAATAAATACAGGATGGGAGGGAGTGGCGGAAGTTTATGATCCACAGCATCACAAATGACCCTCCTCTTTATCAGGGTAATTCCCTCTCATGGTTCCATAACGCCTTCTCCTTGCACAAAAACAAATGATCACAAATCTTTCTACCAGAGATCTTTAAAGCACGGTCCCCAGAAAGACACAAAACAGTATGGGATGCTGTTTCTTGATCCCAGTACTGGTACTATGAACACACAGCAACATGAACAGGTACACTGCTTTGTATATTATAATTCAATCAAAATTTATTCAAGACAAAACAGGTCCTCCTCCTAGGCTACAGCAGTAGATTAAGGTAAGGGGGTGTGAAAGCTTTTCTGAAGCAGTCTACTTTAGGGAAATGGGCTTTGGAGACAGATCCGGGATTGGAACCAAGTCTGTCAATACTTGGCTGTTTTCAGAAATGTGAATATGGATAGTGCCTAAGAGTTAGTTATGCACCAGGCCATCCTCACAATACCAGTTCAGTGTTTGATCAAACAATAACACACCTATCCTAATGCCATCTAAACTCACCTGATGAACTCAGCGCTAAGGAAATTTGTCAAAATATACAAATTCAGACATATAGGGTCAAAAACACTGATAGTTAGATCCACTAAGTGGTCTTCTACGTGTTTCATGAGTTTCATTTAATCACAGGGAAGTAGATAGTAGTAATATCTTCTCTTAACAGAAGAGGAGAATGAAGCACAGAAAGGTGAAGGAAGTGGTCGAAGGTATATAGTTGTCAGTGGCAGAGTCAGGACTTAAATCTAGGCATCCTTACTTATGAGTGAGCCCATCCTGCTCATCCTTACACCGTGTCCGCGCCTGACCACTGAGACAGGTCTGGGAAGGGGCTGAGGAGGAGGCAACTGGATATCACTGACTGATAAGTGAAATTCTTTCTTCTACATCTCAAAGTCCATGCCACCTAGAATGTTTAGATTCTCACTAATTCAGTCCTCTGAGGACAAGGCCCAAGTCATGCGCTTTGTGAGTGACTAAGTATCTTGTGGGACACCTTGTCATCGACCCTACCCTACTCACTCACCCCTGTAAACAATCCCTGTGCAGGAGCCAGGTACACCAGCCGCACCCGCCTCCCCAGGATTCTGCTCTGCCCTCCACTCCCAGTCCAGCACTTCAGCTAGGGACAGACTCTGAGGCAATGTGATTTATATTTTTTAATCCATACAAAGTTAGCTTAAATATATAATAAAAATCAATCAGTATGACTCTTTTGACTTACAATGTGGAAATACCTGGGAAGTAATTTAACTTTCAGATCCAGATCAAAGTCAGATGGAAATTCAGTAAGATCTGCGGTTCCTAATTATAATCTAGATTATTTTCAACTCACATGTCTCCATACCTTAAAGAGTAAAGCATTTGGTACCCAGAGCACAGACAGAAGGCACCCAGTAACTGAAAGAATCAATGAATGAGTGGCACATCTTTATAAAATCTGTGAAACATAGAAAATTCTTATGTTAAAATAAAAAGAACAGGATAAAAATCGTATATGCAGTTTGACAACAAGCATGGTTTTTAAAAACTGAATGTAGAGAAAGGAAGTATCAGAAAGCAAAAAAAAAAGAAAGCATAGAAAAAAATATCAGAATGATTTTGAGAACCCATGATCAAGATGCTTTTTAAAAATTCTGTATTTTCCAATTTTCTAATAATAGGCATGTATTACTTATAAGCAATGGTTAAAACTATTTTTTAAAAAATTCTTGCCATTAATGATAACCTGATTTCTTTAATCTACAATAATTCTGCAAGCTTTATTATTTTTATTTTTATTTTTTTGAGACAGAGTCTTGCTCTGTCTCCAGGCTGGAGTGCAGTGGCGCAGTCGTGGCTCACCGCAACCTCCGCCTCCTGGGTTCAAGCGATTCTTCTGCCTTAGTCTCTCGAGTAGCTGGAACCACAGGTGTGTGCCACCATGCCTGGCTAATTTTTTTATTTTTAGTAGAGACAGGGTTTCAGCATGTTGGCCAGGATGGTCTTGATATCTTGACCTCGTGATCCGCCTACCTCGGCCTCCCAAAGTGCTGGGATTACAGACCTGTGCCACAGTGCCCGGCCCTACAAGCTTTATTTTAAGAGAATTGTCAGAGTCAAAACAACCTCAGAGAGCTGGAAGGAAAAGCAAAGCACTCACCCTGGAAGGGTACAATTTGAGTCCCACAATCTTTCCTTCAACATTATTGCTATCATTAATATTTATATAAACCAGCAAAACAATGTAGCTTTAGATACCCTCCTAAAGTATCTAAACAAAGCTCCAGAATGTCCCTTTATCTGGAAACTTTGTTTAGTGCTGAATAGCAATGTAATATACATAACAATAAGAGGAATTTTTAAAGTACACATATTATACACTTTTTTTTGAAAAAGTGCTACCAAAAGGCTATCTGACCAAGTACCAGCATCCAGACAACATAGAGATAAGGAAAAGAAAGATAAGGCTCCAGGAAATCCCCAACCTGATAAATGAAACTGCAGCCCAGAAGGGCTACAATGAAGCTGTGTTTGTAACTACTTCATATCTAAACTTTAACACCAAAAAGAGGTAGCCAGGTCAGGCCTCCAGTGTAACTCCACCCATGAGAAAAGGCACTGCATATCTATTTGTCTCAATAAGATGATTCATCCTTTCTGGAATCAGGGAGATAACCAGCAATTTAGATAAAGTCTTTTTTGTTTAAAGGCCCAATATGGGAACTCGATCTACAATCTACTTTTCTTATGTATGGGTTTTATAACCCATCTCCATGTTTCACTGAAATTAATAGCAGCTATGGGATTATTTTTAAGACTGCCAAAGGTTAGAAACACATCAGCAACAAAATATTACATAACTTTTAAAGTTTAACTTTGATTTCAAGCCAGGCTGTCACCAGCATTTGGACCTAGGAAAGACATCAGTAGTCCAGACCTGCTTAAGAAGTTGGAAGCTGAGCTACTGGGTCGGGGCCATCATCTCAGCAATCATTCACAGATCTCTCATTCTCTGCAAATCATGTGATCAGGGTACTGCGTTATCAAGTAAGGTCGAAGGTGTCTGGAAGAGTTGTTGCAGAAATTCTTATTTCACACATTTGCTTACTCTACCTACTTCACAGAAAACAGCCCTATGGCAGTGCCACTTTTCAATGCTCCCATTCTCCACATCAACACTGAAATTATTTAATTCATGAGAAGCATGTTTGAAAAAATACCTAGCAGAGAAAACTCGTGGCTGTCTCCAGCACCCTTCCATTTGGATGTATAGCTATAACATAATTGAATTTTCTGTTAATGGTTTGGAACTTTCTGTTGCTGATGCCCGGATTCCTCAGCAGGCAATGCAGAGCTGTACAAAGCCCAGTACTAAGATGCTGTCAGTATTAAGCAGCAGCAGTTCACATGCCCAAAACCACTACTGACAAGTTAGCCACCTCATGAACATGAAGGCAAAACCTTCTCATTAGTCTGTACCTTCTCATATGCCTTGTTCTATCCAACTATACACCTATGTCCCACACTAGACTGGTCTCTGTTTTCCTGGAGAGGAATGTTTTTGTGAAAAGGCTTCTCTCTTACATTTACAACATTTTTAAGCATTTATAATTTTAACAGTTATAATATTGAGATATAACTATCTCACAGAGGAATAAAAAATTCATTGAGGCTACTGTAAATGGCATCAAATACATACTATTATTGCTATTAGGGTAATTTGGAATTACTAAGAGTTATTCATTAATCTGTGTTACAATTAAATTAGCCACCAAATAGGATTAAACTAAACAAAGAACATCTGACATTCTTCCAGTTTACAAAGGCATTTCATTGCTTTTGTAGAATAATTTATGAACTCACTTTTTAAATGTGCTATCTAAAGACTTAAAACTCCACTCATTTCATCTTTTCAAACATGTCATGTGGCAGACCCTGTTCAGGATGCTGATGATACATGAAACAAACCCCCACCACCTTTATGAAGTTTACATGATAGTGGCAGAAAAAAAAAATCAATAATTCAGAAAAATATTCGGTGTGCCAAAACAAATAGTGAACGCTATAGCAGAAGATGAAGCAGGGAAAGGGTAAGCAATAGGGAATACTGAAGGGCAGGGAAATTTACCTAATTATCCATCTCTCTAGATGGAGATTAAAGACTTGAATTAAGAAAAAACCTACAAGGGCCAGATGTGATAGCTCACACCTGTAATCCAAACATTTTGGGAGGCTGAGGTGGCAGGATCACTGAGTTTGAGACCTGCCTGGGCAACACAGCAAGACCTCGTCTCTATAACAAATTTAAAAGTAATGAGGCATGGTGGTGCACACGTGTAATGCTAACTACTCAGGAGGCCGAGGTGGGCAGATCACTTGAGCCCAGGAGTTTGAGGCTTCGGTGAGCTATGATCCTACCACTGCACTTCAGCTTGAGTGACAGGGCGAGACGCTGACTCTAGAAAACAACAACAAAGACTTACACAAAAACAAAAACAAAAAACCTAGAAGCCTTGGTCTTTTAAAGGCTGTTAGTGTAAACAGTTGTAAACAAGAAAAAGAGGAAAATTAAATTGTGTACCGACAGTCTTAAAGCAGATGTAGTGATGGAGTAACAGGTTTCCCAATGGTGTGGGAGAAGGTCTTGTCAGAAGGCCCTCTCTTCTCTCAATACCAGTGATATGAAGGCCAGGCAAAAAGTTTTCTCTGGAGCATGTGGCACTCCTGGCTTCCTCTTGACTCCTGCCTATGGAGAGATGGCAGCTTCCATCACAAATTCTACTGCTACCACCCTAATCCAAGCCTGGTGGATTTGGGGTGTGTTTGTTTGAGACAGGGTCTTGCTCTGTCACCCAGGCTGGAGTGCAGTGGCAAGATCATGCCTCACTGCAGCCTCGACCTCCTAAGCTTGAAGAATCGTTCCACCTCAGCCTCTTGAGTAGCTCAGACTACAAGCATGCGCCACCATACCTGGCTAATGTTTGTGGTTTCTGTAGAGATGGGGTTTCACCATGTTGCCCAGGCTGGTCTCAAACTCCCAGGGTCAAGCGAGCTGCCCACCTCAGCCATCCAAAGCTCTAGGATTATAGGTGTGAGTTACCATGCCCAGCAAAGCCCAGTGTTTTGCCAGGACTACCGTAATAGCCTTTGTACTGGTATCCCACTAATTCTTGGCCTGCTACAAATCCATTCAATGGAAGTCAATGTATATAACAGAATAACAAAGTTAATGAGTATTCATGGAAATCTAAGTAGTGGTTAAGTTAGTGATAGTTCTCCTTCAGTTTTGGTCTGACAGGCAAAAATAGAGATACCTATCCACAATATAGCTACAATTAAGGGTTTCCCATACAATATGTTCATCACTGGTAAATTAGTGAAAAAGACTCTTAAAGTGCTCTAAGAGTTCTAATAGCCACAAAGACTAAGCTCCTTGGGAGTTGAAAGAAATCAATTTAGGAGAAGAGAAAGCTGAGAAATGAAAGACTGGGAAAGGATATTCAGCTTTGAATCAGCAGACTCTCATTTCTCTGAGTCAGTTCCTCATGATCAGGCTGGGTATGAGGAACTCAGGAGACGCCAGCCACCAGCCACGTAATCACCGTCAGCAGGGTCCCTGCTGAGAGAGGGTGTCACACCAGGGAACAGAACTTTGGATGAGAAGGCAAGAGCTAAGTCTAGTTCTGACCTGTCATTGATTACCCACATGATTCTGGGGGAAAGACACTAGACTCTCTGGGCCTCGGTTTCCTTAACCATAAATAGGCAAGTGTTGTTGAAGATGTTAAATGTGAGCATTTAAAAGTACTTTCGAAAAACTATAAAACTCTAGACAAATGTGATGTGTTAATTTTCATATACACAAGCCCAAAAGTACTCACTGTCCTATTTGAGTTGCTAAGCTCATAGATGATTGCATTGTATTTATACAACATGAAGCCAAGATAAATAACTCTGGCCACAATAACACCTGGCAAATAATGGTTTTACCCAAGAAAGTCAATCACCTTCTCACCCCGTTTCCCCTTCCCCAAAAACATAGCCAATTTTCTGGAAGCTCCTGGCAATTAAACACTAAGATAGATCCATCACAAAGTTCCTTGGGAACAATAAACTCTAGAATGAATTACTGCAACAGTTAGAAAACTATATGTATGAAACAATCTTTCTTTTGTGTGTGTGTGTGTGTGTGTGTGTGTGTGTGTGTGTGACTGAGTGTCGCTCTTATTGCCTAGGCTGGAGTGCAATGGTGTGATCTCGGCTCATCACAACCTCCATCTCCCGGGTTCAAGCAATTCTCCTGCCTCCACCTCCCAAGTAGCTGGGACTACCAGCATGCATCACCATGCCCGGCTAATTTTTTGCATTTTTAGTAGAGAAAGGGTTCTTCCATGTTGGTGAGGTTGGACTCAAACTCACAACCTCAAGTGATCCACCCACCTCAACCTCCCAAAGTGGTGGGATTATAGGTGTGAGCCACCTCACCCAGCCCAACTATCTTCCAATATAAGGTATTCTCTCTTCTCATAAATCACCTTTCAACCTCTCAGGTATCCTCAGTCACATCAATTTTCCCTTCTAAAGCACCCCTCAACTAACTTTACAAGCTGAATCCTCTAAGTTCTTTTAGGCCATCTGCTCTATAAAAACTTCCCAAATGGTCCCTTTCTGAAGACATTTCAATATGTGTAATAGGAAGACAGAATGTCCTTATAAACGATGCCTCTGAAGGATTTGCTACCTCTCTTGTAGCTGAGAACCTCCCTAACTACAACCATGGTTCAACCTTCCCCTTGGCTATACCTTGGAACAAGTCACTGTGTCTACACATTGCCTCAAACCACGGTTTAGTGCAGCGGTCCCCAACCTTTTTTGGCACCAGGGACCGGCTTCATGGAAGACAATTTTTTCCATGGACTGGGGGTGGGGGATGGTTTCGGGATGAAACTGTTGTACCTCAGATCATCAAGCATTAGATTCTTGTAAGGAGTGTGCAACCTAGATCACTCGCGTGAACAGTTCACATAGGGTTCATGCTGCTGTGCAAACCTAATGAATGATGCTGCTGATCCGGACAGGGGGCGGAGCTCAGGCGGTAACATCAGCAACCGGGATCATACCGGGATCAGCTGTAAATACAGACGAAGCCGTGCTTGCCTGCCCGCTGCTCACCTCCTGCTGTGTGGCTGGTCCCAACTCCTAGTTGGGTTTAGGTTTGAAGACCTGATTTAGGAAAGAATAACTGCAAGCCGTGCGCAATTCCCATAAAAAAAAAAAAAAACGAACGTGTGTGGAAGTGGTGTTTCCTCAAGGTAACTTTGGATCTGTAATTTTAAATAAATAATATTATTTAAATAAATAATTTTCAAAGTTGAGTGCTTTAGCTGCTATTTATTACAAAGGTATTAATCTCCCCTTACATCTTATCAGATCCATCAGAATGTAGATGTTGGTTAGGAATTCCTGAGCCAGATGATGAACTTCGAGGACATGGACCACATCTTTAATTTCTTGTGTGTTTTGCTTGTGCAGTTAATACTAACACTGAACAGAGAGCAGGCAGTTAGTAAGTGGGTCTTAAATTAGCTCCTTTTAAATGAACCCCTTTTCTGTTATATTTACTAAGGCTGCATTGCAAATAGCTGTTCACCTAAGTTCTAAAAATAGTCACTCTCAGGGACAAAGAAACCTCATTATATCATGGCTCAATGTGACATAGATTCAAACGCTCCTTTGAGAAAGAATTGCACATTTAAAAATATGATTGCATTTGATTAGTCCAAAATCCAAGCTAATGATAACCCTGATACCAGTTCTTAAAGGAATTCAGTTATATTCCATCCAGTAGAACTGTCATAAATGTTGACTTCATTTTATTATAGAAGAATTTCAAAGGAAAATGAATAAACCTCTCTTAGTAGAGGGGTTTTAAGTACACATGACAGTAATCCTTTTGTTTATAAGGGATACATTCAGGTATACTAACAACTTAAAGAGGATTAATATAACTGGATCCAAGAATTTGGTCTTTAGAAGTATATCATTTAATACAATTATCAAATTATTCCATGGAAATCCAAAAAATAACTCAAAGAGACAGTGCTCTTCAACAGCATGATAATATAAGCCACAAATATAATTTTAAATGTTCTAGTACCCATATTTAAAACTGCAATAAGAAACATGTGAGGTGCTCGCTTTGGCAGCACATGTACTAAAATTGGAGCAATACAGAGAAGATTAGCAGGGCCCCTGAGCAAGGATGAAATGCAAATTCATGAAGTGTTCCATATTTTTTTAATACCTAGGTGATAGGGTGATAGGTGCAACAAATCACCATGGCACACATTTACCTATGTAACAAACCTGCACGTCTTGCATGTGTACCTTGGAACTTAAAAAAGATAACAGGAAAACACATGTGAGGACTGAACGTGGTGGCTCATGCCTGTAATCCCAGTACTTTGGGAGGCCAAGGCTCACTTGGGAGGATCACTTGAGCTCAGGAGTTCAAGATCAGCCTGGGCAACATAGGGAGACTCTTCGTCTACAAAAATTTTTTTTTAAATTAGCTTGGTATGGTGGCACACTCGTAGTCCCAGCTACTTGGGAGGCTGAGACAGGAGGCTCACTTGAGCGCAGGAGGTCAAGGCTGCAGTGAGCCACGGTCACACCACTGCACTCTAGCCTGGGCCACAGAGCAGGCACAAACAAACAATCAACAAGTGAAATGAATTTGAGTATTTTGTTTAATCCAACATATACAAAATCTTAATTCAACATGTTATCAATCTGAAAAATTATTAACTTTTTCACAGAATACTTCACATTCTTTATTTCATTCTAGGTCTTCAAAATCCAATGTGAATTTTACACTTAGAGAATATCTCAATTCAGGCTAGCCACATTTCAAGGGCCCACTTAGACATGTGGCTGGTCTTCACTGAACTGGGCAGCACAGTTCTAGACAACTCTTCACATAAATGACAATAGTAGTGAACACATATGGTTTGCCTCTGTTCCATTTACAAACCTCATCACGGCAACCAACAAAAGGGTATGAAACCTAACCCCTTGGCCAGTAGGAAAGCTTGGAAGGCTGGAATCCGAGTGTCCAGAATTGTCAGTGAAACTGTAAAGACAGTCAGGAGGAAGCTGATGTAGCTCCACAACCCCTGGGCAAACAGAAGTGAGAGGAATCATTACCTCTATTTACCAAACCATAAGTATGCTCATTTGCCAATCTTAAATGTCATCATGATGAAAATCACATGATACGGGAACTGAAAACTGAAGAATTACGATAACAAAGACAACTCTGGAAGTGTAACATCCATTGAACGCTGCAGAAGAAAAAGCATCTTATAGCAACTAGTCAAACTGGAGCAACTCTTGAGTATTAATTCCCGTCCCCCTCCCCTCCTCTCCCTAAACTCATCAGTAAACAAATCTTGATTCTTTCTCTGCATCTTTCCATGGTAAAATGCTGTGGGTCTTGTAAACTGAAAAAATACACTGTACTCTGTGCAGCAAAGAATCTGCCACTCATGTGATATTTGGTATAGGCCTCTATATACCTGCCTTTACATCTGAACATTTAGGATTCCTACATCATGACTCAGGGTTCTTGGAATCTCTGGAAATTTGCACACACAGCTGCACCTTGTAGGCACATTCCAACTGTCTTTATTAGCACTCTAGGTCCTCTGACCTAAGTATCCCTGTATCACCCCTTAGAGCTCAAAGTTCCCATGAACGGTCTATCTAAAAACAAATACGCTGTTCTCTGCCTTCTTTAATTGCCCTCGTTTCTACCCTCCCCCATTTTCCAACAAGACTTTGACTACATTCTCTCATCCTTGCAGCTGTAATTACTCCCTGCATGCCTGCCCTCTAACTTCATACAATCTTCCAGTCCCTTGATAATTTCCTTTATCAAACCCATCCTGAATTCACCTCTTTATCTTTCAAAGCCAACGAGTCATCACTTAATTCCCCACCTCATTCTATCCTTCAATTGGACTGGCCTCCAAAACTCATTCTAGGGTGAAGCCACCCATTTACCTTCTCCACTCTAAGGCTGCTGAGTGCTACAGAGAGCTTCCACTGTGCAGCCCATTCTCATTAAGTGAAGCAGTTATGTGCTACAGCCACTGTGAACACTGAATTAGTGAATACTGAACCACTGCTTCCAGGGGGGAAATAAAGAGTCAGGTTCCTGAAAGCCTCTGATTACAACATTTTCATCAATGAATTAATATATGATTTGTTTTATAGTGTGTGTGTGCTTCTGTTTAAAGATACCCTATTTAATGTATATTGTTGCTTCATTAACACCAGACTCATAGGCAAGAGCACTATTAACTCACACCTGAACAAAGCTTACCTAAATACAATGCCTCTGTAAGACACAGCACAGGTTCTTACAGTAGGACCACTGGACAGCACTTCAGCACTATACTCGGGTCTATTTAAATAGTGACATTACCGGCCGGGCGCGGTGGTTCAAGCCTGTAATCCCAGCACTGTGGGAGGTTGAGGTGGGTGGATCACGAGGTCAAGAGATCGAGACCATCCTGGTCAACATGGTGAAACCCCGTCTCTACTAAAAATGCAAAAAATTAGCTGGGCATGGTGGCGTGTGCCTGTAATCCCAGCTACTCAGGAGGCTGAGGCAGGAGAATTGCCTGAACCCAGGAGGCGGAGGTTGCAGTGAGCCGAGATGGCGCCATTGCACTCCAGCCTGGGTAACAAGAGCGAAACTCCGTCTCAAAAAAAAAAAAAAAAAAAAAAAAAAAAAAGTGACATTACCAAGAAACAGCAAAAAAAAAAAAAAAAAAAAAAAAAAGGCAATAAATTCATTGTGAAAAGGAAGGACACTTGTTTATAGTAAAAGAGCTGAAACAGGATGGCAGAGTGTTATCCTGTTTGACTTCAGCTGAGAACATGCATGTAAAGTGACTCAAATATTTTGCCATTCTGCATATGTCTATCAGTGACCATGAAAGTGCCAGGAGTATTGATCTGGGGGTTACAAATTTTAGTCGGTAGGTGAATTTACTAATAAGGAATCTGAAAATAATGAGGTCTGTGCTCAGCACCTGATGCGTGTGCATACGTGTGTATGTGCGCATGTGTGTGTGTTGAGACAGCGTCTTGCTCTGTCTCCCAGGCTAGAGTGCAGTGATGCAATCATGGCTTACTGTAGCTTTGACCTACTAGGCTCAAGTGATCCTCCTGCCTGCCTCAGCCTCCCAAGTAGCTGTGACCACAGGTGTGCACCACCATGCCCAGCCAATTTTTTTTTAGAAGTGGGGTCTCGCTGGGCGCGGTGGCTCAAGCCTGTAATCCCAGCACTTTGGGAGGCCGAGGCGGGTGGATCACATGGTCAAGAGATCGAGACCATCCTGGTCAACATGGTGAAACCCCATCTCTACTAAAAATGCAAAAAATTAGCTGGGCATGGTGGCGTGTGCCTGTAATCCCAGCTACTCAGGAGGCTGAGGCAGGAGAACTGCCTGAACCCAGGAGGCGGAGGTTGCAGTGAGCTGAGATCGCGCCATTGCACTCCAGCCTGGGTAACAAGAGCCGAAACTCGGTCTCAAAAAAAAAAAAAAGAAATGGGGTCTCACTATGTTGCCCAGGCTGGTCTTGAACTCCTGGGCTCAAGTAATCATCCTCCTTGGCTTCCAAAGTCCTGGGATTATAAGCATGAGCCACCATGCCCAGCTGATAGGTTTTTGTGAACATTTTCTCTACTAAACTGGAAGCTCTGTGAAAGTAGATCATGTGTTATTCTTTCACTTGTTCCTGGAAACTAGCACAGGGCTTGGTATACAGAAAACACTCATAAGTGTTTGCTAACCAGAGTTACACCCACATTCACCTTTGCAGCCTCCTATGGAAAAAAATCTTGCTGCTTCTATGTAAGAAAAAGACAGAGATCCCTGTTCTCCAGAACCCACTGTCTATTATCCCTAAGGGACAGTGTTTCTGATTAACAGCTGCCCCTATCACCATGTTTTACCTATTTTCAAGCCTTCTGTGTATGGCATGCTTGCACTTGAGATTACTGATGTATATAGCCCTCAGAATGCAGGATGCAGAGAACACACAGGAAATGAAACACAGAGGGTCATTACTGACAGTCTTATCTGATGGCCTGAGCAGGGATGCGTTACATTCTGTTTTGGCATTCTAAAACAGGATTTCTTGCATCCCAACAGTGGCTGGTGGGTAACTGGTAAAATTTCTGGTATTGCAAACATAATAACATGAAAACTCTTTTAGGATTCTCAGTGCACTCTGGGTGCAGTGGCTCACACCTGTGATCCCACTTTGGGAGGCCAAGGCAGGTGGATCACCTGAGGTCAGGAGTTTGAGACCAACCTGGCCAACATTGAGAAACCCTGTCTCTACTAAAAATACAAAAATTAGCTGGGCATGGTAGCAGGCACCTGTAATCTCAGCTACTCAGGAGGCTGAGGCAGGAGAATCACTTAAACCTGGGAGGTGGAGGTTGCAGTGAGTTGAGATCATGCCATTGCACTCCAGCCTGGGCAACAGAGTGAGACTCCGTCTCACACACACACACACACACACACACACACACACACATACACACACAGAGAGAGAGAAAAGAAAAAGAAAGAAAAAAAGGATTCTCAGTGCAGAAGGAACAGCTAAAGATTAGAGCATCTGTAGGCACTAAAAATAAAAATGAAGTTATAGAGGGGATTGGAAGCAATACTGCCTGAAAGTGTTGACAGAGAAATCACAAATTCCTATCAGAAAATTCTACCTTCTCATTTATTGATACCCCCTCCTCCACCTACCTCTTCACCCTCACCCCTCTCCATTCCATTAAATTAGGTTAGGTTTTCAGAAAACTGTTTAATTCTAATCATGATAACCTGGTATTTATTTTTGGAGAATCACCTGCAAACAAAATGGAAAGACAAGAATTTAAAAATTATGACCACTAATATAAAAACAACTTTAAAATGTGTATTTAGCATCTAACTCTCCAAATAAAAATATACAAATCCAAGATAGTGCTAAGTGAAGAAAAATGAAAATTAAAGGTATCTACTACTAAGCTCAGACACCCAAATCATCTAACAAACCTTTATTGAGCACTTTGTTATTTTCCTTTATATTTTATTTTAGAGACAGGGTCTCACTATGTTGCTCAGGCTGGAGCCCAGTGGTGCGATCACAGATCACTGCAGCTTGGAACTCCTGGGCTCAACTGATCCTCCTGCCTCAGCCTTCTTAGTATCTAGAATTACAAGTACATATCTCCACACCCAACTAATTTTTATAACTTTTTGGAGAGATGGAATCTAATTATATTGCTTAGCCTGGTCCCGAACTCCTAGCCTCAAGTGATCCTCCCGTCTCGCCTCCCAAAATGCTGGTATTCAGGTGTGAGCCACCATGCCCAGCCTACTGAGCAATTCTGTAAGGCATTCCAGTGCCTACTTTTTGACATACAGGTTTAGTATTACTTAACCAGAATATTTATTAGAAGTAAATATTAAACCAAAATATTTATTAGAATAATGGCTATAAGTTAACCTGATTTTTATAGGATGGCCAGATTTATTAATAAGATATTAATAGGATCCCATAATTTATTATAGGATTCATTAATATATTTACAAATATTCTAAAATTGGAAAAAACTCCAAATCCCTCAAGGGATCAGAAGTGTTTTGGATTTGGAGTTTTTTCAGATTTCGGAATATTTGTATACACACCATGAGATATCTTGGAGATAGAACCCAAGTCTCAACATGAAATTCACTTATGTTTCTTTCATATCCACCTTATATATATACAGCCAGAAGGTAATTTTATATAACATTTTTAGTAATTTTGCATATGAAGCAAAGTTTTGATTGTGTTGGGACTGTGACCCATCACATAAGGCCAGGTGTCAAATCTCCCACTCGACATGTCATGTCAATGCTCAAAAGTTATTCCCTAGTATCACTCTTGGACTACTCCAAACCTTTAAGGGCTTTAAACAAAAGAATTACAGCAGTGCAGCAAACCCCGAGCCTTTTCCCTTGGGTAAGGCATAATTTCACCTAGAACACCTCCAACACTGCCAGGACCTAATCAGGTCACCACAACACCTGGAGGTGGAAAAAACGGACTCTCATTGCTTTCAGTCAGAAACTACTCTAATTTGGGTGCACTTCAGATTTTTGAATTAAGAATACTGAATCTGTACTGACAGTTCCTGTTACACATGTCATAACAGAAGAACAGGGAACAAACCTTCATGAACTGACCTTCTCAAGGGCAGGGTGTTATCTTATTCATTCTTGTATTATTAGTATTATTTTTTTGAGATGGAATTGCACCCTTGTTATCAGACTGGGGATTATAGGCATGTGTCACCACGCCCGGCTAATTTTGTACTTTTAGTAGAGACAGGATTTCTCCATGTTGGTCAGGCTGGTCTCAAACTCCTAACCTCAGGTGATTCACCCACCTTGGCCTCCCAAAGTGCTGGGATTACAGGCGTGAGCCACCGTGCCCGGTCATTCTTGTATTCTAACAATGTTTTGTACCTAGAGAATGGAAAATGTCAACAGATGCTTTTGAATGAACATTTACTGTTGGGGATCCTAGAAATTCATTTGTAAGTTTACTTTCAGAGCTCAGAGCACACATCAGAAACATCATTATAAAGGGAGTCAGAGTACCTGACCTTCCTATAAAAACCATGTTAACTTATAGCCATTATTCCAATAAATAAATGAACTGTCTTTTATAACATAGTATCTTAGGTATGAAAAAATGAGTTCTGAGTGGTAGAAGCCTGCGATTTCTCTCTCTCTCTCTCTCGTACACACGCGCACACACACACACACACACACACACACAATGCTTTTAGAGGCACTGAGGTTGGAGGGTGAAGGGTAGAAGAGTGTAGCTGTGAAAGCAGCTTGGGGTCAGGTGATCCTTATGTTTCCCCACTGCCCCCTGAAAATCTGACCGATTGTACAGCAATTATTCCCTAGTATCACTCTTGCATTACCCTCCAAACCTTTAATGACTTTAAACAAAAGAAGCACAGCAGCACAGCAAACCCCTTGTCCCCTTTTCCTTTAGGAAAGGTATTATTTCACATAGAACAGCTCCACCACTGCCAGGACCTAACCAGGTAAACCCTGGAGTTGGAAAAAATGGGCTTTCATTACTTGTACTCAGAAACTATCCTACTTTTGCATAAGCTTTCCCTTTTGTTTTTACTTTTTACTCTTGCCTAAAGATGAAGCATGAAAGGTCAGGTGGCTTGCACTGTTACATTATGGCCACAGCACAACTGATGACCAACAAAACGAAGTGCCAGGAAATCCCGCGAGTGTGCCATAGAGACCTGGGGAGCAGGGAGGTGGTAACAGCTGTCAGATTAAATCCAGACTTGTGGTCACCGTTAACCTGCATGTTCCCTGTGAGTCTAGTCTTTCCTATGTGGAACGCACTTTCACTTTTTCTTAAAGAATGCAGCAACTTTTCAAGAGGCCTGTCCATAGGTATGGCCTCTTCTCCCAAGTAAATAAACAACACAAAGCAATCATGTGCTACAATTCCAGAAGCTGCTATAAAGCAACCTAGGTTAAACTTCCCTATCATCTCCTTTCTTCTAAAATTACCCATCAAAAACCCCAAATAAAAGGCAAAAAGATTGTCACAAAAAGAAAGAAAAGCAGAGGTTAAATGCATAAGATTACAGCATAAGCTAAGGGGGCCTTTGCTTATTGACTTATTCAGACATTTATCTCATGTCTATATGTATCAAGCTTTTATATCGCAAAGTGAAGAATACAGATTCGGCATGGTCACTCCTGACCTCAGAGAGCAGTAGTAAGTCATGCACAGACAGTTATACTCCAGGGGGACAGAGTGCTCAGTGCAATGAGTCTGTGAAAGAGCAGATTGTCGGCAAAGGCTTCACAGAATCAGAGGACTTAAAACGTGCCCAGTACAGTCCTAACTGCAAGAACCATACACTTAAATCTCATAGCATCTACATGAGGCAGTTACTATTATTCCCAACATACCAATGAGAAAACAGCAGCATAGCACGGCCTGGTTAAGCAACTTGTTCCAGACCATACAGCGATTAAGTGACAGTGTCAGGATTCAAAACCTGAAGTCTGATTCTAAGCCCACTCCCGCTCTTAATCATCACACCGGTTAGGAGTGAGTTAGGTTAAAGGAGGAAGGAAGGAGGCAAGTTCCCAGACAAAAATCTTCATAAAGAGAAAACTCAAAATTGATTGAGGAACTGAGACAAATTCACTTTGACTGAGCTTCAGAGTATCAGAGGAAGAGCAAAAAGAAATGAGGCAGGGCCACCACACAGAAGTGGCTGGATGTGATTTTCAGAGGTACATATTCTGTCTCAGCCCATCAATGCCAGAAAGAAGCAAAAGTCTAATCCTATCATCAAAACTGAAAGAGCTAGAGGAGGAAGATAAAAAAACTGAAGAGCTTGCAGAAGACAAGAAATAACTAACATCACAGCAGAACTGAAGGAGATAAAGACACAAAAAAAACCCTTCAAAAAATCAATAAATCCAGGAGCTGGTTTTTTGAAAAGATCAACAAAATAGACCACTAGACAGATTAATAAAAAAGAAAAGAGAGAATAATCAAATAGATGCAATAAAAAATGATAAATGGGATATCACCACCAATTCCACAGAATTACAAACTATCATCAGAGATTACTAAAAACAATTCTATACACATAAACCAGTGAACCTGGAAGTAATGGATACTTGCACCTGGACACTTGCACCTTCCCAATCATAAACCAGGAAGAAGTTGAAACCCTGAATAGACAAATAACAAGGGCTGAAGTTGAGGAAGGAATTAATAGCCTACCAACCAATAAAAGTCCAGATGGGTTCACAGTCAAATTCTACCAGACATACAAAGTGGAGCTGGTACCATTCCTTCTGAAACTATTCCAAACAATGCAAAAAGAGGGAATCCTTCCCAAATCGTTTTATGAGACCAATAACATCTGATACCAAAACTTGGCAGAGAATCAACAAAAAAAAGAAAACTTCAGGCCAAAATCCATGATGAACATAGATGCAAAAATCTTCAATAAAATACTGGCAAACCGACTGCAACAGCACATCAAAAAGCTTATCCACCATGATCAAGTAGGCTTCATCCCGGGGATGCAAGGCTGGTTCAGCATATGCAAGTCTATAAATGTAATCCACCACATAAATAAAATCAAAGACAAAAAACACATGATTATTTCAATAGATGAAAAGAAGGCCTTGACAAAATTCAACAGCTTTATGCTAAAAAGTCTCAGTAAAACTAGGTACTGATGAAACGTATCTCAAAATAATAAAAGCTAAAAGCTATTTACAACAAACCAACAGCCAATATCATACTGAATGGGCAAAAACTGGAAGCATTCCCTTTGAAATGTGGCACTAGACAGGGAGGTCCTCTCTCACCACTCCTATTTAATACAGTATTGGAAATTCTAGCCAGAGCAATCAGGCAAGAAAAAGAAATAAAGGGTATTCAATTAGGAAAGGAGGAAGTCAAATTGTCTATTTGTGGATGACATGACTATATATTTAGAAGACCCCATCGTCTCAGCCCAAAATCTCCTGAAACTGATAAGCAACTTCAGCAAAGTCTCAGGATACAAAATCAATGTGCAGAAATCACAAGCATTACTATACACCAATAACAGACTTAAAGAGAGCCAAATCAAGAGTGAACTCCCATTCACAATTGCTACAAAGAGAATAAAATACCTAGGAATACAACTAACAAAGGATGTAAAGGACCTCTTCAAGGAGAACTACAAACCACTGCTCAAGGAAATAAGAGAGGACACAAACAGATGGAAAAACATTCCATGCTCATGGTTAGGAAGAATAAATATCATGAAAATGGCCATACTGCCCAAAGTAATTTATAAATTCAATTCTATCCCCATCAAGCTACAAATGACCTTCTTCATAAAACTGGAAAAAAAACACCTTAAACTTTATATGGAACCTGAAGAGAGACTGCATAGGCAAGACAATCCTAAGCAAAAAGAACAAAGCTGGAGGCATCACACTACCATCTGGCATGTGCCGTGTCGTGTGCTGCACAAGGGTTCAAGGATCAAAGAGGGAACAGTGAGGGATGAAGAAAGACACAGACACAGACATGGAGAAAGCTGGGCCAAGCGGTCTGGGAGGTGAGGATGTCAGTCTCTCTGGCCCTGACCTGTCTCAGTGTACTTTATTTTATATGTTCACAAAGCACATAGCAGAGGGAGGGTACAGTTATTTAGAACAGGATGTGGTTATTATTCTTATACTTCAGTTAACATACTTCAGCTAAAAACTATCTTGCAGCAAGATCAGCGAAAGCTGGTTATCTCTCTAGGCCCGTCTGTTCTCTCCGAGACATATATATCCTCCTCCTGTGGTTTTACTTCCCTAAAGTTCAACCAAAGTTCACAGGAGCCTTTCTGCTGATCCCCCCAGAGGAGGTGTGCTACTCTGGCTCCCTATACTACCTGACTTCAAACTATACTACAAGGCTACAGTAATCAAAACTGCATGGTACTGGTACCAAAACAGAGATATAGACCAATGGAACAGAACAGAGGCCTTGAAGGCAACACAACACATCTACAACCATCTGATCTTTACAAACCAGAGAAAAACAAGCAGTGGGGAAGGATTCTCTGTTTAATAAATGGTGTGGGGAAAACTGGCTAGCCATGCGCAGAAAGCAGAAACCGGACCCCTTCCTGACACCTTACACTAAAATTAACTCCAGGTGGATTAAAGACATAAACATAAGACCTAACACAATAAAAAACCTAGAAGAAAACCTAGGTAAAACCATTCAGGACATAGGCATAGGCAAGGACTTCATGACTAAAACACCAAAAGCACTGGCAACAAATAGACAAATTGACAAATAGTCAAAATAGACAAATGGGATCTAAACTCCAGAGCTTCTATACCAGAAAAGAAACAATCATTAGAGTTAATTGGCAACCAACAGAATGGGAAAAAATTTTTGTAATCTACCCATCTGACAAAGGGCTAATATCCAGAATCTACAAAGAACTAAAATAGATTTACAAGAAAAAAAAAACAAATCCATTCAAAAGTGGGCAAAGGATATGAACAGACAATTTTCAGAAGAAGACATATATGAGGCCAACAAACATGAAAAAATGTTCATCATCACTGGTCATTAGAGAAATGCAAATCAAAACCACATTGACAATACCATCTCACGCCAGTTAGAATGGCGATCATTAAAAAATCTAGAGGCAACAGAGGCTGGAGAGGATGTGGAGAAATAGGAACACTTTTACACTGTTGATGGGAGTGTAAATTAGTTCAACCATTGTGGAAGACAGTGTGGCGATTCCTCAAGAACCTAGAAATAGAAATTCCATTTGACCCAGCAATCTCATTACTGGGTATATATCCAAAGGATTATAAATCATTCTATTACAAAGACACATGCACATGTATGTTCATTGCGGCACTGTTTACAATAGCAAAGACCTGGAACCAACCCAAATGCCCATCAATTATAGACTGGACAAGGAAAATGTGGCACATGTATACCATGGAGTACTATGCAGCCATAAAAAATGATGAGATCGTATCCTTTGTAGGGACATGGATGAATCTGGAAACCATCATTCTCAGCAAACTGACACGAGAACAGAAAATCAAACACTGAATGTTCTCACCCATAGGCAGATGTCGAACAATGAGAACACATGGACACAGGAGCATCACACGCTGGGATCTGTTGGTGGGGCTAAGGGAGAGACAGTGGAGGGTGGGGAGGTTGGGGAGGGGTAACATGGGGAGAAATGCTAGATACAGGTGATGGAAGGATGGAGGCAGCAAACCACATTGCCATGTATGTACCTATGCAACAATCCTGCATGATCTGCACATGTACCCCAGAACCTAAAGTAAAATTAAAAAAAAAAAGAAAATGACCAAAAAAATTCCAACATGCAAGAGAATATAGTTATATAATTACAAATCATAAAAATGTATTTCAGCTATAAATTCAGAGGAGTTTTTTAACTACAAAACAAGGGAACTTGCCATACTCAGGACTAAAAATTGGCTGAGGCGTGATGCAGGAATGAAAAGGTCTGCATTCCACATTTTGTCCTATCCATAAGGGTAACTACCTCTGTAACTTTGGCCAGTGAGCCTTTTTCTATTCTACAAAAGAAATATAACTGCTTTGGAAAAGAAAACCCATGTAAATATCAAGTTTACAGTTAACTTCCTTTTATCATTTATACTTTGAAATACTAGTCTTTGGCACAGAGCAGCACATTTAACCATATGCAGCTTTCTCCACAATTTTTAGAAAACTATGGGAAAAACTGGTTTGTACAACACGTAATTCCGAACTTTGGCATCCTAAACCTCCAAAATCCATAGCTCATTTCTGCTTTGAAATCCCCACTATGTTTTATTGGCTAAACAAATCTTTGTCTTTGCCAAGGAAAATAAATGATTTCAAAAAAAAGGTCTCTGGTTAATTGCCCTCATGGGGGCTTGAAAATACTCTGAACTTTCTCAACAACAGCTAAATCCAAGTTCCTCCCCTCCTACACTTTGGGAAATGGATCAGCTACCTAAAGTCACAGATCTTTCTGTCCCAAGAGTAAAATTCAAAAATCACAGACTTGGGACCCCAAACGCAATGGAGACTCAGAAGATATCTTTCCCACTACTGTTTCCTATTCCCACCCCCACTAAGAAATTACTTCATCTTAGTCAATTAAAGTGACAAATTAAAAGTACAGCATCATGAAGCGAGAATCACAAAAAAGTCATAATAAAGAAACCCTAGATAAAAATTGCAGTGTCTTTGCCTGGTTAATTTGTATGTTTTTAGAAAACGGGGGAAAAGAATCTCACAGAATAAAGGTTGCAAAGGCTGACTACAGGCACCTTTTTCCAAACCAAGCTGTGTTGTTTTGAAAATAAAAACTGCTGTCAACTCTCATTATCATATGAGGACAGGCATAATTTATAGGTGAAATAATTATTTTCAAGTCCTGGGTTTGTTCATTTATTTCAGAACTGACATTCACAAAAATGCAAATGGAAGGAATGAGCTTCTGGCAGCTCCTTGAAGCTGTAATAGCATATGACCTATGCACTGGTAAATCTAGTTTTGTTTTGTTTTGTTTTTTAACTCTGGCCATGAGAAATCAAAATAAGCATTCTTTTATTCATCTGAATCTCCTGTGCAATTAACGCTTTTACTATACAAATTGCATTAGTACACAGATATTTGGTCACTTGTTTTTATGAAGATAAAACAGCATAAAGCCAGTAGAATATTTATCTTGGACACGGAACTGGAGTAGGTCCAGAAAACAAAAGGACAGATAAGCATTTCTCTGGAAGGAGAAATATAAACAGAGTGGTCTTTTCAGCAATGAATGTGAAGACTGAACTTAACATTTTCATAACTGATCCAGACAAGAGACTGGTCATGGGTAGGGCCATCCCTGTAGATGACGGCACCAAAAGTTTTTCTCCAGGTAATTCCCAAGTAAAGGGAATAAACAGTAAGATCTTTCAAGTTTCTAGGAACAAATAAATGGCAAATGAGTTTCAGTCCAGGCAAAGGTCAGGATGGGTTTAGACAAAAAAGATCTTCAAATTATTCTTGTGACAGACCCTAAATTCTAAGTTTTGTTCCATAGAAAGAATTTATTAAAGAGAGTCATCAGCTGGGGAGAGAGGAGGGGACAAGAAAATGCTAAGTAAATCAGATATGACCTCAGAAACAAAATGAGTATTACTTTGCCTTCATATGTAAAACGGTGTGTTTTAAATAAAAATACCTCATACGTTTCTTGGCAGCGCATTTCAAAAGTGTAAACTGGAACTGGTGTGGAAAATTAAACAGAGTCTCTGAAGTTAAAAATACAAAATGAAATAACCCTGTAACTGGCAAGAAAAAAAATGGAGTAAATACAGTAAGCAGTATGGGTAGCGCTGGGCGTGGGGCCTCACACCTGTAATTCTACCACTTCGGGAGACCAAGATGGGAGGATCGCTTGAGCCCAGGAGTTCAAGACCAGCCTTGTCAATATAGCAATACTTCATCTCTTATTAAATTTAAAATGAAAGAAAGAGTGAGAGAGCACAAGAAAGAAAGAGAAAGGGAAAGAAGGAAGGAAGGAAGGCAGGCAGGCAGGCAGGCAGGCATGGGTAAGATAAACATATTTATTAAATTCTAAAATAATGGAGATGTTCTTAAAACTTCAAATTTGGAGACTAACATGTTTTAAAAAAAAAGAAAGGAACTTTATATACTGGCTAACTAACTTACATATTTTTAAGTACTGGGAGTAGCTGAAAACAAATGCAGGTTCAAATAAATGCTTTAAACATCTACCAAGCTCCTACTAATGTACTGCACTTAGTATTATGCTGCACACTACTGGGACAATTTGCTCTCAAGATATAATCTGGTAAAGTATTTGGATAAATAAAAAACAGCTAGTGGAATGTGGTAACTGCCATATAAGAAGAAATATGCTAAAATATACTCAGTAGTTTAGAGCAAGGATCCCCAACCCTTGGGTCACAGACCGGTACCAGACCATGGCCTGTTAGGAACCAGGCCACAAAGCAGGATGTGAGTGGCAGGTAAGTGGGCGTGACCATCTGAGCTCCACCTCTTGTCAGATCAGTGGTGGCATTAGATTCTCATAGGAGCATGAACCCTATTATGAACGGTGCATGCGAGGGATGTAAGCTGCACACTCCTTTTGAGAATCTAATGTCTGATGTTCTGTCACTATCTCCTGTCACCCCCAGATGGGACCATCTAGTTGCAGGAAAACAGGCTAAGGGCTCCCACTGATTCTACATTTGGTGAAGTGTACAGTTACTTCATTAGTTATTATAATGTAATAATAATACAAAGTACACAACAAATGTAATGTGCTTGAATCATCCCAAAACCATCCCCTACTCCACTGTCCATGAAAAAAATTGTCTGCCATGAAACTGTTCCCTGATGCCAAAAAGGTGGGGGACCACTGGTTTAAAGGGAGCAGCATGCCCATTTGGGCAGCTGGCAAAGATAATCAGAGGTAGCATCTCAACTGAGTTTGGAAGAAGGAACAGAATTTCTATAAAAGTTTCTTTGGAGGAGGGAACAGAAAAAGTTAAGTCTTAAAGAGCAAGAGATGGATTTCCTGGGCTCTTTGGCAAACATTGGCTTAATATCTTCTAACAACTACAGCTTCATGAATATCACAACTTGCAGTGTCCAACTGCACCTCAAATTCCACATGTACAAGACCAATTTTTCCTTGTAACTTCCCTATTTCCACTAATTATGCTACCCACATTATTTGGGCTCAAAATTTGGAAGTTCTTTTATATATTATGATTTTATTTATTCTTTTTGTTTATAATTATCTCCCCACCACTTTCACATCCTGCCCAGCTTTCCTCTGAAATGTGACTCATGTACATTCCTCCACCCATACCGGTTAGGTCCCCAAGGAAGGGAAAGCAATGGAAGACATAATAAACCCTTAATTACTTGCAAGCTTTGATGCAAATCTCAGCGTAGTAAGCTGAACTGGTCCAGGCTCTGGAGCTGGATGGGCCCAGATGGAGAATTCCAGCTATGAGGATTTCAGGCCACCCAGAGCCTAGAGCAATATTTCAAATACCTTCTTCCCCTTCCCTGACAAGGCCACACAGGAATCTCTATTTTACTAATCTGATTGTGAAAGGACTCCTGAGAAGGCCAAGCAAAAAAGAGAAAAAGATCAATCCTGCTTGCCTCAGTGCTTCAGGCAGAGTTGGTCTAGATCCACATCCCAAATATTTCTAAGATGAAAAGAAAAGTGGACACTTTGGAACAGAGGGGTAATAAATGAGATACTTCGGAATGAAAGAAGAAGAGAGAACCAATTATTTTATCTGTGAAGGTAACGCCCCTCCCCAACTAAAAACATCTCTGAGGTAAACTTCTGCAGGGAAAATGATGAGTTGGAGGCCCTATGCCTTGTACAGAATGGTTTCTAAATAAATGGAGAGAGAGCACAGGTCTAATACATTATAGCAATGCTTTCACCCCAGGGAAGTTATCTACTGTGGTCTGGTGATTGGACCACAACAATGCTCACCATCAATTGCTAATCTTGACATAATTCTGAAAGGAACTTGCCTCTTAAATAGTATTAAGCATGCTAGCTTAGCATGCTAGCAGGTCATGGCAAGCTCAAGACAACTCACTCTGCTACTGCTGTGTTAAACACAATATTGACTTTAACAGTCCAAGCTGTAAAACTCAATGCTCTGCTGGAGTAAACTAAAGAGCAGCATGGCACAGTGATCAGCTATTAAATCAAAGTCCAGTACAAACTGGATTTGAAGAAAGAAGACAAAATTATGAACAAATTAAAGTGTGGATTTGCACCTACTGGAGCTAGACTGCTTTTTAACAGCCTTGGAGCAAGCAGAGATTGCCCGCTTCCCTGGGCACATTATCTTAACTAGCACCCTCCCCCCACGACACACAATTTCAGGCAGTATTTAGCACTTTGTAGATAAGATTACTGGTCAATTGGGAGCTTTCCGCCACTAGCTTCTGATACAAATGCCTCTCCCCTTTCTCTCCCTTTTTCCAACCCTCTCCCTTTTCTGTTTGTAAAAACATAATTGTGAGCAACTGAATTAGTCGGAGCCTTCAAACACAAACTCCTTTCCTCGCAGTAAGTCAGGAATTTTAGGATCAGCTGCCATAACTGGCTCCTCACACGTGTTTGTGAAATGAATCAAAGAGGCAAGAGAACTGTCAGGAATCTAACTTGAGGAAAAAAACAAAAAACAAAAAAGAAGCTTCTGAAAGGAGATATTTATATATCTGGTAGGTTTACCAAGTATAGATTTTGCCACAGGCTGGAGGGGAAGCTGTAAAGACTGGGAGCATGAAGTTGTCCGCTTGTATGAGTTTTGTTTTTTTCCCTTTGAAGATAACAGAGGTCTGAGATAGGGGAAAGAGAGGGAAGACTGAGGAATACACATATATTCTACTTGCTGATATCATATATCATACACTAAAACTGCACTAACTTGCATCCCAGCACCAAAATTTAAGTTAAGGTCCCTGTGTTTAGCGAGCTGCTCCACCAATCCACTACTCAAAACCACAGTGGCTCCACACTACCTTCAGAGCAGGAACTCCACCTTTTGGTACAGACAAGCTACTTGCCATTTCCCTATGACCTTGAGATCAGCAGAGATTGGATTAATACAGGGAAACAGCTGGAAGGAAAGATAATCTTTAAGTCTCTGAGAGTTATGAGAGTCACTACATATTGAATTTCTAATAGTCGCCAAGCACTATGTGGTAGGATTGATGTGTATTATCTCTAGTCTTCAGACAACCTTGCAAGAAAGGCAACTTTATGCCCATTTTACAGATGAAAAAACTTATTTAGAGAGCACAGTGTGCCCTACATTGTAAGTGGGAGAGTCAGGTTTGAATTCAAAAATGTAAATCCAGGCTGGACGCAGTGGCTTGTGCCTGTAATCCCAGCACCTTGGGGAGGCCAAGATGGGCAGATCACTTGAAGCCAGGAGTTTGAGACCGGACTGGCCAACACGGTGAAACCCCATCTCCACCAAAAAAATACAAAAATTAGCCAGGCATGGAGGCGTGCACCTGTAGTCCCAGCTACTTGGGAGGCTGAAGCGGTAGAGTCACTTGAACCTGGAAGGTGGGGGTTGCAATGAGCTGAGATAGCGTCATTGTACTCATGTTAAAACAAAAACAAAACAAAAGAAACAAAACATGTAAATCCTTAACATAGGCCCTACTCTAATAAGACTCGAAGTATAGACTGGAAATCCTCTCCATCTGCACTTTGGGGTTACCTAAATTTAAAATTTTAAATGAATAATGCTTGCAACGACTTGCACAGTTTGGTCTAAATGTATCTTGCCTCACAATCAGAGAATACTCTGATTTAACAGAAACCGGTCCACTCATTTTAAACTCAGAAACACCTCTAAGGTAAAAAGTTTTTCACCTGTCTGCATTCTACCTATCAGCTCTTTCTCCTCCACAAAGCCTCCCTAACTAGCCCAGACTAAAGAGCCCTCCCTCATCCCTTCCTTTCATCTTAACAGGACTTTAGAGACTTGGTCCTGAACTACTGTTTTATATTATTAATTAGTTTTTCACACACAATATGTATTATTGCATAATTAACAGTAAGCTCCCTAGAAATAGTACTTAGCCGAGGCTAGGGTACAGTGGTACAATCCTGGCTCACTGCAACCTCCACCTCTGGGGTTCAAGCAATTCTCTTGCCTCAGCCTCCCTAGTAAATGGGACTACAGGTGTGCACCACTGCGCCCTGCTAATTATTTTGTATTTTTAGTAGAGACAGGTTTCACCATATTAGTCAGGCTGGTTTTGAGCTTCTGACCTCAAATAATCTGTCTGCCTCGGCCTCCCAAAGTGCTGGGACTACAGGTGTGAGCCTCTGCACCCGGCTAGACTTCATACTTTCTTATAAACTCACAAATCTACCACTGAATTTCATCAAATATTAATCTGCAGAGAGAGAATACAGAGATCTACTAAGAAAGAGCTGACTGACTTCAGTTTGAATTCCCAGGGTCACTAGTTAACCACTCAATCTCAAGCAAGCCTCAAGTGTTCTTCCACCAGTTATAATAAATTTATAATCTATAAATTGGCTAATAAAAATATCTATTATCAAAGGATAACACGAGACATTCGTGAAAGGACTTAAGTAAAAAGCACTTGGTATAGGGGCTAGCAAATGGTAAAGAATATTATTTTTTTTCTTAATGCTAGAAGGGTCTCCCTTAATATGCTTGAGAAATAGCTATTCTAAAAGCATTCTAAAAGATTTCAGGGATGTCATTTACATATATATTCTACAATTATGTCTTCATTAATTAACAAAGTTTACAATATCTTTATAATTATAAATAAATGGCTATTTGTATTATAATAGAATGTTATATTTTTCCTTTTTTTTTTTTTCCTGAGACAGGATCTCACTCTGTCACCCAGGCTGGAGTACAGCAGTGTGATCATGGCTCACTACAGCCTCAACCTGTTGGATTCAAAGGATCCCACCAACTCAGCCCCACAAGTAGCTATAAGCACAGGCATGTGCCTAACTAATTTTTTTTAAAAATTATTTTGTAGAGATGGAGTTTCCTTTTGTTGCCAGACTGGTCTCAAACTCCTGGGCTCAAGAGATCCTTCCACCTCAGTCTCCCAATGTACTGGGATTACAAGCATGAGCCACCATGCCTGGCTTCTAATTTTTATTTTTTGCTCACACATTTTATAGGATATTTATGGTAAGGCATGGCGGCTCATGCTTATAATCCCAGAACTTCAGAGACTCAGGTCGGGGGATCACTTGCACCCAGGAGTTCAAGACTATGCTGGGCAACACAGTGAGACCTCTCGTCTCTACCAAAAAAAAAAAAAAAAAAAAAATTGCTGGGTATCGTGCTGCATGCCTGTCTGTGGTCCTAGCTACTTGGGAGGCTGAGGTGGGAGGATCACTTAAGCCAGGGAGGTAGAGGCTGCACTGAGCTGGATTCCACCACTGTATTCCAGCCTGGGTGACAGAGTAAGAGGCTATCTTAAAAAAAAAAAAAAAAAATTACCCACAATCTCATTAACCCATAATGCCAACTGTGCTTTATTATTTTTCTGTTTTTCTTTGTAGTTCTTGGTCATACATTTGCATATTTTACTAATATGTTTCATCTTAAAGATACCAACTGGTGTTGGTTACTTTCATTTAACACAAACATTTTATATTAACAGTCGTCACAATCGTTTCATTTAACTATGATATTAATATCCTACAAAGTTGACATAATAATTTAGAGACATTCCTGCTACTGGACAATTGTTAAGATCCTTTTTTATTTAACATTATAATGATAATATATAAAGAACATCTTTGTGCACAAACATTTGTTTTTTAAACATTTTCATGCATAAATGTTTTTTTTCTCTTCAATTACTGAGTTAAAAAAGTATGAGCATTTTGAAGTCTGGAAAGCACAGCCAAACTGAGCTGTAAGCGTTTAACAATCTGCACGCATACTGGACTAGACAAGTGATCAACAACTACCCAGAATAAGCTAGGGTCCATGTTTCTCCACCACCCTACCACTGTTTCTTCAGGGTACTTTAAATCATCTTCACTAAACAGCCACTATATGCTATTGGTAGGTGTATAAACAGGTGCAACCTTTCTGGAGTGTAATTTGGCAGAAAATCCATCCTGGGTTCTTATCCTGGAAATACACCTGAGCATATGCATAAGAATCTTCCAACCAGGAAGTTCACCATTTCTAACAATAAAGCGTGAGAGTAAATAATCTATCACTAGAGGACTGGTTAAAATTACAATAGTCCCCTGTTATCCACAGGTGATACCTTTCAAGACTTCCAGTGGATGCCTGAAACAGTGGTTAATGCCAAACTCTGCATATACTATGTTTTTTTCCCATACATACCTATGATAAAGTTTAATTTGTAAATTAGGCACAGTAAGAGATTAACAAATAATAAAATAGAACAATTATGATATAATATAGTCACAGTTATATGAACATGATCTCTTTCTCAGAAAATAGATCATACTATAGTCACCCTCCTTCTCCTTGTGATGATGTGAGATGACAAATGTGATAAGATGAAGTGACAATGGAGATTCCATCATGCTACTCAGAACGGTGTGCAATTCAAAGCTTATGAATTGTTTATTTCTGGTATCTTCTTTCTTCTTTTTTAAATGGTACTGCTCCTTGCAGAGCAGAGCAAACTCAGAGGCAGTGCACCCAGAGTTGGTCCATTTTTGGGATTTTCAACTTAGTATCGTCAGACTGAGGTTGACAGCAGAAAGTGAAACCTCAGATAAGGGAAGACTACCATAGTATGCGTGGCTGCACACTTAAATTACCTGGGGAGGGTTTCAAAAAGACAAACACAAAGCCCCAGCCCAGAACTATTAAATCAAGATCTCTGAGAAGCAGTCTGGGCATTTAAAGCTCTCTAGGTGACTTCAGTGTCTGACCAGGCTTGCAAACTACTGGGTTAAGTATTATACATGCATTTATTCAAAGGAATACAAAGCAATCTTTAGCAAAATGATGAACAGTGTATGCAGCAACTACCATTTTGTCTGAGGGAAATAATTTTTGTCTTGTATTTGCATAGAGTATTTCTAAAAGCATACAAAAGAAACTGGTACAGCAATGGTAGCCTTTGGGAAGAAAGATTGGGGTGTGAAGTAAGAGGCATATATTTCAACATACTTTATATAAACTTTTAACCAGGTATATTTAAAAATAATCTTAAAATCAAATCATAATTTCAGGTATAAGCAATTTATCAGGTACACATGGCACTAAGAAATATATGGCAACCCCACTGCAGGGCCAGTTACCAGTATCCACAGGGTCTTCCATGGAGCCTGCACACTCAGCACCAAGTGGCTACCAGGGATCCATCTCTGCCCTCTGTGCAGGGCAGGGCCAGTAATTCCTGCCACCTCCTCTGCCCTAGCAACTAACTTACTCAGTGTACCATTCTAAAGCAAACAGTCATTGCCTGATATGCTTGGAGAAAATGTTTACTCATGCCTCACCTCCTCACACAGCGTAGGTTACCATTAATGATATGTTACTCTGACACATTCTCTTTAAAGAACATGTCAGATTCATAAATCCATTTCTAAATTAGTTTCTCAAATGGAAAAAAACACATGGAAAGCAGAGATGATTCCATCTTTTTTCTAAAGTGCTTACTTCATTTAACATGCAAATACAGTCTTTGCAGGGTTCAGAATACCAGTATTGTTTTCACAATTAAGTGTACTATTATCTTAAATTTGAGAGAACCAATTTGCTCATTTCATTCCATAATGTATTTCAGTTTTACCAAGCCACACAAGACTCAAATGAATCTAAAAAATATACAGAGAAGAGTTCTACACCAGCAACCCACAGATAACAATTTCATAGCTTCATAAATATTTAAATAGTTTTTCAGTAGGTCATTTCTGACAGCTGTGGGATTTCATAACTGGGTCTCTCATGTATCACTTAAGCAAGTGTCTTTTTAAATGTTTTTTGGGGGGAGGTGAGGGGTGCAGATCAATTAGCCTTTTAGAGCACTTTTACCCTATCGTTTTGATACCAGAAAAACCATTCACTAATATTGACAAAAAGGAGAAAATTTCTTTATCTGTAACAAGATTCATTTTCTAAAATGTCATAATGCATGCTAGAAACATCAAGAAATATTTCAAGAGATCAGATTCTAGAATACTGGAGACTCTTCAAGGATTATCAATGTTCAAAATTGTTGAATGAATGAATGAATTCATTTTTATTAAACACCAACTTCCTGCCAAGCACTGCATTAAAAGCAGAGACACAATGGCAAGGCTGGGATTCAGAACCCTCACAGCCATGCTCTAACTATCAAATGTCTGTTTTCTTGTTTCAATCAGTTATTTCAAATGCATGCTTTAAATTTAAAAGACTTTATGGCATTGAATTTAAAAGGTATTTGTGTTACTATTTCTTAATCATATTTTATGAAAGAACTTGAGTAAATGAGGATAGCTAATGAAGAACTGAATGATAACATACTTTCCCCCCATAACCCCAGAGGTTTTGACTATAAGACAAAAAAAGAAAATGTCCAATTTTCCAGGCATATCAGAAAAAGCTGGCAGTGTGCAGTATTTACAAGTTGTTAAAGGCAGAACCAGTTGGACTGGTGAATTTGCTGCTGCTTCCTAACACATCCTAAATGAACACCTGTTTCATCTCTTGAAGAACGTGCAGGTTAACATCTAACTTGTCTTCAACTTCTGAAGAAAGAGTTGCCATGACAACATGCAACTACCTTTACTGGGAATCAGACTGAGGTCCCCACCAGATATGTAGGTTCTCAATTAGTCCCCCTCGGCTTTTGGGGGATGAATTTCTACTGCCTCAGTGCTCTCTCTCACTTAGATACCCTACATGAATTGATTGTCATTTTCAATTAGACATCAGTACATAACCAAACACCAATCATTTATTTAAAGATATATATCAAATACAGAAATCTCTTATTTATGATTAAAAAGTCTTAGGTGTGGTGATAAAATCATCTTCACAAAGCAATATATAAATCTCTTATAGCACTATGACGCACACAAATTCTAGAGTATAATTACAAATTAAGCAAGTTTACAAGGACAAATAACTAGAAAAATAATTCCTAGAAATGAAAGGCATACAGTTCAGTGGAGAGGAATATGACAATCAGGGATCCAGACTCACACTAATACTAAAATCTTATGTAATAGAAAGAGTACTCTGCTATACAACATTTATCCACAACACTATAGCATTAATGGCTACATTTTATTGCACTTAATATATTGTATTATTCTGGCACAAACAGAAAGTGTAATAAGGAAAAAAAATATGTAGCATGATGCATGAGAAGGCACATTGTCCTTTTCAGAAGTCCATTATAAAGGCAGCTGGACAGATTCTGGCTGAACACAAGTGGGGTGCCAGCCCATCTCCTTCCATCCCCATTCCACCCTCCCATTCAAGCACTGGTTACAAAAGTGTCTGTGTAGCCATGAGTAGTGAGTCATGGATGTTCCATTTACAGATGGGGTGGAGTTGAGGGAAATCACTATTACATGCCCAGTTAGCTGGAAAAGGCCATCCTGTTTTTCCTTTTTCACATAATAATCATTTTTCACAAATCTGAGATAAAGAATGTTTGGTAAGTAGGAACTCACCAAATATTTCAGCACTCTTACAACCAAAGGAAAGACTTACTTTTACAGCCAAGTACAAGATCTCATAGTCCAGGCCTAACAATTCACACTATGCAGCCAGGGGGCTTGTACAATCAGTATAAAACATTTGTTCCTTTTTGCCCACACCAAGAAAAACAGTGGCTGGAGAAATAAAGCACATTACCAGTTCCCAAATCAGATTCACCCACCAGGAGTTCATGCTGGCAGCCAAAGTATTTCATGACTGCAACGACAGTCTTTTATAGCTTCCTTTTCCAAGGAAACACAACGGCAAAGTAGCTTCCTTAAGCTGACCTTGCAGGCAAACCGCAAGAAACGCAACCTAAAGCAAGAAGAAAAACCAGTGCGCTTTTTGGAGCTGAATACTCCATGCATTAAAAGACCACATGCCTCAGACCCTCTCTTAGTACCACCTACCAATTCAAATAATAATGCATAATATGACAAATTCGCATTTCAGAACTTAAAATCATAATACACATTTTAGCTTTTAAAGCATCTAATCCAGGTCTTTTATCCACATTCCTTCAAAACCCAAAGGACAGTGTCAGTCTTTTCTAAACATTTCAAATAAAGCTTGAGCTGCATGCAGCTCCTAAACTGTACTTTGAGACCCCAGGAAGACTACACTGGGATCTGAAGCTCTGGCGAAGCAGTGACCCTGCCAAATTAGTAAACAGTTTGCACATACCTATGTCCTATAATTACTGACATCACCAATTAACTTGGCCTCTGAGGTTTATAATGAATTTAGTGGTTTGTTTCTTTTGTTTTGTTTTTTTGAGACAGAGTCTTCCACTGTTACCCAGGCTGCAGTGCAATGGCACAATCTTGGCTCACTGCAACCTCCGCCTCCCAGGATCATGCATTTCTCCTGCTTCAGCCTCCCAAGTAGCTGAGATTACAGGCACCTGCCACCATGCCCGGCTAATTCTTGCATTTTTATAGAGACGGGGTTTCACTATGTTGGCCAGACTGCTCTCGAACTCCTAACCTCATGATCTGTCTGCCTCGGCCTCCCAAAGTGCTGAGATTACAAGCACGAGCCACTGCGCCCAGCACTGAATTTGGTTTTAAATGCATCCAATTTCATAACAAACATATGACTTAATAATAGGAGCTAACAGTTATTTTGATAAAGAAGGAAAAGTCTATGAAGAAATTTATTCAAATCAGGTTTCTCCACAAACATTATCCTTACTCTACTCCCTCACGGTGTGGAATACACTAAATGCTATTTAAGTTATTTTAAATAATTAAATAATATAATAGTTAAATAATCTAGAATATTTAGGTTTAAAAATAATACAAATCACAAAAGTAGCACAAATTCATTAGAGCAAAATCCAAAAATACCAACCAGAATAAAACACAAAAAATTAAAATAAAATTTTCACCTACCTCTTGGCAACCACTGTTATAATATGTTGGTGTATAGTGTTGCTAGCCCTATTCTGCACATGCATAATCACTCCTATTTTTAAATCTTTTTCACATAAATGTATAACTTGCTTTTACTTTTTAAAACTTATATAAGTTTATGGGGTATAAGTGTCATTTTGTTACACGCATAGATTGTGCAGTGGTGAAGGGTGAAGTCAGGCTATTAAAGTTGCTTTTACTTCTTCTATTGAGAACATTTTTCTGTATTTTGTGTGTCTGTGTATAAAATTATGATTTGGCTGCTACAGAATGTCATCCATTGTGTGACTGTATCATTTTGCTTAACCAATTTCCTTTTTTGCTTGAATGTGATTTTATTCTTGATAATAAAAATTTGCAAATAACTATGAAAAAACCAGCACGCCCTATTTCTACAAATCTTTCTGATGTCCTGTCACCTCAACCAGGTGTGAGTGAGTGCTCGCTGAACATCTTTAACACCCCTTTGAAAACTTAGGATCTCTGTTTCATGACTGACTGCATCAAGGTTAAAAACCCAATACACAAGCAGATACAGTTCACTTCCACTCTGTCTCAAGTCTCTCAACTACAGAAAGAAAACAGCCTCTGAGAAATGGTTCCATTTTCATAAAGCCTCAACAGGAATAATAATGAACTCCATGACCTAAAAAAACGTACTTGGGGCCGGACGAGGTGGCTCACACCTGTAATCCCAGCGCTTTGGGAGACTGAGGTGGGTGGATCATTAGAGGTCAGGAGATTGAGACCAGCCTGGCCAACATGGTGAAACCCTGTCTCTACTAAAAATACAAAAATTCGCCGAGCACCGTGGCCATGTGCCTGTAATCCCAGCTACTTGGGAGGCTGAGGCAGGAGAATTGCTTGAGCCTAAGAGGCAGAAGTTGCAGTGAGCTGAGATCGCGCTACTGCATTCCAGTCTGGGGGACAGAGTGAGATCCTGTCCCAAAAAAAAAAAATTAAAAAGGTATTTGGTAACACTTAAAATCATTTTGTATTGCATGTTATTCTTTTCTAAAGATTTTCAAGCTCATTACTTCCTTACCACAACTCTATTACATGGATTGATGTCATCACTTTACAAATGACAAAGCTTAGGACCAGAAAAACGGAGTCTTGTTGGGTCTCACATCAACATGTTACATGAGGTAGGACTAAATCAATGGCCTCCTCAATTTGTGTTTCAATCGCTTTTAACAGAACTCACAGCATTCAAAGAAACGGTTCCCTTCTTCACCTCTGAAAAATCACTCATCAGTGCATAGTATGTTTCAGGACAAGGAGATGTGATGTAAGGAGTGTGCCAGCAGACCCAAGGCAGCAGGCAAGAGAAATCTCCAGAAAGACTTTTTTAGAATGTAGTCAAAAGAAATCAAAACTGCTATTTATATGTCACATTTTACATTACTGGCATTAAAAATGTTGAGTGTACTAGAACAAAACTGTTTTTTTTCCAAAATATTCTCCACCCTACTTCAGCACAAATCTCATTAGAAATGCTTGCATCTGGAGACTTATTAGTGGAAGGGGAGGAAGCACTTCTGTGTAATTTTCCTCTGGGTAAGGGAAGAGTAAATCACAATCCTGCCCTTAGTCACTCCAAGCACAAGAACAGAAAATAAGTTCTTAATTCTGTGCTTATATAAAAATCTACTCTTTATCAGCATGTATCTCTTTGTTACAGTTTCCAATGTGTTGTCTGCTGTTTATTCATCTCAGTGTATACTCTGTTGTCCTTTACATTGTAAACTCCAGTAGGTGAGATCATGGGTGGCCTGCCTAGATTTATAAAGGTAGAGCACTCGGCCACAAGCACAGAGGTATCAGGTGCTATTTGGTAAGTGGATTAAGTTATATTTATACGAACTCCATAACAGATTAAATTTGTTCTAACAAAAGAGTGGGGATTAGCACTAACTAGGCCATGTGGCCTTAGGTATACTCTTCTCTGGCATTTACACAACTAGCTAATAAGCAGCTGCAATGCCTTCACTTGTGCTTCATATCCCAGATAATACATATGCTTACCTACTTCATTTAACTGCTCCAAAATAAAACATTTGATAGCCCAGGGTCTTTTTACCTCCCTGTTAAACATTTTCGGGGGAGCTACCCCATTAATTTATAAAAGACATGAAGAAAAAAACCAACACAAACAACCTTAAGATAATGCTTCAAACTTGAAACACACATGTAAGTCACTGGGCATACCTTGGCTTGAAAACATCCCGGCCCTAAATCCAAGGTAACCAAGAACATAATTCTATTTTTGACTTGAGTCACTGTACGCATCATTTTTTTTCGTTGTTCCTAATTTATTTTTCTGGTACAAAGCGTTATTCAAATGTAAATACCATAATCATATAGCATTCCTGGCTACTTCTCCCAAGCATATAAGTTTGATCAATCATGATTCCTTTTGTTTTCCTAGCAACCTCTTTCCTCAAAGCTATGAAAAGGGCTTTTTGTTAAGCTCCTAAAGGAAATACTCCAGAAGAAATCTTGACTCTGATGATCCTGTTTTTAGATGAAATGCCAGGAGGCATGAAGTCCTGAAAAGGACCAGTGATACAAACTAGTTATATTGGACAATAGATTTCCTCCCCAGTCAAGTGTGTGAAAACTGGAGGAATGAGAACGGTCATAAACCCAGCAAAGGGACTAGAAGTGCACAAGAGTAAAAAGAGTTACAGCAAGGGCAAAACAATTCTGAGAAGAGAAGTTTAAAATAACCAGTGAAGGTCCATCATGGAAACAGAAAATACACAAACTCTAAAACAAACAAACAAAAAGTTGGATCTTAGATTTTCCCCCATATACACTACAAAACTGCCCAAAAGTCTACCTGAATCCCCAGTGAACTTCCAGTCTCCAGATCTCTGCTCCTTGTGTTGCAGCCTGTATTTAAATACACTAAATACATACAAGTTACATCCTGTAATACAAATTCATGTTAGGAATACTTGATTTTTAATCTAAGGGTTTTACCGTAACTTCTAAAACTCTATTCAACTACAAGGTAGGCTCCCAAGGGCATCTAATGCCCTGCATAAGGTACCTTGTTCCCCCGGAAGTACATACCAGCTCCTATTTGGCAAAATGGGTAAAAGGAAACACAGGTTCACAAATTTTTAGGTAGAGAGAAAAATTTTCCTGGAGGCTTTTCCCAGTCCAGCTACACAGCATCTTAGAGTTAGGCCAGGTAAAAGAGCAAAAGGAAAGACTTGCTTGGGGTCTCCTTGGTCAGTCTGGTGAGCACAGGATGATTTGTTCACATTTTCCAGCATCCTTGCTCACATCTGCTACTTTACTTTCTTTTCCATGGTGACCTGTATCAGGGATACTACTGAAGGGGGGGACCCTTATCAAGTAGGATGTTCAACTGGGATCCCCAAATTCTCCAACAACATCAACCTCAAATACTTGCAGAAAATTCTAATGAGGTCAAAAAAAAAAAAAAAAGATGGTACTTGGCATAATTTTCTGTTCTTCATTGTACACCAATGAGAAGACAGAACACTACTGAAAATGTTCCCACAAGGTGGGAACCAATTTCCCTAACATGGCCCAAAGCCCTAAATATAGCCACAATTTTTTTTTTTTTTCAAATAAACTCAGTTAAACTTGTGGAAAGAGGAAATGATGGTGGGCAACTGGGCAAGGAGAGCACAGAACACAATGACAATGTAACCGCCACTATCTCCTCCTGAATTCAAATGGCTTTAAATGTCCTTGGCAAGAGCTGCCAACGTACACACACCTGTAATACCCCATGCCCCATACGCTCCAGGCTTTGTACCCTTGATGGAGTCTGAGTTACAGAGAGGGAAGGGAAGAAATTACACACCTTGGGTCCGAAGTAACTCTATCATTCTGAGGAGGTCCATGGCATCACTAATACTCAGACTAGCAAAAGGCATAGAATTCCCCACTCAAATTATAAGGCTTGTTAGCCTAAAGAAAACATGAAAAATTAACTTGGGAAGTTTAAAGTCCTCACAATATGCCTTACACACACACACACACACACACACACACACACACATTATTTAATTTTCACGACTACAGAGACTGTTTGAAATGATGGAATTCAAGAAAAGCAAAACCTAGAACATAAAACTTAATCCAGAACTTAGTTCAAAGTTTCACTTAAAACTTTTAAAAGGTTTATTATACTGGGTCTAGATCTGTTTAACAATAAACTGTCTTTGCAAGACATTTTGGGCAAAAAGCACCTCACAGAGTGCTAGAATTGGGAGTTGATGTTCAATTTTAAAATGTGCTGAAAAATTGTTAAAGATAAATTTCTCAAAGGCAATATGGGATATTTTAAGGTATCTTCTAAAGTTAGCCCTTGAAATCAGAATAGCATAGGGATTTTTAAAGACAGTATTCTGTGGTCAAACTGCTTGGGTCAAAACGCTGGCTCTACCACTGACAGGTGTGGATTTCGGGCAAGCCGCCTAAGTTCTCTGCGACTTTAAGTTTCCTCACCTGTAAAATGGGAATCATAATAGCGCCTACCTCACCGCATTGTTAAAAAAGTAAATGAGACGGAAATCAACATAAAGCAAGACAGCAAGCTCTGCATAAATGCTATCAATATTCAAAGGTATGTGTTCGGGAGATCAAATCTATTAAACATACACATCAGCTGTAATCAACTGAAATCTCGGAAATTCCATAATTGCCTCTTACTCCCCCTTTCCACACATCATGCGGCATCAACCTTCCAAATGATGTGGAAATTACATACTTTCATTCATCCGTCTGAGAGCTTGTCATATATGGCAAGAAAGAAGAAAGATGCATTTTTTGTGTGACTGTTGCTCCTTCACAACTTCAAAACACTGTCACGTACACAATAGGTTGAAGCAGCCCTCAAAATGACAGCTCACAGCTTTGCAGGGCCCGCAGAGGCACCCAGGCGGCTCTGCCCGGAAGGGGTTCACCCCAATAACCGGAGCCAAGCGCAGCGCACGCCTGGGAACCCCAAGGAACGCAAGAGAACTCTGAAAGGGGGAAGGACCCCGGGCAGTGGAGAGAGGGGAAGAAGGGTCGCGGAAGGTCCGGAGCCACGCTCGGATGCGGCGCGTCCACGCCGACCAGCCCGGGACCGGGTGCCGGCGAAGGGCAGCGCCGTCCCGGGCAGCCCCTTCCCGGTCCCCTCCCCGTCCCATCCCCGGCGAGCACCGAAGCCAACTCCGGTCCGCGCCAGACGCGCCCCCGGCGCCCCCTCACCTAAAGGCGGGTCCTTCCTTGGGAGCCCTGCCCTGGGCAGACGCCGCCGCCGAGCTGCCGCCGCTGCCCCTTTTGTTGAAGAGCTTCTGGAGCAGGGTCGGGGCCATGATGCCGCCGCCGCAGCTCCGGCCGTGGAGCTCGTGGGGCCGGCGGCTCAGCGCGCAGCCGGGGGCGGCGGCGGCGGCGGCGGGGCCATGGCGGCGGCGCGGCCGCCCAGCCTTGCGGGAGCGCGGGGCCGCTGCGGCTGAGTAACTCTGCTGGGCGCCGGGGCCGCCGGCTGCGGGTCATATGACCGGGCCGGCCCGCCGCCGCCTCGCGCGCTGACAGTTATCTCCTGCGGGAGGAGCCCGCAGCCCCGCGGCGGCGCGGGAGGAGCGCGGAGGCCCCGGCGGCGGCCATTGGCCCGGCGGCCGCCCGCCCCGGGCTCACGTAACCCCGGCGGGAGGCGGGAGGCGCGGCCCGGAGCGGGCGGGCGGCCCGGTGACTCCGGCACGCGGGGGCCGGGGCCGGGGGCGGCGCGGCGCTTAAAGGGGCCCGGGGGGCGGGGGCGGCCGCCGGGACGCAGCTCCGCGAGCGGCGTGGGGTTCCCCCGGGGCCTTCGCTCTGCCGCACGTGGAGCGTGCAGCTAGGCCGATCTTTGTTCTTTAAAGACAAAGCCCCTGAACTTGGGTCCTCGCTTTGTTCAGGTGCAGGAGCCCGCTCACGGAAGGCGAGTGCTGGGGGACGGGGCTTGGCACGCGCGGTGGCCGCTTCGGGGCGGCTGCGACTTGAATCACACAGCAACCCAGGGTTGGGGCAGGTTCCTTCCATATCCAGATTCGATTCCTGCAGGCTTTCACAGAATTTAAACTGCTTATCCAAATCATTTGTTCTGTTTGGCGTCTTGGGCCACCATACCACGGTTATATAAGAAGTTGCGTTTGGAATGTGAAGCTCCCCCTTTAAAACACACACACACACGGAACTCTACACAGATTTAGAAACTTAAACTATTTCATAAGAAGGGATTGTTTTCCTATTGCATATTTAAAATTACGGTATAATAGTCTGTGATCAACGGCAGATACTTGGTTTGAGGAAGGGAGGAGTTCCGGTGTTTCAGTCCACTCTACTGCCCTGCCCCACTCCACTCCCCTTTGAAATTTAATCCTTGGTGGTGCACGGCTCTAAACAGCCACTGTAGGACGTGTTACCAGATTCAAAGCAACTTCTTAATCTATGTTTTACAGCGTTTGGCTTCACGAATTTTTCTGATGATGGGAAATGGAGCTAAAGTTGGTAAGATCCCAACCATCCCTCTTCCAGCTTCTCCATGAGCAGTGAACAGTAACTTCACCCCTGGGCTCTCTCACACTTGTTGAGAGGAGGACTCCTGGAGACTCAAAAAGAGAAAAATATTTCCAAAAACATAAGTAATCAAGAATACCTAATCTGGGCCTATTTTAATTTGCATTTTCTTTTCTTCTTTTTTTTTTTTTAATTGTGTTAGTTTCTGGACTTGGTTGGGAACTAGCTGTGAATAATGTGCTGAAATTTCACAAAGGTAAGAGAGAGGTGGTAGAAACGGAAACTTAATCATTGTTTCCTTCAGATTTTTACTGTTAAAATGGTGGAATAAGTGTTTCTCCTGATGAGCAATCATCCTTTTGCACAATTGAGTGTCCACAGAATCCTGATTGGCAGCATTGCTATTTCTGCCTCCTGAAGGCCTTTCCCTCCTAGGGCTGCCAGTGTTGGTCACTATGCTATATAGAAGGTATTGGCTTGATACGTTGTACCTTTCAGACACAGTCCGAGGCCATACTATGGCCAGCAACACACCGCCTTTTCTTACTCCATCCTTGGTCAGAAAATGTCCTTTATTCTCCAGACTAAAATCAGCATGCTCCTTGTGAGCCCAGCAGCTTTTGTAACTGCATATGGAAGAGGAATTTGACATATTGTGGCTCATTCCTCACTTCCTGGGACTCTTGTAGTTCTAACCCAGTCCAAATAGACAAGATCATCCAAAAGAGGCAATTAAAAAATCATAACCTGTTCTAGCCATCATCTTCAATTTTGGTTTTGACTGGACATTTAAAAGTATTAAAGCCAGGACTTCACTTAAAGGAGACAAAAGGAATCAAAATGCTTCCCCTCTCCCTCTTTCTCCCTTTGCCTCCTCTCAGCATCACATTCCTTCTCATCCTGGTTCTGGCCACACCTCCTGCTTTGGATTTTTAAAGTATACAAAAATCCTGGCCAACGAAGTTCTGGGATACAGCTCTAACCAGCTCTCCTGGTCTTCCCACCCCCCGCCCCTGCCTTGGCTATTCAAAGCCTCTACAAAAACCCAATCTTTTGCCCCTCATCCATTGGTCACTGCCTGATCCTTGAGGCTTGTCATAATCTCAAGTTCTAGCACTGGTCACGTGGCCCAGTTCCATACATCTCCTTCGTTCACCTCTTCCCACTCACCCTATCTTGGAGAATATATACCAGTTGGCTGTTCCTGTATGCAGCTGTCAAGAGGAACAGGGAATATGACAATATCCTGAATGCTTGGAGATGACGGAACAACACTAAAATGGGAAATGGCAAGTTGTGAAGGGCTGACTTACTTAGTCTGGTCCATTCTGAGTCCTGGTGACAGTTCTCTTCAATTAGTGTATATTCTGTAAGTTGTTTTAGTTCTGCTTCTGCAGTTAGACTGGCACTGATACTGTTTGTAGCCTATGTAATACCTGTCACCCTTATTCCTAACAGGAGGCTAGAGGGAAAGGAACTGGAAGAGAAGGAGTAATTCTGGAATAAGTTTCCTCACTCTTAACAGAGACAGAGAGATAGGTAGGGTTTTTTTCTTCCTTTGGATATTACATGTCTAGGTCTAATGCCACAGCCATGTTGCTACAAGCCTAAGGATGAAACCAGGACCAGAGGTGGCAAAGAGACATAGAAGCGAGCTGGGTCCTTGATGGCATTAGTGACCATAATCCCTCTACCCTAAGCTGACACTCTCCATTAGGTGGGATAGTATTTCTGTTTTCTTAGAGACCAGTCTATAAGAGGCCGAGGCCAGTTCATGTTTTCTATCCTTCTCTTTATTGCTTTTATATGAGACAAATAACACCAATCTGTTTCTCTCTCAATATGCCAGAGAAAATACTCATCACTAATGGTCCTGTTCTGTTTTTTCATACTGTTAAGTCATTTTGCAAATCATTTACAGAACTAAGAATAAAGGAATACTGAAAAATAATTCTTAAAGATTTTAATTTAAATATAGCAAACCTACTTTTTTATTCTAACTTCCTGCATTTGAAGGAATATTTACTCTAATGAACAATATTTTTTAGACAAAGCTGACTACTTATCAATCAGCATATATGAACCAGGAACACAATCATCTTATAACTATTGATTCCAGGTTTCGAATACATTTTTTTTTTTTTTTGAGACAGTCTCACTCTGTCACCCAGGCTGGAGTACAGTAGCACAATCTCAGCTCACTGCAACGTCTGCCTCCTGGGTGCAAGCAATTCCCATGCCTCAGCCTCTGGAGTAGCTGGGACTACAGGCAACCATCACCACACTTGGCTAATTTTTTGTATTTTTAGTAGAGATAGGTTTCTTTCATCATGCTGGCCAGGCTGGTCTCGAATTCCTGACCACAAGTGATTCACCTGCCTCAGCCTCCCAAAGTGCTGGGATTACAGGTATGAGCCACCACACCTGGCCTCAGATACATCTCGAATGATTCTGACTTATCATGACCTTTGTGCTGCTTGCACCCGAATAAACAAAAAGCAGTGCTTTTGAAAACTGATGGCTCATCATTTTTTTGAAGAGATAATAGCTATTTTCTTGGTTTCTTAGTTGCAAAATATTTTCATTTTTAGATTTATAAACACCAATTAAAATGAAAAATTCAATGAATTTTTTCATCTTGTCCTCATAGATTTCCTTCTTTTCACCTTTTTATATATATGTCTGCTTTTACCATTTGTTATCTTATAAACTCTATGAAGTATATTGGATACACAGCATCATAAAAGATGACAATATGTCACACTTTTTTTAGGATGGCTCAGGTTCTCGTTGCAAAATATTGAATAAGGAAGTAATTCCTATTAAATGCCAAAGTGGATGAGAATACCCTATTTCCTTTTTATCCTTAGGTATATATTGTTGAATTGTCAGTTCTTGAGTTTGAGAAAATTTATCTAGGATATCATCATCTAAAGACTCATAGTCTGAGATTTCGCTTACGTGTTTCAGGTCAGGCACGATGGCTCACACCAATAAATCCCAGCACTTTGGGAGGCCTGGGTGGGAGGATTGCTTGAGCCCAGGAGTTTAAGACCAGTCTGGGCAACAGCATGGGACCCTCTCTCCACAAAAATTTTTAAAAATAGTCAGGCATGATGGTATACACCCATAGTCCTACCTACTCAAGAGGCTGAGGCAGGAGGATCACTTGAGCCTAGGAGTTTGAGGCAGCAGTGAGCTATGATCACACCACTGCACTCCAGCCTGGGAAACAGAGCAAGATCCTGTCTCTAAAATAAAATAAATAAATAAAATTTCACCGTCATCTTTAAAGTATAGAGTACTCTGTCTTTTTGCATTAGACATCTGCTTTTCCTAATTATCAGAAATGTTTTTCTTTATCAATTTTCTTCTCTTTGCCATTATGGGAAAAAATGAAAAATTCTGAATATCAACAAAAGCTTTAATAAACAACAACAAGTACTAGGAAAATAATGTCTCCAGAATTGTTTTCTACCCTGTTAAAAGATAGTAAAGTGTTTTGGGCATTACAATAAGATAATGGGAGAATTATCTAATAGCAATGATTGATTTCACTTTTGTCCCCAGTTTTTCTGTAATAACACCCACCTTCCTATTTTTAGCTTGTTTTATACAGTTGGGAATAATTGCTGAATAATGTTGAAATAATTTCTAGGATCGTGATACAGCAAAATTTCTGGAGCTAGAGGAAATCAGAATAACCAAGATCCTGTTAAGTTATGAAAGGGTCCAGTGGACACTATGTGAGACTTGCAAGATAGAGTTTTATTTTATTTTTTAAAAGGGAAATTTACCTTTTTTTTGGAAAAAGGAATCTAAGAACAAATAAAAGTAACAAAATAGCCATCCTTATAAGCACTTGGAACCAGCCAGGCACAGCGGCTCATGCCTGTCATCCCAGCACTCTGAAAGGCTGAGGTGGGAGGATTGCTTTAGCCAGGAGTTAAAGACCAGCTTAAGCAACATAGTGAGACTATATCTCTACAAAAAGTTAAAAAGAAATTGGGCGTGGTGGTATGTGCCTGTAGTCCCAGCTACTCAGGAAGCTGAAGTGGGAGAATCACTTGAGCCTGGAAAGTTGAGGCTGTAGTGAGCCTTGATGATGCCACTGCACTCCAGTCTGGGTGACAGAGTGAGACCCTGTTTAAAAACAAACAACGAGCTCTCAGGGAAGAAAACCTCAAAATCTATAATTGAATCTAATGAACCCTGATGGCATAAGGGTTAATCCACTGTAAATTGATGCTTCTGGTATTAGCAGCTGAACTCCATCCACCTGACAGCCTTACAATGGCAATCGGTGACCTCCTTGGTGCTGAAATCAAGGGACATTTTTCTCTTCCCTGCAATCAATTCAATTGACCACTTGCTCCTTTTGGAAACTTTCATCTTTCAGTATGGCAGACCTCTTCTAGTTTTAACTAACCTTGTTGGCTACTCAGTCTCCACTGGTGGGTCTTCCTTTCCCATCCTTTTATTTATTTATTTAGAGACAGGATCTCGCTCTGTTGCCACGGCTGGAGTGCAGTGGCACAAACAGCTCACTGCAGCCTCAGCCTACTAGATTCAAGCAGTTCTGCCTCAGCCTCCTGAGTAGCTGGGACCACCGGTGCTCACCACCACACCCAGCTAATTTTTTTATTTTTATTTTTGGAGATAGCCTCTCTTACCGTTTAAAGTATGAAATTCCTCAGGCTTCTCATCTCTCACTTCTATTCGTCTAATTTGTGTTCTTTATCTCCCTAGATAAAGTCATCCATCCCTGCAACTTTAAATGCCATCTGTCAATGACACCTAATCTTTTTCCTTTGACCTGACCTCTCTTCAGAATTTTACAACCAGCTACCTACTTGATATGTCCACTGGAATATCTTAAAAGCATCACACACTGAACCCTTGATCTTTGCTTGATCCAAATCCTGCTTCCCTTTGTCATCTTCCCTATCTCAGTAAATGGCACCTTCCTTTTACACATTTGTTTAAACTGAAACTTAGGAAGCATCCATAACCCTTCTGTTTCTCTCATTATCCAAAATATTTCTCATCCATTTATCTCTCTATTCATTGCCACCACCCTAGTCCAAGCCCCATTTATCTGGTTTATCTCCTGGACTTTGGCAGTAGCAGTTGGTGACTTTCTTGCCCAACTCCTATCTACTCTAGGGCAGCTGCTGTAGGGATCACTTATAAACGTAACTTTTTTTCATGTCACTTCCTTAATTTAAAATTTTTAGGCGTTTTTCATCACACTTAGTAAAATCCAGAATTCTAGGCTTTGCCAAGAGAGGTCCCTGCGTCCCTCCCTCTCCAAATTCATCTCACATCACTGGAGAGGAGTAGCATGATCTCAGCTCACTGCAACCTCTGCTTCCTAGGCTCAGGCGATCCTCCCACCTCAGCCTCCTAAGTAGCTGGGACTACAGGCACATACTGTCACATCTGGCTAATTTTTTTGTATTTATGGTGACAGGGTTTTGCCATGTTGCTCAGGCTGGTCTGAAACTTTTGAGCTCAAGCAATCTACTGGCCTCAGACTCTCAAAGTGCTGAGATTACTGGTGTGTGCCACTGCGCTGGGCACTCATTCCCATTTATCTTTTAGTTCTCAACTTAATGTCACTTATTCACATGTTGACTGGCTGATTCCCTCAATCTATTTTCTTAATTGAAGGCCCCAACCTTGCCCCCAGTGTTTCTGTTATAGAACCCTTTTCTATTCCTTTAAAGCACTTACTGTAATTTTTAATTAACCAATAAATAAATTGATAACACCTCTGTCCCACACTAAATGTATATTCCTTTGGGTCAGGGACTATGTCTAACTTGTTGACTAATATGCCTGGCACATGGTATCTCCTCAGAAATGTATTTGTTGACTGACTGAATGAATGAATTCAACAAATGAATGAAGTTCACAATCCCTATACCATGGTAAGCTCTAGACCCTCACAAAAGAATTTTCCATGGAAACTGCTAGATGAGGAAGACTTTCTTACCTTTTTCCATTTGTTTATTTTGGGAGGAAGAAGAGATTATTGCTGTTCAGTTGTAAGTCCCCAATAGGAAACTGGTCATATAGGAGACTTAGATTTTTGTTTTTGATTACCTGGCTTAACGCCAAAGCCCTTTTGCTTCAGCATCACCAAATTGGTTCTCTTACCACAAATGTGAATATTGTCTTTCTGAATCACCTGACATTTAATACTATCTGCTTTCTCTCTCTTCTCCCTCTTATACCAAATTGCCTTCCTGAGACAAAGCAGTCTGTATCAGTTATTGCCTTTTACTTCAAATAATAGAAACTCCAGCCCAAAGTGGCTTAAACAATAAAAGGATATTTTACCTCATAAAATATTCGGTCTAAAAGTAGGACAGGCGCCAGTCATGGCATGCTAGAACCATCTTTGCTTCTCTGGGATTACCTTGGCTCTGCTCTTTTCTTTCTTTCTTTCTTTTCTTTTCTTTTGTTTTCTTTTTCTTTTTTTTTATTTTTTGAGACAGAGTTTCACTCTTGTTACCCAGGCTGGAGTGCAATGGCACGATCCCGGCTCACTGCAACCTCCGCCTCCTGGATTCAGGCAATTCTCCTGCCTCAGCCTCCTGAGTAGCTGGGATTACAGGCACGCGCCACCATGCCCAGCTAATTTTTTGTATTTTTAGTAGAGACGGGGTTTCACCATGTTGAACAGGATGGTCTTGATCCTTGACCTTGTGATCCACCCGCCTCGGCCTCCCAAATTGCTGGGATTACAGGCGTGAGCCACTGCACCCGGCGTCTGCTCTTTTCTGTGTGTTAAATTTTTCAGGCTAGCACCAAGATGGCCACCACACTTCCAGGGTCTATGTGCAGGTGCAACTACATCCAGCAGGAGATGGGGCTGGTCTCTCCCTGTGTGTTTCATTTTCTCAGAAGTTCTGCAGCATCTAATCACTGGCAGGGGGATGTGGTGTTATGATTGTCTTTGACTAATGAGACTATTCCCTGAGTCACCCGGTGGAGTGATACTAGAATAAAACCAAGTCTCTCAAAAAGAGAGGGGTGAGTGGGGAAAATGACTGTTGGCCAAACAACCATGAGAACTGGCTGCACATACATTAATTTATGAATTACAAAATGCAGACAACTGTATTTTTGCTGAGTTATTTTTCAAGAGCCTACTACATTATAACTATGGATTATTTCTTAAGGGATGAGACAGAGACTATGGATTTGTGCATATCTAACTCCATGCATAGATTCTGTGAGATATTAGGCACTGCATACATTTCTTTTTTGAGATGAGTCTCGCTCCGTTGCTCTGGCTGGAGTGCAGTAGCATGATCTTAGCTCAGTGCAACCTCTAACCCCTGGGTTCAAGCAATTCTCATGCCTTAGCCTCTCGAGTAAGGATTACAGGTGTGCACTACCACGCCCCGCTAATTTTTGTACTTTTAGTGGAGACAGCGTTTCTCCATGTTGGCCAGGCTGGTCTGGAACTCCTGACCTCAGGTGATTCACCCACCTTGACCTCCCAAAGTGCTGGGATTACAAGCGTGAGTCCTGAATACGTTTTTTTAAACAAATGTCAAAAGGTTCATATGACACTATGCCTTCTCAGTTTTAAAAAATTGCTCCCAAGAAACTTTCTTCTCCCAACCCAAACTTTTTTTTTTTTTTAATAGTTTTTCAGGTTCTGATTCAGAAAATATTTAGCTGCCAGGTGCAGTGGCTCACACCTGTAATCTGATAATCCCAGTGCTTTGGGAGGCCGAGGTAGGCGGATCACTTGAGACCAGGACTTCGAGATCACCCTGGCAACACGGTGAAACCCTGTCTCTATGGAAAAAAAAATACAAAAATTAAGCAGACATGGTGGTGTGGATCAGTTGACCCCAGGAGGCTGAGGTTGTAAGGAGTTGAGATCACGAGACTGCACTCCAGCCTAAATGACAGAGTGACAACCTGTTTCCAAAAGAAAAAAGGTGAGAAAATATTTACATTTACCAATTTCTTTTTTTTTGTTTGTTTGGTTTTTTGTTTGTTTGTTTGTTTTTTTGAGATGGAGTTTCACTCTTGTTACCCAGGCTGGAGTGCAATGGCGCGATCTCGGCTTACCACAACCTCCGCCTCCTGAGTTCAGGCAATTCTCCTGCCTCAGCCTCCTGAGTAGCTGGGATTACAGGCACATGCCACCATGCCCAGCTAATGTTTTGTATTTTTAGTAGAGACGGGGTTTCACCATGTTCACCAGGATGGTCTCGATCTCTTGACCTCGTTGATCCACCCGCGTCGGCCTCCCAAAGTGCTGGGATTACAGCCTTGAGCCACTGCGCCTGGCCTACATTTACCAATTTCTTAATGCTTCTGTGGTACTTTACTTTGGTCTAGGCACTCAATAAAAGCTTCTTGAATTAATTTATATGTTTCAGACTCTGTGGACTTTATTTTACCTCCAGAGGTGAGGTGTTGAGAGAGGTACAGAAACTCTCCCGAACACACATGCACACTGCATAAAATTTAGAAAATGAAGAAAAGTACAAAGATGAATATAACAATGTATCTATTCCACAACCTGGAGAGATAGAAATAGGTACAGTTAACATACTTAGAACCTTTTTTTCTTCCTTTTTGTTCTTTCTTGTTACTTATTTGGCAGGGATTTTTATTTGGGGATCTGATGAGACGCCTTTGGTCAGGAGTTCAAAAAACATCATTTTTGCTGCTTTTAAATCATTAATTCTTTCTAAATTTATCTAGTTCATGACATATTTAGTCAATGTTCAGTCATTCCAGCACCAGCTGTATTCTAGTCAGTGGCCCTCAAGCATGTGCTGCACAAGAATTACTCAGGAATTCCATTTACAGATTGTGATTTCACCACAAGCATTCCCTTCCCCACCCCTCGCTTCTTCAAAGCCCACTAAAATGACAGCAGAGGAATAAAAACACATTAATCTACAATAATAAAGACAGAGAGAAGGGAGTCAGCATTAGAGGTTTCAACAAGTATTTGGACAAAGATACATATTTAGAAGATGGAAAGTGGGTGAAGAAGTAGTAATTAACTTAGCAGAGAGTAAGAGGTCAAAACCTAAGTATAAAGATAGGGATCAGTTTCCCTCAGAGATCCCTTAAAGTGTCAGCATTTGGGATATACGAAGTGTCACTCAAGGAGAGATCAGTTGTGTAGGCTCAAAATATGAGAGAATCTAAGACCCCTGGTTCCTTCTTTTTTTTTTTTTTTTTTTTTTTTTCTTTTTTTGAGATGGAGTTTCGCTCTGTTGCCCAGACTGGAATGCATTAGCACCATCTTCGCTCACTGCAACCTCTGTCTCCCAGGTTCAAACAATTCTCCTGCCTCAGCCTCCCAAGTAACGGGGACTACAGGCATATGCCACCACACCGAGCTGATTTCTGTATTTTCAGTAGAGGTGGGGGTTTTACCATGTTGGCCAGGCTGGTCTCGAACTTCTCACCTCAGGAAATCCACCCACCTCGGTCTCCCAAAGTGCTGGAATTACAGGCATAAGCCACCACACCTGCCTGACTCCAGGTTCCTTTCTGCACCTACCCTGCACGGCTGAACAACTGTCCCTCAGTGGACCAAAAGAGGAGAATCAAGTGAATGCTGAGCTCCTGGAGAAGTGGATGGCAACAGAGAAAAGCTCTACAGACATTTACAGTTGGGAAAGTCCAGTGAAGAGATGTTTCACTGCTGGAGCATCTACTCGTGAACCTCATAAATCAGTACTCCACACAGAGAACTTCAAGTGTTTGGGGTGTCATTCTTAAATATGAAGGATAATCCAAGAATCACTAGATATTTGATGAATACCTCCCAAATGGTAAGGAAAACACATACTCAGAACTCAGAGGGACCTGGAGGAGTGGAGACAGTGCAAGAAGAAGGCAATTTCATAAAAAACTATAATAGGCTGGGCATGATGGCTCACACCTGTAATCTCAGCACTTTGGGAAGCTGAGGAGGGTGGATCACTTGAGGCCAGGAGTTGGAGACCAGCCTGGCCAACATGGGGAAGCCCGTCTCTACGAAAAATACAAAAATTAGCCAGGAGTGGTGGTGCACACCTACAATCCCAGCTACTTGGGAGGTTGAGGCACAAGAATTGCTTGAACCCAGGAGGTGGAAGTTGCAGTGAGCTGAGATTGCACCACTGCACTCCAACCTGGGCAACAACGCAAAACTCCATCACAAAAAAAAAAAAACAACAAAAAACAAAAACAAAAACAAAAAAAACCTATAATTGATTAATGTCAGAGAGATAAAAAGATATGTCTATAAAACAAATTGGACACCATGAAAAACAAAAAAGAGCTCTGAAAATTAAATATACAGTGATGTGAACAAAATAGGAGTTTCAGAAACATCTGAAAAAAGAGGGGGAAGAACTTATCAAAGAAATAACGGAAGAAAATTTTCCAGAACTGAAGGATAGAGGTGCCCATATTGATAGGCCCTACCCAGAACAATTTAAAAACAAAACAGCTTCAGGGCATATCATCATCAAATTTCACAACGTCTTGGAAAAGAAAAATAATTCTATAATCTTTCAGAGAGAAAAAGCTGATCACAAAAAAATGGAACAGGACTCAGAAAAGCATTAGAGTTGTCACTAGCCACCTTTGATAATTGAAGATAATAGAGTGCAACCTGAAAAATTCAGAGGGAAAAGTTTTAGCCTAAAATCCTTTACCAAAGTAAACTATAAATCAAGTCATAGAGAATACTCATATTTTGAAATGTACGAGGTCTTAAACATTACACCATCTGTGCATCCTTTCTTATAAAGCTGGTTACAAAACAGGGAAGTAAAACAAGAAAATGGGAGACATGGGAGAGAAGATGCAATGAAGAAAAGCAATAAGGAAAGTCCTAAAGTGTAGGAAAGGATGTCCCAGGATCTCTAAAACACAATCAGGCCAGGGCCATGCATGGTGGTTCATGTCTGTAATCCCAGTACTTTGGGAGTCTGAGGCGGGTGGATTATTTGAGGTCAGGAGTTTGAGACCAGCCTGGCCAACATGGTGAAACCCCATCTCTACTAAAAATACAAAAATTAGCCAGAGAATCACTTAAGACTGGGAGGCAGAGGTTGCAATGAGTTGAGATTGCACCATTGCACTCCAGTCTGGTGATAGAGCAAGACTCCATCTTAAAGAAAAACAAAACAATCAGGCCAGAGAGGAGGGGGAAGGAAGAGGGCACCAGGGGTAGCTCAGAAAAATGGAACTAAGTGTTTGGGCACAAAAAAATCATTGTTGGCTGGGGTCGATAGCTCACCCCGTAATCCCAGCCCTTTAGGAGGCCAGGGCAGGCGGATCACTTGAAGTCAGGAGTTCAAGACCAGCCTGGCCAACTTAGTGAAACCCCATCTGTACTAAAAATACAAAAATTAGCCGTGTGTGGTGGTGCATGCCTGTAGTCCCACCTACTTGGGAGGCTGAGACAGGAGAATTGGTTGAACTCAGGAGGCAAGTTTGCAGTGAGCTGAGATCGTGCTACTGGACTCCATCCTGGGCCACAGAGTGAGACTGTGTCTCAAAAAAAAAAAAAAAAATCTCCCAGCTGTGGTGGCTCATGCCTGTAACTCCAGCACTTTGGGAAGCTGAGGCAGGTGGATCACGAGGTCAGGAGATCAAGACCATCCTGGCCAACGTGGTAAAACCCCGTCTCTACTAAAAATACAAAAAATTAGCTGGGTATGGTGGTGCAAGCCTGTAATCCCAGCTACTCGGGAGGCTGAGGCAGGAGAATCACTTGAACACGGGAGGTGGAGATTGCAGTGAGCCGAGATTGCACCACTGAACTTCAGCCTGGTGACGACAGATCAAGACGCTGTCTCAAAAAATCACTGACAAACATATGCAAAGATACTGGAACACTGAGAAAAAATTAACAGTAGATAAATGGAAAACCAAATGATGCAATGAGGCAGTTACTAATTTCAGAACAAAATGAAAGCTTATGCACAAAAAGAGATTGCAATGCATTATCTGGCTCTGAGCAATATATTGTCTTAATAATGTTAATTATTGATTTAACACAAATTATATACAACTATAGTGGGACATGGGGGTAAGAAAGTGAAGTTAGTATAGGGTAGCAAGATCCTAGTGTTTATTCACCACGGTGGGAAGTCAGTGGACAAGGAATAAAATTGGCTAATCACTACGTATTGATATGAGTATCAGAGAAATTAGCTAGAAAAGTTAAGAGTGGTAACCTGTAGGGCTGGGATTGAGTATGTATAGGAAAGAATGCAATCGGAGACTTGTTTTTTGCTTTGTTTTTGAGACAGTGTCTTGCTCTACCTCCCAGGATGGAGTGCAATGGCGCAATCATGCCTCACTGCAGCCTCGACCTCCAGGGCTCAAGTGATCCTCCCACCTCAGCCTTCCAAGTAGCTGGAACCACAGGCACATACCACCACACCCTGCTAATTTTTAAAATTTTTTGGTAAAAACAGGGTGTCACTATATTGCCCAAGCTGGTCTCAAACTCCTGGGTTCAAGCGATCCTCTTGCCTTGGTATTACAGGCATGAGTCACTGCACCCAGCTTGACTATTTTTTTTTTTTTTTTTTAAGTACAGTCCCTTTAGTACTATTTGACTTTTAAAATGTTACACATGAATGTGCTATTTGTGCATTCTTCTTTGATTAAAAAAAAAAAGTACAGTCTATCTTAAAATAATCTCATCTGTGGACATTGTTAAAAATTCTGTTTCTGGGCCAATCTGGTAAATCTGCAGTGGTGCTCAGGAATCTGAACTTTTAACTAGAACCTCAAGAAATTTGGAAGCACATGGTCTATGAATGATATTTTGAGAAACAGCACTCAGATCCCTCAAACTGTATACAAAGTATTGTAGGAATGCGCAGCTTTTTGAAGAGAGTTCATAATTTTTCAAATTCTCTTATGATGGCTCAAACCTAAACAAGTTTAAAAATTACTGTTCTCTGCCTCCTGCTTGCCTGCCTTTATCCAAGAATAATTGAGATTACATTAATTATTTAAGATCAAAAGCAGAGCTAATTATTGTTATACTGAGCTAAACACTTAACATTCATTAAATGATGCAGACTAGAAAGCATTGGCTAAATTTTCAGTCCATTGCTTAGTATATTGCTTTGGTGAATACTCGCAATATGTTGACTAAAAATCTAGGGGCTTGAAAGAGTTAGTAAGAATCCATTGTTACCTACCATGATGTTGACCAACCCTGCAGCTAAATTATATTCAGTTGAAAAAAAAATGTTCAGATGTGGTTATTCAGTAATATTTTAAATGGTTATAACTGTCACTTAAAAGTACTACAGTCCCAGTGGCTCACACCTGTAATCTCAGCACTTTGGGAGGCTGAGGCAGGCGGATCACGAGGTCAACAGATCGAGACCATCCTGACCAACATGGTGAAACCCCATCTCTACTAAAAAATACATGCATGCCTGTAGTCCCAGCTACACGAGAGGCTGAGGCAGGAGAATTGCTTGAACCCGGGAGGTGGAAGTTGCAGTGAGCCGAGATCGTGCCACTGCACTCCAGCCTGGCAACATAGCCAGCCTCTGTCTGAAAAAAAAAAAAAAAAAAAAAGGTAGTACAGTCCAACTAGAAAAGTTTAATGCAGATATTTGGCCAATTGCATGCATTTAGTCAACATTTTAGTAATTTTATGATGCAAGCCAGTCTCTCCCAAACGTTTTCAACACTTAAAAAAGAAAATGTAATAGCGACTAGGTCTTGCCATGTTGCCCAGACTGGTCTCAAATCCCTGGACTAAGCAACCCTCCTGCCTCAGCTTCCCAAGTAGCTGAGATTATAGGCATGTTCCCTTATGCCCAGCTTTTTTCAACCTTTAAAAATTTGTTGTTGTCTTTGTAAAAGATTATAGGAGTTAGTAAGATGTGATTTGGATACATAGGAAAATGTGATTTTATTTTTGGCATGAAATCCAAAATGGAAGGTATTAAATTTTGATTCATTTTTTATAAACCCTAATACATTAAGAAGTTTGAGAAATTAACTTTTATTTTTGTGGAAATGAAAAGTATAAAACATTTTTAAAAGAAGATATATCACATAGAAAAGTACAAACCAGGCAAGTGACAAGTTAATATTGTTAATACTGTCAAATGAACAGTAACATATACCATGACTATTATTAGTATTTAAGCTGATTATGTACTAATTCACGTATCAGAGGTCCCTCATTCATATGTCATCTCTGACATTCTTAGGTGTGGTATATCATTTCTTTTCTTTTTTTCTTCTTTTTATTTATTTATTTATTTATTTATTTATTTATTTATTTATTTTTAAGACGGGTTCTCACCATGTTGGTGAGGCTGGTCTTGAACTCCTGACCTCATTGATCCGCCTTCCTTGGCCTCCAAAGTGGTATACCATTTCTTAAAAGTAATAGCAATCCCATGCATAGCACTTACTGTATCTCAGAACTTATTCTAAGCATTTTTCTTGCGTGTATCTCATATTTCCTTTAGCCCCGGCAACAACCCTCTGAAAAGAGTAGTAGTAGTATCCCCCTGACATTTTTTTTTCTTGCTCTGTCGCCCAGGCTGGAGTGCAGTAGTGCAATCATAGTTCACTGCAGCCTTGAACTCCTGGGTTCATGTGATTCTACCACCTCAGCCTCCCAAGTAGCTGGGACAAACAGGTGTGCACCGTCACATCTAACTTTAAAAAAAATATTTTTTTAGAGATGAGGTCTCAGTATGTTGCCCAGGCTGGTCTCAAACTCCTGGGCTCAAGCAATCCTCTTGCCTCAGCCTCCCAAAGTGCTGGTATTACAGGCGTGAGCCACTGTGCCTGGACTCGAATTTGTAGTTCTTAAACATAAACAAAATTGCATTGTTCTCAATGAGAGAAGGAGCTAAATTTAATTTATTCACTCTTATAAATGAAGATTACACTGCAAGAATGAGACAGGTTCAATATTAATTTATATTTTTAATTTTAATAGTTGAAAATGTTAAGAAACATTATCCACGTAAATTAGTAGGTGAAAATGGAAGGAGTTTGTAGCAGCATATAATTGTAATTTTTTGTTCCAAAATGTATTTTAAAAATCACCATATTCTCCCCACTTACTCTGATGTGATTATTATTCATTGAATACTATATAAAAGTATTTCAGCTGGGTGTGGTGACTCCAAACACCTGCAATACCAGCACTTTGAGAGGCTGAGTTGGGTGGATGGATCACCTGAGGTCAGGAATTTGAGACCAGCCTAGCCAAAGTGGTAAAACCTCATCTCTACTAAAAATACAAAAATTAGCCGGATGTGGTGGTAGACACCTGTAATCCCACCTACTCAGGAGGCTGAGACAGGAGAATCACTTAAACCTGGGAGGCAGAGTTTGCAGTGAGCCGAGATCATGCCATTGCACTCTAGCCTGGGTGACAAGAGCAAAACTCCATCTCAAAAAAAAAGTATCTCATGTACCCAGTCAGTACATACACCTAAGCATCTACAAAAATTAAAAATTGAAAACTGAAAAAAACACCATGTTCTATCACCAAAAATTAGATTAGTATCCAGCATATGAAAACTCCTCATTAAAAGTTAGTATTAACTTCCAATTGTTTTAAAGCAGATTTTCTGTTCTTTTTTGAGTCTTTTTTAAAGCAGTTATTGTAATGGTTTAATAATTATAGGCTTATAAGGTATTTTGATATCTGTTAGGGCAAATTTTTCACTTACTCTTTGCCATTTTTTCCCTGTTTTTCTAATTCAAATTTTTAATTGACAATAATTGTATATATTCTTGGGGCACTATGTGGTGTTTTGATACTTATATGCATTACAGAACGATTATGTCAAACTTATCCATCACCTCATATACTTATTTTTTTGTAGTAATAGCATTTAAAATTTTTTTTGGCAATTTTGAAATATACAATAACTTATTCTTAGCAGTAGTAATTGTGTGTGCAATACATCTCGAATACTTATTCCTCCTAAGTGAAACTTTGTACCCTTCGGTCAACATCTCCCTGTCCCCATCCGACATTCTACCCCCAATCTCTGGTAACTACTCCCTGTTTCTATGAGTTCCACTTTTTTAGATTCTACATAAAAATGAGAACAGGTGGTATTTGTCTCTTTGTGCCTGGCTTATTTCACTTGCATAGTGTCCTCCATCCAGGTTTATTAATGTTGTAAATGACGGAATTTCCTTCTTTCTTTAAGGCTGAATAGTATTCCATTGTACCACATTTTCTTTATCCATTTTATTGATGGACACTTAGGTTGATTCCATATCTTGGCTATTGTGAATAGTGCTGCAATGAACATGGGAGTGCAGACATCTTTTCAACATTCTGATGTCAGTTCTTTTGGATATATACCTACAAGAAGGATTGCTGGCTATTCTCTTTCCAAAAAAAATTTTTTGGCTCCTAAATATCTTTCCTAGTAGTTTTTATGATTGACTCATCAAGTTTTTAAATTTTGAGTTTGAGTATTTATTAAAATAAATTAGATTTTAGGTTAATTTCAGCATATTTGATACCATTCCATAATGATTCTTCTCATCCAGGAACCCAGTAAGTCTCTCCATTTTACAAGCTTTTTCCCATGTCCCACAATAATGTTTCATAGTTTTCATGGATTTCACATATTTCTTTTTGAATTTATGATCACATATATTTTAATTACTTTAGATGTATTTTTTTCTCCTCTCTCGCTTTCTTGCTTCCTTTTTTCTTTTCTCTTTCTTTCTTTCTTGTCATTCCCAAATAGACTGTAAACTCTTGGAAGGATTGGGAATGGATTGCCCTTATAACCTCGTAAGTGCCTAGGATAAAGCCATGCTAGACTGGTTGCTAAGGAAAGAAATACTTGTTGAATAAATAAATAAATGAAAGGCTTGATTCATAAACTAGAAATGCAACAGGAAGAATCTGGGGGGTTTGCCAGGAAAAGCCTCAAAAGAATTATAATCCCTCACAAATGGATAATAAATTGTGGCTTAGTTATTCCATAGGGCAGATCTAAAGAGAAAAAAAAATGACTTAGATGTTAGACAAATTCTCACAATGTGGATTCTCTCAGAGAAGATCCAGAGGAGATAAATATATGCTTCTAATTTCTTCAAACTTTGAGAAAAAAATGTCAACATTTTCTAACTGTGAGGCCCTTTGAAAAACTATTTCCATGGAATGATACAAGGATAAACCAAAGTGTTCTTTTAAAAAGGATGTATGCCTCCTGACTGTCACAGATTTAAATTGCCTTTTAAATGAGAAATGTGTTAAACCCAAAGACTGCCTGGTATGTGGGGTAGTGAAGGGATTTTTGGTGGGGCTCTTCTGTACACTTCTTATATTGTCTCATCCCCTAACACTTAGTCAGTTGCCTAGATGAATATCGTCACTGCAGTGTGCCCATCCTTCTTTCACTTCATACCACCTTTGTAGATGTGGGCCATCAGCTAGGAAGTGGGCTCGAATTCTCTGCTCATAAGTGCACACTTACATGCATAAATGCATGTGTGTGTGTTAAGGGGAATGGAAGGTTCGTTTTTGAGACCTTAGGAAGGTTACACCAGCAAAGAACAGACCCTTCATTCTGAAGTTAGAGACTGAAAGCAGAAGATGACTCTGCAGGCAGCAGGAATCCATTTGGACAGGAATTTCTCTCTACTCCTGAGAGACTCCCGTCATGACTTAGTGAGCAGTGCCTGAGTGCTGGGAAAGAACTGATCTTGTGTTGCTCATCCTGTGGGCTTCCTTGTTACTTGGTCCCAATGGGAGGCTGGGAAGAGACCTCTAGAAAACATCAGAAGCTTTAACCCAGAAATCTGAGGACAGTCCTACGTTTCTTCAAGAGAGATACGTCCTTTACGGATGACAACTGTTTCTCTTACCCTGTGCTGGCATTCAAACTGCTGTCATCCCACTTCCGTGTGGAGAAAAGAGGTGGCCTCAGAATTTCTGGAAAGACCTCACTCCTCCCTACCCCAGATACTCACAGCCTTGCCAACATTATCTACCTGCAACCATCAGGATTATTCACCTTATCCCTTTATCCCTGTTTACATCAATGCTACAAGAAGCCGTGGACTCCCAGAGCACCCTCCCTTACTCCAGTCCCCACGTGGCTATGTAATCTCATTCTGTTCCCTTCTCTACTCTCAAAACATTCTCCCTCCTCTACTCTCAAAACATTTCCTGTGCTCACTCTAATGCTCACTTTGTCCTCAGCAAAGCTCCTACAGCCTCTCTACCAGCTCTGTGAAGGTTGTCTTCTCTGCCTTGCTGGACCCAAAACCTGAATCTCCCCTAGATGAGCGCTTCTGCAGCCCCCTCTACCAGTGGCTCTTTCCTCTGTTATATCTACATGATATGTACATCTCCACACAGATGTTTATTTCTACTTCAAGCAAGTGACCATTCTACTTCAAGTCAGAAGTGACCATTTCAGGTCACTGAATCTCATCTTCAAAGAATCATCTAGGAACTGGGGAGTCTGTCTTTCTGTCTTGTTTCTCTTCCATATCCTAGTGTATTTTCCTCATTTGAATCATAGGAACCGGGTGGCAGACACATCCTTTACCAGTTACCAGGAGGCAGAAGAAAAGCTTGAGAAGGAAGCCCTTGCTTTATAGGCCTAACCTGCAGGTGCCACATAATACTTCGGTTTATATTCTACTGGCAAAATTTTAGTCTGATGGCTACACTTAAATACTAGGAAGCCCAGGAAATTTAATGTGTACGGTTAACTATGTGCTTAGCTACAATTCTATCACTTTTGAGGAAGAAGAGGATGAATTTTTGTGAACAACTCTAAGTCTCTGCCAGAGAGTGTTTACAGTTGACCAAGGGATTTATGCTAAGCAACAATGAATGTGAGGATCTGAAAATAGGGAGGTATAGCATAAATGTAGTAGAATTATGTATGGTGGACGTCAATGGTGAAAGAATGGCTGGGGTGGGAGTATGAGACATGGGGAATACGGAGTTACTGTTATTGATTATGTCAAAGTCTATGGTATGATCTCACAGTGGGTGTCTGATATAGGGTGAAAGGCCAAATCACAGGAAGAAGGGAGGTGAAGGAATTGAGGTCAAGACATGAAGGCTGACCCTTCTGGATATTAAAACTACTTAGACTTATGCTATGTGTACTGCTGGGGAAAGTGACCCCACACTAAGCTGCTAATATCTGAGAAATGAGGGCAAGTGACCACGAGGGATAGTAGGTGGTATCAGCTGATGCCATGAGATTCAAAGCTGGAGATTTTTAGGGAGGAGGAGTGGTTCGAGAGTGAAAATAAGGTGCGAAAGGAACCCTCACCCCATCTCCAGGCCAATGTCATGTAGACATAACAGAGGAAACAGCCACTGGTAGAGGGGGCTGCAGAAGTGCTCATCTAGGGGAGATTCAGGTTTTGGGTCCAGCAAGGCAGAGAAGACAACCTTCACAGAGCTGGTAGAGAGGCTGTAGGAGCTTTGCTGAGGACAAAGTGAGCATTAGAGTGAGCACAGGAAATGTTTTGAGAGTAGAGGAGGGAGAATGTTTTGAGAGTAGAGAAGGGAACAGAATGAGATTACATAGCCACGTGGGGACTGGAGTAAGGGAGGGTGCTCTGGGAGTCCACGGCTTCTTGTAGCATTGATGTAAACAGGGATAAAGGGATAAGGTGAATAATCCTGATGGTTGCAGGTAGATAATGTTGGCAAGGCTGTGAGTATCTGGGGTAGGGAGGAGTGAGGTCTTTCCAGAAATTCTGAGGCCACCTCTTTTCTCCACACGGAAGTGGGATGACAGCAGTTTGAATGCCAGCACAGGGTAAGAGAAACACTTGTCATCTGCAAAGGACTTATCCCTCCTCTAGCCTTCCCACCCCGCAACAGGCCCCAGTATGTGATGTTTCTCCCAACCCCCATGTCCATGTGTTCTTATTGTTCAGGTCCTACTTATGAGTGAGAACATTCGGTGTTTGGTTTTCTGTTTCTGTGTTAGTTTGCTGTGAATTATGGTTTCCAGCTTCATCCATGTCCCTGCAAAGGACATGAACTCATCCTTCTTTATGGCTGCATAGTATTCCATGGTGTATATGTGCCACATTTTGTTGATCCAGTCTATCATTGATGGGCATTTGGGTTGGTTCCAAGTCTTTGCTTTGGTGAAGAGTACTGCAAAAAACGTACGCGTGCATGTGTCTTTATAATAGAATGATTTATAATCTTTTGGGTACATACCCAGTAACAGGATTGCTCAGTCAAATACTCAGTATTTCTGGTTCTAGATCCTTGAAGAATCACCACATTGTCTTCCACAATGGTTGAACTAATTTATACTCCCACCATCAGTGTAAAAGTGTTCCTATTTCTCCACATTCTCTCCAGCATCTGTTGTTTTCTGACTTTTTAATGATCACTATTCTAACTGGTGTGAGATGGTATCTCATTATAGTTTTGATTTGAATTTCTCTAATGACCAGTGATGATGAGCTTTGTCGCATATGCTTGCTGGCCGCATAAATGTCTTCTTTTGAAAGGTATCTGTTCATTTCCTTCACCCGCTTTTTGATGGGGTTGTTTTTTTCTTGTAAATTTGTTTAAGTTCCTTGTAGATTCTGGATATTAGCCCATTGTCAGATGAATAGATTGCAAAAATTTTCTCCCATTCTGTAGGTTGCCTGTTCACTCTGATGATAGTTTCTTTTGTTATAAAAAGAAGTATTTAAAAAATGTTTGGCTAGGCATGATGGCCCACACCTGTAACCTCAGTGCTTTGAAAGGCTGAGGTGGGTAGATGGCTTGAGGCCAGGAGTTTGAGAGTGGCCTGGGCAACATAGTGAGACTCTGTCTCTATAAATAAATTTAAACATTAGCTGGGTGTGGTGGTGCACACTTGTAGGCTCAGCTATTCGGCATGCTGAGGTGGGAGAATCACTTGAACCCAGCAGGTTGAGACTGCAGTCAGTCATCATCACGCCACTGCATTCCAGCCTGGGCCACTGAGTAAGACCCTGTCTAAAAAAAAAAAAAAAAAAAAAATTTATTTCAAGCATACACAAAGGTAGATGGGATAATGAGCCTTGTATATCATTATCCAGTTTCAACAATTAGAAACGTTGTATCAAGCGTATGTCATTTACTCTCCTTCCCTACATTTTCTAAAGATTATTTTTATTCTGACAACCTTGCCTTTGTCTGTTTTCTGAAGTATTTCATAGCAAATCCCAGACATCATATTATTTTACCTGTAAATACTACAATATATATCTCTAACAGATAATGACTTTTTAAAATGTCAGTCACAACAGCAGTTACCATATCTAACAAATCTAAATAATATACAACTAGGTTTTAAATTTCCTAGATTGTTTCAAAAACTTCTTTTTTATGTAGATTTGCTCAAATCAGCCGTTAAACACATTGTGTTCGGCTGATACATTTTCTAAGTCTTTTGTCATCTCTAACAGTATTCCTCCCCCATGTTTTCATGCCATTTATATGATTTGTTTAAAAAAAAAAAAAACGATCATTTTTCCTGTAGAAGTTCCCACATTCTGGACTTGGCTGCTTGCAGCCTCATGGTTTTCGTTAACATGTTCATCTTTCTTCTATATTTCCTGTGAATTGGTAGTTACCTCTAGACACCTGATTCCCTCCTCTCCTGACTTCATTCCCGTCATATTTTCACCATGTGGGGACTCAGAACAGGATACCCCGAGGTATGGCATTTTGTCATGCTCTGTATTTTGAACGAAAGGAGATTCGAAGGCCTCAGAAGCAAGGTCTTCTGACGTTCTTCTATTCTTCTGTATCCCCAAAAGCAAGTAATGGAAACCAGAATTCTCTTCCCCAAAGTGGTTCACAGAAATGAGGACTCCTGTCCCCAAAAGCAAGCCATAAACCCTAGAAAGGTTACTCTCTCCCTTCCTCCTTCTCTCTCCTTCCTGGAAGATTCTTGCTCCAGAGGGGTCCTGCCCCACACCAAGAGGAAGAAACATTATGCAGAGAGGCCAAGAAGAATCTGAACAGACAGGCCTTGCTCGATACCCCCTCTCAGTCTGTTACTCTTAGAGCATACACTTTGGTCTAATCACATTTCTACATGACTGTCCATTCTTTCTTGAATCTACACATGAAAATCGTTTTCCCAGGTCTTCAGGGCTTCATTTCTGAAGGCTCTTGTGTCATGTAAAACTTTGATTATACGAATCTGTTACGTTTTTCTCCTGTTAACCTGTGTTTTATCATAGGAATGTCAGCTGTGACCCTTTTGATGGGGAGGAAAGGTATCATTTTTCTCTTTCTTCAACCTCGACTGCTGCTCTCTCTAACGCTGTGTGCCTTTTCAAGTTTGTTAGTGGCCCGTGCTGCTAAATCTAATGGTCTGTCCTCAACCTTCGTCTTCCTCAATCCATCAGCAGTATTTGACACTATTGATCACTTTCTCCACATTGGTGGGTTTCATTGTTGTTAGACTTATAGGCCACCACACTTCGTTATTTTACTTTTACCTCATTTTTTGCTCCCTGTCAATCTCTTTTCCTGCCAGCTCCTCTTTACGAGTCCTACCTCTAAATGGTGGCACGCTCTCAGACTAGTTTTTATTATCTTTTCCTCTCCATCTGCATTGACTCCATGGTGACCTCATCATCTAGTTCTCAGGCTTTAATGGCTATTTATACATGCTGAATTCTGATTTTGGCGTTTTGTTGTTGTTGTTGTTTTGAGACAGGGTCTCACTCTGTCACCCAGGCTGGAGTGCAGTGGCATGATCGCTGGACTCGCTGCAGCTTCAACTTCCCAAGCTCAGATGATCCTCCCACCTCAGCCTCCCAAGTGGCTGGGACCACAGGTGAGTGCCAACACACGTGACTAATTTTTGTATTTTTTGTAGAGATGGGGTTTTGCCATGTTTCCCTGGCTGGTCTCGAACTCCTGCCTCCCAAAGTGCTGGGATTACAGGCATGAGCCACCATGCCTGGCCCCTATACAGGCTGACTTCTTAATATGTAGCTTCAGCCTGGATCTCACCCAAGAAATCAGAATTCATATAACCAAACTATTTCTTTGATATATCCATTCGAATGTCTAACAAGTGTCTCAGATTGATCACATTAATCATTTAATACCTGACTTCCTTCCAAATCTGCTCATCTTGTAGTCTGCTTCATTTCAGCTGGTGGCAACTCTGTCTTTCCAGTTTTTCAGGCCAAAAATCTTACAGTCATTCTAGACTCTTTTTTTCTCTCGACCTATATCCAATCTGTCAGCAAATTCAGGTGACTGTGCTTTCAAAACCTACCCTAAATCTGGTCCTTTCTCACCACCTCTACTACTGTCATTTTGATTCAGTCCACTGCCACCTCCTACCTCATACCAAAGCCTCCTAATTGTTCTCTCCTTTGTTCTTATCACAGCAGTAAAGTGCTCTTTTACAAATGTAGGTTACCTGAGGTCACTCCTCTGCTCAAAATGCCCCTGTGATTTTCTATCTGCTTAAAGTAAAAGCCAAAGCCTTTAAAATGACTTAGTAGACCTTCCACGTCCTGCCCTACGAATATTTCCCTGACATACCTGCCAATATTCTCCTTCTTCACTTATTCCACTCCAGCTACTCTTGTTTCTAGCACGGGCTGTGCGTGTTCTCAACTCAGGCCTTAGTATTTGGTGTTCTGCTTGGGCTATCCTTCCCTGAACCTTCCTCACTTCCTTCAGGGTTGGTCCTTTTCCGACCACCTTCTTTAAAACTGCATTCCCCCTAAAAGTACAAGTGAGGCATCAATAGGCATAGCATTTGTGTTTCTGTTTTATTTTTATTCTTTTCTCAGTCTTTCCATTCTTTGCCAGCATTTGTGTTTTGATAAATATTGCAAAATTACCATTATCATGCTCATTAATGTACGAGCATGTAAGTTTCCCCCGTAGATTGACCAATTGAAGCTACTAACTGTTGAATTTTGGCAGTCACTGTGTAGTTTTAATTAGCGATCCTTCTGAGGGAGTTTGAGAGCCGTTTGTATTTCCATGTCTGAAAACTGTAAACTCATATCCCAGGCTCACTTTTCTAAGGATATTGGTGTTTCTCTTATTTGTGGAAGCTCTTTGTACATTAGGGAAATAAGCACTTGGTGCAAATCTGTGATATGATTTGGAATAAAATTTTCCTAGTTTGTCATTTGTCTTTATTTACGGTAGGTTTTTCTATGCAGAATTTTTTTAATTGGACATCTAATTTATTCATATTTTCTTTTATGTGTTCTGAGTATTATACTTTAAAAGTCTTCTCCCACCTGAGACATATATATATATATACACACACACATATATATATATATTTTAAATCAAGCTTTTAAACATATTTATATCTTTTTATCTATCTGGAATTCATTTTAGTACAAGGTGTGAAACAGACTTCTAACTTTAATTTTTTTCCCATATGGCCACCCATTTGTCGCCATACCATTTATTGGATACTCCACTGTTTTCTCCATTGACATGAAATGCAGAATGAAAAGCAGAATTTAGTGGTTGTGAGCTGAAGTTGAGGTACCAGCATTTTCTCTTCGTGAAACCTGTTCCGGCAGAGCCCTTCTGCACGCCACTGAGAGCGGCAAACAAGTCAAACCTGTAAAGAGCTGGAAGCCCACACCCAGAAAATGCATGGATAATGTCTCCAAATTGTAGCTTGAGATGTTGTGAGCACATGATTCTGATATAATTAGTCCACCCCACGCACATTCTCTCCAATACTGTCAAAGGGTGGCAAAGAATAGTCTCACAGTTGTTGGTTGTTTGTTTTGCAGACTGATGCTATCTCCATTCGATGAAGATCACACCTTAATATTTGCAAATCATCTTGAACTGTGGATAATCATCTTGCAATCCTCACGTTATCTTTTAGATTTCCGGAAGGTGGTGATTTCAGCATTCTAGGCTTAATGAAGTTTTACTTAAATTGTATCATTTTATCCATTGGTGCTTAACTAACAGAGCCACTGGGTGTGGAGAATGAGGGCTGAAGCTTTGGGGGATGGAATACAATTTTCAAATTGGTGATATCATATGAGACCATTATAGGCAGTTCACCTGGCATCTATCTACTAGGCTGCTTTTTAAACGAGGACACACATCTATTGTTCAGTGGTAATGATACTGATACGGACATGAAGAGGCTGTAAAATCTTGCTGCTCTATCTGAAACAGTTTTGAATCATTAAAAGTAATTATGAGAAATTCAATTTACATTTTGAGGCTACTTGACTGTGTTTCTTAATGGAAATACTTTGTGTTTAGCAGTTGTTTTAAGACACAAACAGGAGTGCAATCTGGATTCTTCTACTTTTCTCTGAATGAGTTTAGCAAGTTACCTAACCTCTGTAAGCCTTCATTTTTTTCATATGTAAAATGATTATAATAATACTTACTATTATAGAGATTAGTGACAATATCTATTTAGAGCATCAGTGCTAAGCCATTTGCACTGAATGTTATTAGCAAAGATCAAAAAGCTTAAAAATACATTTGTTGCCGGGCGCTGTGGCTCAAGCCTGTAATCCCAGCACTTTGGGAGGCCGAGGCGGGTGGATCACGAGGTCAAGAGATCGAGATCATCCTGGTCAACATGGTGAAACCCCGTCTCTACTAAAAATACAAAAAATTAGCTGGGCATGGTGGCGTGTGCCTGTAATCCCAGCTACTCAGGAGGCTGAGGCAGGAGAATTGCCTGAACCCATGAGGCGGAGGTTGCAGTGAGCCGAGATCGCGCCATTGCACTCCAGCCTGGGCAACAAGAGCGAAAGTCTATCTCAAAAAAAAAAAAAAAAAAAAAATACATTTGTTGATAAGAGTCTGGTGGAGATAGGTACTCTCATACATTGCTTAGGGGAGTGTAAATTAGTGTAGCCATTACCTAAGACGGTTGGTAATATTTATCAAAAATTAAAGCCCATATACTTTATTTTTAAATTTAATTAATTAATTTATTTATGAGACAAGTTCTCACTCTGTTGCCCAGGGTGCAGTGCAGAGGCGCGGCTCATTGGAACCTTGACCTCCCGGGCTCAAGTGATCCTCCCATCTTGACCTCCCCAGTAGCTGGGACTACAGGCATGTGCCACCACGCCCGGCTAATTTTTGTATTTTATATAGAGACAAGGTTTTGCCATGTTGCCCAGGCTGATCTTGAACTCCTGGTTTCAAGAGATCTGCCCACCTCAGCCTCCCAAAGTGTTGAGATTATAGGCTTGAGCCTCTGTGCTTGGCTCACATACATTGCAACCAGCAATTCCTCTTGCTAGAATTTCTCGAACACATGAGTGAATTGATACCTATATGTGGATATTTATTATAATACTGTTATGGTAAGGAAGGTATGGAAACAACCTCAATCTCCATCTATAAGGGCTGTTTTGATGGACTTATGCAATCAACTACAGGTTGAGAATCCCTTATCCAAAATTCTTGGGAACAGACATGTTTCAGATTTGAATATTTTTGAATTTTGGAATATTTGCATATACATGATGAGATATCTTTGGACTCAAGTCTAAACACAACATTCATTTATATTTCATGTATGCTTTATACAGATAGCCTGAAGGTAATTTTATGCAATATTTTTAACAGTTCTGTGCATGAAACAAAGTTTTGACTGTGTTTTGACAGCAACTCATTACATGAGGCCAGGCATGGAATTTTCCACTTGTGGCATGTTAGCCCTCAAAAAGTTTTGAATTTAGGAGCATTTCAGATTTCAGATTTTTGGCTTAGAGATATTCAATGCTATGGTTTGGAAGTTTGTTCCACTAAACCCCATGTTGACATTTGATTCCCAAAGTTAGAGGTAGGGCCTAATGCAAGGTGTTTGGGCCTTGCAGTGGATCCCTCAGGAATGGATTAATCCCCCTAACCTCCCAGGGGGAGGAGTCAATCAATTTTCACTCTCTTGTTTCCCACAAGAGCTGGTTATTAAAAAGGGCCTGGCACCTCTTCTTTCTCTCTTGATCTCTGCACACGTCGGCTCCCCTTCCCATTCTTCTATGAGTAGAAGCAGCCCGTGGCCCTTATCAGATGCAGATTCACAATCATGAACTTTTTCAGACATCAGAATCATGAGCCAAATAAACCTTTTCTTCTTTATAAATTACCCAGTCTCTAGGCATGGTGGCTCATGCCTGCAATCCTAGCAGTTTGAGGGGCTGAGGCAGGTGGATCCTTGAGCCCAGGAGTTCAAGATGAGCCTGGGCAACAAAGTGAGACCTGTCTCCACAAAAAATAAAAAATAAAAAAATTAGTTACTACTATGATACATGCCCATGGTCCCAGCTACAAGGGAGCCTGAGACAGGAGGATTGCTTGATCCTGGGAGGTAGAGGCTACAGTGATCCGTGATCATGCCACTGCACTCCAGCTTGAGTGATTTTGTCTCAAAAGAAAAAAAAAAATTAAATAAAATAAATTACCCAGCTTCAGGTTTTTATTTATAACAACACTAAACAGACTACGACACTCAACCTGAACCATGCCAGAAAAAAGAATAAGGAAATATTTATGTTATGACATGGGATATTGTCAAGATATAGTGTTAACTGGAAGAAGCAAAGTATAAAACAGTGCAAAAATGAGAGGCAAGTAGGTGACACATATACAGAGACATATTTGCTGTATAATCACAGAAAACGGTAGCACTAAACTTCTTGAATTTGGGTAGTTGGGTGGCCAAAACAATTTCCACTGTGTATTCCTTTTCAGCTTTTGACTGTACTTGTGAATGTGTAACTTTTTAAACAATAAAATGAGCTGGGCACAGTGGTTCATGATATTTTGAGAGGCTGAGGCAGGAGGATCGCTTGAGTTCAGGAGTTCAAGATCAGCCTGAGCAACCCCCAAGGGGAGACCCCTCCATCTCTGAAAAAATTTAAATATTAGCGAGGCATTGAGGAACATGCCTGTAGCCCCAGCTATGTGGGAGACTGAGGCAGGAGGATTACTTGAGCCTAGGAGGTCTAGGCTATACTTCAGCCTGGGTGACAAAGTGAGACCCTGTCTCTAAAAAATAAGTATGTAAATAAAATAAAATAAAACATCTATAAAATGTATGGAACACTCATGACACAGAGTAAGCATGCAATAAATAACACTTATTTAAAAGGTTCACTTAATGATAACAATTACCTTCCACTAAAATAAAGATATCCAGAGACTTAAAAAAAAATAGCTGTTTAAAAATTTAAATACTAGGCCAGATGCAGTGGCTCACACCTGCTATCCTAGCACTTTGGGAGGCTGAAAGAGGAGGATCACATGAGTCTCAGAGTTTGAGGCTACAGTGAGTTGTGATCCTACCATTGCACTTGAGCCTCAGTGACAGAGACCCTGTCTCTAAAAAATTATGACACATAAGTAATTTTAAACAATTTGTCTCAGTTTATGTTATGAGGGCATTTTTGGGGGGGCCCATAAAGTCCTACAATCTGGTCCTTTATCATTTACATCTCTAATGAAGGTATTAAAATATCTAGTAATTTTTAGAAATTGACATATGCAACGAATATGACTGGAAGAAAAAGTTTTCATATGTAAATGAAAATTTCTCATGATTTAGTCTTTGAGCCATTGAAGGTTTGATAGATAATACATGTCATTTAAACTTCTCTCAAACATTGCTAGATTTTGAAAAATAAATGAAAATATTGAACATATTTCAGATAGATTTATTTATATACGGTTGGGTTTTGTTTATAGTCCTGAACTTTGAGCAAATCTGAATAAATTTAAAAAAAAAAGGAGAATTTATTTCCATTTGTGTTTTCTTTCCTTTTTTTTTCTTTTTGAGATGGAGTTTTGCTCTGTTGCCCAGGCTGGAGTGCAGCAGTGCAAACTTGGCTCGCTGCAACCTCTACCTCCCAGGTACTTTGCTTCTTCCAGTTAACACTATATCTTGACAATATCCCATGTCATAACATGGGAGCCTGAGGCTCCTGAGTAGCTGTGACTACAGGCATGCACCACCATGCCGGGCTAGTTTTTGTATTTTCAGTAGAGACAGGGTTTCACCATCTTGGCTAGGCTGGTCTTGAACTCTTGACCTCAAGTGATTCACCCACCTTTGCCTCCCAATGTGCAGTATTACAGGCATCAGCCACCGTGCCCTCTCTCCCTCCCTCCCTCCCTTCCTTTTCTTCCTCCCTCCCTCCTTCTTTCCTTCTGTTCTTTCTTTTCTTTCTCTTTCTTTCCCTCCCTTCCTTCCTTCTGACAGGTCTCACTATGTTGCCCAGGCTGGAGTAAGTGGCTACTCACAAATGCTTTCATAGTGCACTGCAGCCTTGAACTCCTGGCCTCAAGTGATCCTGCCTCAGCCTCCTGAATAGCTGGAACTACGGTATAAACCACCATGCCTGACTTCTTTTTCCATTTGACTTATATGTATTTAGGCCATCAAGCTCTTCTAGCTTTTTTGTCAATCAGCTATGCATATAGGTTTCTCACTTTTATCAAATATTCCATTATCAACATTCTATTTTGTTCTCCTGGACACTTGGATAATAACAGCTTCACTTCTTTTATTGGTTTTTAATTTCTTAGACATAAACAGTGATACAGTTTGTGTGTGTCACTACCCAGATCTTATCTTGAGTTTTCATAATCCCCACAGGTCTCGGGAGGGACCAAGTGGAGAGAATTGAATCATGGGGGTGGTTTCGCCCATCGTGCTCTCGTGATAGTGAGTTAGTTCTCACGGGATCTGATGGTTTTATAAGGGGCTTCCACTTTAGCTGGGCACTCATACTTCTTGCTGCCGCCGTGTGAAGAAGGAAGTGTTTGCTTCCCCTTCTGCCGTAATTGTAAGTTTCCTGAGGCCTCCCCAACCATGCTGAACTGTGAGTCAATTAAACCTCTTTCCTTTTTTGTTTTGGAGACAGAGTCTCACTCTGTTGCCCAGGCTGGGGTTCAGTGTCACAGTCATAGGTCACTACAGCCTTGAACTCCTGGGCTCAAGATATTCTCCCACCTCAACCCCCTGAGTAGCTGGGACTATAGGCATGCATCACTACACCTGGCTAATTTTTGCATGTTTAGTAGAGATGGGGTTTTACCATGCTGGCCAGGCTGGTCTTGAACTCCTGGTCTCAAGTGATCCACCCACCTCAGCCCCCCAAAGTGCTGATATTATAGGTGTGAGCCTGGACAAACCTCTTTCCTTTATAAATTACCCAGTCTCAGGGATGTTTTTATTAGCAGCATGAGAATGGACTAATGTAAACAGTTTTTAGGCCATGTTACATATGTGATGTTAGCATGTGTCCCTCTAGACTCTAATTTGATAGCTTAGTATTTTCCAACATTTAAGAACATTTAGATCAAATAGCACACCTCCTATGAAATTGTTAGAAACCTCCAAAGTTGTTTCACCAATTTTTCTCCTATGATTTTTTTTTTTTTTGAGATGGAGTCTTGCCCTGTCCCCCAGGCTGGAGTGCAGTGGTGCGATCTCAGCTCACTGCAACCTTTGTCTCCTGGGTTGAAGAAGTTCTTCTGCCTCAGCCTCCCAAGTAGGTGGGACTACAGGTGCGTGCCACCACACCTGGCTAATTTCTGTATTTTTAGTAGAGATGGGGTTTCACCATATTGGCCAGGCTGGCCTCAAACTCCTGACTTTGTGATCTGCCTGCCTCAGCCTCCCAAAGTGCTGAGATTACAGGCATGAGCCATCGCACTTGGCCAATTCTTAATGCTACCTCCATTTATAACACATTTTATAATGCTCTTTTTCAGTAACAGTGAACTACTCCAAAGCAACAAAACTGTTTTTCACTGTCAAAATTATGTGCGCAGCCCAACGTGTATTAGGTACTCAATAATATCTGCTGAATAAAGACAGATTTTTCGCAGTAGATATGTTACATCCTAATGAAATTACTTCAGTAAATATTTTCACTATATTTTAATATTTGGGTATTTTAATTTAATATAAAAGTAAATCAAATGAAGATTGTAGTAAGTCTTTATCCAGCATATCTCAAGAATTAGACTATAGAGGAATTCTGTTTTCCAAAATCAAATTTGAAATTAATTTCATAATACATAATTATGGTCTAAATTGCCGATTTTAAGGTTAAATGGGGTGTGTGTGTGTGTGCGTGTGTGTGTGAGACAGAGAGAGAGAGAGAAAGAGACAGAGAGAGAGAGAGAGAGAGAGAGAGAGAGAGCGCTGAACATGTAGCCTCCTTCCAACAATATGCAATATGGTCCCATGATCACTTTTAAGGAAATGTTCAAGAAGTAACTGACCCTGTTGGCTAATTTTTCTGAGGAGCAACAACTCATAGCACTAATGATCAAAACAAAATTGTCATTTTTGACAGATGTCCCCAAACATTTAGACAGACTGTTAGATTAATGCTTTTAGGGACCTAAGAGCGCATATTTTACAGTCTGCTGTAGAAATAAGAGTAGCTGTGACAATTTGACTATGGGGTAACTTCTTTCCTCCTTTGTGAAATAGGAGCATAATACCAGCCTCACACCTATGTTTTTGCTTTTTACATATATGAAATGTTTATTTTAGCTTTATTTGTATTGTCAAAAACTTAAACCAAACTAAAGGTCTACCTGGAAAGAAATAGTTGAATAACACTGGTACATTCCTGCAATGAAACTATCCCATCTATTAAAAACAAATGATCATATCTGTGTCAGTTGAACTGGATGTGTGTCCATTGCATAGTAAGTGAGAAAAACATATCGCAGGATAAATAATTGCACTTTTGTAAAAAAAAAAAAAAACAAGCCATAATTCCCAATTTTTGTTTATATAGCATTTTGTTTATGCTTAAAAGGAGGGGAGGAATAACTTTCTCTTCATACGTCTTTGACAGTGCCACTTGAGCATGTATACTGTATTTTCCCACCTCACACTTTTAGTAGCCAAGGTCTACTTTTTAAAATTGACAAATAAAACTTTTATATATTTGTGGTGTACCATATGGTGTTTTGATACACATATACATCGTAAAATAGTGGTCAACTTTTTTTTCTTTTTTTTTTTTTTTGATGATGGTTTGCAGACCGGAGCTCCAACAGAGTTCCACAATTTAAACATATCCATTGCTGCAATTTGAGAAATGTCATAACCCTCAATGAAATCCTCCTTCTTAGTAAAGTGAGATATTCCTTTCAGAGGGCAACAATACAAACTCATTTTTTTTTCCTGCTCACTAGTATCCAGGGCACATAAATGACTCTTTAGTTGACAGCATAGAAATCCTGAATTTCGGCCGGGCACGGTGGCTCCAGCCTGTAATCCCAGCACTTTGGGAGGCCAAGGTGGGTGGATCACGGGGTCAAGAGATCGAGACCATCCTGGTCAACATGGTGAAACCCCGTCTCTACTAAAAATACAAAACATTAGCTGGGCATGGTGGCGCGTGCCTGTAATCCCAGCTACTCAGGAGGCTGAGGCAGAAGAATTGCCTGAACCCAGGAGGCGGAGGTTGCGGTGAGCCGAGATGGCGCCATTGCACTCCAGCCTGGGTAACAAGAGTGAAACTCCGTCTCAAAAAAAAAAAAAAAAAAAAAAAAAAAAGAAATACTGAATTTCTTATTGTCACTAGTGATCTCAATTATGACATAAGACACAGGCTTATGCCTGTAATCCCAGCACTTTCGGAGGCTGAGGCAGGCAGATCACTTGAGGTGGTCAGGAGTTCGAGACCAGCCTGGCCAACAGGGTGAAACTCCATTTCTACTAAAAATACAAAAATTAGCCAGATGTGGTGACATGCACCTGTAATGCCACCTACTCAGGAGGCTGAGGTGGGAGAATTGCTTGAACCCAGGAGACGGAGATTTCAGTGAGCAGAGATTGTGCCATTGCACTCCAGGCTGGGTAACAGAGCAAGACTCCATCTCAAAAAAAAAAAAAAAGGCCGGGCGCGGTGGCTCAAGCCTGTAATCCCAGCACTTTGGGAGGCCGAGGCGGGTGGATCACGAGGTCGAGAGATCGAGACCATTCTGGTCAACATGGTGAAAGCCCGTCTCTACTAAAAATACAAAAAATTAGCTGGGCATGGTGGCGCGTGCCTGTAATCCCAGCTACTCAGGAGGCTGAGGCAGGAGAATTGCCTGAACCCAGGAGGCGGAGGTTGCAGTGAGCCGAGATTGCGCCATTGCACTCCAGCCTGGGTAACAAGAGCAAAACTCCGTCTCAAAAAAAAAAAAAAAAAAAAAAAAAAAAAATTCTCAACTGATACAGGTAAAAGTCAGGGAGAATTGCCTAAGGAACCTGACAACCATTAAGCCCTGTGGCTTCACTAAGCTTATTCAGCCTTTAAATTTGAATTCTAGAAACCTATACAACTAAACAGTACTATTTGGCCACCTGTAAAAGTAATACTTGTTTTTAATTGAAGCTTATTCAGCCTTCAAATTTGAATTCTAGAAATCTATACAACTAGACAGTACTATTTGGCCACCTATAAAAATAATATTCATTTGTTTGTTTTTGATGGTTAATACAAGAAAATACCTTGCGAAGGAGTAATTCTGTGATTTGATATTATCAAGAATGCTGCCCATTATATTATTTCATGTTTCTCTTATAATGTAGAGAAACCACAGAGATGGAAACCATTAAGACTATTTTGTTTATGTACGAAATTTCCTGAACAGAAGGGAGATACATTTGAGAGACATTATACAAGAAGAATTGACAGACTGTGACAGTGAATGTTCCTGAGGTCTACTGTGTGCAGAAGTAGACTGAGATCTTAAGGGTTTCCAGATCGAGTTACCTTTAATAAAAATAGAGAAGGAAACAGGAGAAGGTAATTTGAGTGTGGGGTATAGATGAGAGTTCACAGTGGGATATATCAACTTTGGTGGGATGTGATATTGGAAAGAGGACTCAGAAATTCCCATGGGCCAATCCATTTTCTCTGAAATTCAAACTATTACCAATCAAATTCAAACTGTTAGAAATCAAGCTGTTATGAAATTCAAACTGTTAGTAATCAGTACTTATCCAGGATGGTTAATACTGGCATTAGGACACAGAAGGTACTTACATGTGAAAGCATCTGGCATACAGTAGGTATGGAGTAATGTTTGCTTTTGTATCTTTAATTCCCAGAAATCATTCTGCCAAAGAAACAGAATCTCATGGAATAAAACTCTCTATTATTAAGAGGACATTTTTAGGTTTACAGGATTTCTACATTGCATGCATCATTTTCAGTAAATTTTCAGGGTATTACAATAGTAAGATTACTAGGAATAAATGTTAAGACTAGAAATGTGAAAAATGAAAACTCACAGGTTATTTTATTTGAGATATAATACCATTTATTTTTAACATCTCAGCAAGTTCATTCATTACCTCCATGCCACTACATTCAATGGATATGTATCAGTCCTCTTTTTGCTTAATTTATTAGTCATCTTGTTTATCACTCTCTCCTTGAAACATTCTTCTTTTCCTTCATTGTCATAATACCACATTCTCTTCCTGGCTTGTCTTTCTACTCTTGTTCTCTGCCTCCATTGCAGACTCATTCTTCTTTCCTCTTGGCCTTTAAAAAGCGCAGTTTCTCAGGGCTCTGTCCTAGGATCTTTTCTCTATTCACCCTCTACTCTCTTTGCCCAACTATCACAACTTCCCCCATTAAATTATCATCTGTATACCAATGATACCTAAATTTATGTCTCAGTCTTAGACCTTTCCCTTTATATATGCAACTGACTACTCAGTATCTCTATTTGGTGTCTCACAGTTACCTCAAACTCAACATGTCTGAGACCAAAGTGATGCTATTACACTTAAATCTATCTTTTTCTTCCAGTGTCCCTCATCTCAGTAAACAGCCTCACCATACATCCAATTGTGTTATCTCAAGAAGCCAGATGTCACCCTTTTTCCATTCTGCACAGTCATATCCCACATCCAGTCCAACACTTGTTACTGTTGATTTTACCACCCCTAGGCCTTTCCCATCCATCCATTTTTATCCATCTTTACTATCACAACTTTATACAGGTGGCGTCATCTCTCACCAGTAGTAACCTGCTCAGTGTCTTCTTTAAATCCGTTATGGCTCCCCTCCATTTTGTTCTCCATTAGAACAAGAATAGTCTTTTTTTTTTTTTGGACAGAGTCTCATTCTGTTACCCAGGCTGGAGTGCAGTGGCGTGATCTCAGCTCACTGCAACCTCTGCCTCCTGGGTTCAAGTGATTCTCCTGTCTCAGCCTCCCAAGCAGCTGGGATTATAGGTGCCTGCCACCATGCTCTGCTAATTTTTGTATTTTTTGTAGAGAAGGGTTTCGTCATGTTGGCCAGGCTGGTCTTGAACTCCTGACCTCAGACGATCTGCTCGCCTCGGCCTCCCAAAGTGTTGGGACTATAGGCATAAGGCATGATGCCCGGCCCATAACAGTCTTTTAAACATGCAAATCTTTTCATGTCAACCCTGCTCAAAATCCTTTTCAATCAACAAGCCCTACTAGATCCTCTCTATATAAGCTCTTCTACTTAGAATAACCCTTTTTCAGAGACACCAGCTTCTGTTACTTGCATATCTGTTTCTTTTGGTTTTAATCTCTTCCCAGAATTAGGGAAGTTCATGAAGATGCCAAAAGATTGACACTAATTCTCTAACCTTTCTCACTCCGTGCAAAATGAGTTGTAGGAAATTTTATTATTGTTTTTATTTTCTATGAAAAAAATGTTTTATTTGCCTCTATTCACATTCTATAAATACAAAATATCTTACAAAAGGTATAAAAAACCTAAACCATTTTATGATGATAGATCAAAACCAAATTACATAAAGATGAAACAACTCCAGCATTAGTGTCAGAAGGAGCTCAGGGGCCCTTTATATACCATGACATTTTAAAACAAATATTTAAACCTATCAGCATTGTTAGATTATATTTTTCTAGGATGGTAGAAGTGGTTTTAGAATCAAAGCGGGCAACTTTTTTCACCTTTCTAACCCTTATCTGCCTTGTAAGTAAAATGGGACTATAAAGTTACCTACATTCCAAAGTTATTTTGAGGACTAAATAAGATAAAGTACGTAAGGTACCTAGAACAAGCGTGGCACGTAGTAATGACTGATAGGTGCTAGCTATTACTATTTTTGCTTCTGATAGTCACGAAGTCATTGTGACTTTTAGGTTCATGTAATTTTTTTTTCTTCGAGAAAAGAAATACTGAGGATTTGAACAATTCTATCATTGGTTTTATTCTGTCAAATATGGTTAAATACACTTTTCCAACTGAAAACAGTAAACATTAATCCTATTACTCTGCAGAGAAGAAAATACTCTTACTGCTCTTCAGAAGGATTTTACTGTTGCTCCTCATTGCACATACGCCCTGTCTACCTGGTGCTATTGTGAACTGATAATCAATATTCTTTTTTGCCATGTCGCTTCCAGTTCCTAGATGAAGAAGCGTATCCTGTTGGGAGTCCTCAGGCACAAAGTCCACTGCGCCACTTCTGTCTGTACGATGATTTCTGCCAGTGGTGGAGACTCTGCTGTCCCCTGGTGGCATTTGCCTTTCATTTATTCATTGTTCTGGCTCAGAAGACCTACAGTTATCCTTAGATATTTGTACATTTTATTGCCGGCAAAACCTGAGAGTTGCTGTCTCATTCTGATCTGAAATTATGACTCTTGTAGTAGAAGCAACTCTTTCTCTATGTGGTTCAGAGCAGGGATTCTTGGTTAGGAATTTCTCCCCATATGTTACTGTCTCATCAACAACAGTGCTTCCTCTAGGAAGGAGCAGAATCATTTCATCGCCTCTTTAAGGAGTTACATGCTAACTTGTTCTCCGGAGTTCTGTCTTTGGTTTCAGAGTCTGATTCTACAGACAGGATCCTAGAATTTCCTCTAATTCTGATGTCCTTCCTAATTCCTTATCTTTGACAAAGAGGTTGGATGTGACTTCAGATTTGTCTGGGATCCTAGTAAGGACCTCAGTGATCTACAACCATGCCCATGTAAAGAAATAAAGTTAGATGTGTATGAAATACAACTTTATTTTTCTGTAACTCCTCTGAAATTCAATTTTGAATTGCCTGTTTTGAAGGTCTGGTAATATCATAATCTGTGTCTATTTCTGGTATTCCTCCTTTTTCTCCCTTGGGGTTGGATCTAAATTCAAAAAGGCCTAATATAACAGCAAATTAGCCGGGCGCGGTGGCTCAAGCCTGTAATCCCAGCACTTTGGGAGGCAGAGGCGGGTGGATCACGAGGTCAAGAGATCGAGACCATCCTGGTCAACATGGTGAAACCCCGTCTCTACTAAAAATACAAAAAATTAGCTGGGCGTGGTGGCACGTGCCTGTAATCCCAGCTACTTAGGAGGCTGAGGCAGGAGAATTGCCTGGGCCCAGGAGGCGGAGGTTGCGGTGAGCCGAGATCACGCCATTGCACTCCAGCCTGGGTAACAAGAGCGAAACTCCGTCTCAAAAACAAACAAACAAACAAAAAAACCCAGCAAATTTGGGGGCTGGGAGCCTCTGGTTCTCAATGTGATCTGTTTACACAGGCATCCAGTGAGAAATTCATGATCTTAACTCAGTTATCAGTTCTCACAAACCTCGAATGAGTTCAGAGTTCCATTTCGCAAGCTCCCCTTAAATGTGGAGGCTGCCTTTTCTTTTCCATACCAAACATGGGTGCACAGGAATATATGTTTATTTCCACTTCAAGTTAGGGCATACAAAATCTCTTGGACCCTGTCTAGTTCCCAGTTACCTACTCACACCATGAATCATGTTCTCTTTCTGGGGCCTATTGCTTTCCTGAGACAGTTCAGGAATCAGGGAACACGTCCGTCTGCTTCTGTATCTCACAAACCAATCTACAGAGGTTTGGTGACTTCCCAGGTATGTGACGAGGACCATGGTAAGACTCCCTGTCCCTGGGACTGTGGAACTCTGCCTTGCCACTGCCTCCTCTCTTACCTTCCCCTGTGCATCATCCACAATCTTGTCTTCTCCCAATCTGGAAAGTGGATTTTCTTTTTCTTTTTCTTTTTCTTTTTCTGAGAATGGAAAGCCATGATCTTACAAAAGACGTTTTGTCCAAATCTTTTGCTATGCCAAGAGTCTTATCTGTTTCTGTGAAGCCAAACCTTTTGCAACACCGAAGCCAGGAAGAGATTGCCTTTGTTCTCTGTGCTTTCCTTGCTGTCACTTCTTTCTTTGAAAGCAAAGAGCACAGAATGCCTAGCTGCTTGTCTGGGGTGCAGTAATGGGCAATGAGATTGAGAGAAGAAAATATTGGGAAGGAAGGCAAGCTATTAATATCATTCAACCACACTTATGAGCAACAGACAGAAATTTTAATGACAAGGCTATCAGAGGAAAATTCCCCAGTCCATCTGGCTGAAACTGTGTCCTCAGCCCTAAGAAACAGGGCATGCTTTTGTCTCTTCTGCTCTGTTCCTTGCTAAGCACAGACAAGATGTCAGAACTGAGAAGTCCTGTTCCACATAAGCAGACTGACAGTAGGACAAGTGTCTTCTAGGAGAAGGTTTATCTTTTCACTAGATATCTTTTCACCAGCTCTGAGTGGTTTTGAAAGGTACAATTCTTTTATTTGGTTTGGTTCTAGGAATATGATAGTATTTTTAAAGCTGTTGCTTTACTGTGAAAAACCTAGACACAGTGAGAATAACATTTGAATTAATCTTTTACACCCAGAAACCTGTATAACAGGAAAAGTCCTTTTTTTTCCTTGTAAGAGTGCAAAGGAATCCTCAAAACCCCTTTGAAGCTTTAACATCCATTTTAAAATATGTTGATATCAGCAACTACTATAATAAAGGATAAGCTACTTATGGTTAATAATAATTGCTTATACTTATTGAGTACTTACTATGTGTCAGATACTAAAACATTTTTATTTAATCCTCTTCATTTAATTTTCATAATAATCTTAGGAGATACATATTATTATGCTAATTTATAGTTGAGGAAAGTGAGGCACAGAGAGGCTAAGTAACTCATCCAAAGGCACAAACTATTATGTTAGAGACTGAATGTGAACCCCAGAATTCTGACGGTAGAGAAAATGTGCTTACCTACGTATACTCATCATGATAATGGTTGAGAAGCTATGGCATATGAGTGACAATTCTTGTAATAACATGTTAAATTTAAGCTAGTAGATCAGAAGAAAAGTGTTAATGTGAATTTATTGTGATATATGTGAGACAAAGTGTAAGTTACCAATTTGCAGCCCAGACATGAAAGTGGATTAATGAATGATTTTGATGTTCTTGTTTATCACGGGACACAGAGGTTTTGTTCTGACCCATCCTGGATCTTCAGGGAATGATGAATAAATACCATGAATAAACACCAGGAATTGGAGAATATTAAAATTAACATTTTATATTAATTTTAATATGCTGGAATTTGCAAGGATCAGCATGGAAATCTGATAATCACTTTGAAATACACCTAAAGACATGGAAATACAATTTCTTGTTAACATTATTTTATAAAATTCTCAGAGCCATTAGTATTTTGTGTAAATCATTCATGCATTCAAGAATATTTACTGAGTACCTACTGTGTTAGGCACTGTGAGAAGCGCTGGGGATAAGAGTAATGAAAAAAACAAAGGTTCTTCTCCTTGTGGAGCGAAATTTTGTTTTTTAAAACTCCTCCTACTATGATTCCCAAGGAGCTGATTTTTAATGAGCAGGCGAAATAAATAAGTAAACAGCACATTACAAAGTTATAATTGCTATAGACAAATAAATCAGGGGTGCCTTTTGAGTTTGTTCCTCTTATTATTCCTTTTTCTATTTCAGGGATAAAATGGGCTAGGTTATACAACTGCTTCTCATTCTGAAAATTCAGTCTGAAGGAGCTGGACAAAAATACAAACCAAAGTCTGACTTCCGATTTCAATGTTGAAAACCAGTTGATGTGGTTGGGCTTTGTGTCCCAACCCAAATCTCATCTTGAATTGTAATCCCTATGATCCCCATGTGTCTAGGGATCATGGAGGTGGTTTCCTCCATGCTGTTCTTGTGATAGTGAGTTCTCATGCGATCTGATAGTTTTATAAGGGGCTGTTCCCCCTTTGCTCCTCACTCTTGTACCTTGTGCAGCCATGCAAGAAGGTCCAAGCATGCTTCCCTTTCACCTTCCGCCATGATTGTTAGTTTCCTGAGGCCTCCTGAGCCATGTGGAACTGTGAGTCAATCGAACTTCTTTCCTTTATAAATTACCCAGTCTCGGGTATTCCTTCAGAGCAGTGTGAAAATGGACGAATACACCAGTGGTCCAGACCCACCTGAAGTAGCAGTACTATCTGAAAAACTGGCTTCTCATGGAGAAATAAAATTCTTGTTGCCCATTTTCACTTTATAAGTATATGCAGTTCCTCCCGCTTTGAAGAGGCTCTTCACCTACTCCCTCCTGTCCTGTCTTACTTGCCACATACGCTCCTGTGATTGATCTTACTCATATTTTTGATCTTAGAAAAGGCTGCTGTGTTCAGTGGCCCTGCAGTGTTTGTCATTTTCCTATTAAAATGAATAGGACTGTGCTGAATCCTATGCTGAATGTGATTGTCTTTTTCCTATTAAAACACTAATTATATGGCATTGTAGAGTTTTATTCAATTGTCTTTCTCCCTCATAAGACTGTATAATTTGTGTAACTAAAAATAAGGCGCCAGGAGTGGTGGCTCATGCTTGCAACACTCTTGGAGGCCACGGTGGGCAGACTGCTTGAGCCTAGGAGTTCAAGACCAGCCTGGGAAACATGGAGAAACCTCATCTCTACTAAAAATACAAAAATTACCTGTGCATGGTGGCATGTGCCTGTAGTATCAGCTACTCAGGTGGCTGAAGTGGGAGGATCACTTGGGCCCAGAAGGTCAAGGCTATAATGAGCTGTGATTGCACCACTGCACTCGAGCCTGGGTGATAGCACAAGACCCTGTCTCAAAAAAAAAAAAAAAAAAAAAAAGATCAAGATTATGTTTTTTCATCATTTGTATCATCAGCACTCAGAATAGAGACTGGCATATAATAATAATAGTAAGAGCTAAATATTTGTCATATAATTGAATCAACTTTTGTTGGGTATCTATGTGGGCATGCCTGTGTATGTATGTATCCATTTTGTTAATGAGGCAACTTAGTGATTACAAAGAAAAATTCAATCAATATAATATCCTTAGAACAAAACTTACTGATTTGTTCTAAAATTTCACCAACATCTATGGTTTATTTTTTTTTGCAAAAGTATGTTGGTATTTTAATTAAAAACAACTCTACAAATTGGCTTTATTTATTTATTGTTAAAAAAATTTTTTTTTGTAGAGATGGGGTTTCACCATGTTGTCTAGGCTGGTCTTGAACTCCTAGGCTCAAGCCTTCCACTTCCCTTGACCTCCCAGAGTTCTGGGATTAGAGGTATGAGCCACCGTGCCCTGACCACAAATTTGTTTTTTTAATGAGTACCTAGTTACACATGTAATTTAACTTTTACTTTTTCTGTTTTCTTTTTTTTGGGACAGAGTCTCGCTCTGTCACCAGGCTGGAGTGCAGTTGTGCGATCCTGGCTCACTGCAACTTCCGTTTTCCGTTTTCAAGCAATTCTCCTGTCGCAGCCTCCCGAGTAGCTGGGACTACAGGCACGCACCACTATGGCCGGCTAATTTTTTGTATTTTAGTAGAGACGGGGTTTCACCGTGTTGGCCAGGATGGTCTCGATCTCCTGACCTCATGATCCGCCCACCTCGAACTCCTAAAGTGTTGGGATTACAGGCGTGAGCCACTGCGCCTGGGGAAATACAGTTTTACGGGAATCAAAAACTGCTCTCTTCTGGACTCTCAGCTTTAGCTGTTTGGCGCGTTTAGTCTAAGCCGTATCAGTTACATTGTAATGTGAAGATCAAATTTTAACGACATGGCAATAATAAGGCTTCTATTGGTTGGAAACCACCAGTTTGTGCCAGGCATTGTACTGATTCATGTCTTTAATCCTCAAAACGACCTTCCAAGGTCATCGTTTTCATTCTTTTTCCAGACTAGCAAACTGAGTTTCAGAGAAGGCACACCCCAGTTGGTGGCAGAGCTGAGGCTGGCATGGGGCTGACTCTAAAGCTCTACACCCCGATGGTAGGAAAGTCAATGAAACAAGCGAGAAGAATAATGAGAAGCGTAACCTCACTAAATAAGAAGCAAGGCAGAGCGGGCGAAAGGTACACAACTCGCTCACACGCGTTGAAACGCCGCGCCGGGGAGTGGGGCGGTGCCGGAAGTCAGGTCGCAGCTTCCGGGCCTTGCGCCGGAAGTGGCCGGTCAGCGTCGCAGCCAGTCTCTGGCGGGGGAGCGGCGGGTTGCAGTTTGAGCTGCCGGGCTGCCACGAGGTTCGCGGATCCTGCCTGCAAACGCGTCTGCAAGTCGAGATGTCGCACCCGTCCCCCCAAGCCAAGCCCTCCAACGCCAGTAACCCTCGAGTCTTCTTTGACGTGGACATCGGAGGGGAGCGAGGTGAGCGGAGTCTGACGCTCGCTTTAAGGCCCGGGGGAGGCGGGGGTTCCCGGGATTTGGGGGATTCCAAGGTTAGATTGAGGCTCCGGCCAGTGGCTGCTCAGTGTCGCGGAGGCAGCCTAGGCTGCCCAGGCTGGTCCTCAGGGACAAGCCCGGGCACCTAGGGCCAGATCGATCCAGCGCCCTTGTATCAATGCCATCGGTCGTCCGGAAGTTTCTGGAAATTTCTAGTTTGGGACTCGTGGCTTTTAGGTTTGTCTTTCCTGATTTGGTTGCACTTCCACGCCACCTTTGCACCACCATGTTAGCATGAAATAAGATTATTTTATGTTTACAGTGAGACAGTTCAGAAAACATATACTGGGATATTTGTCTGCTGGGCCCCAGGGAATTTGCCACATGAGATAATATATCAGCACCTGCTGTATTATTTGTACGTTAAAGGGACTTGTTTGCTCATAGCTTTTGCCTTATTACTGATTCTTAACTTAGAGGTCCATTCAGATGGGCAAACATTTTCTCTGATTTGCTGTTGGGAAATTGCGCTCAAAGCAGTGATGTTGCCTAGGTTACACAGCCGCTCAGAAGTTACCTAACGCCTGGTGAATTAGGGAGAACTGGATTGGCCTTGTTCGGGAACATGTTAGAATTGCTGACCATGCAGTGTGTTTGAATGGATGTACAGGACACACGTTTACACGTATATTCAGTTTGTTGCAACTAGCTATGGCTAGGTTTGTTCTCACTTGCCTTAGGTGCTGTCTAGAGGAGGAACTTTTACAGCTTTTGCTTCAGAGGCTGCACTAGGCAGTTTGTACAGAGCACAAAGGCTGCAGGTATACATAACACGTGGCCAGTCCGACTTCCCAAAGGCCGTTTCATTTTCTCCTGTTGGTTGCTTGGTGATTGGAAATTCTCAGTACCTCTCGAAGAAATTACTCCAGATTTAAATCTATTTGTATTTAATGATATTCATTACATAGTGTTAATTTTCTGGTTAGTATAATTAGTTATGATCCTTTATATGATGTTTCAAATCTGTTCACATACATACATGACAGCAGACAGACTAAATTTGAATATTAGGAGAATGCCACTAAGGTTCACCAATTCTACTAGTGAGTATATTCAAAGGAAGTGAAGTTAGTATGTCAAAGAGGTATCTGCACTCCCATGTTCATTGCAACATTATTCATGATAGCCAAGATAATGGAATCAAACTAAGTTTCCATCTACAGATGGATTTTTTAAAAAGTGTGGTATATGTGCACAATGGAGTACTATTCACCCATGAAAAAGAATGAAATCTTGTTACTTTTGACAACATGAATTAACATGGAGGACATTATGTTACATCAAATAAGCTGGGCACAGGAAAACAAATACTGCATGATCTCACTTATATGTGGATTCTAAAAAAGTTGACCTTGAATTAGAGATTGGAATGGTGGACTTCAGGGATTGGATAGATGCTGATCACAGGAGACCTAATTTCAGTTAGAAAGCAGGAGTAAGTACAAGAGATCTATAGTATAACGTAGTGACTACAGTTAATAACAATGTGTTGTGTTCTTGAAGTTGCAAAAAAAAAAAAAAGAAAGAAATGACAATAAAAGGGAACTTGGTAATTCATGATTGATCTGCTACCATTGTTATACCAACCTTCCTTTTATCATTTGCCTATTTGGTGGTTTTGCAAACTGACAAGATTTTCTTTTCTTTTAGTGGGTCGAATTGTCTTAGAATTGTTTGCAGATATTGTACCCAAAACTGCGGAAAATTTTCGTGCACTGTGTACAGGAGAAAAAGGCATTGGACTCACGACTGGAAAACCTCTCCATTTCAAAGGATGCCCTTTTCATCGAAGTATGTATAAATTTTCTGAATCTTATTATTTTTCATGTAGCCGAGTCCTATTCTTTAGGAGTCTGGGAAGAAAACACTGACTGAGTAGGAAGTAAAGGTTAAAAAGTACTGTTGGCTTCCACATCTGAGGCAGTAACTCAGTTTCATAAAGGTTAGGCTGCGTGAGGTGGAATTACTTATGGTACTAGGTTTATCTATGGAGAGTGGACTTCCCTAGCTTTACAGGTCCTCTCGTTCTCCTTCGCTCTACGATGATTGAGAAAGGAAGGCCACAGTAAACTGACCTTAGGTAGCTTCATTGCCTGGTGACAAAAAAGTTCTGTTTAATTTTTGGGCATGAGTATTTGAGAAGGCAGCAGATTTGAAGATTCAGTGTTTTGGGCACACAGGTGATAATGTAATAAAAATATGCCATTTCATACTGCTTATCACACTTTGTAATCAGTCATACCTTTGTTTAGTGATAACAGTTCCCCCAATAGACTGCAGGCTCCATGAGTTCAAGAACTGTATGTTTTCACCATCTAATACAGTTATTGAATAGGAACTCAGTAAATATTTCTTTAATAAATAGGCAAATAAGCAATAATCACATGAGCAACATTTTAAAAAATGACTTATGAAGAAAAAATTATGACTGTGTGCAGTGGCTCACTCCTATAATCCCAGCACTTTGGGAGGCCAAGTTAGTTGGATCACCCGAGGTCAGGCGTTCAAGACCAGCCGGGTCAATGTGGTGAGACCCCGTCTCTACTAAATATACAAAAAGTTAGCTGGGCATGGTGGCGGGCGCCTGTAATCTCAGCTACTCAGGAGGCTGAGGCAGGAGAATCGCCTGAACCTAGGAGGGAGAGGTTACAGTGAGCTGAGATTGCGCCACTGCACTCCAGCCTGGGCAACAAGAGTGACACTTCGTCTCAAAAAAAAAATAAACATTTAAAAAAAAAGTATTTCAACTATTTTCTTTCATTTTAAATAAAAACCTGAAATATGCTAATAAAGTATATGCAGAAAATATTTAACAGCAAGTGTGAGACTGCTATCCTTAGGTCTGCCTACAAGACTAGCACTTGGCTGGAGTCGGGGAACTTGATACTTGAACCATTTCCTAAATAGTAAGGGAGATTTACTATGCCTAGTCTATTTGTACAAACATGAACATCTGCTTTCTTTTGGGGAGTCTGGAATTTTGGTACATGCTAGGTAGAGTGTGCCTGATAAATACCTTGGGTGCTGAGTCTCTAATTGGCTCTCCTGGGGAGAACTGTTGTGGCCATGATGCTGCATTTCTGTTGCTGGGGGAAGTGTATGTTCTGTGGCACTTCATAGGAGGAAGAAGCACAAGGAAGCATGCGTATGGATTTCTCCAGACTCTGCCTGTGTCTTTCCCCTTATCCCACTGTGTATCTTTACCACTGTGATGCAGCCAAATGCTGATTCTCGTGAGCTCTAGGGTTCTCTGGACATGGAAGCGATCTTGGCAACTTTTGACACAAAGTGATGTATTTGCTGAAAATTTTCCATTAGGGTAGAACAAATCTACTGGAAATAATTGGTCTTTATTCACCAGACATTACTGAGTGACTAATATGTGCACATTCAGAGTTACAAGGATGTAAAACAATATAGTTGCTGTACTTAACGAGTTCACTGTTTGCTGGAAGGGGCATAATGCTGTATGTTACTGAGGCAGAGTCAAGATACTATGGGAGAAAAATTAGGAGCTACAGCTTTGGGGATTCAGTGACAGTTTTATAGGGGAAGTATCGTTGGAACTGATTTTCTGAATGTTAGCAGGGATTAGGCAGTGAAAGTAGTTTGGATTCCAGTGGTGAAAATCCTTGAGTTTGCAGTTGTGGGGATGGGTGGGGAAAGAAACAGGAGAGTGACATGACTAGAGTCATGCACTAGGAAGCAGTCTGTGCACATATTTATGAGTGAGTATTGCCAAAGGCATCCGTGTCTCAGTCACTAATGGCCATTTTCTGTTTTTGTAGTTATTAAGAAATTTATGATCCAGGGTGGAGACTTCTCAAATCAGAATGGGACAGGTGGAGAAAGTATTTACGGTGAAAAATTTGAAGATGAAAATTTCCATTATAAGGTAAAGTAGAGAAAATCCATGTCATTGCTGATAAAAAGATTGTTATATATCTGGAATACTTGTTGGAGTAAGACACTAAAAAATTTTCCTTAGATTTTCCATTTCTACTTTTGTAAATAGGTTCTTTAATATGGAAAAGTTTTCATTCAGTAATGATTTTATTTAGCACTGTTTCACTGTGATCCAGTTTTTATATGCTTCAGTTAAGCCAATGAGTTTTTAAGTGCCACCAACATCTGGCAAAATGGTTTCCAGGAAAAATGTTTTTATTGTTGGAATGATGGTAACTTGTGCATCTTTATCCTTGAATTTGAAGAGCAACAAAACCATCACTAATATCCAGGTTGTGAGGGGCTTTGCATACTAGCAGATATAGTTAATGTCCAAGCTCCTAAAGGACTTTAGTGGTGCCTGTGCCGCCTTACCTTCATTGTCACAAGGTGTAACTGGGGTATACTGCATCATTCATGTTACAGGAATGGACATGTAAGTACAACAGTAAAGTGGTATTTTTGGAAATAAGGAATATGAGCAAGGTTATTAGGATGAAAAATGTCGTCAGTCTTCCAGCCAGTATTTATTGACTGCAACTCTGTGTGCAGCACTGTCACTGGCACCAAAGGGTTTATAAAAATGAAAGGCCTTGATGACAAGGAATCTATAATCCTACCTCAGAAGCAAGATTAAAATACATGGGACTATTGGAGAATAATAGTATATAAATAAATGCTAAATTTATTGAATATCCTTGTTTGTATAACATTGCTAATACATACTATTTGTATACTGTAGGAAAAAGATGTGATTTATGCAGTCCAAATTATTACAGAAGTCATTGAGGAGGAATGGCTACTTAGGCTGTGTAGACATGGCTGAAATTTGCTTAGGCAGGAACTATAGTATTGATGCAGAATTAAAAAAGGGATATGGGTGAGGAAAGACAGGCAATGAGGCATTGAGGAAATAAAGTTCTAGTTACTATTGTACCAAAGGAAGCTACCAGAAGGAAGAAAACTAAAGGTTATGTGATGATCATGTTATGCCATGGGTTATTCTACTTTGGGTTATGCCAAAGTAGAATTTTGACTTCAGATATATGCAGCAGTTTCTTTTGAGCACTCTGAAGAAGTAATTCACCTGGGATGAAAACCTAATCCAAATCCCATATGATTTAGATTGTTTTGAGATTAGGAAAGTACCAAACTGAATGTCTTGAGTGAATTCAGTATCCCATTATTATTCCCAGTTTATTGATGTGTAAAGGAAGACTCATAATGTAGGCATATTTATGAACTTAAAAGACTATTCAGGTCTTCCCAGAAAAAAAGAGTGCCCATCATAAAAAGGGCAAAATATAAGAGTTTCTTAATGCTGCATCATCTTCTTAAAGATGAAGTATAAATATCTTCTCATGACCAAGTTAGAAATAACCCTCCCCCTCACTGTTTTTTCTTTTACCTTATTTACTTTCATAAGGTTTTTTTAAAAGTTTAAAAAGCGACTAATGCTCTGTGTTTTGTGAATTAAAGGTTGCAGTTTACAAAAGTAAAAAGTACTTTAAAAAGTTTTAAAGTGAAAAGTAAAAAAATGTAAAGTTTGATCTAAGTAGTAGCGTAGTCTACCCCAGTTATACGTTCAGTAAAAGAACAATTCAGACTAACAAACAGTTCAGAAAGAACATGTCTAACCTTGGTTTTCTTTTAATGCATTTTATTTCTACAGCATGATCGGGAGGGTTTACTGAGCATGGCAAATGCAGGCCGCAACACAAATGGTTCTCAGTTTTTTATCACAACAGTTCCAACTCCTCATTTGGATGGGAAACATGTGGTGTTTGGCCAAGTAATTAAAGGAATAGGAGTGGCAAGGATATTGGAAAACGTTGAAGTAAAAGGTGAAAAACCTGCCAAAGTAAGTAAAAAGTTACAGTGAAATGCACTTATCTTAGTTGCTATCTTTTTTTTTTTTTTTTTTTTTAAGAGATGGAGTCTTGCTCTGTTGCCCAGGCTGGAGTGCTTTGGCTCACTGCAACCTCTGCCTCCCCGGTTCAAGCTATTCTCCTGCCCCAGCCTCCCTAGTAGCTGCAATTACAGGTGTGCACCAGCACACTTGGCTAATTTTATGTTTTTAGTAGAAATGGGGTTTCACCATGTTGGCTAGGCTGGTCCGGAACTCCTGACCTCATTATCCGCCTGGCTCGGCTTCCCAAAGTGCTGGGATTGTAGGCTTAGGCCATTGTGCCTGGCCTCTTATTTGCTATCTGAAAGAAATGTAAGTAAAAGGATTAGGTGACTATTAGCTGGAAAAATGTTATAATAGTTTTGGGTAGAGGAGCCTGGATCTGCCACTTTTTTATTTTTAAAAACTTCTATAATGGGAAAGATAATTAGGGTAGTTTTAAAGGAGATTTTTATTATTTCAGCTTTCATGTTGGTGATCTTTGGTAGTTTACATTAAGTCTTCCTATACCTGCAAAACTTTTGCATCAGTATGTTTAGTAGTACATAGTAGAATGAGGATGGTAAACTTAAAATCTCGTCTGGATTGTAGTATTAACTAAAGGGTTGGCCTTGACCTTGTTACTTAACTTTTCCACACCTGTTTTCTCATCCTGTCTAAATTACTTAGGGATTTAGACTAGATTATCTCTGAAGACCCTTGTGTACTAAATGTCTGTGAATCAAAGTGGCCATAATACTGGCTGGGCATGGTGGCTCACGCTTGTAATCCCCAGCACTTAGGGAGGCTGAGGTGGGAAGACTCGAGACCAGGAGTTCGAAACCAGCCTTGGTAATATAGTGAGACTCTGTCTCTATTTTTAAAAAAATTTTTTTAAAAACCCCAAACAACTGTAATACTACCCAGCCTAAGTGACAGGGTTGTGAGTGGGAGTTAGAAGCTGCATTACATGTAGGAGGTAGGCTGTCACTCAGTGTATGACAAGAATGGTAGTAAACTGAAAGAGAGTTCGTGCCCCACCTAATGCCACTTACACAGACAGTGTTAAAATTGCCAACTTACTCTGTGTTTATTGAGCTCCTGAATAACAATGAAACTCTTATGTAAATACTGACATTGTTGTATATTAGTTGGAATGTATGAAAACAGCATTATAGTAATTCTAGCAGATAAATAAGCCTCCTCACATAAATCTGTGAATTGGACAGTGTTGCACATGATTTCAGCTGTATAGCTTTTATCTCTCATGATAGTGCACTTCTAAAATTTAGGGTTATTTTTACAGTTGTGCGTTATTGCAGAATGTGGAGAATTGAAGGAAGGAGATGATTGGGGAATATTCCCAAAAGATGGCTCTGGCGACAGTCATCCAGATTTCCCTGAGGATGCGGATATAGATTTAAAAGACGTAAGTACTTTCAGATTAGTCAAACTTTAATTACTTAAATAAGTAAAAATATTTATTTTTTACTAAAATATAAATATTTTTATATTAGTATTTAATATTTAATAAATACTAAAAGTTTGAATTTCTGTGTCAGTCTCATGATAGAATCTAGCATTAAACCACATTACTAAAACAACATTTATTTTTTTTTATACAGGTAGATAAAATTTTATTAATAACAGAAGACTTAAAAAACATTGGAAATACTTTTTTCAAATCCCAGAACTGGGAGATGGCCATTAAAAAATATGCAAAAGTTTTAAGGTAATATTATTTCTAACAAATTATAAGGTAATATTATTTCTAACAAATTATTTTTAAGAAATTATAAATTGAATTATAAACTAAAATTAAGAATTGCTCATTACATATTTTTGCAAATTACTTGTGGAATAACCAGGTGTGCTGAAATAGTTGCATTTTTTCCCCCTCAGCTTGTTTTGAAAAATTTCAAAAGACAAAAGTTGACAGAGTAGTACATAATTACTCATACGTTTTACTTACATTTACCATTTTTAACTTTTGCTGTTTTTGTTTTCATAGAACTATTTTGATAGGAAGTTGTTGACACTGGGATACTCTATCCTAAGTTTTTCAGCATGTATTTCCTAAGAAACAAAGACATTCTACAGAAGTTCAATGCCATTAAAACACCCCAAAATAATATTGATAGATAATGTGCAATCCATATTTAGATTTGTGTCTGTAATCCCAGCACTTTGGGAGGCAGAGGCAGGTGGATCACCCGAGGTCAGGAGTTTGAGACCAGCCTGGCCAATATGGTGAAACCCCCTGTATACTAAAAATACAAAAATTAGCCTGGCCTGTTGGCAGACGCCTATAACTCCAGCTACTTGGGAGGCTGAGGCATGAGAATTACTTGAACTTGGGAGGCAGAGGTTGCAGCAAGCCGAGATCATGTCACTGCATGACAGAATGGTTTTTTACTCATTTACATTTTTGTGGAGTCCAAGTCAGTTTTTATAAACTTCGTCGGTATGTGTTTGTTTCCTTAAGATTAGTTTGAGGTGACATATTTTGGCAAGACTTAGGTGGGTGTTGTTTTATATTACTTGTGATATCACATCTTGAAGACACATTTCGCTTTGGCCTGTTTGAGTTTGTACACGTGGTTAAAGTAATGTCAGCCAGAAGCATTTGTTATGTGGTCTGAGGTAGTACTGTGAAATTGTGTGAATATGGTCCCCAACAACCTTTCACACAGTGGATCTTAGCATCAATGAAAATCCATGCCTGCATCTGTTATCATACTGATCTTCTAATTTTATCATTATACAGTTATTAACTAGCATTTTTCTGTTTGTAAGAGCCTCCTGCAGATTTTTTAAGTATCACTATAGACCTGTGGATATTTTTCTTTTCTTCTATTTTTCCTTTTATAGAAACAAGGTGTCCTTATATTGCCCAGGCTGGTCTTGAACTTTTGGGCCCAAGCAATCCTCCCTCCTGAACCTCCCAAGTAGCAAGGACTAGAGGGATATGTTATGGGTAGTTTTCAATTCTGTTTGTTAGTACAGTATATTATGGTCATCCTTTTTCATGCCCAAAGGGTTCCAAATTTGTTCAGTGGAAGACCCCTTTCCTTTGGCACTCTTAGTCTGTGAGTACTTGCTTGCATTTTTGCACAAGATGTTCCAAGCTCATCTTACCTTGCTTTCAGATCTCATGTGGCAGTTTCTCCAAGGGCCTCTGATTTCTTTCAGAGAAATGAAACTTTAGAAACCAAATTCTAGGGGGCAGGTGGGCTCAGTTTCTGGGCCCTGTTCAGGGACAATGCAAAGTCAACGTGAATTCCCTTTTCCTGTTACGAGAATCCTGGTTCCAAACATAATTATGTTGGAAAGTACATAGGACCCGAGTTTTAAAAATAGAAAAGTGTTACTAGTGCATAATTAGATTTGGGAATTGGTCTTAAACTGGCCTCTTTGAACACTTTGGGAAAAAAAGTTGGAACAAAAAAATTAAGCCTTCTTAAGAAAAATAAGTAATAAAATTGTGATCATTATAATTATTAATATTTGCATTTTTAGAGCTTTTTATGTCAGAAATGACATAACACTTCTGAACATAGAGAAGAGGAGTAACTCTTGTTTATATGGCCTTTAATACTGCTTTAATTAATGCATTCTCCAGATATGTTGACAGTTCAAAGGCTGTTATTGAGACAGCAGATAGAGCCAAGCTACAACCTATAGCTTTAAGCTGTGTACTGAATATTGGTGCTTGTAAACTGAAGATGTCAAATTGGCAGGAAGCAATTGACAGTTGTTTGGAGGTAAGTCTGTTTGATCTTGAACTTTTTGAATAAGTTGGATTATGATTTAGTTTGAATAGTAACAATTTATATATATGAATATATCTTACTGGTAGGACCTAATGAGGCTTAAGAAAACACTTTGGTTCTAAATATGTTGGACCCTCAGTTTTTTCTCTCCATTTTGCTTATAACTCTGTCACTTAACAGCTATGAAGATCCTTACCTTTTTTTCCTCAAAGCACATACATCATCAGCTCATGTATTCACTTAAGAGCACCTATTATATGTTAGGCATCGGAAGACAAAGCCAGGAATGATTAAGAATGTGTGTTATGGAGTCAGTCAGGCATGGCTTTTTCCTTTTTTTTTTGAGATGGAGTCTCGCTCTGTTGCCTGGCTGGAGTGCAGTTGCACGACCTTGGCTCACTGCAACTTCTGCCTCCTGGGTTCAAGTGATTCTCCTGCCTCAGCCTCCCGAGTACCTGGGATTACAGGCGCACGCCACCACGCCTGGCTAATTTTTTATTTGTAGTAGAGACAGGGTTTTGCCATGTTGGCCAGGCTGGTTTCCAAACTCCTGACCTCAGGTGATCCACCGCCTCAGCCTCCCAAAGTGCTGGGATTACAGCTGTGAGCCACCGCGCCCAGCAGGCTTTTTTCAAAAATTAGATCTCTGCTACTCACTAACTTGCTTTGTAGTCCTGGAGTAAATTTTTAGTTTTGCCTACCTCATGGAGTGGTTATAGAAGTTTATATAACGTAATGTGAAGCATTTAGTGTAGTGCCTGGCACATTTTAAGCACCTGATAGAGACTAGCTATTTTAATTAAAAGATCCATGCCCTCAAGCAGCTTAATAAGTAATTCAAGGATAGGAGGGGGGCAGTTTCAATTTAGGTTCATCAAAACTTGTGTATGGTGAATGGGTACTATTGGAACAGGTCATTCATTTTTAGGAGGGCCATCCAGGTATGCTAATTGACAAAGCTAGAAAGGTAGCAGCTTTACCTTCCTCAAATAGAGCAATTAAGATTCTCTTTCCTGTTGTATAGTTTGAAAAGTTTTCCAATGAAACATTTTAAGAATTTTATGTATTATGCCATGTTCCTAGACTAGCTATGCTCAGAGAAAGAAGAACTAAAATGGTACCCTAATTTGGTAGGGTAGGTGGAATAATGGATAGGAATACATTTAGAAGGGAGCATACAACAGGGGAAAAAAGTTAACCAAGAGAAAAGATGGTTCTTCACTCTGGATTTCCTTTTCTTTTTTTTAAGAAGAGGCCTTGCTCTGTCACCCACGCTGGAATGCGGTGGTGCGATCACAGCCCACTGCAGTCTCAACCTCCTGGGCTCAGGTGATCCTCCCACCTCAGCCTCCTAAGTAGCTGCGACTACAGGCACTCGCCACCATACCTAGCTAATTTGTAAATTTTTTATAAAGATCGGTTTTTGCCATGTTGCCCAGGCTGGTCTCCTGAGCTCAAGCTGTCCACCCACCTCAGCCTCCCAAAGTGCTGGGATTACAGTTATGAGCTGCTGCACCCAGCATCTCTTTTTGACTTTTGAGGCAGATAATAAAATCTGAGTATTGGCCTTTAAAAGATGTTAGATAAACAAAAGATAATTTTAATCTGTTTGTTCCAGTGGGGAGACCTAATGTATAAAGTCTCTTAGGTTAAAAGACGTTTTGTAAGAAAAGACCAAGGTTGAGTAGGGTGGTTCATGCCTGTAATTCTAGCACTTAGGGTTGCCAAGGTGGGTGGATCACTTGAGCCCAGGAGTTCGATATCAGCCTGGGCAACATGGTGAAACCATCTCTAAAGAAAGAAATTAGAATAGTGTGTTGGTGCATACCTGTAGTCCCAGTTACTCAGAGGCTGAGGTGGGAGGAACACTTGAGCCTGGGAATTCGAGGCAGCGGTGAGCTGTGATCAGGCCATTGTACTCCAGCTTGCCATACCCTGTTTTAAAAAAACAATTTAAGAAAGATTTTAAGAGTTATAAAAGTTACTGTTCCAAAAAAACCTGTAATTCAAGTATGAGTATATACAAATTTTTCTTCAAAATGATTTCCTTTTCTAAGTGTTAGTTCAGCCCATTCAGGAGATTGAAACACCGTATGAGAGAAGCATATTGGAAACTGGTAGAGAAATGTCTTTCTCCTCCCTGTCCATTTAGTGCCCTCTACTGACAAAACTTAGTGCCCACTGGCAGAGGAGAGCTGTTTGCAGGTTTCAGCCCCATTTTCACAGAGCAGTGAAGGATGGATTTGGAGTTGATAGGCAGTGAGTTGAGATCTAGCATACAAGCTTAATACTTAATACTTTGATACAAATACTAGCTTTATCCTTTTTTATAGGCTCTTGAAATAGACCCATCAAATACCAAAGCATTGTACCGAAGAGCTCAAGGATGGCAAGGATTAAAAGAATATGATCAAGCATTGGTAAATTTTGTTTGAAATGTTTAATTTTTTAAAACAGACAACTACCTTTATAAATCATACACTTAAATGTTTTTTTTCCAATTAAAGGCTGATCTTAAAAAAGCTCAGGAGATAGCACCAGAAGATAAAGGTAAGTTGGCAGTTTTTATAGTGAAAGTTAATTTTGTTATTTAAAAACATATCCTTAGGAACCATTGTTCACTTTGCCAGATTTTAGATGTTTGTTCAACAGGTATTACAGAATACCTGCTGCTGGGACAGGCATTATCATATACCAGTGAACAAGACAGTCAAGGTCCCTGCCCTCAAAGAGCTTACATTCTACTCCCACTCAAGAATATACTAGTTTTTCACATTGTTACCCAAGTTATCATCTCTGTAGTTTTTTACGTGTCAGTTACTGTTTGTTTTATGGTATGATTTGAGACTCTGTTTCCATTCTGGTTATTCTAGTCGAGAGCTCGGCATTGAAAGATACAGTATTCATGGTAAACTTAACATCTGGGACCATTCTTTAAGCTGAATGTGGCCATAATCTTAGTATGAAAGTACTGGTTATATGTTTTAGTAAACTTTGACAAAAATAAGCGTGTTTTTCTAATAAACCAATAATGAATACCAACACTAGATCTGGATATTAAAAAAATGTCTTTGGTTTCTTATTAATGAAATGAAATAAGGAGGCAATTACTGTTCTCTATGGTAGAGGGAGAAGGCAAATCTTTATGTAATTGAGTTCTCTCAGTTGACAGTCCTCTAAAATTAGGCTTCATTTCTGTGTTTGTGTGATTGCTCTGATTTTCTGTTACTAGGGCTTAGTGACTTTATGAAGTAGTTTTTTTCAAGGGGGAGTTAACATGTTAAAACTGTTAGTTACCGTAATTTTGGGGATGTTTTGAGAAAAAACTCATATTGCATTATTTATTTTGCAGCTATCCAGGCAGAATTGCTGAAAGTCAAACAAAAGATAAAGGCACAGAAAGATAAAGAGAAGGCAGTATATGCAAAAATGTTTGCTTAGTAAGGATTCAATTTTGCTTATTGTGTGATTGTATAAATGCAATAAGAAAATTTAAAGGTTTTTGTCTATTAATACGATCCCTAATATGTTTCTTTTTACACCTCAGTTCCTCATTGTTTACAGTTTAGGAGTACCGATAGGAGTTCATGCTTAATAAACATGTTACAATACAGTAAGTAAAGTGTTTTTTTTGTTTGTTTGGAGACGTAGTCTCGCTCTGTCGGCCAGGCTGGAGTGTAGTGGTGCGATCTTGGCTCACTGCAACCTCCGCCTCCTGGCTTCAAGTGATTCTTCTGCCTCAGCCTCCTGAGTAGCTGGGACTAAAGTCGTGTGCCACCAAGCCTGGCTAATTTTTGTATTTTTAGTACAGTGGGTTTTTACCATATAGGTCAGGCTTGTCTTGAACTCCTGACCTCATGATCTGCCCGCCTTGGCCTCCCAAAGTGCTGAGATTATAGGCGTGAGCCACCACACCCAGCTAAGTGAAATGCTTTTTAAAATGGTTATCTGCATTATTCATGAAGGATAATGGTGTTCAGTCTGTCTTTAAACTCGTAAAGACACATCTTGTTGAATAAAGAGATGAAAGCTTAAGTTTGTATATTGTTTCCTTCAATTCTTTAATGTATCTGGTTGGATGATGCTAGGTTTTCATACTTATAGATAACACATAAACATACTACAGAAAACTTGTTCAGGGGTGGGCATACTTTTTCTGCAAGGGCCAGATCATGAAGTTTTTAGGTTTTGTGGACCACATAATTTGTTACACCCACTAAACTCTGAGGTTGTAACTAACTCAAAATTAGCCGTAGACAATGTGTAACCAATAGGTATGGCTGTGTTTTCTATAAAACTTCATTCATAAGTGGTGAATGGTTCCTGGCCCCTGGTCTAGAATATATATGTTCATTTTTATATTCGAATACTTTACTTTGGCAAGTCAAGTGTAAAGTCCAGTAGTGAATTTTGCTCTTGGTACTGAATCTCTGAAGAATTGAAGAGGTAGGAAGATGCTGCATTCTTATAAAGGTTAAAAGAAATACTCAATTTTTTATGGGACAATCTTAGATATAGTATAAAATTTTTACTTGATCAATTTGTGACTGTTCAGTAATATACAGAAAGATATTTTGACATCTGTTAATCTCTAAACATTTTAAGTTAGCTTGCCATACTTTAAAGAAACTGGCTAGTTGCAGTTTACATTCCATTGTAAGCAGGTCCTCCTCCACCTTCAGGTACCACCCAGTTAATATTCTGACTTGGATCTTTAATATCACATGTTTTACAATGCACACAGTTCTGAGCATTTATCTGTAACCGAAATCCATCACTTTGTTCCATGGGTACAAATTCATACACTCCTGTAAAGTAAAAATAAGTAATATTGAAGTGCCTAACTTTAAAAACTTTTTAAATTCAAAAGTAGAAATTTAAGAGTAGCCACAGAAGCCTTAAAGGTTGCTTTCTGAATGCTTACCCATAGAGAATATTATGAAGACCTTGGTATATTGCTATTGATGTGAGTATAAATTACATGTACATGATATTTGGCTGAGGAGTCTCACTATCAAGGGTACTTGACACTCAGTGTTTGAGTGCCACACAGCCTCAAATTCCTCCCTTCACAGTAGTCCTCTTTTATTCATGGGGACAAGTTCCAAGATCCCCAGTAGATGCCTGAAAGCTCAGGTATAACCCAACTTAGCTGGCAGAACACATTCTGTTCATATCTTTCACCCACAAATGTGATGCCTTTTCCATCTTAAGGAAGCACTTGCCACACTCTGGCCATAAGTTTAACAGTCTGAGGTCCAACAGCAAAACTAGCACAAATTTCTTTTTCCTCCTTCACACTTGCACAGAAGATAGTCTTACCGTAGACCTTAGCAACCTCAGTATAGGATTTTTTTTCTCTTTATAGAGAACTTTCTCCTTTTCTCTTAAAGGAAGCACTTAACGGCATCTCTGAATTGTCAGCACCACTACTCTTGTGTTGTGGGGACATTATTAAGTAAAATAAGGGTTACTGAACACAAGCATGATACTGTGACAGTCAGAATCTGATGGTAACCAAGATGGCTACCAAGTGACATCATGAGCTGGTAGCATATACAGCGTGAATATGTTGGACAAAGTGTTAATTCACATCCAAGGTGGGACAAGCCAGGGTGGCACACAATTTAAAACTTAATGGGCACAACTTAAGACTTAGAAATTATTTGTTTCTGGAATTTTCTTATTTTTAGACCGTGGGTGACTGGGGGTAAGAGGACCCTGATCGTACAGCTAAAAAAACATTAGATCCAGTCCTTAGTAACCTCAGCAAGTTAAAAACCTACTGTAATGACAAAAGCCAAAAGACCAATCACACTACAGCTTCTTTTGTGAATGTACTAGTTTTCAAGTATCTGAATACTTTTTTGTTTTACCATATCATTTGAGACCTGGTTCCTACTACTGTAATTTCAGTGGAAAGTTCAGCACTAAAAAAAAAGTCGTGAATTTAAAGTTTGGGAGCATTCCTTGGAATGAATGTGCCCATAACCTGCTATTCTAGCACATACACTCAAATACATATGAGCTGCCATGATAGAAATGACTTTAAAAAGTCACATGAACATGCGAAGAGTATTTTATGTTCAAGAATCTTCATCTTAGTACGTGCGTAGACAGACTTTTTTTTCCTTGAGAAATGTCATCTGAACTAGACTTAACAAAAATTAACACCAGTAGTTAAAGTTTCCTAAAGGAAGCTGGATGAAGAGTCATTTACAATTTCTAAGCAACGGAAGGAGATAACAAATCATTTTGTAAAAGAACAAAATCATATTCCTAAAATGGTTAGAGCAAATATTTAGGAATGGATGGAAATAATTACCTGCAGGACAGAATCGCTGCTCAGGCCCATCATATATCGACAGATTTCTATTTACAGGTATACTGTCATCCCTTAAGGTTAAATGTGCCGGCTGGTCATGTTCATGATTAGTACCACTCAGAGCCACAGATGACAAGAGGTCAAAACTGATCTGTCCATCGGGTTTTGGATACTCAATAGGTGTGCAATCCTTGGCTGGCTTGAGCTGTTCAAAGTCAGAACCTTCAACAATTTTGAGGGACACACTTAACAAAATATAATTGTGAAGTACTTTCTTAAGCCTCTTTTTATAAAAACTTCAAAATATTACACCAATAATATACTAATCTTAGATACTAAATTTATAATTTCTCTAAGCAAGTTTAAAACATTAAAACGATCACTTTCTCTAATTATTGGATCCCATTCATGAATTTTTAACACTCATACTCTCAAATATGTTTGAATTACCTTTATGTTTCAGAGTCCATGGCTCCATTCCTCTCAATATCCAGTAAAATATTCCAGTGTAAATCATCCCTCCATATACACCCAGTATTCCATGGCAGGATGGTCTGATATTTCTAACAGCGTATAGCTCTTTCCAAACCCAGGATTTCTTCAAGTTGTCCTCATATTCAGTTACATGGAGTCCTTTTATTAAAAACATGAAATTTTAAGTGTGAAACTGCCCAGATGAGCGTAAAATATGCCAATGTATTTTGCTACTTTGATATCTGATGAGTGAATTTTTTTTTTCTTCTTTCTGAGACAGGGTCTTGCTCTGTCACCCAGGTTGGTGTACAGTGGCATGATCACGGCTTGCTGCAGCCTCTGCCTTCCTGCAACCTCCGCCTCCCAGATTCAAACCATCCTCCCACCTCAGCTTCCTGAGGAGCTGAGACCACAGGCACATGCCACCATGCCCTGCAATTTTTTTATTTTTGGTAGAGGGCTTTGCTATGTTACCCAGGCTTGTCTTGAACTCCTGGGCTCAACTGATAGGCTTGCCTTGGCCTAGTGCTGGGATCACAGGCATGAGCTACTGCACCTGGCTGATGAATCTTAGGTAATTTTTAAAAATATGGTCCACACTGAAGACTTTCATGTATAAATGTTGGCATCTTCCAAAAAGATAACCATTAGATAGACATATGTTATTAATAGGCAATAAGGCATTTGATTTCTTATATTGGTAGCATGGGAAATTCGTTTCAAAGTTTAGTGAAACTGAGAAGCTTTACGATAAAAAGTTCGGCCGGGCACGGTGGCTCACGCCTGTAATCTCAGCACTATGGGAGGCCAAGGCGGGCAGATCATGAGGTCAGGATATTGAGCCCATTCTGGCTAAAATGGTGAAACCCTATCTCTATCAAAAATACAAAAAAGTAGCCGGGCATGGTGATGTGTGCCTGTAGTCTCAGCTACTTAGGAGGCTGAGGCAGGAGAATCGCTTGAATCCGGGAGGCGGAGGTTGCAGTGAGCTGAGATGGTGCCATTGCACTCCAGCCTGGGCGACAGAGAGACCCTGTCTCTAAAAACAAAAACAAACCCACCACTTCATAGAATTTTATGTGAGCTAATGCAAGTCAAATACTTCAAACAGTGCTTGGCACGTGGTATGCTTCATATATGTGTACTGTCATCTGATGAATCATTAAGCAATATAAATAAACTGCTACATTAAAAAAAAAAAAAAAAAGACACAGAGCCGGTCAGGGTGAGGATGAAGGCACAGATTGGAGTTATACTGCCAGAAAGCCTACAGCTATAGGAGCTAGGACATTCAACAAAGGGTTAATCTGTAGAGATTTCAGAGTATGGTCCTGTAACCACCTTGATTTCAGACCTGTGGCCTACAGAACTTGGGAGTGAATACGTTTCTGTTGTTTTAAGCCACTCAATTTGTGGTATTTTTTATGGTAGCTCTAGGAAATCAACAATACCTAAAACTTGGTGCATACACTTATTATTTAAGAAGACGAATTGGTTCCCTTAATGGCCTTTGGTGACGCCACATGACTACTTTTTCCAGTTATTGTTTCCTACTCTGAGTCCACTCCCCTTTTCTTCAGGCTTTAACGCTCAATCTAGTCTTTGGTGATATAATGGCTCCAGTATTATCTATGTGTGGTACTATCTGCACATGATAAAGTTCAAGTATGGCTGGTGGTCCAACAAGGAATGCTACTTGATAATTAGAAAGAACTTCTGCCCAGCCACTACACTCCACGTTGGCTATTCCATTCTCCCTGAAGTGCCCTCTGCCCTTTGTATTTTCCCCTTCATCTCTCCACGCTAGACCTCCATTCCTACAAAGATATTTGAAGGCATAACCTGGTTACATACCTCTAACTAGAGGAACATTTACTGGGGATTCTAAGAAGTAAGACTCATTTATTAAGTATCTATGGAGTCGCTACTGTGTGTCAGGCGTTTAGAATTCACACTAAGCAACACCCCTAGACTTTTGGAGTTTTCATCCAAGTGGCAGGAGACAAAAAGTTGGTAAGTAAATTACATAATGTACCAAAAGGTGGAAAATGCACTAGAAAGGCCATGCAGGGGAACTGGGTGTGTCCTGTGTGTGGTGAGTTAATTGGTATGGTCAAGACAGGGCCACTGTGAGTGCTATTTAAACAAAGACAGAGAGAACGAAGGAGCCAGCTGTGAGCAAAGACCATGATATGCGAGTGCTTGGCATGTTCCGGGAACTGTAAAGAAGTCAGTGTGGCTGGAATTGGTAAAGGGTCTTCTTAGATTAAGGGTTTACTGAGATGTAAGTGCCGGCTGTTTCTCTCCATCACGGCAGACAAGTCATATGCCTATACTTACAAAGCTTGCTAAAATGAATAGGTAATTCTGCCTTCCGCAAAGCTGTTCTATTGATACTTCAGTATTTGGGAGGTATCTTAATTGTATATATTACATGTATGCAATATAAATGCAGTATAGTCATATTTGTAATAGTTTCTAGCTAGGTGGGATACCACTGGTACCTTTTTCTTTTTTTTTTTTAAGATGAAATTTTGTTCCTGTTGTCCAGGCTGGAGTGCAATGGCATGATCTCGGCTCACTACAACTTCCACCTCCTGGGTTCAAGCGATTCTCCTGCCTTAGCCTCCCGAGTAGCTGGGATTACAGGTGCCTGCCACCATATCCAGCTAATTTTTTTGTATTTTTAGTAGACATGGGGTTTCACCATGTAGGCCAGGATGGTCTTGAGCTCCTGACCTCAGATGATCCACCCGCCTTGGCCTCCCAAAGTGCTGGGATTACAGGCATGAGTCACTGCACCGACTACCACTGGTACTTTTCTACTTTTTTGGTGTGAATAAAACAGAACATTGTAGTAAAAAAATCACTGACTGTAATTATTGAGAACAGGTCATGTAGTTTTCTTTGCATAGCATGCATCTTAATACTTCTATAAAGTGACAGATATGAATCTTAATGTCAATGGAAATAGACATAACCTGGCAATTTTCTTTCTTATCCTTTATACAGTAATTTCTTACCTATTGTCTTTGATTGGAGATTTTCACTAGTTAGTTGATTAAAAATAGATTCTGCTGCCAAAATTCCACTTTTCATTGCTGTGTGAGTACCTTTGATCTTGGGAACATTCATGAAACCAGGACTACAACCAATTAGTAAACCACCAGGAAAGGTGAGTTTTGGTATAGACTGAGGAAAGAAAGATTCAGAATACATTTGTTAGCTCAAGTTAAATAAGCACAACAGAATACTCCAAATTAGTCTTTTTTTTTTTGAGATGGAGTCTCACTCTGTTGCCAGTCTGAAGTGCAGTGGCTTGATCCCGGCTCACTGCAACCTCCTCCTCCTGGGTTCAAGCGATTCTCCTGCCTCAGCTTCCCAAGTAGCTGGGACTACAGGCACATGCCACCACACCCAGCTAATTTTTGTATTTTTTAGTAGAGACAGGGTTTCACCATGTTGACCAGAATAGTCTTGATCTCTTGACTTTGTGATCCGCCTGCCTCGGCCTCCCAAAGTGCTGGGATTACAGGCGTGAGTCACTGTGCCCGGCCCCAAATGAGTCTTAAAGTCTTCTAGAGCAATGGGGAAAGGTTGAAAAACATGAAAATGAATTGAGCAAAGGAATAAAACAGAGCAAGGGCAGTTTTCTTCTCCTGCCCTAAGAGTGAGGATTAGGACTATTACTATTTTCCTGTGAGAGTTTTTCTTTTTCTCACTGATTTACATGGGACAGACTTAGGTCTGAAGCATCAATATGTTTTAAATAGAATGTTTTATTTACACATATCCATGTCGTAGTTAAAATACTCTCTAAACCCGAATGCTGTTCTCTAAATTGTGATTTGCTTGCAAATGAAAACCACAATGAGATATCATTTCACGCTAGTTAGAATGGTTATTATCAAAAAGACAAAAAATATGCTGGTGAGGATGTGGGGAAAAGAAAACTCTCATACATTGTTGGTGAGAATATAAATTAGTACAACCATTAGGGAAAACAGTTTATAGAGTTTCCTAAAAAAGCTACAAATAGAACTACCATATGACCCAGCAATCCCACTACTGGGTATATATCCAAAAGAAAGCAAGTCAGTATGTGGAAGAGATATCTGCACACTCGTATTTATTGCAGTACTATTCACAATAATTGCCAAGATATGGAATCAAACTAAATGTCCATCAACAGATGAATGGATCAAGAAAACATGATATATATGTGTATGTACACACACACACACACACACACACACACACACACACACACACACAGAGAGAGAGAGAGAATGGAATGCTATTCAGCCTTAAGAATGAATGAAATATTGTCATCTGTGACAACATGGATGAGCCTGGAAGACACTATGTTAGTCAAGCACAGAAAGATAAATACTCTTATGTTCTCACTCATATGTGGAAGCTTAAAAAGTTGATCTTACGGAAGTGGAGAGTAGAACAGTGGCTACTAGAGGATGGGAAGGGTAGAAAGAGATTGCGGGGGATATGGAGAGATTGGTTAATGAATACAGAAACACAGCTAAGAGGAATAAGTTCTACTGTTCTATAGCACTGTAGTAAAGAATAATTTATTATTTTTTGCAAATAACTAGAAAAAAAGATTTCAAATGTTACCAACACAAAGAAATGATAAAACTTTGAAATGATGGATACACTAATTACCCTGATTTGTTCATTAAACATTATGCATATTTATCGAAATATGACATTGTACCCTTTCTCCCCTCAAAATTAAGTGGACCCGAGAATTTCAAAGGGTATATTAAAAAAACCTGTGATTTGCTTTTACATGCATTCTGGGTAATGCAAAGCTTTCAAAGGATACTGTATACCTTCTTTATGTTTGTTTGACAGCTAGGGATAGAAATCTATGCTCTAATCATGGCCCCACTGCAACTAGCTACTACGCTACACAATATATTTTGATTAACTTAAGGTCAAACTGAATTTCCAAAATAAAATTTAAGACAATTCTTTGGACCTTAGTATAATTTCTGATAAAAAAATGTAATAAACGGTGGGATTTTTTTCAGTTCAGACAATAAATGTCTGTATGTATCCCCCAATATGGCAACTGAACTATAAATTATTTGCATCAGAAAATGTACTCTATAGTTTGAAAAAAGAAAAAAAAAAAAAAAAAAAAAAGGAGCGAAGCAGCATTGTTCGTTCCACATTCTGTTTTTCCTCTCTGAGGACTTCCTAAAGCCAGCCATGGGGTCTTTGTTGAGAAAATGGTGAGTGGTATGTTTGGCTGATGGTACTGAGAGGGACTCAGAGGTGGGGGCTAACAGGAAATCTATTGACATCAACTGCAGAAGCGACATGGTGAGCACTCTGTGGCCACAGCTCTCATCAATGATATAATTCTGTGAGGGAAAGGTGGTGAAAAGCGAAACTAGAGGGCAGAAGGAGTGCTGGTAAGAGAGAAGAATCAGGGCCCTGGTCCTTTCACAGTATATGTAAGGAACGAATTTATGACTCTAGTTCTCACCCAAACTCAATAATAGGACCACTTAGATAAAAGAGCGTTAAATCAAGACCACAGAGCAGACAATGGGGAGGAAGTGCTATCTGAAGTGCTGAAAACAGATAAAGATTAGGGACTTGGATAATGAAAACGCTTTTCTCAAATAAGGCTGTGGCTTTGTTGACACCAACTTTAATTCAAGAACAAGAAGAATGTGAAATTTAATAAAAGGATATAGATTATAAGTGCAAGTTCCTCCAAAATAGGTGCTTAAATCCTAAGAATAAAAATGTTAAGCCCAAGGAAAATACATGTTTTTAAGCTCTAGGAGGATCCCACGTTGGGTGGGCTGGGTGACTGGCAGCTATGCACCTTGTTTGGGACATTCATTAAACTAGGGTTACAAGTAATCCACTAGGAAAGATGAGTTCTGGTATAGGCTGAAGAAAAACGCTAGACAATATTTGTTACCTCCAAATAAACAAAATTGAAAGTTTCGAATTGTTGCCTCTTCTTTTTCTTTACCTAAATGAGAGCCACTAGCACTGTATCCTTTCCCTCTCACTCTCCCTAAGGAGGGAAAAACAATCATAAACACGGAATGGCAGTTGCAGCAAAGCAACATCAAGAGCCCAGGAGCATCCCACTCTGGAGAGAACACCGCCCTCCTCGCTCCTCCTCATGTTTCCGTGCTTGCTACACCTTCAGAGAAATTTCTTGCATACTGAACTACAGAAATGACCCCTCAAAGCAGTCTTTGTTGCCTCTTAAGGTCTTCAAAACCTTAAATGGAAATAAATTTCTGAATCTCTGGCCAACGAAATCAGAAAATTCTGATGAAAATGCGGGGGGAGGGGATAGTCATCTCCTCCTGTCAATTTGCAAATCACTTGATGTTTGACATGCTTAGGTAAACAAGGTAGATGGTTTTAAATAAAGATCTGTGTGTACAAAGAGATTAATTACTCTTTGTAATTTTTATAAATTACAAAGAGTAGGATTAGATTGTCATTAGGGACATTATTTTAAAAAGTTTAATAGGCTCAAATATAGTTATGTAATTCAAGAAATATTTCTATCCAAGGAATTACTACTTTAGAAACAAAAACAATCTCATGAGAAGTAGTCTCATGACAGACTTTGGGGACACTGTTATTTTAAGATTCTAGTGATTATGTCTATAATGTAGCTATGGTTTTACTTGAGTTTATGAAATACTATTACGGTAATAAAGTATTTAGAATCTCACTTTTAAAGATGTCAATTTATCCTCCCCAAATTTTCCTATTATGTTACTTTTACAATAATTAAAAAAAAGAAAAAAAAGAAATCCAAATTCTTTTTTTTTTTTTTTGAGACGGAGTTTCCCTCTTGTTACCCAGGCTGGAGTGCAATGGTGCGATCTCGGCTCACCACAACCTCCGTCTCCTGGGTTCAGGCAATTCTCCTGCCTCAGTCTCCTGAGTAGCTGGGATTACAGGCACGCGCCCCCATGCCCAGCTAATTTTTTGTATTTTTAGTAGAGACGGGGTTTCACCATGTTGACCAAGATGGTCTCGATCTCTTGACCTCGTGATCCACCCGCCTCGGCCTCCTAAAGTGCTGGGATTACAGGCTTGAGCTACCGCGCCAAGCCAAGAAATCCAGTTTCTAAGATAGCCCTAGATTCCTAGAATATTAGAGACAGAGGGATCATCTTTATTTTACAGATAATCTCTTAAGGCCAGAAAAGTTAAGGAACTTGCTCCAAATAATTTGCTGTAAGCTTTAGAGCAGATTTTCAGATCATCTTACCTGTATGATAACATTTCCACAACAGTATTAACAGCTTTTATGACAGTTAGTTACTAGGTCTTATTTCATTGTTTAATTAATACATACTGAATAAATTATATCATATTTATTTTGAACGAATATAAAATAGGAAAATTAAAGTAAAACCTTAACAGAGGTAACCTGAAAGGCATGAATGTTACTAGGTAGAATGAATGAATGATGTTTGCTGAAAACTAAATTTGCCTTTGAGTTTCCTGGTAGTTAAGGAATAAAGAGAATATATGGATTACAGTTTTTATTTTTTGGTTAAAACAACTAACAAACAAAACATCCATGAATGTATCTCTAGAGATCCATCCATCTATCTATCTATCTATCTTATATCTTTTTCCCCCGAGATGGAGTTTTAACTCTGCTGCTCAGGCTGGAGTGCAGTGGCACAATCTTGGCTCACTGAAACCTCCACCTCCCAGGCTCAAGTGATTCTCCTGTTTCAGACTCCTGAGTAGGTGGGACCACAGGTACTCATCACCATGCCTGGCTAATCTTTCTATTTTTTGTAGAGATGGGGTTTTGTCATGTTGCCCAGGCAGACTGCCCAAGCAATCTGCCCGCCTAGGCCTTCCGAAGTGCTGGGATTACAGACATGAGCCACTCTACCCAGCCTATTCTTAAAACTAAATTCATGGTATAATTTAAATATTGTGTGACACAGTTTTATAAATGCTACATACTTTTCTTATCCCTATGAGATAATTTTTTTATTCTTTATCTAAATTTGTTACATGATACTTTCAATTCTGCATTTATAACACAGTAATAAGGAAAATAAAAGTTGGAAGAGTTACCTGAAAGCCACCTTCATTGAGAGCTCTGGCTCCATATGCAATCCTTTTTCCACCTTCCAAGGTTGGCCGAATGCTAGGATGGTGTTTCCACCTCTGGAACTCTCTAAATGGACTCAGGTAAGGATTTTGATAGTCTAGACCAACCTTAAAAATTTATATTAATTTAGGCATTTTTATTTCAAATTAAATCAAGCTAAAATGTGAGTAATGTTTATCAGAAAACATGTATATTAAATTTCTTGTACTCAAAGTATTTGGAGCACTATGTACAGTAATCCAAATTTAAATTAAAAAGTATATAAAATCTGTTTGAAAAAGAAATAGTAAAGAAAAGGATAGCATATAGTTATTATCATCAGAATTATGAAAATTTAGAACATATTAACAAATCCTTGTGCTCTGGAATTCTAAGTCCAAACTGGAAAAACATATTCTATCATAAAATTAGAAAACAGAAACGAACATTAGCAACAAAAAAACAAATTAGAAAAATATCTGTAGGTAAGCACCTCAGATTATGTTTCTACAAAAGGAGTTGTAATGATTTGTTATGCATTAATCAATACCAACTTGAAATAAACTAATAATCTATACTACAGTACTACTGAGGCAAAAATAAAGAAAAAGGATGTAAACTACACTAAGAAAAAAAGAGGGAAAGAAATATAGAAGGTTACATTTAATAAGGCATTACCAAAGTGTTGAAATTAATCACTTCTTTTTCCTTTGATACAATTAAGTCACAGAGTGCTGATTTCATTTTCAGTGGTAGCATGTCACAGTAGGAACAGGATTTGAAGTCAGACAAGGTCAGGCATTTTTGCCAGTCATTTAATGAGTGTATATAGGTAAGTTTAATTTATTTGCACTTCAGTTTTCTCATCAGTAAAATAAAGATATACCTATTTCAGAGTTTTTACGAAACTTACGTAGATCTCAGAAAAGCATCCAGCACAGTGCCCGGAGTGTAGCAGCTACTATTACTTTCACTACATGGATTTAGTAGACTAATGACACAGCAGCCGTAAGCACTTTACATATTGATAAAATTAGAAGTAAGATTTAAATGAAAAGCATTTTACAGTCTTCAGATTCAAAACCCTTGTTTTATAACACTGATGGTAATTTAACTCGCAATAGAATTTTCCATAATGGGAATGTAACTTACCACAAGACCAAGAGCTACTAGAGGTTCACCTTCATTCAAATGGTAGAGGAAAGAGCCTCCATAGGTATGTCTGTCCAAGGGCCAACCAACAGTGTGATCTACTCTCCCAGGTTTCCACTTCTTTTCATCAATAACCCATAACTAAAAAAAACAAAAAACAAAAAAAAAGTCCTATAGTATTTTAAAAATGTTTTTATGTCACCACAATGCATAAAACTTGCCCAGTTTAATGTCTTATGAAAATTACAAGTAAAAAACTGTATTATAAGAATACAACAAAATTACTTCAAATATCAAAGAAGGGTGGGTGCAGTGGCTCATGTCTGTAATCCTAGCACTTTAGAAGGCTGAGGCGGGCGGATCACTTGAGGTCAGGAGTTCGAGACCATCCTGGCCAACATGGTGAAACTCCAGCTCTGCTAAAAATACAAAAATTAGCTGGGTATAGTGGTAGGTGCCTGTAACCCCAGCTACTTGGGAGGCGGAGGCATTAGAATCACTTGAACCTGGGAGGCAGAGGTTGCGGTGAGCAGGGATTGTGGCACTGTGCTCCAGCCTGGGTGATAGAGCAAGACTCAGTCTCAAAAAAAAAATAAATAAAAATCTTTTTTTTTTTATGTGGATCACCTTGGATATCAAAGAAAATTATATCAAACTACAGCATGAGTCAGAGTAAAGAAACAGATCAGAAAAGTTATGAACTCTTTAAGACATTAAATAGTCTCAAATTGGCAAATACTTATTTTTTTTTTTTTTTTTTTAGGAGTGGAGGTTTAATAGGCAGAAGGGCTGGTAGAGACTTTTATGAAATTATAGGAAATTAGGAAATACCACTGAAAGGATAAGGAAAAGTTTGTGGTACTGGTAGTGTTCTGTATCTTCATCTGGGAGAGGCTATATGGGTATGTTCACCGTGTAAAAATTAATGCAGCTGTGCACTTCAGGTCTCTTACTTCGTAACAGAAATGTATTCTTCAACAAAGGAATTTATTTCCTCTACCCTGCCCCCTACCATTGAAACAAATTGTTCATCCTCTTTTCAGACTGGTAAATTTTAAATTTTAAACAATTTCTATCTGAAATATTACCTAAAAATCAGATAACACTATATGTAGACATTATGTGCAATCTATCAAAACAAACCCTTATTCACAATATATTGAATCTAGTTTTATATAGACTTTGAACCTTTCTGAAATTTAACCTAAAATAATTTTTTTTGTTGTTAATTACTATAGGTTTTAAATTTTTTTAGAGATGGGATCACACTCTGTCACTTAGGCTAGGGTGAAGTGGTGTGATCACAGGTCACTGCAGTCTTGAACTCTTGGGGTGAAGTGGTCCTCCTACCTCAGCCTCCTGGGTAGCTGGGACTACAGGTGCACACCACCACACTTGGCTAATTTTTAAATTTTTAGTAGAGATGCGGTCTCACTATGTTGCCCAAGCAGGTCTTGAACTCCTGGCCTCAAGCAATCTTCTTGCCTTGGCCTCTCAAAATGCTGGGATTATGGGTGTGAACCACCACTGCTAGCTCCACAAAAATATTTAAGCAAAAGGGTTATAATGAAAATTTTACATTCTACTAAGTATAGGATTTGGGAAAATAAGACTAAAGAATGTATAAATTGAGAAAATGTACAATACTTAACCTAGTTAAATTTTAGATTTTAGATTAATAATACTCGGCTGAGTGTGTATTTCATAAACAAAATTATCTTCATATTACAATTTTGAAAAAAATAAATCTTTGTAGGATGTGGTCATCCTACAAACAGCATATGAATAACAGGAACAATCCTAACAGAACAGATGGCACTACAATGAAAAAAAAGATTTAAATATTCACAAGTTCAAGACTCATTTCAAGCAACACATGATAAAACAATTCTAACATGTAAAACTAATTTAAACAATAATGAAATTTATCAGTAGTATTTTCTAGCCCCTTGAAAAATATCCCAAATAGTTTTAGTCATAATGAACAATTCAACACAATGAAAGACTATAACTAAAATTAAATCACTATTATAAACTACCTGATAATACAAATAAATTTAAATTTCATCTGTCAAAATTAAAATTGCAAAAAACAAACCAGGATACCTCCTTCAGTCCAATCCCGTAGGTTTGAGGTTCACAATTGGCTCTCAAATCAAATTTCTTATATAGTTGCTTGGCTAGATGTCCGTGGCAACCTTCTGCAAAAATTGTAACTTTAGCGTGTAGTTCCAGCCCTCTCTCAAATGTTGCCTGAAAAGCAAAAATGTGTTAAGTGGCAACATTTGACAATTTAAAATATATTCACATTCTGGTCAGATTTAAGTTGAACTAGGATTCTAGTGTAGAAGAGAGTGCAAATGTATAATATAAAAAATCATATAGTAAATATATAGAGAATCATATACTCTTACTCTTCTCTCTTAAAATACCTCATGGGAATCTTTTCAAGTCACTCTATATCTTTTTTTTTTTTTTTTTTTTTTTTTGACATGGAGTCTTGCTCTGCTGTCTGCCTGGAGAGCAGTGGCATGATCTCAGCTCGCTGCAACCTCCGCCTCCCAGGTTCAAGCAATTCCCCGCCTCAGCTTCCTGAGTAGCTGGGACTACAGGTACGCGCCACCACACGCAGCTATGATTTTTTTGTATTTTAGTAGAGACAGGGTTTCACTATGTTGGCCAGGATGGTCTTGATCTCCTGACCGCATGATTGGCCTGCCTCGGCCCCCTGAAGTGCTGGCATTGCGGGCGTGAGTCACCGCACCCGGCCTTGTATAGCTCAAATCTTTCTCTTTAATGGACAGGTAGTAGTTCAGGTAGAGATAGGATAGATTATCCAGCTCCTCTGCTAATGGAAAATAGCCATTCACTGTTTCCAGTTTATGCATGAACATAAACAATGTTATAAGATATAAATACTCTTGAATACACAGCTGACCCTTGAACAAGATAGGTTTGAACTGTGTGGGTTCACATATACAAGAATTTATTTTTAACCAAATGAGGATTGAAAATACAATATTCACCATGTGAAACTCGAGTATATGGAAGACTGACTTTTCATATATGTGGGTTCTTCAGGGCTCACATATATATATATATATATATATATATATATATATATATATTTTGTATATTTGGGGGTCACGGAGCCAATCACCATGCACACCAAGGGACAACTGTATACACTTACAATATTGGTGCTTTTAATCCTATAGATTCCCAGGAGTGACTCTCTTAGATCAAAGCACACATCTCTTTTTAAAATTTTAATTGATATTATCAGATTAATTTCCAAAAGGCCTGAAACAAGGAATATATTTCCATCAGTAGTACATAAGAAGACCCTTCCCTATAGTCCAGTTAGTGACAGATACAGCTATTCCTTTTACATTTTTACTGGTGTATCAAGTGTCATGATAACTCACCACTATATATATATAAATTTATTTATTTTTGAGACAGAGTTGTGCTCTTGATGCCTAGGCTGGAGTGCAATGGTACAATCTCAGCTCACTGCAACCCCTATCTCCTGGGTTCAAGCGATCCTCCTGCCTCAGCCTTCAGAGTAGCTGGGATTATAGGTGCCCGTCAGCATGCCCAGATAATTTTTTGTAATTTTAGTAAAGACAGGGTTTCACCATGTTGCAGGCTGGTCTCGAACTCCTGACCTCGGGTGACCTGCCCAGCTCAGCCTCCCAAAGTGCTGGCATTACAGGCTTGAGCCACTGTGCCTGGCCTACTATTTTAATTTTAATTTCCCTGATTAAAATTAAATATTTTGAGGATCTTTTTCTTTTTGATTCAAGAAATAGTGAATGAATACCTACAATGTGCTAGGCATTGGGAATATAGGGATGAATTTAAAAAAGATATGTTCCTTTTATTTGGGCTAGCCATAGAGGGAAACATTAAATAAATACATGAGTATATAATTACAAATTGTTTAAGTGCTATGAAAGAGAGCAGAGGGTATTACAAGGGAGAATAATAGAAGCCAGCTATTCTAGATTGAGAGAACAGGAAAGTCCTCTTTGAAGAAATGACATTTAACCTGTGGAGTCCAAAAAAACCGTATTTAAGTATGTTTTCTTATGATCGGTGGTCATTTGAAGTTGTTCTATGAATTGTCCATTTTTTTAGACACTACCAGTTTTTCCAATGTGTTATCTTTTTTCCTGTCCATGTTTAAGTCCTCCTTATTAGTACAGATTAAACGTTTCCCCCCAATCTACTGTTTATCCACAGACTTTATAGTGTATTTTGGTATACAGAAGTGTTTAACTTTTATATATTAAGTTAAAAAAGGTTTGTCTCTTCTTTTACAGGTTTTTACTATCTTGTTGTTGTATGGTGGCTTACCCTACCCCTAGATTGTTAACTGTCCTCACTTAGATTTCTTTCTGATTTTTATTGTTTTAAATCTTTAAGTCAGCAGAAAACAAGAGGACCAACTCTATTTGCTTCCAGATGGATACAGAGTTTCCCCAGCACCACTTACAAAACAATTCGATCTGTATGAACTAAAATATTAATTAACATATTTCTGTTTCTTCTTAGAGGTAACATGCCCTTTAGTGTTCAAGGGACAGGCTGCAGAGCCACACAGCCTGTATTCAAATCCCAGCCCCACTACTTACCAGGTGCCTGACCCCAGCCAAGGTACTTAACTTCTGTAACTTAAAAATGTCCAAATCAGAATTCTGATAATAAGATGCCTATTGGAAATAGGAACCAAGAGATGGCTATAAGAGCCAAATCAAAAAAAGTGTTTCAAGAAGGAAAACATAATTCAACCGTGTCAAGTGTTACCTACTAGAAAGACAAGTAAGGGAAAACACAGACCTGCCTACCAGATTGGTGAAAATGGAGGTATTTGTGACTCTAACAAGAGCTGTTTCAGTGAAATGGCAGGGTAAAAGCCTAGCCACAGTGGGTTAAACAGAGAATGGAACAACAGATTAAACAGAATCTTTGATTTTCCCCACTCTAAACTTGTGGTAGTGCTACTTTTAAAAACTTAGATTTTTGGGCTCAAATTACTAAGACTCCATTGTATTCTTCTATGCTATTATATCTGTATAAATGCAATATAAAAAATTTTTTAAAATGCAAAGCATAAAATTAAAAAACCCATATATATGTATATGTGTGTGTGTGTGTGTGTGTGTGTGTGTGTGTGTGTGTGTGTATGTATATATTTTTATATTTTTGTATTTTTTTACTTTTTAGTTTTTTGAGATGGAGTCTCACTCTGTTGCCCAGGCTGGAGTGCAGTGGTGCTATCTTGGCTCACTGCAACCTCTGCCTCCCAAAAAAAACCCATATTTGAACAAATGAGAACACACAAAAATGAAATATCAGAATGGTAGAATTTGTGTGCTTCAATTTTGTTATATTAAATATAATACTATTTAAAGAATACAATATAATTTATAATTAATTTACCATAATATAGAAAAGAACCATAATATATGAAAAACCATATTATTTTATGATTATGAGAGGCAGTATGAGATAACAGTTCTTTACAAACCTGACTATGCATCGGAATCCCTGGAGGCTTGTTAAAAAAAAGCTTCTTAGGCCTTACTGCAAAACAGGCTGAGCCCCAAGAGGTGATGATTCTAATGTTGTCAGTTAAACCACTAGGAGTCCCAAACAGGATTTGCCATTTGCTTTTTAAGCAGGAAATGTGAGAAGCAGAAAGTCCACTGGAAGGGACTCTAGATTCCTCACTCTTATTCAAGAGTGGCAGAGAGGAGGATAAACCATCAGTTGACAAATATTTACTGAGACCTAATATGTACCTGGCATTATGCCAGGCATTGGAGTACCCCAGGGTCTCAGACCTTAGGGAGCTTATAATCTAGTTGGGAAACTGGATAATAAATAACCCTAAATAGACAGGTTAGTTGATTGAGACGTTAATTTGTGTTTTGTTCATATTATATAGGACAGCAAGCTATTTTTTTCCTTATCTTTTCCAAAGAGTGAGAGTTCTATGTTCTAATGGTTTTGCTTTCAGATTCAAAAATATAAGATGTGAAAACCTGAAAACCAGCCAGGTTTACATTTTGAATGAGAGGTGGAGAATCAGTTTTATATCTACCAAAAGATGTTAAAATCACGTCAATCACTATTCACCTACTGGTAGTAATGCAAAATGATTCATGTGGAGAAATGAAAATTGTGGAAACAATTTTCATTTGATGTATTTGGTTAATGCAGTAGATTGATGACCTATAAATATGTACATGTTTGAATTCTCCTTGCACTGGTTGTAACATATTACTGATTCTCTCCTTAACTAAATGAAATAAAATCTTTGACATGTATTTGACTTAAGTTTGTATATTTGTATGTCATTATCTTTAAAAAAATTTTTAAACATATTATAACTACTTGCCTAAATCACAGTTAGCTCAAAGTTGCTTCTATTTTTTTTTTTTTTTTTTTTTTTTTTTTGAGACGGAGTTTCGCTCTTGTTACCCAGGCTGGAGTGCAATGGCGCGATCTCGCCTCACCACAGCCTCCGCCTCCTGGGTTCTGGCAATTCTGCCTCAGCCTCCCGAGTAGCTGGGATTACAGGCACTCCCCACCATGCCCAGCTAATTTTTTATATTTTTAGTAGAGATGGGGTTTCACCATGTTGACCAGGATGGTCTTGATCTCTTGACCTTGTGATCCGCCTGCCTCGGCCTCCCAAAGTGCTGGGATTACAGGCTTGAGCCACTGCGCCTGGCCACTTTTATATTTTTTAATAAGAGAAAAATTCCATATTAATAACTACATTTTAACACCCACATTTTTGAAATTTTAAAATTTATTATTTACTTATTTAGGGACCTGGTTATAAGACTGGCTAATATTTGTATTTTTGGTAGAGACAAGGTATTTCCATGTTACTCAGGATGGTCTCAAACTCCTGAATTCAAGTGATCCACCTGCCTTGGCCTCTCAACACCCACATAATTAATGTATAGTTTGTAGTAAGACCTTTATTGAGTCTAAGTTCGTTCTTAATTTTTTTTTTTTTTGGACCTTTGAACTTTTTACTGGCCTCCTGCTCCCCAAAGGGTCCCCTGCTTCTGCTGGCTTCGTGTCTCAGAACTTTGGTGTCATTGGTCTCAGACACCACTCTGCCATCCACTATCCGGTGGGTGGCGGTCTTTTGGATGGTGTGCATGGAGTTGCTGCTGTCCAGGGCATCACCAAGATTAAAGTCCTTGCCATATTCCAGCAGGCGGCAGTAGGTGGCAATCTCAGCCTCTAGCTTGACCTTGATGTTCAGGAGGGCCTTGTAGTCCTGGGTCTGGTGCTGTCCCTCTGCCCGGGTCTGTGGCAGCTCTGACTCCAGGTGCAGCAGGATCTTGTTGAGCTGCTCCATTTGCAGGGCGTAGCAGGCCTCCACCTCCCTCAGGCTGTGCTCCAAGCTAGCCTTCATATTTCTCCAGGTCGATATCCAAGGACTGGAATGTATGTCTCAGCTCTGTGAGTGTCATCTCAGCAGCTCCAACCTCGGCAGACTGCGTGGTGACCACTGTGGTGTTCTCCTCAATATGCTGAGAGCAGTACTTGTCTAGCTCCTCTCGGTTCCTCCAAGCCAGCTCGTCTGCCATGATCTTGGTGATGTCCTAAGATTTGGGGGCATCTACCTCCACGGTCAACCCAGAGCTGGCAATCTGGGCTTGTAAACCTTTTACTTCTTCATGGTTCTTCTTCACGAAGACCAGCTCCTCGCTGAGAGCCTCGATCTCTGTCTCCAGCTGCAGCTGAGTGACATTGGTGTCATCAATGACCTTGCGGAGTCCATGAATGTCGCTCTCCACAGACTGGCACATGGCCAGCTCTGTCTCATACTTGACTCTAAAGTCATCAGCAGCAAGATGGATTTTTTTTTTTTTTTTTTTTTTGAGACGGAGTTTCGCTCTTGTTACCCAGGCTGGAGTGCAATGGTGCGATCTCGGCTCACCGCAACCTCCGCCTCCTGGGTTCAGGCAATTCTCCTGCCTCAGCCTCCTGAGTAGCTGGGATTACAGGTATGAGCCACCACGCCCAGCTAATTTTTTGTATTTTTAGTAGAGACAGGGTTTCACCATGTTGACCAGGATGGTCTCGATCTCTCGACCTCGTGATCCACCCACCTCGGCCAGCCTCCCAAAGTGCTGGGATTACAGGCTTGAGCCACCGTGCCCCGCCCAAGATGGATATTGTTGACCTGCAGAACAATACAGGCATTGTCCACAGCATTTGCGAAACTCTGAGCCCTCAAGTCCTCGACGGTCTTGAAGTAATGGCTCCAGTCTGTGGGGTCTCTTCTTCTCCAGGTGCTACCAGATTTTGCCCTACTGCTTCCGGTTCTTAGTCTCCAAGCTCCTCACTCTGTTCAGGTAGGAGGCCAGGCGTTCATTCAGGCTTCGCATGGTTTCCTTCCCGTTCTGGATGCCTCCCATTCCTGCCAGACTCCCTGCCATCACCACGGCCAGGGCCCCGAACCCCATGCTGCCCCAGAAAGTGGTGGAGTGGGACATGGAGATCCGGGAACCAGAGCCCCTGGTGCCTGCATAGACGCTAGCCACACTGCTGACTGGCCAGGTGCCATAGCTGGGTGCACGGACAGAGACCAGGGACCAGTAGTTGGTGAAGAAGGTGGAGTGAGTGGTGAAGTTCATGCTGTCTGGGTCTGGGGAGGAGAGCGAGAGGACAGGACTCAGGCTTTTGCTGACCACCCCCCCCTTTTTTTTTTTTTTAAAGACAAGGTTTTGCTCTGTCACTCACCCAGGCTGAAATGAAGTGGCTTGATCATGGTTCACTGTAGCCTCAAACTCCTGGGCTCAAGTGATCCTCCTGTTTCAGCCTCCAGAGTAGATAGGGCTACAGGTGTGTATCACCATACCCAGCTAATTTTTTTTTTCTTTTTTTGGAGAGATGGGGTCTCACTTTGTTGCCCACACGGTTCTGTTGTTTTTTTTTTTTGTCAGTTTGTTAAGCACATATCTATTAAAAAGGTTTACCTTTGGTGCACCATCCTTTTGTATGCCTACGTCGTTAGTGGCAATTCCTTTTACACTACCATCATCATGAAAAAGAACCTAAAAATGATAAGAACAAATTTATTAATACCTTAGAATTCATAATAATCTTGACAAAACAGTTAACGGCTTTAGGTTTCTTAGAAAGTGAACATATTCTCTAGATTATAAAAATACTGACTTTAAAATGTTTAGGCAATAAAGAGACAAGTGTTAAGGTACTACCTTCTAGAGTATCAAAGAACAGAGTTCGCACAATGGGAAATGAAAACAATGCCACAGCCTTGATGAGAAAGACAAGGAGCAGACTACTAGACAGATTACTAGGGAAACCAGTAAGATTAAACAAGGAGTGCCCTTCAGATGTCAATTCATGTGTAAAGAGTCTGAAATCGGGGCCTGTAACAAATGAAGCACATGAAGGCGGAGAGAAACAAACTGTCAGGAAAGCTTAGGTCGCAAATGAGCAAAGACTTCAATAAACAAAAAATAAAGAAAACAAAACAGAGAGAAGCTGAAGACAGACCAAAGATGACAAAAGTTTATTATCTGGAGGAAGAAGAAAGGGGAAAATAGGTCAAAAGTGTAATTCTGATGATAAGAAATTGCAATAGTGTGCAACCCTTGGTTTCTGTGTTCTCTGCGGAGGAAGGTGCCGGTTGGAGAGTAAAGTGCACAATGTACAGTGCAATTACACAGCGGATTATAAGAAAGCATGGGAGTGGAGAGGTAAAGCAAAGATTAGCAGCAATGGATATGAAAAAAATGTATACATAAAGGGTTTTATCTGATATCCTGAAAACAAATCAACAGCAGAATATGGCTACAGACTAGAACTGAAGTCTGGCTCAGAGTACCCTCAAAAAATCCTGGCAAACAGATCAATGATCTGTTGATGATGATCATTAAGGACCTGAGAAAAAGAAAAGAGAACAAGAGACTGTAAGTGTTGATTTATGTACTCCAAAAGTGAAAATCATGGATTCTACAAACCACCTACCTGTGACTTTGACACTGATTCCAGTCAACAATGTTTAATAAAAAGAAATACAAAATTCTACACTTGGATCTAAAAACCCAAATGCATGAGTATGGGGTAGGAAATCAGAAATTTATAGCAGTAAGTATAATACAGGGACCTATGTCTTGTATTTGACTTACAAACTGTATGGGTAAAAACAAATAGAAAAACTGAACTTTCCCTGGTGTCAATAACTTTTCTTTCAGCATCGCCTTTAGCAAACTTCCAACTGTAAATCCTTTATTTATCTGAGATACACGGCAGTCTTTTTAAACTGTACTCCAGGAATGTCTTTCTTAGGGCTTTGGAGCCATCGCTTTGAAATGGAACATCAAGAAGGATGCCTCCTGTCTTCCTGTCTCTGTGGGAATTTCAGCTAGGTGTTTGGCTCTAAGTTGTAACTTCCCATTTGTCAAAAAGAAAAAAAAAATACAAGACATTTTATTTTTTCTTTGAATAAAGACAGGTAACATGTATGTAATGAATGAATTGTATCTGCCTGGTTATTTAAAAGGGCGAGATTTCTGTCTTGGCCTGTAATATGCATCACAGTCTTGGTTTAAGGCTAATTCAAGAATAAAACTGTTTCATTCTTTTTTATAATTTGTGAAGAGATTTTTTTTTCTGGGTACACAGAAAATTTTACTTTTAATAATTTCCCCAGTAATACATAATAAGAATCAACAGTGTGATGTGGTTGCCAAAAAAGTAATTACTTTGAGGGAATTAATGCAAGACCAGTTTCTAGGATGAAGATGGTAACTGTGCTGTTCTACACCAGGCATGAAGTGGTTTATTCATTCTGGGTGACACTTGACAAAGGGGATAAAAGGAGGATCCACTCAGAAGTGGGCAGCAAGAATACTGAAAGAACTCAAATTACAGTCGTGGCTGAAAGAACTGAGGATATTTAAGCTAGTGTTGGGGTTCAGAACTGAGAATATTTAAGCTAGTGTTGGGACTCAGAAGATATATGCCACCTTGGCATGCTGATGTTGAGGCTCAGAAACCAATATCCCAGAATATGGTGCTTTGACATGCATTACTGAAGAAGAAGCTTCAATGTCTCTGATCTTCCCTGCCCAACTCTCCCTGTCTCTTAATCCTCTGTCTCTCCCAAAACATAGGATGAAGTTGTTCTCTGAAGTTCCCTTATCTTCCTAAAATATGGACTCACTAAAGAAGCAATTACTTCTGGTCCCTTTCCTGAGTTTTCATTAACTGAACTCATATTGAAGGAACAATCACTGATGTCTGTCAACAAACTTGGACAGGCTTCTGTCAGAAACCATGGTCTGCTCTGCAGGCTCAAGAGACTTTGTCCCACTGTATGTTCTTCAAGCCCATTGAATTCCCTAAAAATCATTTACTATCCCCCTAAAGTCATCCATACTTCCCCGTCTCCATTTCCCCTACCAAGAAAGGTATGTAACAGTACCCCATCGTGTGGTAGGGTAATCACTCTGTAATATTCCCTCCACGCACGCTGATAAATCTGTATGCCATTTCTCCTACTAACCTGCCTCTTGTGAGCTGATTTTTCTACAAACCTTCAGAAGGTAAGGGGTAAGTTTTCCCTTGGTAAGCCCCTATGCTTAGCACCTGGAACTGAAGGAAGGCTCTAAGGACTCAAAACAAGGTCTTTCTTACCTTTTCCCATCCCTCTTTCTCCCCCAAAGCAAGTCACAGAAACAAGGATCTCTTCCTCAATGTGAGTCATAGAAACTAGAACTCCTTTCCTTCGAAACAGGCCATAAAACCTAGAAAGGTTATTTTCTTACTTCTCCCTTTCCCTTTGAAAACTCTCATTCCAGAGGAGTTCTGCTCTAGCGATACTTCAGAGGAAGAAATGCTACACAAAAAGGCTAATGAGAATGTGGACAGGGCTCGCCTGGCTTCCTCTCTCAGTCTACCACCCTTAGATCATACCCTTCTGTCCAATCACATTTCTACATGGCTGTCCATTCTTATTGAACCTAAGCATAAACATGCTTTCCCCTGGGTCTTTGGGGCCTTTATTTCTGAAGGATCAGAAATGAATTTGTTGTTTTTCTTGTTACCCTGTCTTTTGTCACAGAAGTGTCACCTGTGACCTTTATAATGAAGGGCATCACACCTTTCTGCTGTGAGGCTTAGAAAACGACTGGCTAAAATATGGCACTCTGCCATGCTAAACCGGCTTCAAGGTCTCTCTGACCCTCCCCTCCATCTGTCTTTCAACCTTTGCTCTCCTAAAGCACAGGATGCAGCTCTTCTCTGATATTGCCTTCTCTACCCTAAGACTGAACCTGTCAAAAAGAACACAATGGTCTTCCATCCCATTCCTGAAATCTTATTATTCATATCTATTGCAGAAAAGAAGACAGAAGAAAGCAACTACACCTAGCCCAGGCGTCCCCAAACGTTTTACACAGGGGCCAGTTCCCTGTCCTCAGACCGCTGGAGGGCCGCCACATACTGTGCTCCTCTCACTGACCACCAACGAAAGAGGTGCCCCTTCCTGAAGTGCGGCGGGGGGCCGGATAAATGGCCTCAGAGGGCCGCATGCGGGCTGTAGTTTGGGGACACCTGACCTAGACAAACACTTTTTTCACAAGATAATGCCTGCCTCTCAGGCTCATTCAAATTCCAAACAGAATCATTTCCAAGTTAACTTCTGTCTTGGGTGCATTCACTCTCCCTAAAAATCATTTACTTCCTTTCAAGATTGCTAAACACCCCATTTCCCCTTCCCCTTTGACGAAGGGTAGATAAGCATCTGGACCTCACTGGGTTATCCCGTCATCATTATCTTGTGCTTATGCGTATTAAATAAATAGGTACGCTTTTTCTCCTCTTACTCTGTCTATTGTCAGCTTATCTCTCGTGAACCTTCAAAGGGGAGAGACAAAGCTTTCCCTTAACTCCTATACCACCCCTACAATGGGAAAGAAAAAAATCCAGAGTAAAGATAGAAAGGAAGAGAGAGCAAGAAATAATTATAATTAGAAAGTTGTCCTTGGAAGAGGGCATAGATTTGTTCTGGATAGTATAAAACTGTAGGTAATTTCTGTTCAAAATACGGAAGAGATTACCAAAAATCCACAATTTTTCATCTCTTATGGTGATCAGTCATAAGTTGGATAACCACTTGATGGGGGTACAACATGAGGAATTCAAGTATTCTTTGGATTAGTTCTTTTAAAGATTCTTTCTAATCTTTTAATTTTAAAATCCTATGGCTTTTAAAAAATATTTATGTCTTCACCTTGTAAAATTCTCTACTTATTAAAAAAAAGAGTTCCTATAAATATTAAAAATAAAACAAAACTATACAAACCTCAGCAGCTGCATAACCAGGGTATACTTCAACACCAAGGGCTTCTGCTTGTTCGCCCATCCAGCTCACTAAATGTCCCAAGCGTACAATGTAATTCCCATGATTATTCATTGGAAGCCCTATAAATATATGCTTAATTTATAAATCTGACTTTTTATTGATAAAGCATTACAAAAACATATTTTAAAAATTTGAATTAATATGTATTTCTACATAAGTGTTATACTGATGGCCACACTTTCAACTTATCTTCTACAATTTTGGTCTAGAGTTCTAATTTATTACATTACAAACAACATTAAAGCACTCAGCTAGAAATTCCTGGTTGGCTTACAAGGCTATCTCAATTCTTCTAGACTGAAGACAAAAGAACTGGATTCTAGTCCTCCCTTCCCACCAGCTAGCTGTATAGCTTTGGGTAAGTCCTTCAGATATCTGGGCCTCAGTTCTTATCTGTAAAAGGAGGAAATTTCACCAGATGAAATATAGTCCATTCCAGCTGTGGAATTCTATAGTTCTGTGAATATTCACTATACCTTACCTGGAAGAATCGGCACAGGAATTCTATATTTCTCTGTTAAAATTCCAAACCTGTCTTCTGTTACAGGAGTGTTAAGTGGAGCCTAGAAATAAAAGAAGAAAAGGAAAATAAATGTTTTTAGTTTATATTTGCAAGTATAAATATAAAAATAAAAAACTATAAAATATACTCTAATGAAAAATAGAACTCCCCCTAATTTTCTTTTGGCATTTCTTTTAGAAAACTTGTAACTGCAAATCCTTTCTGTCTCTTTGAGATGTAAGGGAATATATATATATATATATATATATATATATATATATATTTTTTTTTTTTTTTTTTTTTTTTTGAGACAGTGTCTCTCTCTGTTACCCAGGCTGGAGTGCAGTGGTACAGTCTCAGCTCACTGTAGCCTCTTACTCCTGGGTTCAAGTGATTCTCCTGCCTCAGCCTCTCAAGTAGCTGGGCTTACAGGCATTTGCCACCATGCTTGGCTGATTCTTATATTTTCAGTAGAGACAGGGTTTCACCATGTTGGCCAGGCTGGTCTTGAACTCCTAATCTCAAGTGATCTACCCCTCTTAGCCTCCCAAAGTGTTGGGATTATAGGTGTGAGCCACTGTGTCTGGCCAGCTGGAAATCTTTTAAAAATCTAAATAAACCTCTTGCCAGTTTTGCATCCCAGGAATATTATTTCTTGGGAGCCTTAGAAACATCTTTGAAATCTGACCATCATATCTTGTCTCTGGAGAAGTCAGCCAAGGTGCTTGGCTGTAAGTTGAAACTTTCTGCTTGGTGAAAGATAAGAGAAATTTTATTTTCCTTTTGGATAAAGACAATTAACATGTAGTAACAAATTGTACCTGCTGGGTATATATATTAAAAGGTACCAAAGGCTGGGTGTGGTGGCTCACACCTGCAGTCCCAGCACTTTGGGTGGGCAAAGCCAGTGGATTTGAGCCCACATGGCAAAACCTTGTCTGTACTAAAAAATTACAAAAATTAGCAAGGCATGGTGGTGCATACCTGTAATCCCAGCTACTGAGGAGGCTGAGTTGGGAGGACTGCTTAAGCCTGAGAGGTTGAGGCTGCAGAGAGCCACGATTGTGCCTCTGTACTCCAGCCTGGGTAACAGAGTAAGACCCTGTCTCAAAAAAAAGGTACTAAGACAATAAAGGGCTTCAACATGAAAAACATTTTCTATTACAATTGATATTATGTCAATATTAATTCAATAATATCCATTTCTGATATAATATCAAAAGGATAAATTTAACTGGGCTCAATTATAGTATTTCTAGGCCAGGTGCAGTGGCTCATGCCTATAACACCAGCCCTTTAGGAGGCTGAGGCTGGAGGATCACGAGGTCAGGAGTTCAAGACCAGCCTGACCAATACGGTGAAACCCCGTCTCTACTAAAAATACAAAATTAGCCGGGCATGGTGGTACATGCTTGTAGTTCCAGCTATTCGGGAGGCTGAGGCAGGAGAATCACTTGAACCTAGGAGGCGCAGAGGTTGCAGTGAGCCAAGATTGCAACACTGCACTCCAGCCCTGGTGACAGAGCAAGACTTCATCTTAAAAAAAAAAAAAAAAAAAAAGTATTTCTAGTTTAAGGTAGCTTGATATTTTAGAAAGGAGATCATAGATAAAATTTTTAGAATTCAATTTATTCTATATTGAAAGTATATATATGATATATATGTAATTTCTGATCTCTGCAAGTATATTCACAACCACTGAATAATCTAATCTTGGAGGTAGGACAGGTATAATATAACCTATCTTAGAGAAGAAAAAAATTGACAGTCTAAGATTTTAACCAAGTTCATACAAATTTTATTTTAGACAATAAAATTTGGACCTGGTCCTCTGTATATCACACCTGTAGTTTTTCTGCTTCGGTTATGGGAAGCCATATTATGTATTTCTTTAGAAAATCAGATTATCTTCTCTGATATTGCATTGTCCCAGAAATTGTATATAATCCTTTTTAAGAACAATCATACAAACACTTAAAGAACAAGTTTAAAAATATCCTCAAAATACAAAATGCCTCCCAAGACATATTCAAAGGTCTTCTCAAGATATTATATTGTCATATGTCCACTACATAAATACATGTAGAAACCATTATACAAAAGTATTTGTTAATATCATAAATTACAACTCTGATATATATATATATATATATACACTTCAATTTAAAAAGTATATAATTATTCCCTAAGAGACAGTTACATGAAAAGGGTTTCTTATATTCCAGTAATTTGGGAACTACTACTGAAATACAATAAAAGATTAGACTTTGTATAAAAAACAATTTTTCATACCCCTTTCTCTTTCCAGTCTGGGAAGAGTTCTTTAAAAGCACTTGGATCAAGGCAGGCCCCTGAGAGAGTATGAGCTCCTATCTGGGCAGCTTTCTCCACTAGACACACGCGGATGTCCTTTTCATGTGCCGCCGCCAACTGTTTTAGACGAACAGCTGCAGAGAGCCCTGCGGGGCCTGCACCAACTATGACAACATCCGCTTCTTCTGCAAACCTTTCCATGTTCACTCCTGGGGGAAATAAAAATTCTGGGACTAATATGACCCAATAATCACATGATAGTTAAAAAATATCCATTGTGTTTTACAGCATTATTTATGGAAATTCTCCCTGTGTTTTGCACAATTATATTAAGCATATTACTGTATTAGTCAGATTATATTCTTAGGTTCTGTTCCAGTACATACTTTCTTTCAGTTTCCATAAACTAATTCTTGGATTTGAGATTTATTATTATACACTTAGCAAATATTTACCTGTCTCAAATACAGTCACAAGTCCCTTTATGACAGAAATACTTTCTGAGAAATGCATCATTAGGCATTTTGCCCTTTTGCAAACATCATAGAATATACTCACACAAACCTAGATTGTATAGCCTATGATACACTGAGGCAACAGGGTATAGCCTATCGCTCCTAGGCTACAAATCTGTATAGCATGTGACTCTACTGAATACAGTAGGCAACTGTAACCTAATAGTATTTATGTATCTAAACACAGAAAAAAATACAGTAAAAGTACAGGTAAAGGATGTAAAAATGGTGTATCTGACAGGGCACTTACCATCAACAGAACTTACAGGACTGGAAATCATTATGGTGAGGGAGTGAGTGAGCAGTGAGTGAATGTGAAGGCCTAGGACGTTACTGTACACTACTATAGACTTCATAAACACTATATACTTAGGTTATACTACATCTATGAAAAAAATGTTTTGTCAATAAATTAACCTTAGTTTGCAACAATGTTTTTATTTCATAAGCCTTTAAATGTTTTAAACTTTTTGACTCTCGTGTAACAACACTTAAACAAAAACCCATTGTATAGCTGTACAAAAATGTTTTTATATCCTTTTTCTACAAGTTTTTTTCTATTTTAAATTTTTTTTCCTTTTACCTTTTAAACTCTTTTATTAAAAATTGAGACACAAACACACGCCTACACAGGGTCAGGATCATCAGTATCTTCTACCTCCGCATCTTGTCCCACTGGAAGGTCATCAAAGACAATAACATGCATGGAGCTGTCATCTTCTATGCAAACAGCAGCTTACCTCCTGAAGGACCTGCCCGTGTCTGTTTTACAGTTAATTGTTTAAAAAATTAAGTAAGAGTACACTCTAAAATAATGAAAAAAAGTATAATACAGTAAATATATAAACTAGTAACAGTCCTTTATTATCAAGTACTATGTACTGTACATAACGGTATATGGTATGGTATACTTTTAAAGAACTGGCAGCAGAGTAGGTTTGTTTATATCAGACTCACCACAAATAACCGACTAATGTGCTGAGCTACAACGGTCTGAAAGCTATGTTCTAAATGATGTCACTGGGTGACAGGAATTTTTCAGCTCCATTATAAAGTCAAGGGACTACCATCATAAATGTTGTCTGTCGTTGACTGAAGTGTCATTATGTGGCACGTGACTGTAGTAATATGCAATACATTTGGCAAAGCCATAAAATATTATTAGATGTTTTTAAGTTATGAAAAATATAATACTCTCTCGACAAAATGAAACGAAGTATCCAGAAAAGTCTCAGAAATTTTACACAAATTATTACTTACCTTCCCATCTCTTGTCCTTATCCCTGGGATAAATAGTATAATGGGTAGTAATTCGAGGCACAATAGAAGTTGAAGACCATCTTGTAGCACATAGAGGTAGATAATTTTTCTTAATTTTTAAGGCATGAAAGCACTGATATGCTGCAAAAAATTAGGAAAATTATTATCTTCCTTAAAATTAGTTTTCCTCAGTAGACTGAAAAAATATAATGAATGACTATACTCAATAAGTATAGTGAAATAGACTATACTCTTTCCTAGGTGAACAATTTGAACAGCTTTTTCTCATAAAGCAAAGTTTTCAAATCTTAACTATTTTAAAACTATCTAATAAACAAATTTATTCAATTTAGCTAATGTCAGGCTTAACTATAAATTAGTCATGAAAATTGAACACTTTGAGAGTAACAGGGAGCAGTATTAATAACTGTATTAGGTCAATGGCTATAAGAACGCACAGGGTTTTATGGTCAGGTTCTTTTTAAAATAAGTTGACCTACACATATGGCAATATCTTCTTCTTCTTCTTATTTTGAGACAGAGTCTCACTCTGTCCCCAGGCTGGAGTGCAGCGGTGTGACCTTGGCTTAACACAACCTCTGCCTCCTGGGTTCAAGCGATTCTCATGCCTCAGCATCCCAAGTAGCTGGACTACAGGTGTGTACCACCATACCCAGCTAATTTTTGTAATTTTTTTTAGTAGAGATGGGGTTTTGCCATGTTGTTCAGGCTGGTCTTGAACTCCTGACCTCAAGTGATCTGCCTGCCTCAGCCTCTAAAAGTGTTGGGATTATATGCATGAGCCACTGCACCTGATCACAGTATCTTCTGATATCCTTAAAAATGTATATATTTTTGAGTCAGCAAAAGGTATTTTATGGAAATGAACAGAAATGTGCAAAGATTTATCTGCAAAAATGTTCAATGAAACTTCTCTGTTGTCCTCAAACCTTCAACTCTACCTCCTCTTTCTCTTATCCTGGGTGGGTACCCTAGTATCAAACCTCAAAAAGACAGAAACAATTAGATGGGAATTTTCTCAACTCCTTGACAGTAACCTCTAATAGAATCTGTATTTGTGCCCATACTTTGTTCATTATCTCAGTTTGTAGCAGAGGATATGTTTTTTCTCCTAATGATGGTACGCAATGAGTATAGAGAAATAGAATATATTCTTCTCCACTGTGGTTAATCCTTCTAGCTGAATGATGAGACTTAGCTCTCCTGTTGTCATAGAGACATTCCTCCATCTGATACCTTCCCTTCTGATCTTCAATTGTGACTCCCTTCGCAGCCTCTGTTCTCCTTGCTAATCGTTCCTACCATTAAAAAAGGACAAAGCATCCTTCCATGAAACCACTCTTGACAGATATAAAAATTCATATTTGAAGCTATATTAATTATAAGTCTCTTATAGAAGAAGGGATAGAATAACAAAAGAAAAAGAATAAAGAGTTCAGAAATAGAAGACACGTAGGTATATGGTATATAATAAAGATGCCATTTCAAATTAGAGAGAAGAAATGGTTTCTCATTAAATGGTGCAGAGATAGCTAGAAAGCCATTCAGAAAAAAAGTATATTCTGCTCCTTAGGTCAAAATGAATTCTGTTTGATTGAAGATTTTATTAGGGAAAGTTCAAAGTATAGAAGACTATGGTGGGCTGGGCACAGTGGCTTATGACTGTAAATCTCAGCTAAGGCAGGAGGACTGCATGAAGCCAGAAGTTCAAAATCAGCTGAGGCAACATAGCAAGACCTCTTCTCTACAAAAACAAAAAAAAAAAAGTAAAAAAATTAGCTAGGTGTGGTGGTATGCACCTGCAGTCCCACCTAGTCAGGATGCTGAAGCAGGATGATCACTTGAGCCCAGTAATTTGAGGCTACAGTGAGCTAGGACCACATCACCGTACTCCAACCTGGGTGACAACCACCTTGTCTCAAAAGAAAAAAAAAAAGATGGTGACATATCCATAAATTCTTCAGTTCTCTCCTCCTTAAAGTGGTGTGGGATGAACTTATTGACTAGTTTCTAATAAGCAGAGAATAGAAAGTGAAAAATGTTAACTTTATAGTAGAGAAATATGGCAGATACCACTTTAACCAAGTGATCAAGTTTAACATTACCAGCAATAAGACATATTGATACCATGTATCCCCTGATATGAGGTGGTGAAAAGTGTTCTTTACCTCTGTGGTATTTGTCCCCAAAATCTTTAACCTCAGTCTATTCACGAGAAATCATCAGACAAACTCAGATTGACGGACATTCTACAAAATGCTCGACCAGTAGAGAGTAAAAGTGCAAAGGTCTTGGGACATAAGAAAAGACAGAGGAACCGTCAAATTGAAGTAGACTATGGAGACCTGCCATCTAAAGGCAACCTGCAGCCCTGGATTGGGTCCTGGAACAGAAAAATAAGATCTGGATAAAATCTGTGGTTTAATTAACAGTATTTCATCAATGTTAATTTCTTAGTTTTGATAATTAAACTATGGTTATATAAGACAGTAAGCTCAGCAAAGGGCGTATGAACACTCTCAGTACTATCTTTGCAACTCATCAGTAAGTCTAAAACCATTTCAAGATAAAAAGTTAAAAAAAAGATTATGGTGATATGAAAGTTAAGTCAAGAAAGATCAAACCCAAATATAAGAGCTAAAACCATAAAACTCTTTGAAAACATGAGTGTAAATCTTTGTGGCCCTGTGTAAACCAAAAATAAAATTCTAAGCCCCTGAAGTGACTGAATGGACTCTTCCTGGCCAAGAGGATGCCAAAGAAACCCAAAAACATATTTCATAACATAATGGGAATTCGGGGGGTCAGACATACCTCATCATACTCTCTTCCTTTTGGTGTTCAGACATAACTGACTGGTATCAACATTAATATCAAAATCTTAAGACTGACAGAACAGACTCTTTGTAGCAATAAGATACCAACGCCAACCTGACTCTGGTATAATATTGCATGACAACAGGCACTAGAGAAAATCAAAGTATTATACCCCAAAATATATTTCTTGGACAAAATTTTTGAATTGGCCCTGCAAAGCTGTCTCTTGTGGGGAAAATTTACATCCTATGGAGAATTCCCTTCGCTCTCTAGGTCTTTTCCTGATCTAGGAGAGATTTAACTAAGAGTCTGATACCTTTTAAGGCAAGCTTGTCCAACCTGCAGCCCATGGGCTGCATGCAGCCCAGGATGCCTTTGAATGTGGCCTGACACAAATTCATAAACTTTCTTTAAAAATTACGAGATTTATTTTTGCATTTTTTTTTAAAGCTCATCAGTTATCGTTAGTGTATTTTATGTGTGGCCCAAGATAATTCTTCTTCCAGTGTGGCCCACGGAAGCCCAAAGATTGGACACCCATTTTAAGGTCTAATAAGAGACAAGTACCAGCTTTTGTCTCTGTAGCCTGCTACCTGGAGGCTTTAACTGCATAACAAGAACCCAGGCTTCCATAACACCCCTTACCTTAATCCCAGGCATTTCTCTCTGCTGACTTAAACTCTTTAGGCAAACTCAACTTTCAACCAATTGCAAATCAGTAAATCTTTGAATCTACCTGTGACTGGAAGGAACTCCCCTTTAAGAGGTCCTACCTTTCCAGGCGAAACCAATGTAAACCTTACACATATTGATTAATGTCTTTGCCTGTAACTTCTCTTGCTAAAATGTATAAAATCAAGCTGTAACCCAACCACCTTGGGTACATGTTTGCAAGACCTCCTGAGGCTGGATCATGGGTCATGGTCCTCACATTTGGCTCAGAATTAGTTTTTTTAAATAGTTTATGGAGTTTGGCTTTTTCATCAACAATTGGGTTAGGCAATGGTTTCTTCAATAGGGCAACCAAAAACACAGCAACAACAAAAAATACAGTTAAATTGCACTTCATCAAAATTAAAACCTTTTGTGCACCAAAGGATACCATCAAGAACGTGAAAAGACAGCCCATGGAATGGGAGAAAATATTTTCAAATTGTGTTTCTGATAAAGTACTTATATTTAGAATATGTAAAGAACTCTTATATATAATAATAAAAAGACAAACAACCCAATTAAAAAGTAGCAAAGGATCTGAACAGATACTTGTTCAAAGAAGATGTACAAATGGCCAGTAAGTACATGAAAAGATGCTCAGCATCATTAGCCATCAGCAAAATGCAAACCAAAACCACAGGAGATACTACTTTACATCCACTAGCATGACTACAGTCAAGAAAACAATAAAACCACCTCTGCAAAAACTCTAAGGAAATTATTACAGTGAAAGAGAGCTGACCTAACCAACTCCATCTTGCTTCTAACCTCCAGTAAGTCCTTGTTTGTTCCTGGAAGTAGGCCGAACTAACCTTGGGAGGAACTTAAGTTTATAGTTTAACTTTGAAATAAAGACACTAACAGCCCTTTTCCAGAACAAACCCCCTTCCTTCCTGGGGACCAGAGTGTCTTTGCAGGTCTAACAAATTAGCTACAAGATTAGAAATTATGATTTAAGAGTTATGCAGCTGGAAGTGGCAAGATTCTGAACCTCCCCAAATTGCTCCTTGGGATAACATAATTATCATAAGAGCTAAGATCACTACTTCGGACATTTTGCAGATCCTGCACTTGATGGATCAACTTGGCACCACCTGGATTGACGAAACAGTGCAAGAGGACAACCTCGCCTCCCTATGATTTCAAATCTGACCTGACCAGTCAGCACTCCCCACTTTCTAACACCCCCCCACTCACCAAAATATCCTTAAAAAGCCCAATCTCCAAGTTTTCGGGGAGACTGATTTGAATAATAACCAAACTCTGGTCTCCTGTACAGCCTGCTCTGTGTGAATTAAACTCTTTCTCTATTGTAATTCTCCTGTTTTGATAAATTGGCTCTGTCTGGGTAGCAGGAAAGGAGAACACATTGGGCGGTTACAATAACAAGAGTTAGCAAGGATGTGGAAAACTGGAACCCTCACACACTCCTGCGTGAGAAGTAAAAATGATGCAGTCTCTTTGCAAAACAGTCTGGCAGTTCCTCAAAAGGTTAAACACATTGTTTTCATATAATTCATTTCTAAGTCTATCCCTAACATAATGAAAACATATTTCCACACAAAAACTTGCACATGAATGTTCCTAGCGGAATTCTTTTTTTTTTTTTTTGAGACAAGGTCTCACTCTGTCACCAAGAGTGGAATGTAGTGATGTGATCATGGCTCACTGAAGCCTTGACTTTCCAAGCTTAGCTGATCCCCCTACCTCAGCCTCCTAAGTAGCTAGGGCTACAGGGGAATGCCATCACACCTGGCTAATTGTTTCTATTTTTTTGTAGTCAAGCAGTCTCACTGGGTTGCGTAGGCTGGTCCTGAAATCCTGGGCTCGAGTAGTCTGCCCATCTCAGCCTCCTAAAGTGCTGGGATTACAGGTGTGAGCCACTGCACCTGGTCAACAGCTGAATTATTTATAACAGCCAAAAAGTAGAAAGAACCCAAGTGTTGATCAATAAATGCTAAGAAGTGATATATCCAAATAATGAAATATTTAGCAATAAGAAGAAACTTAATACTGATACATGCTACCACATGGAAGAACTTTGAAAATATGCTATGTGAAAGAAGCCAGACACAAAAAGACAACATATTATATGCTTCCATGTATATGAAATATTCAGGATAAGCTAATCTATAGAGACAGAAAGTAGATTGTTGTCTAATGTTGGAAGGGGCTTGGGAGTGAATACAGAGTTTCTTTTTGGAGTGATGAAAATGTTCTAAAATAGACTGCAGTGATGGTTACTATACTCTGACTATACTAAAAACCACTGAATTGTACATTTTAAATAGTATAAATTATACGGTTTGTCACATATTAAAGATTATAAAACTCACAAAAAAGAACATAGCCACACACAAAAATATTATGAAAAAAAAACATTTTTTTTAGAATCTAGTATTTTGAAAGTTATTTTTTAAGATTAAAAATCTAAAAAGTTATAGTATCACTGTACTAAAAATTTAAACCATTTATGTGACCAAAAAAGGGCAAAAACATAAATGTCTTTAGTTGCCTGTATTCTCCACCAGATAGCATGTTCCAAAAGCATTTATCTTGTTGTATGTGAAAACCTAATGTTAGGTATAGATATTTGTTAACTAAATATTAGATAGTCGTTTTTATACTTTGCTTCACTAGAGTATTCATTTATGATTGGTACATGGTACTACAAAAGATTAATGCTCTTCAGAGTCATTTTCTGTGAAAAGGCAAGTCTCTTAGACACTAAAAATCTGTATTTATTCATTTTTTTATAAACTGGAAAATAAATGAATTTGATTATGCAAACTAAGAACTATAGCACTGGGGCCGGGCATGGTGGCTCATACCTGTAAGCCCAACACTTTGGGAGGCTGAGGTAGGAAGATCACTTGAGGCCAGGAATTTGAGACCAGCCTGGCCAACATGGGGAATCTCCGTCTCTACTAAAAATTTAAAAATTAGCCGGGCATGGTGGTGGACACTGTGATCCCAGCTACTAGGGAGGCTGAGGCACTAAAATCACTTGGACCCAGGAGGCAGAGGTTGCAGTGAGCCAAGATTGCACCACTGCACTCCAGCCTGGCTGACAGGGCAAGGCTGTCTCAAAAAACCCAAAAAAACAAAAAAACTGTAATACTGGGAACACTTTTTAAGCTTTAGATAACTATTCACCTATCCTAAGTTTTGGGAAAAAAAAATGTATATTAAATACATAAAGATACTCTAGGACTCAGTGCAAGAGTTCAAACACACTATAATCAATATTTAAAATATTTCATTTTCAATGCACTGCACTTTAGTGTATAGAAGTTATTTACTTCTGAAAACTGATGACTGGCATATGACAAACTCTAATTCTACTGCTTGTATAGTTACTGATTCTCTCGAGAATATTTGGAACTGTGTAGTCTTTCTCCAAAGGATTGGAAAAAAAAGTCACAACCTTTACCCCTTTTCTGAAAACAAATCTGGTATCTCATATGGTATTGCATATTCAGTCTCCTTGGTCGAGAAGTGAGGTCACAAAGTCCTTTGAACTCATAGTATCACCATATCAAACTCACATTGATGGCACATTTGTGTCTACCTCTTTCGGGCTATGAACATGGCAATGAATTGCCATCCAAAGAAAACAGAAATTGTAGTGGTTAGCACTGGGCCCAAGGCTTATGGCATCTAAATCATTCTATAAGGCAGACAGCATCTGACAACTTCAAACACCATCTATCTTATCCATACATTAAGTGCAATAACAAACGCATGGGTGACATGACATGAAATTTAAACAAAGTTCGAATTTCTTAACATATGGAAGCCAAATTTAACAAAATTCTACTTTCATGAAATTTCATAAGAACATTTTTGAATTTGTAATAGTTATACTTAATGAATCACCAAAACTTAAGATTAAAAAATTAAGCCAGTTATGACAGAATACGAGATCCTTTAGTGAACTTCTGTTTGAATTAACAATAACAAAAATTTAAGTAAAACTTTAAAAAGACCATCCAACTTCATCTGTCATGATGGTTCAAAGAATACCCATAACACGATAAAACCCTTAGGGTTAATTTTATTTTACATTTTTTGAGACGGAGTCTGGCTCTGTCACCCATGATGGGTGACACACAAAAATATTATGAAAAAAACATAATGGAGGAGTGCAGTGGTGCAATCTCAGCTCACTGCAACCTCTACCTCCCGGGATCAAGTGATTCTCCTGCCTAAGCCTCCTGAGCAGCTGGGATTACAAGCATGTGGCATCACACTCAGCTAGTTTTTGTATTTTCAGTAGAGATGGGGTTTCACTATGTTGGTCAGGCTGGCCTTGAACTCTGGACCTCAGGTGATCCACCGCCTCGATCTCCCAAAGCGCCGGGATTACAGGCATGAGCCACCGCGACTGGCCTTTCTAGTTAATTTTAGACAAGGCAGAAAACTCCTGGCTCCAGATACACTCAGGTGACTTGGTTAACATATGAATGTTAACTATAAGGTGACAGGTAAGACTTCAATTTCTTTAGACTGAACCAGGATGGCTGCGAAAAGAAAGTCAGGTCAGGACCAAGGATAAAAACGGCAAATACAACTTTTTTTTTTTTTCCATTTAAAACAAAGCTTTGAGGATCAGAACCATGATTTGGGAAGCCTCAGGTCAGGAGATCACCGAGGTGGTGTTTGCTGACGGGTGGTGGTGGGTGGGACGTGTTGACAAGTTTTCTCCGCCCTTGACCTTTAGCCTAGATATTATTTTTTCCAACTGAGGCAACCCCAGAGAGGCAAAGCCAGGGTCCACCACCAGACTCACAGAGCGTGACCTTTGCCCTAGATAGCCTCGGAAAGCAGATGAGAGAAGAGGCCAGAGGTGAGAGGTGCCTACAGCCCCCAGGAGCGGCCTCGTCTCTTTTGCCCTAATTCCTCCGCTTTCCTCCACTTATCCCCACCCTACGTTCCCTCTCACCCGGGCAGGACAGCTTGGCTAGCGGCACCAGCATGTTCAAAGTCACCAGGATTCTCCGTCAGACAGAACAGGAGGGCTCTCCGCGGCTCGCGGCGGGCGCTGGACCTCTAGGCCGCGGGGGGCGCCATCACCTGCCGGGAAGCAAGAACTCGACCGCAGTTCGCCTCCCCGGCTCTGCCGACCGCTCTTGCTTCGCGGCGTTCCCGCCTCCTTCTCCCTCTGCGCCGGCGCCATGCATGACGCGGCGGCCAGCCGACGCTTCCGGGTCATGTACCAAACCAGGGAAATTAGGGACTCCAAGTCCTACCCGGGGCGCGGTGCCAGCCAGAGCGCGGCTTGGGGGTGGTTCACGAATCCCACAGCACAACGCACGCGCAGTGAAAGACAGTGGAAGGCGGGGCGACGCGCACAGCTTCCTGGGAGGGGTAGTCTTCTGCACGCGCGCCCTTCCAGCCCGACTAGAGGCTCGCGCAGGAGCCTTGAGCTGCCTAAGGTGAATAGGTGTCATCTGATTGGCTGTCCCGAAAAATGAAAAGTCTTTGTGGTCCAGGGCTGAGATCCGTGAGGAGACGGGGCGGGATTTCGGGCGCTTGAAGGCGGGGCCCCCTGGCTTTGGGCGCGAGTCGTTAAAAGACAGTTGGTGCCGGTTCGGCTGCTCGAGTTGGATTCCGCGGTCCCAGCCCTCCCCCATGGCTGACCCTGAGGAGCTGCAGGTTTCTTCGCCGCCCCCGCCGCCTCCTTCTTCTCCCTCCTCTTCAGACGCCTCTGCAGCATCTTCCCCCGGCGGCCCAGTGAGTTTGAGCTGGCCAGTTCCGAGCAGGAGCAGCGGCCGAAAGGTTGACCCGCTGGAGGAAGTGGAGCTGCAGATCGGAGACGTGAGTGTGTAGTCGGCGCCCCTGGGAAGACTGGCGGCTGCGGGGCCCGCGAGGCCAGGGCGTCGGTCCCCCAACCCCCACGACCAGGGACGACCGGCCCTTCTGCACCCGAGAGCCTGCGGGCGGGAAGCGGGGAGTGGGAGATGCCAGCAGCTGAAGTGCCACCCGTCTCTGAGGGTTCCCCATTTAGATTTACTGGTGAGGAGTCTTAAGGGGTTATCGCTCCACCGCCCCACCCCTAACTGCTTTCTTTTTGTCTCGCCTTCTGGTTTCAATCATCCGCAGTAACCCGAAGCCATGCAGCTCTGCGCCGCCCGGTGCTGGCTCTTTGCCTCCTCCTCTCCCATCGGAGACTAGTTTTCACTGCATGGGTTTGCTTGCTGTCTGCAAATGTTTAGGATCAGACTGCGATTTCTTTCCATGGGACTTAGAGCCCGCTGTTCTACTTGGCCACCTGCCCAGGGACAGATGATAATGCCATTGTCTGCCTCAGGCCTGCTTAGCGGTGGACCCAGCTCTAAGGGTTTAGGTCATGTGGATTGGCTTCATTAAGGGCTTAGTTCAGCACTCCTCCCTTTGTATGATTGCTAGAATGCATACTTAGTAAGGATAGTTTTTGTTAAATCTCGAATCCCTAGAAACTAGCACCCCACCTCCCACCCCTAACTCACACAAGATAGGGAGGGGAAGAAGGGAGGTCACAGTTTGATGGTCTCTTGAGTGGATCCAGTGAAATGTCAAGAGGTATGTAGGGTGTAACCTTCTGGGAGAGCTCTGTGGCATGACTTTTCATAAGGATTAGAAACCGGGGAATGACCTCGGTTATCTCATTGCTCCGCAGATATTTTCTTTAAGGATGACTAAATTGCGTATCCAGCCTTTATTTTTGCAGAACAAACTGGTTGTAAGTAAATATGTAGAATTTTCTTACATATTCTTTGAATATTCTCCAAAGAAATATGTAGAATGAAGTGCTAATGTGTTATTTAGGAACAATGTTTTATTTTATATCATCAGTGAAGAAAATATTTGCCTAAAAAGTGAAATTTCCACCAGGAGCTGAGTGTTTTCTGCATTCGTGTGTGATTTCGTTGATGTTGTTTGTCAGAGCTCAGAGTTTCTGTTCTTTGATCTATACATTTTCATTGTTTAAAGTGTTCACAGGTCATTGCCCATGTTACCCACATAGCAGTAAGAATTATTTATGATGAATTCCTTCAGATACTTCTGGCACGTAGTGTAAAGGGGTCCAAGTCATCTTGTTGAACTGAGACTCTAGTGTATTTTCGTAGAAAACAACAATACTGACTTGTCATGTCTCATACATAGTGAATATTTTTCTAGCAGACCTGTTTCCTCAAAGCCTACTCAATTTTCAAACTAAAGTACTGGCTCTTTCAGGGAACCTAAGAAATACTAAAGAGCCAATACTTTAGTTTGAAAATAGATTACTTTTAAAGAAAACAGGGGCATTGGATTCAAGGCCTTAAGCTATTTTTAGACTACTCGTAAAATGAGATGAGAATTTTAAAAATAAACTTATCTTTGACTTTTTTTCTTTTTTAAATTTTAGGCAGCCTTTTCATTAACCAAACTCCTTGAAGCCACATCTGCAGTATCAGCTCAAGTGGAAGAGCTTGCCTTCAAATGTACAGAAAATGCACGTTTCCTTAAAACATGGCGGGACCTCTTGAAAGAAGGCTATGACTCTTTGAAACCTGATGACTAATTTGACATACTTCGTTTTTAAATAATGACTGCATTACTTCATACTTTTTCATATGTCATATTTGTACATTTACCACACATATGGGATGACCTCTGTTCAGAAGTTCTGTATGTACTCAGAATGAAATTTTTCTTGGTTTTTGAATAGATATTCAATCATAACCGGTGATTCCATAACAAGATAACAAGTGTTCTGTTCATTGACCCACCTGTGTCTCCCCTCTTGGCAGGTCTCTGTGCCACCATTTGTAGCAGTGGCAGTGAGAGGCTTGCTCCCGGTATTATGTTGGGGTCTTTGAAGTCTGTGAATGTTGGGTTGGTTCTTTTGGTCCAATAATTGGCTGCTGTGGCCAGGTTGGGAAACGTCCCAGGAGCGAGCTCTAGCGTAATAGGGTGGCGGAGTGCCCCAGCTAGCCCAGACAGACTCCCCATCTTTTTCTTTGCATTGGTGAGTCTTTTGTCAAACTCCACTATGTCTGTGAAGACTGAGGGGAGTGCTGGTGTCCCATCCATATCCTAGAAAGGTCTGGATAGTAAAAACTGTTGTAATCTGGGCTCTAGTAGCAACAAGCTTGACCTGATCCTAGAGCTCCTTTCCTTGAACAGGAGAGCAAATACAAACTCACCGACCCAAGGTTGACTATTGATCCAGTCTATCGCAGGCCCAGCGTTGTGTGCAATCAACAGGTTTGCAGTTTCGCCATCTGCTGCCCTTCCTGGTGCAACCCTCATGGCCCGGAATCGTTTTTAGACCTGAATAGGATTAGACCGGATCTAGTCACTTGACCTGATCACAACTCCGATGAGTAGGTAGCAGCAGTGTTGAAGCATGGAGGCCATTTCAGTTTTAGTTATCCGGTCCTGGTCAGTGACAGTCCTTTTAAACAGTGACTGTGTGGATGTTTGTTTGCCTTCAACAGTGAGCAAGCTTCTTTCACTCGCACCCGCGTCTATGAGGCCTTCATGCAGTCCATAGGTAAGACAGCACAAAAACAAAAGGTTTGGGGTAGCTGGATGGAAGGTGGCTCGGAATGCTGGGTCGAACATAGATTTTTGCATTCCTTTCAGTGTCCTCCAATCTTCCAATTCCTGCTTGGGAATCCGTGGAATCAGAGGGAAACTGCCCGAATCTTCCACTCAATTGTGATGAGAGTTTCCTACTGGTCGTATCCATAGACATTTGTTGATCATCCATGCTAACCAATTTGTTGAGTTATCTTCCTTTTCTTGGTTTTCTTGGCTTTTGTGAAAGCAGAATACCGGTGCTATTTTTGAGGCTGACCAGTACTTGTTTATCCTGAAGTACTTTTTGCCTCTGAACTTTCATAGAATCCTTTATGAAAGATAATCAGTAGATGGCTAATATTAATAGTGCCATAGTGCTACCAGCAGCAAACTCGCTAGACCATTATTTGTTTGTTTTGCAACAAGATGCTAAGCATGGCAGAGATTGCAGTTGCATTTCATCTTAAGGACCAAGGGAGGTAACGTCAAGGTTTCCAATGGTAGATCCAGCTCCATTAGGCTAAGTTGTCTACAGCTAATGATTGTGTCTTTATTCTATATCCCCAGCACCTAAAACGGTCACACAGCAGTCACTAAATATTTGTTGAATAGAAGAGTTAACAAACTTAATTAAAAGCTTTTTTTCTTCCCATATTTAGCATGAAGGCTGTAATTGTTTTTCTAGAAGATGTATGAATCTGACCTTTTACTTGAAGATAAAAATTCTTTTTTACAGAGATTTAGACTTTGATGATAGGTTTTAAAAATGTATAACAAGTATTTTTTGTACTTCTTTGATTTTTTTTTTGAAAAGACTTTACTTCAGAAAAGGAAAAACTGTCTAGAAAGAATACATATTTTTTTCTCTATTTCTGTGGTTACTGCTTTTCCAGTTTAACAGTTTTTGTATCCGATACTTGTATATGTTTGATTGCTATCTTTAAAGAGTCTTAAGGTACAAAGCATTGTTAGAATACAGGAATGGCGGGGCACAGGGGCTGACGCCTGTAATCCCAGCACTTTGGGAGGCCGAGGCTGGTGGATCATGAGGTCAGAGTTCAAGACCAGCCTGGTCAATATGGTAAAACCCTGTCTCTGTTAAAAATACAAAAATTAGCCAGGCGTGGTGGTGCATGCCTGTAGTCCTAGTTACTTGGGTAGCTAAGGCAGAAGAATTGCTTGAACCTGGGTGGCGGAGGTTACAGTAAGCTGAGATAGCATCGCTGCACTCCAGCCTGGGCTACAGAGTGAGACTCCATCTCAAAATAAAGTGCCTTATCAGATTTATGGCTCTGTGCTATTACTTTCTGAGCTTTGCAAGTTGTGTACATAGTAATTCTAAAGAAGTTACTTTGTTTGCAATGCATCAAATTTAAATGATGTGATTGTTTTTGTATTATTTGACCTTAGTGTTCTATTTTGCATGCTGTATCTTATGTTGCTTTTCATATTTTGTGTGGTGTGTCAAGGATTAAGTCACTAATTCTCTACCGTATATAACTTCTAGACGTCTTTGATACGACATCTTAATTCTTTGTAGATATGTACAGAGCTATAGGCTAATGCCCCACAATGGGGCTATAAGAGGGGACAGATGGATGGGCAAAGAATAGTTTTGTTTAACATATTAGATCATAGTTCTTGATTAGTTTTTTTAAAGATCACACATAGGGTGTGATTTCTATACCAAAGATATGCTTATTTCAGTATTAGAAAAATATTCTTACATATCCTGAAAATTGCAATTTTTAAAATGTGTAAAAATAAATTCTTATTAAAATCACATCTTATTTTCCTTTCTTTGGATTCATTACCTCAAAACTTTTTCTTTTTTTCTTTTTTTTTTTTTTTTTACATATTTCACAGATATAGAAAAGGTAAATGATTTCAAGAAAATTCCTGTATTTCTACAATGCAGAGGTAGTAAATGTTAGCATTTGGCTATATTTTCTTCAGGCGGGCAGACACACACACACACACACACACACACACACACACACACACACACACGTATGTATGTAATTGCAAATGTTAGATACATTTGAAGTTTGTTGCCTCTTTGATCCTGTCCCCTTCCTTTCTCTTTGAGGACTCTTTGAGAGTCCCCAGAGGTAACCACCAGAGGTTGCATATTTTCTAATGTGTGTTTTTATATTTTTAATACAAATATATTTTTAAAAAGTGCTACAAAATATTTTATGTATGTGGTAGCCAGCCTCCAGATGGCCCCAATGATCCCTGGCCTCCTAGTATTTATGCCTCAGTATAGTCTTCTGCATATTACAGTGTTGATTTTTCTAACTACCAGGATATTGAGCAAATACATTGTGTGATTTCTGAGGCCATATCTTTTAATCATTTTTTTTTTAATTTAAGAGACAAGATCTTGCTCTGTTGCTCAGGCTGGAGCACGTTTGCAAGATCATAGCTCACTGTAATCTTGAACTTGGGCTCAAACAATCCTCCCATCTTGTCTCCCAAAGCACTGGGATTACAGGCATTTTTGCTCATTTTTCTATGTTTAACTTGTCAGTTTTTAGATATTACATCTTTTGAATACTAATAATCTGTTATGTATGATTCAACCTATCTTTTTTAGGCTGGTTTGTCTTTGTCTTTTGGTTATGAAATGTTGAATTTTTAAATTTTAATATAATCAACAATATTTCATAATGATTTGCTTTTTCTGGTTTTTGTATAGGAAATGTCATAAAAATAGTATTGTGCAGCCTTCCAAAAGTTATAAAATTTTTTAACATTTAGGTGTTTAGTCCAACTGAAATTTGTTTTTGTTTATGGCATGATTTTGGAATCTTGTTTTAATTATTTTTGCATATTTATAGCTATTCCTCCAAGTATCAGTGTTTCAAGTGTGACATCTGTTCATTCAGTTACCATATAAAGGCCAGATTCTGACCTTTCTGTTTGATCTGAAGGAAATTTGAACATGTCTTCCCCAAATATGCCAATTTGCCATACTGATTATTTCGAGCTAAAGGCACTTGAGAAACAGTAGTTGCAGAAATGGCTATCTTACCTGTCCTTTCCTACCTGTAGCAAGCCATACAGACTTCTTTGAGAAAGATGCTTTCCTGATACTGAGATGAGAAGATAGCTCTAGTCGGCTGAGACAGCACCAGAGGAATCTACAAACAAACCTTACTGTTACTTTCCTGCCGTTTATTTACCTTCTCACAGTTCCTGCCTCTGGAAGCCTAAAACTGCTTTCCTTGTCACACTTCCCTAAAATTTATTCTCTGTGGAAGATGCTTATCTAGAGTTGTAAGCCACTACTTGTGGTTACTTTTTCATTGGGTTTTCTCCTGTATGATATACACTGCAAATATTAATAAAAATTAGTCGTTTTTCTCTTGTTAATCTGTCTTTTGTTATAGGGATCTGTCCCAACTATGAACTTACGAGGCTTGAGGAGAAATTGTATTTCTTTCACTACAGATATATTTACTTAACTGCGTGCTAAAACTCTGTAAGTTTCCCTGTCAGGAAATTAAAAAAAAACAAAAAAACATGTTACTGATTTCTAAGTTGTCAGCTTAGGACAACTGCTTTTTTCAGGTAGTGAGCTTTCTATGGGCACTTTAAGAGTGGATTTTTATGGTTACACCTTTTTACATTTCTGTTCGCTTCATGGGAGAGGTTGGGGAAGAGCTGAAAGCATAAATATTTTCTTCAAGACGTAAGAATTTTTTTTTTTTAACTTAGTAAGTAGCCCATTACCAGCCCTACACAAACCCCAAAGAAATGATGTAAAATTGTTTTTTTTTTTTTTTTGGAGACAAATTCTTGCTCTGTTGCTTAAGCTGGAGTGCAGCGGTGCGATCTTAGCTCACTGCAACCTCTGCTTCCTGGTTCAAGTGAATCTCCTGCTTCAGCCTCCCTACTAGCTGGGGTCACAGGTGTGCGCCACCATATCTGGCTGTTTTTTGTATTTTTAGTAGAGACAGGGTTTCACCATGTTGCCCAGGCTGGTCTCAAACTCCTGACCTCAGGTGATCCACCCACCTCGGCCTCTCAAAGTGCTGGGATTACAGGTGTGAGCCACTGTGCCCAGCTGATGTAAATTTTTTTAGCTTCAAGAGATTAAAGTCAGTAAGATGAAATTGTTAACATAAAAAACAAATGTCTTCTGTTTCAAAAATTCTGAGTATGTAAGATGTGCCAGGTACTATGTTAAGAGCTTTATGAACATTGTTTCATGTAACCATATCAGTTCTTTGAGAAAAGTGTCATTACCGTTTACCGAAAGTAAGCAGGCTGAGATAAAATAATATGCCTGTGAGTCTTGACACTGAAATTGGTCAACACTACCCTAGTAGTCTACACCACACCTAGCCACCTAGCTAGACTGATTAATATCCAGGCTTATCATGTAATTTACTCTCCCCATGTGTGATGGTTAATTTTATGTTTCAACTTGACAGCTACAGGTACCAAGATAATATTCTCACTTTTTCAGTCAGGATGCTTTTGGATGAAGCTAACACGTACATCAGTAGACAGAGTAAAGCAGATTGCCCTTCCTAGAGTGGGTTGCGCTCCTCCTATCCCTAGAAGGCCTGAATAGAACAAAGGGCTGACCTTCCCCACGCAAGGGGGAATTCTGCCTGAAGGCCTGACCTTCCAGCATCAAGGCCAGCCCTTGAATTAGCACTGGCTCTTCCTGGTTCTAAAGAGCCTGTGTGCCTTTCAACTGGGACATCGGCGCTGCAGATGTTTAGAGCTGCCAGTCTCCATAATCATGTGAGACAATTCCTTAGAATCTTCTCTCTCCGTTTCTATGGCAAACCCCAAATAATATGACATCCCAAAGCGGAATATTGTATTAGTAGCTGTGGAACACTCGATTTTTTTCCCCTAAGATTGCTTTTTATTTTTTTTTTTTTTTGGTAAGCTCAAAAAACCTATAAACATCAACTGACCAAATTGGTATTGGAGGTATGGAAGCTTGTTAAAAGGTTATTGCAAATATCCCAATGAGACAATGTTGACGCACACTAAGGTACTGGGAATTGGGATGAAGAGAGTGGATGGATTTAAGCAACGTGTGTGAGGTAGAATTAAGGGAGGCCTGGGTGATTTGATGTGGCGGATAAAGGAGAAGGAAGAGTCAAGGATGACTCCCAGATTTCGAGCCTGGGCCATCGGGTGCAATTCAGCAAGGCGGGATCTATAGGAGGTGAATCGGACGTCAGATTCTAGATTCGTGCATAATAATGACATTAAAAAGCCAGTGAGATACTCAAGTGAAAATGTCAAGTGGGCTATTGTATACAGAAGTGGGCAGTTTAGGAGAGAGAACAAGCTGAAGGCAAAAATATGGGAATCATCAGTATATGCACAGTATATGAGGCCATATTAAAGTGGGTGAGATTGCCCTAGTCTATGGAGAAGAAAAAGGCTTAAAACAAGAGTGAATGAGGCTTCTAGTGAAAGATTTTCTCTAAAAGAGGAGGAATTTTGAAAAAATTAAGCCACTTTTTGTATTTTTGAGGCCTCTTACCTAGAGCAATTCGCTTGACAGTTTGTCGAGTAAAACGCATGGCGTTACAATTCCAGCTGTGTATTCCTTCCACTTTGTCTTTTGCCTTCTACTTATCCATGTTTAAGTTGCTAAGGTTTACCCAGTCATTTAGGAGACATGGCGTGTTAGTATGATGAATTAGTAATTCTTAAACTAAAAGTGTAAAAAATAAAAGTTGAGGTTTTCCTAATATAAACTTCAAATTTTTGTTGTGTTTTATTATTTATTTATTTCTTTATTTTTTGAGACGGAGTTTCACTCTTGTTTCCCAGGCTGGATTGCAATGGCATGATCTCGGCTCACCGCAACCTCTGCCTCCCAGGTTCAAGTGATTCTTTTGCTTCAGGCTCCTGAGTAGCTGGGATTATACGCATGTGCCACGATGCCTGGCTAATTTTGTATTTTTAGTAGAGATGGGATTTCTCCATGTTGGTAAGGCTAGTCTCGAACTCTCCACCTCAGATGATCTGCCCACCTCGGCCTCCCAAAGTGTTGGGATCGCAGATGTGAGCCACTGCGCCTGGCTAAACTTTAAAATTTTAAAACAACTTTGGCTTGGTTGATTTAGAGGATTGATTTGACCTAGATCATGGTCCATAAGCTACATTTCTAAGAAAATCTTGATACAAATTGTAGTTAACTTAATGCTTCTGTTGCGTCCTATGGAAGATTCTAAGGAGATAGTTATGTAGTATGTTAGTAATTACTTATCAAATTAAACTGAAGTTATTCTATTTGAGGAGGTGGAAGGGTAGAAGAATGAATGGGTGGAGGAGACAGGCAGTCAAATTCAAATGGCCTCTAGAAAGTTGTTTAGAAATATGTTAAATGCTGAAGGAAGTTTAAGATGTGTACTTTGTAAATTTACGGCATTCTAAGACTCTTAAACAGGTTAAGATCACGATTTTTTTTTTGGACTGAATTTCTTCTATCTGTGAGTATTGCTTTTATTCTCTTTCGGTTATTCTTTTTAATAAAAATCTTTGGCCTGGCGGGTTGGCTCATACCTATAATCCTAGCACTTTGGAAAGCCTTTGTGGGCGAATCACCTGAGGTCAGGAGTTCAAGACTGGCCTGGCCAACATAGTGAAACTCCGGTCTCTACTAAAAATACAAAAATTAGCCGTGCATGGTGGTGGGCACCTGGAATCCCAGCTACTCGTGAGCCTGAGGCAGGAGAATCCCCTTGAACCCTGGAGGTGGAGGTGAGCCGAGATCAGGCAGCTGCACTCCAACCTGGGTGACAAGAGAGAGACTATGTCTCAAAAAGAAGAAGAAAAACAAAACAAAAGCTGGTCATGGTGGCATACACCTGTAATCCCAGCACTTTGAGAGGCTGAGGTAGGCAGATCACAAGGTCAGGAGTTCCAGATCAGCCTGGCTAACATGGTGAAACTTCGTCTCAACTAAAAATACAAAAAATTAGCTGGGCGTGGTGGTGGGCACTTGTAATCCCAGCTACTTGGGAGGCTGAGGCAGGTGAATTGCTTGAAGCTGGGAGGCGGGAGTTGCAGTAAGCTGAGATGGCGCCACTGCACTCCAGCCTGGGTGGCAGTGCAAGACTTCATCTAATGAGGAAAAAATTCCTATTACTTGGAATTAGTAATAGGAGTTCTAAGGAATTAATCCTAAAATAATCTTAAAAAAATAATTAGGCTGGGTGCAGCGGCTTATACCTGTAATCCCAGCACTTTGGGAGGCTGAGGTGGGCGGATCACTTGAGGTCAGAAGTTTGAGACCAGCTTGGCCAACATGGTGAAACCCCATCTCTACTAAAAATATAAAAGCCAGACGTGGTGGTGTGTGCCTGTATTCCCAGCTACTCAGGAGGCTGAAACGGGAGAATCAGGATAATTGCTTGCACCTGGGAGGCAGAGTTTGCAATGACTGAGATCATGCCACTGTATTCCAGCCTGGGCAACAGAGCAAGACTGTCTCCAAAAAATAATAATAATAAAAAATAAATAAAAATTTCTTTAGAGATAGGGTCTGGTTATGTCGCCCAAGCTGGAGTGCAGTGGCACAATCACAGCACACTGCAGCCTCCAGCTCCTGGGCTCAGGCAGTCCTTCCACCTCAGTCTCCCTAGTAACTAGCGCGACAGGCATGTGCCACCATGCCCAGCTAATTAATTTTTTAATTTCTTGTAGAGATGTGGGTCTCACTGTTGCTTAAGCTGGTCTTGAACTCCTGGCCTCAATGATCTTCCTGCCTTGGCCTCTCAAAGCACTGAGTTGATAGGTGTGAGTCACTACACTTGGACTGTTTTCATTGTTTATAAGCTTTTTTATTATTTACTTTTTGTAGGCTATTTTAAAATTTAAAAATTGTAGCCTATTGTATTTATTTATTTATATTTTAGAGACAGTGTCTCTCTATGTTGCCCAGATTGGACACAGCCTCTCATGTAGCTGGGAATAGTTTCATGCCACTGCCCTTGGCTATTTTATTTATTATAGAACTATCAGTAGTTATATTATCGAATATTATAAGTAGAACTATAGTTTTCTATTGTGTTCTGAGTTATATTGAAATTATACTATGTTCTTCATGTGGGAAACTTACTGAGATTATTCCAAGTAAGCAAGAAAAAACCCCAAAGCAATCCATTTTTAATAGATTTAAATTTCCGATAATTTATTTTCAAAATAAATCTAGACAATTATATATTCGATAAGTACATTACGGTTTGATTCCAGTATTTTTGTGTTTCACACATTTCTGGTGTATTTGAAACTATCTGAAAACATTTTCTTCTCCTGCTTAAAGTTTTCAAATTCTGAAAGCAAAAATTCTAATAACTCAGAGACTAGACACTAGGTACATACAGACTTTTCCTTCCTGCTATTAAGTTCCTGAATCAGTGCATTCTAGCTCTTTTTCCTTTTAACTGCTTTATTGAGAGATTGCGCACACCATACATTCACTCACCTAAAGTGGGTGAGTGCAACTACTGAAGTATGTTTTAAAACAGCACGGTTTGTTGAAAAGCCTTTTTATATTCATCTTGGCATCCTTGTAGAAAATCAGTTAACTGACAATACGAGGATGTATTTCAGGAGTTTCCACGGGTCTAAATGTTTGTCCTCCTTCTAGCTTTTCTGATCCACTTCTTTGCAATACTCACACGCTCCTATTCCAATCCTATGTGATGGTGTTCATTTAAAGCAAAGAGAAAACTGGTCAGGAAGTGACAAAAGAAGCACTGGTTGTGAGTTTCTAGCAAAGCATATTTTTTCATAGTAATAAATATGTTGTGTTGGCTCTCAAGTGGAGACTTAAGGAGAGATAAGATGGATTCTTAAAACAGAATATATTTTGCCAACAGTCAGACATTTTCTATGTATTTTGGAATACAATGAGTATTCCAAAACTTTAAACCTTTATTTAAAAGTGCCTATGATTCTTGCTGATGCACATGACAGGCAAAGCTCTACTTCAAATTAGGAACTGCAGATGGACTTTGTATAGTCTTTTGTAATTAAATACAATGTACAGATTGAAAACGTTCTGCACTGTCTACTTCCAGGAATGTGTTGCAATGCTATGCACATAGTAGTGGGTACTCAGCAAATGTTAGAAAAATGAATGAATGTTACTGAAGTAGATTTCTCTTAATTTCTTATGCAAAATATGTACATATATATAAATTATTGTTATAATTACTTCCCTTTGTAATAGCATTAGTCATTTTTATTTTTCCTCATGTCCTTGTAAACTAATTTATCTTAGCCATTATTATAAATTACTAATTTTCTGGTATTTAATTCATACCAGTAAATCCCTCATGAAGCACCCCCACAGTATTCTCTGTGAAGAAATGAGTTTCAGAGTCAGTCATGAATAGGAACTGAGTCTAGTTGATTGAGAAATCCGTGACATTTCACAGGGATCTTGTGAAAACGGCCGGCTTCATTAACTCAGGTGGCATCTCCTGCAGTGGCCACATTTCCACCCAGATGAATGATGGAGCATATGTTTTCTGAACTTTGCTGTCCCTAGACCTTCTTCGTCTGTAGTTATACCAAAACTGATGAATCATTTCTTTGAATGGTCTTGTGGTCAGAGTATAGAGAATTGGGTTCAAAGCACTGTTGATGGGCAGAATAAAAATCACCACCCAAGAGGTAATGGTACCTAGAAAAGAAAAATCAAATAGCTTTAGGGTTTATAGATCTTTATAAGGTATAAAAACCCAACTTCCTTGTTTCTTTCTTTCCACCCTTTTTTTGAGTTCTAATTTTTTTCCTTTGATGTCACATAATTAAATACCAAGTCTATATTTGTTTCCAGATGTTTTTCCAGAGTGCCAGTGTGTGAAGGAAATTCTAGTGCTGAAAAAGAATGGCATTCTTTGCTCAGTAGCTCTTCTTGAATATCAACCAAAATATTCCTTTAGGTAGAAATATTTTTCACTAAGTGATTACATATTATGATTATATTTTTGGAAAAACCATATTGTTTAGCATTTAAGTCATAAATTTAAGTGTATAATAATTACAACACTTGAAAGGTGTTTTAATAAAGTGTATAGCATTTGTCAGAATATGTAAGCTTTTCTTTAATACATTTCTTTTCTGCCATTTGATTTTAAAACTAAGTGTGCATTTTTTGGGCTTTTGACCAGATATTTATTTCTGTAAAAATACTTTTGGCTAAGCTCGTCTTAAAAATCACGCTAGTATATATACTAATAACAAAATACTCTGCTTTTTATTATAATTTAATTGGTGCTGTCATCACTCTTTGCTTTTTGTTTTTGTTTTTGAGACAGGGCTGGAGTGCAGTGGTGTGAACATGGCTCACTGCAGTCTCGGCCTCCTGGGCCCAAATGCACCTCAGCCTCTTCAGTAGCTGGGACCACAGGCGTGTGCCACCATGCCTGGCTAATTTTTATTTTTTGAAGAGTTGGGGTCTCAGGATTTCCCTATGTTGTCCAGGCTGGTCTCAAGCTCCTGGGTTCAAGCAGTCCTCTCACCTCGGCCTTCTTTTTGTTGTTCATAAAATGTAAGATACTATCACCATCGTCCATGATATAGAACACAATTAAAATTATGTATTAATACATACAACTTTTTTTTCTTTTTTTTCCTGAGCAGAGTCTCGCTCTATTGCCCAGGTTGTATGTAGTGCAGTGGTGGCGTGATCTCCACTCACTGCCGCCTCTGCCTCCCAGCTTCAAGCATTCTCATGCTTCAGCCTCCCGAGTAGCTGGGACTACAAGTGCATGCCATCACGCCCAGCTACATTTTTGTATTTTTTAGTAGAGATGGGGTTTCACCATGTTCGCGCCAGGCAGGTCTTACATTCCTGACCTCAAGTGATCCACCCACCTCAGCCTCCCAAAGTGCTGGGATTTCAGGCATGATCCACTGGGCCCCCCTACATACAAATTTTTAAAATGTGATTATAAACTGCATTATATATATATATATATATATATATATATACACACACATACACACACACACACACATATATATATTTAATAGGATATATGCACATTTCATTTTTCATTGTGGTAAAATATGCATAACATAAAATTTACCATGTAAGCATTTTTAAGCGGACAGCTCAGTGGCATTAAGTACGTTCACATCGTTGTACCATAACCACCATCCATTTCCAGAATGATTTCATCTCCCAAACTGAAACTCTATGCCTATTAAACAATCACTCTCCATTTCCCCTTCCCTCAACCCCTAGAAAACACCATTCTATGTTCTACGAATCTGACTATACCAGGAACATCATGTAAGTGAAATAAAATATTTGTCCTTTTGTGTTTAACTTACTTCACTTAGCATAATATCTTCAAGATTCATCTATAGTGCAGCATTTGTCAGAATTTTCTTACTTTATAAGACTGAATACTAATCCACTGTGTGTATGTACCACATTTTGTTTATCCACTTACCAATCTGTGGACATTTGTGTTGCTTCTGCCTTTTGGCTAGTATGAATAATGCTGCTGTGAACATGGGTGTACAAATATCTGTTTGAGTCCCTGCTTTCAGTTGTTCTTTTTTTTCTTAGTAGGAGAATTTCCACATTGTATGGTAACTCTATGTTTAAATGTTTGAGGAACTGCCATATTGTCTTTCATAGCAGCTGTACCATTTTGTTTTCTTACCAGCAATTCACAAGGGTTCCATTTTTCCACATTTTTTACCAACACTTGTCTTTTTGTATGTGTGTTTTTTAAAAATAGTAGTCATCCTAATGGATGTAATGTACATTGTTTATTTTTTCTTTCTTATTTTTATTTATTTATTTTTTCGGGATAGGATCTTGCCCTACCACTCAGGCTGAGTGCAGTGGTGCAATTGTGGCTCACTGCAGCTTCGAACTCCTGGGCTCAAGTGATCCTCCCACATCTACCTCCCAAAGTGCTACATTACACGCATGAGCCACCACGCCAACCTACATGATTTTTAAATGCCAAGAATGTTTGCTTCTATTATCTCTGACAATCTGCCATGTTGTTCTCTAAATTGCATGCATTATAGAAAGAAAATTTTCTTACATTCTGAAAAAAATGCAGTGATTATTTGAACATTGTTTCGGCCTGTTTTTCCTTTCTAGTCATCTTAAGCCTGTGATTATCAGAATTTCAACACTGTGTGTAATTTATTTTGGTCACTCATTACTCCTTTGTTCCAATAGTAATTGCATTATTAGGCATTTATGGAAAAAACAAACAATTCTTCCCCAGTACATATTATATTGAGGTATTATAGGTATTGAGCTATTATATACCTATAATATACCTCTTATATACTATTATATACCTATAATAGCTCAATACCTATATAGGTATTGAGCCATTGGCAGAGCCAAAAGTACCTATAACTCTGACTTACAATTTTCTTCTTCTTCTTTTTTTTTTTTGGCTCTGTCACCAGGCTGGAGTGCAGTAGCATGATCTCGGCTCACTGCAACCTCTGTCTCCTGGGTTCAAGTGATTCTTGTGCCTCAGCCTCCTGAGTAGCTGGAACTACAGTGGTGTACCACCATGCCCAGCTAATTTTTGTATTTGTAGTAGAGATGGTGTTTCCCCATGTTGGCTAGGCTGGTCTCAAGCTCCTGACTTCAAGTGATTGGCCCGTCTTGGCTTCCTAGAGTACTGGGATTACAGGAATGAGCCACTGTGCCCAGCTCTGATATACAATTCTTTAAATTGTTTAGTGTTAAGAATTTTAATTGTCTTCCTTAAAAGAATACTGCACAAACAGATTTATTATTTCTTTAAGGAGAGAGAAAAAAATACTGTACCTGGTATTTCTACCTGAAGCAGTGAAAGAAATTTCAGAACAAAAACGGGTATCCAGCATAATGCATCAGTAAACACTATAAAGAAAAACCGTTTGGCAAGGATCATCTCTTTTTTAACTTGATTCCGTATTTCAGTTGCTGTTATGGTACTTTGACGAACACTATAAAACATGCTTGCATAGGAAAAAATTATGACGATAAATGCAGCCAAATTAATACCTATTTGGAATACAAACAGTATTATTAATGCATAGGAACATTTTTCAAAACAAACAAACATAAATAAAACATACCTTTAGGTGTTATTACGAAAAATGCAAAGACTATAATGTGTGGGGTTTTTTTTCTTCATAAAGAAGAACTAAAGTCCACAAAAATCATGAATTGTTTTAGGATGAACTTTTGTGGAAGTAATGAAGAATGACAAAATGTTTAATTTTAAAATGAGATATTGAAATGAAACTACAATGATTCAGTAAATATCTTGGGTTTTAAATTTTTTAATTTTTTTAGAGATGAGTTCTTGCTCTGTTGCTGACTGAAGTACAGTGGTTCAATCGTAGCTCCCTGTAGCCTCAAACTCCTGGGCTCAAGCAATCCTCCTGCCTCAGCCTCCCAAGTAGCTGGGACTACAGATGCATGCCATCACACCAGTTAATTAAAAAAAAAAATGTAGAGATGGAGTCTTGCTATGTTGCCCATGTTGGTCTCAAACTCCTGGCCTCAAGTGATTCTCCCACCTTGGCCTCCCAAAGCACTGAGATTATAGGCACGAGCCATTTCGTGTCTGGCCTAGTGATTTTTTTTTTTCTAATTCAGTTACTTTTTGCTGTACTCTGAGAATATTTTTACGTTGCTGATTTAGAACAGTTGTATGTATACCTGTAAGCCAAAGAAGTTTGTGGCGACAAACATAAATTTGAGAAGATAATAAATACCATTATCTTCATATTATAAAGCAAAGAGCCAAAATACATGTTGCTTAGCATGTTTAGGGTGAATACATGAAATACAGGTGTGTGGTGTCTTTTATGAATCTGCATCAAGTTGGAATTTATATAATAAGAATATAATTTGGGGAGAAAAATCCTTGCTGGGGATTCTGATAGAATTCACCCTCATTCTTACTAATAAAAACTGGTTGCACGATTAGAAATAAAAACATGTGAACATTGATTTCTTAGAGTTTCTTACCAAGAAAAATTGCCACTGAATAAATCTGGCCTCCAATACTTTCTGTATGTTCCGAATGCAGAGGGAAGCATACTCCATTGGTGCCATAGTAGTTTTTGAAAAATTCCTTATTGCTCAGTGGAATGATAGCCACTATAAACCCAATAATCCAAATGAGAATCAGAACTGTAATTGTTCTGGATTTTCCAGGTCTTAAACATCTAAAAGGATAGACAATGCAGATGTATTTTTCCAATGTCAGAAATGTTAACAGTAAAACAGATACTTCTGTGGACAGAATGGCCAAAGATCCTACAAGCTGACAATGAGTACTCTCCATCCACAGCTGCGCATGCTTATTGTATTCTCCACGAAACTTTAGGTCAAAGCCTCCGATCACGAATAAATAGATTCCCATTAAGCAGTCGGCACCTAGAGGAGTCACAGTTTCACAAATTTAGAGAAATAAATAGGTATCATTAAATCATCAATACGCCATAATACTTTTAATGCTAGAAAAAACAGGCAACTTTCTTCTATCTTAGAAAAAGGGAATTTTTACTCTGCTAAGAATCCATTTACAGTTTAGGATCTATTCATAGACTCTCTTTGTTAACCACTCTCATAGCACTCTCTAGAGTTAATTGTGTAATCATTTCTTCATTTTCCTTTAAAGTGCGAGTCTTTAAGAGCAGAGATCTTGTCTATTGGATTCTCTGCTCTAGACCCATCAGGTAGAAGTGTTCACTGAATAAATGAACAAAATGCAATCATGTTGAGCATTCAATTAGGGACCTAGATGAGGATGGCATTATTCGGTTCAGCTCTTCCACTGAAATTCTCCCAACTCAACAAGCTCAGGGCATCATATAAAATCTCAGAGAAAGTAATTCCCAAGTTCCTGTGGTAGAGTAAAGACTGAATTTTGAAGCCTATAATTTAAGAGATATGAATAATTATGAACTGCTTTGCAGTCAGTATAGTTTTAAGGGGCTTAAATTACTTACCAGAGTTGGTCTAAGCAAAGCTGTTCTCTCTTTCAATTTTTCTGTCTTTTTCTGTCTCGTTTTAGGCTCTCCAATCCCAGAAATTAGCTCTCTTACACTACTTGGCATATTTCTTTTTAAGCAAATGTTACATACCAGAAAGAGGGTGAGATTTTTGGACTGCGCAAGCATTCACACGAAATCCCTAAAATCACATCACTGTATATATAAACCATAAGGCTGACCCTAAGCCTTTAACACTGAAGTTATAGTTTAGGCTTCACCAGACAAATTGAACTTACTAAAAATTTCGTAGCCAGCAATATTAAACGACTTTTGAGTTCTGTTTCTTACATAGCTTGCAGTTAAAAAAAAACCAATTAGACATTAGACTTTGAATAAGGATGGGGACAGTACTTGCGGGCAGCACACAGACAAAAGCAGAACCTCATGTAGATTGATGCTTTGCTTGCTTAAGGGATCATGGATAAATTTTAGGTCACTTGACCTAGACTACAAACATCCTGAGGACTGATTTCTTCCTTACTTTTCTTTGCAGTATTCATTTAACATAATACCCTTGCCATGACATTGCAACAACTTTTTAAAAAAATGAATACTCCCTAAAAACATTTTCTTATTTACATATCTTAGTTTGAGTGGAAAAAACTTCTAGTAGCCCAGAGATCAGGAAAACATGTAGCTGTTAAGTCAATATCTGTGAACTGGACACACAAATAAAAAAGTAAGTACAGGTGTGCATATAAAATTATGACCATAGAAGGTTGCAATTTTATTTGTAGTAAAAGATTTTAGATGTTTCAAAAAAATATTGTGTCTTCGGAGCCACTGTATGAGAGACAACTAATAAACGAGAGCTTCATTAATTCATGTAAGGTGATTAAATTTCCTAGTTTAAAAGAACATATTTTTTTCTTATTGCTAAAGTAATTCTATTTTCTTTGTAGAAAATGTGAAACCAGCATACAAGCAAAAAGGAGAAAAATGTAAAATTCTATAATTCTACCACTCACGCAACTTATTTTCTAACAATAATGCTTTTGTATATTTCAAAACTACAATTCCCCTTGAACCAGGAAATACTCACAGCAGAGAGAAATGATTGACATGGCATGCAGCTTGTTCTCAGACCTGATATAAAGTCGCATGCAAATTACAAAAATGTTTCCAAAGCAGGTAACTGCAGATACAACCCAGACAAATACTCTCTGAATAATGCTTGCCAAGAGATTCTCTAGAGATGAAATTCCATCAGTGTTTGGTTTACAGCTGCGAACATGTGGTGCATACCCACAGTACTGGAATTTCTTAAAATATCTGGTATACAAAGAGAAGGTAAAATAAGATTTTCCATTTAAGTCAGTGTCATCATACATTCATATTTACTTCCTACATTTTATCGGTAGAAAGAAAATGTCTTAAGATGAAACTGAGAGGACTAAAACATTAGGGATTCTGAAACTTTCAACTTACATCTAATTATCATTAGCTTGTTTTCACTGCTAAAGAATGTGTGGTTGAGTGTAGCAAATAGGCCTAATGAATATAACAAGAGTTAGACATGTCTTAGAATACAAATTGTTAATGTGATCAACGGAATGAATCCCTCCAGAGAAACCTTTACTGTACTTTCAATGTTTAGTATATGTAAATGCAGTTACACAGCTCCTATTGTTGCTGTAAATGATTGCTTTTTAACCCTCAGGGGAACAGTTAAGTGTTTTCTCTTTTGTGCTTCAGCAGCTTTTTTGTTATTAAGGTTATGATGTTATTTTAACACCAAAAAAAGAAAAACGGAAAAGAAAAAAAAAATAAAGAAAAATGTCTCATTAAAAAATAGGCAAATGATCTGAACAGATATTTCTCAAAGGAAGACATACAAATGGACAACCCATATTTGAAAAAATGTTCAACATTACTGATGATCAAGGAAATGCAAATCAGAACCACAGTGAGATATCATCTTACTCCAGTGTTGGATGGATGGCTATTATCAAAATGACCAAAAAGTAACAAATGCTAGTCTAGTGAGAATCTGGAGAAAAGGGAACTCTTATTGACAGGAATGCAAATTAGCATAGGCACTATGAAGAATAGTATAGGGATTCCTCAGAAAACTACAAAGAGAACTAGCGTATGATCCAGCAATTCCCACACCTGGGAATCTATTCAAAGAAAAAAGATCATATCAAAGAGGTATCTGCATCCCCATGTTTATTGCAGCACTGATACAGGGGTTAAAAAGAAAGTATTCAGGCAGTTAGTGAGGGTAAGAGAGTCCTCGGTAAGCTTTCCATTTTAATAAAAAGCAGCCCCCAAATAATTTCTTTTCTAACAAAGAGCAGCTTGAAAAATCAAGCCGCAGACATAGAAAAGCAAGTTAGAAGCTTGCACAGGTGAGTGCTGGCAGCTGTGCCAATAGGAAAAAACTACCTGGGGGCCAAGCATGTTCAACATGGAGGTTTCATCTTCCCTTTTCTTTGTCAACCATGAGTACAGTAAAGAAACAGGCAACATGGTGGCAGCCAGAGAGAGACCATCTACATAATAAAAGATTAGGGTGGGGCAGTCAGCTTCTTCCCATGCTGCGCAAATGACACACTTGGTCCAACCAATCTTTTGGGCCCTATGTAAATCAAACACCTCCTCGAGCTAGTGTAAACAACACCGCCCCCACCACCCCTGTGCATTTCACCACAGAACTGGAAGACCTATTCAGGAGTCCCTCTCACTCTGCAGGAGAGAGAGCTTTTCTCTTTCTCTCGCTTATTAAACCACCCCTCTTAATCTCACTCCTTGTGTGTCCATGTCCTTAGTTTTCTTTGAGTGAGATGAGGAACCTTGGGTATTACCCCCAAACAATGCTTCTTCAGCACTATTCACAATAGCCAAGATATGGAGTCAACCTAGGTGTTGATGAACAGATGAATGGATAAAAAAATGTGGTAGCTATACACAGTGGAATATTCAGCTATAAAAAAAGAATGAAATTCTGTCATTGAGGCAACAAGGAGGGAATGGAGGACATTACATTAAGCGGAATAAGCCAGGAATAATGTTGAACACCTCATGTTCTTCTCACTCATATATGGAAGCTAAAAAAAGTTGATGGTACAGAAGTAAAAGTAGAACAGAGGATACTACAGGCTGGGGAAGGTAAGGAGAAGGAAGACACAGAGAGAGATTTGTTAAACAATTCAAAATTACAACTAGAAAGGAGATTAAGTTCTCATCTTCTATACCATGGTAGGATGTCTATAGTAAACAATAATGATGGTTTCAAATAGTTAAGAGGAGGATATTCAGTGTTCTAAACACAAAGAAATGATAAATGTTTGAGATGATGGATATGCTAATTATCCTTTATCCTGATGTGATCACTGGACATTGTATGTACCAAAACATCACTATGTACCCCGTGAAGATGTGCAATTATTATTTGTCAATTGATAAAAAATAACAAAATAATGTTAAATATTTTAAACATGAAAGTGCCACAGTAAAAGAAAAAAAAAGAAGTTATGTTATCTGTAACTACTTGCTAACATGCCTATCTCTCACATTAGATTTTGGTACATAACAAAGGGTACGATAAATATTTGTTGAGTATCTTCTTTCATTAACAGACATCTGTTATTGATAAATATACCATGTGGATAATTAATAATTATGACTGTGTTACCACCAACATCTTTTATTGAGCATTTCCTAGGTATTAGAAATAAATTCTCAAATGAATTCCATGAGGTAGGTATTAGCATCATTATAGGAGGAGATGAATTTTCAATGGAGGCAAGTTATTTGCTAGAAAATGTTTTACTAAATATGCAAACTGAGCTTCAAATTAACTCTATTTGCCTATAAAGCCATGTGATTTGGCCAAAAATAGAAATGGTCTTTAGAGTGTAAAGAACTAAAGTAAGAAAGGATAAAAGCTTGATGATTACAATTTGTCCTATCAAGTTCAAGGTCAATTGCTGATATTTCTATTTGTTTCTATCCATTTATTCTGTAAACCATGAAGGACAGGAGAGCAGAACATGAGGAAGGAAGGAGTGTTGACTGCTATTTTACTTTGTTTTATGTGTCTTAGGCTGAAGTTTTGCTTTTATCAACAAATTATAGTAACTCTTTGTTGGCTACTTTGGCTGCCCAGCACTCAGTCACTCTTCTGATAATATTGCTCTGATTTCATTTGAGAGAATTATTTCTCCCTTTTTGATAACTTATGGTGGGACCTTCAGTGGAGGCAATCCCTAGCCCCAAGTAGGTAAATGCCCTAGGAATGATCAACTAGATTCTCTCTCCTGGAACTCTGAATCTGACTGAATGACACTTGGATGGATAATTCCAGTGACTATAAATTGTTCCTCAGATTTTGTGTTATACCATTTTCTTCCAATAAATTCTGCTCTGTTTAATTTAGTCAGATTGCTTTATGTTGTATACAAGCAAGGAATCTTTTATTAAGCAATCTTCATGAGATTCAAAAGCAAGATTCTGTGTCAGATTTAAAATGCAAGCAAGATTACTGAGTTGATGATAGCTGATGACATTTTCTAAATTATTGAAGATTAATTTCCATGGCATGGATCATTCTAATAACTACTATAAAATTACATTCAATTTAAAAAAATGCTTCTAAAGCAGGTAATCACAAGTACAACCAGACATATTCTTTGAATTAAAGATTTTTCAAAGTTTACCATTTCATCTATGCACACTTGCTCCAATCATGCCCTGACACAGGGAAATTGAGGAAGATTTCTTCCTAACTTCCTTCATTTGGAGCAATGATTTATTTATAATAATTTTTTATTGCTTATGTAAATTCTTTCTTCTTCATCTGGTAGCACTTGTACCCTGTGCTATAGTTTGGATATTTGTCTACTCCAAATCTCATATCAAAAGTTGATTCCCAATGTTGACGGCAGGGCCCAGTAGGGTGTTTGGGTCATGGGGTAGATCCCTCATGAATGGCTTACTACTCCTTCCTGCAGTAATAAGTGAGTTCTCCTTCTATTATTTCACATGAGATCCAATTGGTAAAAAGAGCTGGCACCTCCTCTTCTTTCTCTGGCTCTCTCTCTCGCCATTTGACACCCCTACTCCCTCTTGGTCTTCTGCCATAATTAAAAGCTTTCCTGATGACCTCACCAAAATTAGATGCTGGTGCCATGCTTTCTTACAACTTGCAGAACTGTAAGCCAGAATAAACTTTTTGTTATAAACTATCCAGCCTCAGATATTCCTTTATAGCAATGCAAAATGGAATAATCCAGCATATATACAAAGTGCTAGTTCATTAGGCAAACATCAGTATTTGTGAGCAGTTATTAGAGCAGAGGAGAACTTACAAGACTCAGTGAATTCCCCTCACACTCAGGTTTCCTGAGATTAAAAAAATCTCCTATGAGAGTCTACCAGACTGTGGAAAACTAAAATAATCTCACTCAATATCAAAGGTTTAAGAGTTAATTATTGTTTAGACATGTCTCAGTCCATTTGGTTGCTGTAACAAACATACCATAGACTGAGTATTTTTAGGCTTAGATAATGAATGTTTATTTCTCACAGTTCTGGAGGCTGGGAAGACCAAGATCAAGGTGCTAGCAGATTCAGTGTCTGATGGGGGACCACATGTTTCATAGATGGCCATCTTCTCTCTCTGTCTTCACAAGGCGGAGGGGCAAGGGTGGTCTCCAGAGTCTCTTTTCTCTTTTATGAGACAGAGATTTTGCTTTGTTGCCTAGGCTGAAGTGCAATGGCACGATCTCGGCTCACTGAAACCTCCATCTCCTGGTCTCAAGCAATTTTCTTGCCTCAGCCTCCTGAGTAACTGAAATCACCACCATGATGGCTAATTTCTATATTTTTAGTAGAGATGAGGTTTCACCATGTTGGCCAGCCTGGTCTTGAACTCTTGACCTCAGGTGATCCACCTGCCTCGGCCTCCCAAAGTGCTGGGATTACAGCCATGAGCCACTGCCTCTGGCTCAGAGTCTCTTTTCTGAAGGACTAATCCCACTCATGAAGGTTCTGCCCTCATGACCTAGTCACCTCCGAAAGACCCTACCTCCTTGTACCATTGCACTGGGATTAGGATTTTAGTATATAAATTTTAGAGGAACACAAACATTCAGTTTACAGCAGGCAAGTTAGTAGAAAATATTAATAGATTGGATGCATTATCATAATACAGGTGGAAACAAAGATTAAAATCAAGGTGAAAAACAATAAAGATATCTACTTACATGTGAGAGAGATTCGTAAGAGGTCTAAACATCCTTTGTTGGATATTTGAAATTTCAATCCCTTCTAGGCTGCTAAAAATATCAAATTAATAATCAATAAAAAGAGCATGAGTTATACATGGTAAAATAAATTGAGTTTTCATGAAGGACAATTTAATAAAATGCTTTTAATTAACACTTATTCTGAACAAAATAATTGTACTCAGCTCACCCACTTCCCCGAATCCTCCTCCTTCTGATTGTGTTATTTGTACACATATTATCTTCTCTATTTGAGTTTTTTTAGATCCTCACAGATTATGGCACAATGCTTTGTGCATTTTAACTATTCAATAAATATATGTGGAATAAATGCACAGGCATTGTCTTTTGGACCGTATTATAATAGCAGAGATGTTTTACATCCTTGAAAATTTCCTAGCAGCTTTTAATTAATATTTTTTTTCTGATATCATTATTCTGATGTCATTTTACTGAGGGAACACTTGAATTAAATAAACTGAAGCTTATCTTTTTTTTTTTTTTTTTTTTTTTTTGAGACAGGGTCTTCATCTGTGCCGAGGCTGGAGTGTGGTAGTATGAACGTGGCTTACTGCAGCCTCACTCTCCCAGCTCAAGCAGTGTTCCCACCTCAGCCTCCCAAGTAGTTGGGACTACAGGTGCATGTCATCACACTCAACTAATTTGCTTATCTTAATTTTTGTTTGTAGAGATAGGGTCTCCCTATGTTGCCCAGGCTAGTCTTGAACTTCTGATCTCAAGCAATCCTCCTGCCTTGGACTCCTAAAGTGCTATGATTACATGTGTGAGCCACTGCACTCAGCCCTGAAGTTTATCTTTTAAGGCAATTCTTCATCTCTAATAAAATTTTTGTCTCTTTTTGTTTGCATGGTATAAGTAAGGATTTATGTAATCTAGAATATTCCATCTTGGGGTAAAAATACTTATAATAAATTATTAAATACCCAGTGTTAAGAGAGTAATGAATATACACAGATGCCTTTGAAGGGTCAAAGCAAACAAATCAACATAAGCTCCTAGTGACTTATAGAAAAATATAAAACAATTCATCATCATTTAATTTTTAATTTACAAATATATAAGATAAAACTAATAATTGTTTATAGTCCAGTAAACACTCATATGTTTTTGTAGAGCTAATGTCCTAGAAATAAAGCTTATGATTTGAAAGCAATATATAAAAATATACCTTGTTACTATTTAAAAAACAATTTTATCTTAAAACTATTCCCCTATGTGAGTACTTACAGAGACTTGAGTTTGACAAGATAATCAAATTGGTTTGCTTGAATTTTCTGGATTGGATTATAGGAAAGGTTCCTGTTAAAAAAAAAAAAAAGCAGCAATACGTCATTTCCAAAAACTATATGAGTAAATGGAGTGATTCTCTTTATTTTGGGTTACTTTTAAATATTTATGAACAAAAGTATAGCATGACTCATAAAGGATTAAAAACTTAAATTGTAAAACTATAAAATGCCTGGAGGACAACATAGGGGGAAGCCCCAGGACATTAGCTTGGGTGATGATTTTTTTGGATATTGCCCCAAAAATATAGGCAACAAAAGTGAAATGGGTGAATGGGATCACGTAAAACTAAAAAGCCTGTGCGTGGCCAAGGAAACAATCAACAGAGTGAAGAGACAACCTGTGTAATGGGGGACAATATTTGCAAATCTTATATCTGGTAAGGGGTTAATATCCAAAATATGTAAGGAACTCAAACAACTCAGTAAGAAAACAAATAAGCTGGTTAAAAATTAGGGAGCGGGCTTGAATTGACATTTTTCAAAAGATGACATACAAATGACTAACAGGTATATGAAAAAATTTTCAATATTTCTAATCATCAGAGAAATGCAAACTGAAACCACAGTGAAATATTACCTCATACCTTTTAGAGTGATTTTTATCAAAAAGTTGAAAGCTAACAAGTGCTGAGGACGATTTGAAGAAAAGCCTGCCCTTGCATACTAGCGGTGGGAATATAAATTAGTACAGCCATTATGGAAAATAGTATGGGGCTTCCTCAAAAATTAGAAATTGAACTACCACATGATCCAGAAATTCCGCTACTGGATATATATCCAAAAGAAAAAACTCGGTGTATTAAAGAGATTTCTGTGCTCCCGCGTTCACTGCAGCATTATTTGTAATAGCCAAGGTATGGATCCCACCTAAGTGTCCAGCAAAGGATGGTTAAATAGAGAAAATGTATACATACACAACAGAATATTATTCAGCCTTAAAAAAATCAGAAAATCCTATTATTTGCAACAACATGAGTGAATCTGGAGGACATTATGCTACATGAAATAAGTCAGGCATAGAAGGACAATTACCACGTGATCTCATTTATACGTGGAATCTAAAAAAGTTGAACTCATAGAAGTAGAGAATAGAATGTGGTTACCAGAGGGAGATGAGGAAGGACTGGGATATACTGGTCAAAAGTACAAAATTTCAGTTAGAAAGGGGGAATATGCCCAAGATATCTATTGTGTAACACGCTGACTATAGCTAATAACAATGTACTGTATTCTTGAAAATTGTTAAGAGAGTAGCTGTTAAATGTTCTCACCACAAAAAATAAGTTTGTGAGATGATGCATATATTAATTAGCCCAATTTAGCCATTCCACAATGTATACATATTTCAAAACATCATGTTGTACTGATAAATATATATAATTTTTATTTGTCAGTGAAATAAAGACATAGCAATAGCACTGGCCTCACAGGGTTGATTGTACACTTAAGGGAATTCGTTAAGATAAAACACTTAGAACGGTGCCCAGCTTGTGGTAAATACTCTGTGATTATGATAGTAATAGAGTGAGAGCTAATAAAACATGGGCATGAAGGTAGCACTGTCAAGAAAGGGAACCCACCAGAGAAGTGGTAGGGCGCCCAGAAAGAGCCACACCTACTTCACATTTTGTGTAGGTTCAGACGTGGTTTAAGTAAGATGAAATAAAATAATCTCATTTAGTCAAAATGTGATTTAATGGAATCATATGTCATATTTATTACAATAAATCTTAAGAGTGACATACTGTACCAGCGATTTGTGGAACATGAAATGAAAAGTAGACCTGAAAGGGAATTTATTTTTATTTTATTTTCTTAGAGATGGGGACTTGCTATGGTGCTCATACTGTACTCAAACTCCTGGGTTCAAGGGATCCTCCTGCCTCAGCTTCTTGAGTCACTGGGACTACAGTCACCTGCCTTCTTAAAGAGAATTGAAAGCTAAATTTAAATGGAAAAAATTTCAGAATCTTTGAAAAACAACACCTTGAAACAAGAATCATTGATTAAAGGAAACTTCTCAGGAAAATTTCTCTTTTTAAAATATTTAGGCTGGGTGCGGTGGCTCATGCCTGTAATCCCAGCATTTTGGGAGGCCCAGGTGGGAGAAAGGCTTAAGCCTAGAAGTTCAATGCGAGCACCCTGGGCAACATAATGAGACTCCCATCTATACAAAAACTAAATTAGAAATCAACAAAAATATTTGCTGAAGGTTAGACTATAAGTTACAAGGGGGAGAGAAGGAACTGCCGGGGGAGCCTCGGTTACAGAAAGAAGGAAAGAGCTAAAGAATGGCAATGACAGATGGGTTGTATATAAAAAAAAATGAAGCAGACTCAGCAAACTAGAAATAAAAAGAAACTATCTCACATGACAAAGGACGTTTATGAAAACCCACGCTCAATGGTGAAAGGCCAAAAGCTTTTCTCTAAGAGCAGGAACAAGACAAGGATGCCTGCTTTCACCTCTTCCATTCAACATCATTTTGAAAGTCCTAACCAGAACAATTAGGCAAGAAAAACAAATAAAAGGCAGGCACCCAAATTGTAAAAGAAGAAAAAAAATTCTCTATTTACAGATGATGTAATCTTATATGTAGAATATTCTAAAGATTTATCAAAAAAGAAGTCTGCTTGAGCTAATAAATTCATCAACATTGCTGGATACAAAATTAACACACAAAAATCAGTTGTGTCTCTATATACAATGAAGAATCACAAAAGAAAATTAGGAAAATAATTCCATTTACAATAGCATCAAAAGAATAATATACTTAAATAAACTTAACCAAAGAGGTGTAAGATAAATACCCTAAAAACTGCAAAAAATTGCTGAAGGAAAATAAGGAAGACACCAATGAAAGGAAAGATGTGCTATGTTCACAGATTCGGAAACTTAATATTAAGATGTCAATATTTCTCAAAGTGAGCTACAGATTCAAGGCAATTTGTCAAAATCCCATTGCCTTTTTTTTGCTGAAATATAAAAATTCATCCTAAAATTCATATGGAAAACCCAGGGAGCCCAACTAGCCAAAACAATCTTGAAAAAAGAACAAAATTGGAGATTTCACAATATTTAATTTCAAAACATACTACAAAGCTGCAGGAATCAGTGTGGTGCTGGTTGAAATACAGACATGCAGACTAATGGAATAGAATAGAGAGCTCAGGAATAAATCCACAGATATATAGTCAAATGATTTTCAACAAGGGTGCCAAGGACATTCAATGGGGAAGGAGCAGTCTTTTTAATAAATTGTGTTGAGAAAACTAGACATCCACATACGAAAGAATGAAGTTAGATCCTTGTCTTACACCCCATGTACATAAGTTAACTCAAAATGGATTTAAGACATAAATGTGAAAGCTAAAATCTGTAAGACTCTTAGAAGAAATCATACAGGAAAAGCTTTATGACATGACACCAATGACATTTGGTGTTATTTTGGGTATGACACCAAAAGCATAAGTAACAAAAGAAGAAATTAAAAAATTGAATGACATAAAAATTAAAAACTTTTGTGTATCAAAGGATGCTATAACAGAATGAAAAGGCAGCCCATGCAAAAGGAGAAAATATTTGCAAATCATGTATCTGCAAAGAGGTTAATATCCAGAATATATAAGAACTCCAACAATCTAACAGCTACAAAAATCCAGAACAATCCAATTAAAAAATGAGTGAACAGCTTGGATAGATTTTTCTGCAAGAAGATAGCCCAATGGCCAATAAGCACATGAAAAGTTATTCAACATCACTAATCACTGGGAACCACAGACAAACCATACTGAGCTACCATTTCATATCCGTTAGCATACCTATTATCAAAAAAACAGAAAATACCAAGTGTTGGGAAGGATGTGGAGAAATGGAAACCCTAGTGCACTACTCCTGGTAATGTAAAATGGTTAAACTCCTATGGAAAACAGAATGAAACAGACATTAAAAATAAAATGACAGAGTTGTATGAAATAGCAATTCTACTTTTGAGGGTAGATACCTAAAAATTGAAAGCAGGGTTGGTCGGAACAGTGGCTGATGCCTGCAATCCCAGCACTTTGGAAGGCCAAGATGGGTGGATCACCTGAGGTCAGGAGTTTGAGACCAGCCTGGCCAACATGGTGAAACCCCCTCTCTACTAAAAATACGAAAATTAGCCAGGCATGGTGGCGGATGCCTGTAATCCCAGCTACTCGGGAGGCTGAAACAGGAGAATTGCCTGAACCTGGGAGGTGGAGGGTGCAGTGAGCCAAGATTACAGCACTGCATTCCAGCCTGGGTGACAGAGTGAGACTTTGTCTCAAAAAAAAAAAAAAAAAAAAATTGAAAGCAGGATCAACAGATATTTGTACACCCATGTTCATAGCAACATTATCCACAATAGCCAAAAGATGGAAGCAACTCAAATGTCCATTAATGGGTGAATAGATAAGCACTGCAATGTATACACACAATGAAATATTGTTCAACCTTAAAAAGGAAGGAAATTCATTTCTGCTACAACAGAAATGAAACTTGAAAACAGTATGCTAAGCAAAATAACCCAGTCACAAAAAGATAAATATTCCATGATTTCACTTCTCTGAGTATCTAGTGCAGTCAAATTCACACTGACAGGACGTAGGATGGTGGTAGCCAGGGACAGAGGGAAGGTGAATGGGAAGTTAGTGTTTCGTGGCTAGAGTTTCAGTTTTGCAACATGAAAACATTCTGGGAGTAGATGGTGGTAATGTTTGCGCAGCAATATAAATGTAGCGAATGCTATTCACCTACACACTTAAAAATAGCTAATTTTACATTATGCATATTTTACCAAAATTTAAAAAATAAAAAAATAAAGAAATGAGGTGGCAAAATTAACATCAGTCTTACAATTGTGACAGCTCCTTCAGGTCCTTAAATACATGTGGTGGAAGATTTTCAATCTTATTACTTCCTAAATCCCTGGAGAAATAATTGCAAATATGTCATATTATATTCTTTAGACTTTATTCATTGTTCTGAAATTCATTAGGAAACCACTATACAACTTTTCAACAATGACATTGGTTGAGTTATATTAATTACCGGAAGTTTAAAAATTAAAAAAGAAGCAAAGTAGAAAAATATAAAAATATTTTATCCCATTGCATCATCCCCTGGGAGACAAATACATGATGGTATTTGATCTGTTTTTCTTTTTTTTTTTGAATTGGAGTCTTGCTCTGTTGTCCAGGCTGGAGTGCAGTGGTGTGATCTCAACTCACCACAACCTCTGCCTCCTGAGTTCAAACGATTCTCCTGCCTCAGCCTCCTGAGTAGCTGGGACTAAGGACTACAGGTGTGTGCCACCATGCCCGGCTAATTTTTGTATTTTTAGTAGAGACAAGGTTTCACTATGTTGGCCAGGCTGGTCTTGGACTCCTGACCTTGTGATCTGCCTGCCTTGGCTTCCCAAAGTGCTGGGATTATAGGCATGAGCCATAGTGCTTGGCCTAATCTGGTTTTAATCAATCCCATTTTCTAATTCTATTAATCTTTGTGTTGTGCTCCTTCTTCCCTTCCCTACCTTTGTTCTTTTTTTTTTTTTTTTTTTTTTTTTTTGGTGTTAGAATAGATATACGGTTTGCAGTCTTAATTTTTTTTTTTTGCTTAGAATTATTATAATTGTTATAGAAGTATATTATTTCACATTTGAGTTTCTTCACGGCTGATATACACAGGATCTCATATTATCCTGGGGTAGGATACTTTGCATGTCATCTCATGTATGTATAGAGGGTCTGCTTAACATGGTATGACCTTGTACCTTAAAGGTACCTAAAAAGGTGTTTGACAGCAGCTTTTGTGGTAGCTTTGATGGTGGCAGCTCTCATGTGAAAGGTCTCAGATTCTTTTATACAAGATAAAATTTCAATAGACTTGAGCTCTGTAAGGTGATCAAGAGATACTAAGGGAAAGTCTGACCTTTTCTTCTATTCATCTCCAAATCGTATTTGTTGCCACTGGGATAGGTAGGAGAATCGATAGATGTATTTGTTATATATGTAGTTTGTTTATAAGGAAAAGGTTAGATTTTTGACTTTAAAGGGCAGGATAATTTTAGATTGAGTTTTTAAAACTGAGGACAAGTGGCTAATATAATGTGATAAATATTATAAATGTCTTTGCTATAAATTGAACCTGGAGACTTTTTTGTTATTTACATATTTATTGGTGATTTGTCCACAAAGGTAGATTGTTCTATTGAAACAACTGAGGAAATTATTCTAAAATTCCATTTCTTTCATAAAGAGATGGAATCTCCCTCAGTAGCTTACTGTACCTTAGAAGATGAAATCTAAACCGCATTGAATGACATAAATGGCCTTTAGTTAATCAATTTATTTATTTGAGACAGAGTGTGCTTCTGTCACCCAGACCGGAGTGCAGTGTCGCAAATGACTCACTTCAACATCCACCTCCTGGGCTCAAGCCACGCTCCAGCCTCAGCCTCCTGAGTAGCTGGGACTACAGCCATATGCCACCATGCCCAGTTAATCTTCACATTTTTGATAGAGAGTGGGTTTCTCTATGTTGCCCAGGCTGATCTTGAATTCCCTCAGCCTCCCAAAGTGCTGGGATTACAGGTATGAGCCATTGCACCAGGCCATAAAGAGCCTTTATATATTCAAATGGCTTGCCATTGACTATCTTTCCAGTCTCCTTGCCTATTGCTTTCTATTCAAAGTAACTTTCACCATGGCCCGAACACACTTCAGCATTTTAATCCCCATGCTTTTGCACAGATGCTTCCTTCTGCCTGTAATGACCTTTCCTTCTTTCCCTCCTTGTGATCTCATATTCATCCTTCCAGACCTCATTCAAAGGTCATTCCTTTGTTAAACCTCTGAGCCCAGGGAGGCTAAATGTTTTGTCCTTTGTTATCCTATACACTTCTCTTGCACACTGTTATTACAGCACATATAACACACGTAGCATCATATTACAACTCTTTCTGTACATATGTGCTTCCTTTCCGAAACAGCTGAGTTATTTGAGTACAAGAACGATATCTATTCATCTGAGCTACCCAGTGCCTAGATCAGTTTTGAACTAGCTATTCGCTCCATCCCCAGTTTGAAGACTATGAATAGACTGAGTCTATCAGCTTCATCTTTAGATAAAGTGGGGCACAATTTCAGTTCCTTGTATAGGAAACCAAGTAAAATGTTGATTGTATTAGTAAAGCAATGTGTAAAACAAATTTAAAATGGTGCTCTGGAATATTAAAATTCCAAATGTCATGTTCAACAATTACTGGTGAGAGTGTGGGTTTTGGTTATCAGAGCAAATTCTGGCATACAGTTCTGACAGCATGAATCACGTAATGGGGTAGTGCTGGCCCAGATCTCATGCAACATTTGAAAGGGCCATTTTCTCAGCTTAAGTTTAGGAAAGCTAGGCTAAACTTAATTGCAGTCAAGGTACATTTCTAAATGAATGCAGGAAACACCTTGTAAACTAGAGTAGTTGACTTTAAAAGCTCAAATTAAGTCATCCACGTGGCAAAGATTTTTTGTCACTAGACCCACTTAAAGTCCTCTGTGACAAATGAATCCTGATTGTCTTCATTAACTCTGTTGATGTGAGTGAGCCTGGAGGGGCACGGAGCACAGGTCAACCCTCTCTCAAAAGGACAGTTTAAATTATAGACTCATCCAATGAAAGCCATCAACTCTTAGAAAACATGCCATTTTTGTCCTGGTGAATCTGATTTTTCAGGCAAGTGTTTAATATGGGATTAGGTGTGTTAACGTCCACTTAATAATTAGCAAGGCAAATTATTGGCCTTGGTTACCCTCCGCAGTTTTTGTTGTTCTTTCCTTCACCTCTGAACCTGGATTAGCATTGATTATGGACTAAGCTCTTTGAGTTCATGTTCACTGCTGGTTATTGATATATAAAATCTGCACCCGACTGCCACCGTGAAGGCTAGGATTGGGAGGAACTGTCCTTTGATATGCAAATGATGATTTCAAGTGGATGAAACAAGAAAAAGTATATCGTTAGTATCCCTTCACTAACTTGAATTCTGCTGTCTAGATAATACCTTTGGATCACCCAGATGCATCTCACCCTACTGTTGAGACTGCTTTCCTCTGTGCTGAGATACGGTTCAATTGCCATGCACCAGGAGTTCCTACAACGGATGCTTGGTTCCATTTGTTTATTGAGATTCTCCTGCACATTTTGTGAATGACTGATGCTGACCACCAAAAAATGTTTCAGGTACGGATAAATGTTGGGTTTTCAATGGCTTATTCCCTGATGTTTTGGGGCAGAATGCAGGATTCTTACCTGAGAAATGTTCCTGCTCCTGGCACTTGTATTCCCTCTATCTAGCATAAGGAATGTTATAGTGAACCCCGAGTTTCTGTTCAAAGAATCAGTATGTTGGTATGTTCAGCTCCCTTATTCTTTAATTCTCTATTTTAAAGTTGAACTTCCTTGTAATTCCAGTAAACAACCTTTTCCACTGGTTCTAATCAGTAATTCACATCTGTTTCTCTAGCCCCTGGCTCCATCCTGACTCATCTTGGTCGCCTGCTCTGGTCACCTTTTTTGACCTAGGTCACCCCTGGCTACCTACTCTGCCCCACCCATAACTGTCCTTCCCACGAAAACACCCACTTTACCACTCTAGCTCAGACCCCTGCTCTTTTTAAAACAGCCAATCAGGATTAGTCTAGCTTGTGCGGTCTAACCCTAACCAATAGGGGAATGAGATAGCAGGAGGGATGATCCCCATCAGGCATAAGTACCTCTTCCCCCCTTGTCCAAGTGTGCAGCCACCATTGCTCCATCCATGAGCTGCACCCTTATATAGAAGTAAATTGCCTTGCTGAGAGGATTATCTTTGAATGCTATTTCTTTTGCAGCATCGAAATTTTACTTATAACAGGAAAAATACATTGTAACTTCTTGAGTGCTCAGGTAAGGTGCCCTGGTTGTTATTTTTATAACATTCTAACTGTATTCCTTAATTTTTAGGGAAAAGTTTTAATAAATCAATGTTCTGTTTAGCTAATTGTGAAAACATGTAGCTCTGGCCACATTCAGATTCTCTCCAGAAAACAGATACTACCTGGGCACAGTGGCTCATGTCTGTAATACCAATACTATGGGAAGTGGAGGCAGGAGGATTGCTTAAGGCCAGGAGTTCCAGGCCAGCTTGAGTGACACAGAGAGACCCTGTGTCTACACAAAAAAAAAAAAAAAAAAAAAAAAAATTGGCTGGTCATGGTGGTGTGCACCTGTAGTCCTAGCTACTCAGGAGGCTGAGGTGAAAGGAATTCCTTGAGCCCAAGGAATTCGAGGTTACAGTGAGCTATCATTGTACCACTGCACTTCAGCTTGGGCAACAGAGTGACACCCTGGAACTAGAAACAAACAAAAAGAAAAAGAAAAAAATTGACACTAAAATATAAAAAAATGGTCTGAAGGATAAGCACTTCACCATGGTTCCACAACTTATTTTATTGTGAAAATCAACTACAATGTGCTTAAACCACAGGCTTTGGTTCATCATAGAATTGTTATATTGGCCTTTGGAATTATGTCATTGGCATTAAAAAGGGGCATTATAAAAATAACTTTTCTCTCTCTTCCATTATTATAGGTAGGGATATTATCCACAGTAGTGTCTAATTTCCTTATGGATCCAAGATTATCCTGTAGTTTCAAATCAGCAAAGTGGCATGGTCGCTAAATCCTAATCCTTTGGGAAACATAATGACAAATTTACTAGCCTGGCCAGCATGGTGAAACCCCTGTCTCTACTACAAATACAGAAATTAGCTGGGTGTAGTGGCATGTTCCTGTAATCTCAGCTACTCAGTAGGCAGAGGCAGGATTATCACTTGAACCCAGGAGGCGGAGGTTGCACTGAGCCAAGATCACACTACATTCCAGCCTGGGCAACAGAGTGAGACCCTGTCTCAAAACGAAACAAAACATAAAACAAAACAAAATTAAGAAACCCCCAAATTTACTGTTCTTCCTTAGGAGTGGAACAGAATGGTGTAGAATATATTTATTAATTTTATACTGGCTTTATTATGTCTTTGCAGCTATATTTCCTTTACCCCACTTTCCTCAAATATTTATTTTATATTTTAAATTTACATATATTTTTGTAAGCTATCTGAATTTCTTTGTGGCTTGAGGTGTATACGTATAAATAATGCTTAGAAAGAGGAGATAAGTAATATTCTTTAAATATATAAACACAGATAAGTACAAGTGTGAAAAATAAAACATCAGAAAGAAAAATTCTTAATAGTATATGTTCAGTCATACTTACAATTCATCCAGTTTCTGGAGAGGGGCAAAAGTATTTTCATTTAAGTGATTAATTTTGTTTTTCCTCATCACTCTGAAAGTAAAATAAAATACATTGTAACATTTTTAGGTAAGTGACAAGAATTACTAAAGAGAGGAACAGTCTGCAGAAACAAAGGTAATGAATACACAGCACATTTTTCGCATAAAGATATTTTGAAGTAGTATAAATTATCCAATTTAATTTTAATCTTACATTTCTCAAATGTTTTAATAATGATAATAATAGAAATTCAAATTTTTAAGTGAAATGGGGAGGGAAGAGCTTTGCAAGAGAAATGGTGGTAACTCCAACTTTTGAGAGTCCAGACTGCGTATCTTGCAACCAAGAGCATGAGGAGTCGCTTGGACTTGTCTCTTCAGTCTGCAGAGCATATCTGTCTAACAAAATAGCCCACACACCACAGCACTCCTACTCATTTGTTAGTTGATGTGATTTAGAGTGGAGCTGCCCAAGGAAGTCCACTCTTAGCTGAACCCCTTCGAAGAATCTCTAATTTGGGATGCCGAATCAGACTGTTTAACTCTTGACATTTCTGCACTGATCTCATCTGTTATCAACTAGTCTACAGGACAAACTAAGAACTAAGTTTTATAGAGCTTTTAATTTTTTAATCATTATATGACATGTCTTCAAATGGGCCTTTCCCATCTTTAAGTATTTCCTCCCTGCACTCCAAACCATTACCACTGTTTCTCAATATTCTTGGACCTTAAAAACACAACACCTTAAGAGGAAATCCACAAATTATCTCTTAATATGGAGGGTTCTTTCAAAAATAAATGTAAGTATAATAGAAAAGA